>NC_047661.1:30136103-30858603 GCF_011762505.2 Arvicanthis niloticus
CCCCACCTGACCTCAAAACTCACTGGGATCTCCAGTCTCTTGAGGATTAGGTGTAACATCACTGATTGAACACAGACCTGGCAGTCCTCTGCGGTATATGTGTTGGGGGCCTCATATCAGCTGGTCTATGCACCGTTTTTTGGTGTTCCAGTGTTTGAGAAATCTCAGAGGTCCAGATTAATTGAGACTGAAAGTCCTCTTACAGGGTTGTTGTCCTCCTCAGCTTCTTTCAGCCTATCCCCAGTTCAACCACAGGGATCAGCAACTTCTAACTATTTCAACACAATGTTCTATTTATATGACTATTTCAAATGGATTCATTACTCAGTGTGCAATAATTATGTTGTGGAACTTCTTTCCACTATCTGGTCTATTTTCCAGGTTAGACACACCTTTGTCCTTTCCACAGACTGGCTACCTCTGAATGAAAACCAGTGATTGTGTGTACTCCTAGGCACCTTCAAAGCCTCTCTGTTTTTGTCTATTTTTCTCATGTTGTGGAAGTAACCATAGCTTTCAAATGTTTTTTATCAAGTCATCATTATCACTGTGAGTAAATGACTCTGTGGGTACTAGGTTGTGTGCTCATGCCAAATCAACTTCAATAGTCCACTGAAAGACTGGAGAGACTTATGTGAGTAATTTTATAATATTGTCTTTGTTACTATTGATGGCAGAATGCAATTTCTTATGCTACTGTGCAATAGAACAAGGTTTCCTCAGAGAAGAAAGGCAAGTACCCAAGTGTTTTCCTCTGAAATCAGTCCTGATGACTCAAACCTGTGGTCAGAACACATGCCATTAATACTGGTCCTAATAATTTCCCTGCTAGAGAGCTGGAAATTGTAAGGAAAAAACCCACTAGATTCTTAAGATTCTACTGTCAGATTATTTATGGTGGTTGGTTCTTTTTCGCTCCCAGTACATTGAAGATTACCAACTGTGGTTTTGTCCTGGCCAATGGGAAGCTCCAAGAATACTCCAAGGTAAGTAACAGGAAAATCTAAGGAAGGACTAGCTGGGTTCAGTGGTCTAAGCCTGAAGTCTCATTGTTTTCATCATTTAGTCTTAAATATAAGTACACACTAAAGCAAAATAACTAAACAGTTTTTCATTCATTATATTCATAATTAATAATTTTAATAGTGCCTTCTGGGACATGATAACATGTCATCATGAAAGAGTCGTGGGTCTGACAAAAAAAGAAATAACTGAAATTCTATGTTTTCTATTTGAGAAATATTGGTTTTTTATTTTCCTAAAAAGAGAAAAAAAATCTGGCTCTATTGTTTCTGAAGAAAATAACTGAAAACAATCATTTGGTAATCATTACAGAAAATCCTACTAGCAGAAGTAATTTTTCAGTGATTTACAACACCCATGTGATAGCTAATAGCCTAACTCCAGTTTCAGGAGATCAAATTCCCTGATCTGACCTGCTCTTGAATCAGGCTCTCAATGGTATAAAGATATACATCGAAGCAAAACAGTTACAAATACAAATAAGTCTAAAATTAAAATGAAAACAAGTTTCAAAGAACAATTCACTGTCTTTAACAAACTTCAGTCACAAGCCTTTTTTGTGTGAGTGTGTAAAGATTTTTCATAAGCAGTAAGAAATCTGGCAACTTGAAAATCTATTCTGTTATTTCCAAACTATATAAATTCTGTTTCATAATAAAAATTGTAAATGTATACATATCTCTGACTCCATGTGAAATATTCAGTTCACCTCTCCCTATGACCAGTAATTCCTCCACTGAATGAGAGACAATTATTAGATTATTGGAGACTTCCTGTCTGAATCACCTGCTATTCCTTCTATTGTTTTTGTAAATTTCTTATTTACTAAATTATTACCAAATAAATAACAGTAGTAAAATGATCAGAAGCATTTGGATAAGATGTAAAATTGTGAGATCATCAAGAGTGCTTGCAAAGTTGATCTTTTAAAAGCTAACAAAAACATGAATTTCTAATGCATAAAGTGACCTTCAGAAGTAACAATATTTTTTGGAGATGAGAAAATATTGTTATTCAAAATTTCCCATGTATCATGAAAAGAATCTGTGGGGATATTCTTGATCATTTGAAGGAATCCAAAACTTGTATACTTTTGTTTTTCCTCAATATTTATTTTCAGGGTTTTAATAAACTAGATCCTCAACTCACTCATTGGAATTTATTTTCCTTCATGCAACAGAGTATTGCTATTGAGTCCAGGCAAGTAAGGAACTCTCAACCCTTACTCTGTCAATCAAATGAGTGCTGAAAATACAAAAATGCACCAAAATCATCTGGTGTTTTTACTTTTTATAAGGTGGACACAATAACAGTACTCATTCAGTGAAAAGACAAATGCAGACATTCTAAAATAAATTTATGGAGTGAAATGTGTCAACTTGAAAATATTTTAAGGTTTGGAAGAGCTTTGTTCATCATGAACAAAATCCCAAGAACTTAAAGCTCTTGTTAATTTCTCAGCATAATTTTGAATGTGTAGTTAAACCCACAGTCCATAAGCTGGTATGTATCCCTCATGTCTAAATTTTTCATATTGATCACTAGGAAGGATCTGGAGTCTTTTCATCTCCACATTACTTTAAATCTTGCTCTCATTGTAGCATGGACATTCTAACTGTGTCAGACACAAGGGCAAATCAAGACTTTAATCATATTGGTGACTCATCAGAAATGGAAAAAGCCGAGGTTTCATACTTCTTAGAAAACCGTATCCATCACACAGCACATACTATGACACTTCATTAGAGAAGAAATAACTTAAAACAGGAGAGGGCACATTAAGCACATGGATTTAATTACAATTTTGTATTTATAATTCTGGCCCACAGTCACTGTTTGTTGGAACAGCCTAAAAATGATATTGTGAGAAAGGAATTATTCTTCCTGCTTGTGAGAAATCTTCACACACAAAAGAAAAATGTCTTGTGACCGCAGTTTCCTTAAAGACACTGAATTTCCATAAAGATACTGTTATTTAAGAAAATGTGCTTGAGTGTACTCCCAAGGTATAGCAGATAGGAGAGAGTTTAATTCATTTATTGTTGTTCATATGACTCTATGGAGAAACATGATTTGTCTATCCAGCTTTGTAATTGTGCACATTCCTCTGGTGACTCTTCTTAACTTTCATATTATATATTATCTGATGTGTTGAGAACAGGTGTCTATTGCATACAACTTCATCCTGCCTCATTATTAGGCCACATTCTCCCAGGTCCATGTTCCCAACTAGAGTACTAAGAAACTGTTGTGTGTCCAGAAGGGCTCATGTATTTTATACATGTGAGGAGCAGAGGCCATTCCACTTTACTGATTCCAAGAAACCCTGTCCTCATACTGTAAATGGAAATGGACTCTATAAATGTGGCTGTCATTATGAGAGAAAAAATATTGGACAGAGAAGTGCTTGACATGGCTAATAGAATTACTGATAGACTTCCATGCTCCAAACCATATGAAGATACATATGCAATGGGAATTATTTAAATTGAATGTTATAAAGCCAGACAAGTAAACTAAATTTCTTTTGATATAAAAATCTTATTGATATCAAGACTAAACAGGCAGGTGTTAATACTGTCAGAGTAGATCACAGGAAAATCTGCCAAATGAAGTGCTCTGGTAGATATAAAGTGATAAATTGAAAATTATCTCCACGATTTTAGATTTCTCAGTTTCTACATCCTTTCTTTACTATAATATCCTTGTAAGTCTCCTAATGCTTAGGGCATACAGTCTATATTTTCCAGAAGAAGAATGAGACACAAACCACAGCAGTGTGTGCTAAATCCCATTGGAAGCTTTGCTCATACTCATTATTACTATATTCAATTCATATTCTTATTTTCTTCTTATAGGCCATGAGTGTCCACATGATATTATACTGACCAACCTTCAAAATAACTTAAGCAGGTTGAACTCAAGGATCTTCCCTGCTTTTCCTGCCTTGCCTGGGCTGCTTGGGAATGACATATACTTGGATGCACAGGGGCAATTCATCTTAAAGCCCACCTTAACATATTCAGCTGAAAGCCAGCAGCAAAGTGAGTCCTCCACCTTCCTTCAAGTACCATCTCAGTTCCCATCTCAATTTGGCATAAAATTCAATGCATGTTGTCACTTTTTGCTTGGGGGCACTGTAGAAAACAAAACAATATGGCCCAGGTCCAGCTTAAGATCTCTATATTATTATATGAACCTTGGTTATAGGGAAAATATTTCATTTGTTCTAGATAGTCATCATTCACTGGTATGCCCAGATGCTATATACATATGTGTGTGCGCACATATTTTCTCCCATTAAAATATGATTATCCTTAGATTCATGATCAAAGCAGAAAAGGACCTAAGAACTGCATTTAAGCTATTGTATTGCAAGAGAAACAGAAAAGTTATATGTATGGAATTGAAGATAATATGTTTCAGACTAAAGTAGAAATAACCTTAGTCTCTTAAGTCAGTCTCTAGTCTTCATTTTTTTAAATTAACTATTTTTTCACTTACATTTCAAATGTTATCCCCTTTGAAACACCCTATTCCCACCCCTCTCCCCATGCTTATATGAAGGTGTCCCCCCCCCTCAATACTCACCCACTGCCACTTCCCCGTACTGGCATTCTCTTACACTGGGGCATGAAGCCTTCACAGGAACAGGAACCACTCCTCTCATTGGTATCCAACAAGGCCATCCTCTGCTACAAATGCAGCTGGAGCCATGAGTCGCTCCATGTGTACTCTTTGTTTGGTGGTTTAGTTCCTGGGAGCTCTGGGGGCTCTAGATGGATTATTTTGTTGTTCTTCCTATAGGGTTGCAAACCCCTTCAGCTTCTTCAGTCCTTTCTCTAACTTCTCTACTGGGGTCTCTTTGCTCAGTCCAATGGTTGGCTGTGAGCATCCACCTCTGTATTTATCAGGCTCTTGCAGAGTCTCTCAGGAGACAACTATATCAGGCTCTTCAGCAAGCACTTCTTGGCATCCACATTAGTGTTTGGGCTTGGTAACATCATATGGGATGGATCCCTAGGTGTTGTAGTCTCTGGTTGGCTTTTCCTTCAGTCTCTGCTCCACACTTTGTTTCTATATCTCCTCCTGTGGTTATGTGGTTCCTTTGTCTAAGAAAAACAAAATTATCCATCCATACTTTGGTCTTCCTTCTTCTTGAGCTTCATGTTGTCTGTGAATTGTATCTTGAGTATTCCGAGCTTTTGGGCTAATAGCAACTTATTAGTGAATGTATATTATGTGTGTTCTTTTGTGATTGGGTTACCTTACTCAGTATATTTTCTAGTTCCATCCATTTGCCTAAGAATTTCATGAAGTGACATTTTTAATAGCTGAGTAGTACTCTATTATGTAAATGTAACACATTTTCTGTATCCTTTCCTCTGTTGATACATATTTATCACTATTGTTGGTGATCTTCCTGAAGTTCTTTTGTTGTGAACAATAGTTTTTGCTCTCCTAGGTTTTTTGTTATTCCAGATGAATTTGCAAATTGCTCCTTTTAAGGCTATAAAGAAATGAGTTGGAACTTTGATGGGGATTACATTGAATCTGTAGATTGCCACTCTCTTCAGAGACTTGCAGTTTTTTGTCATACAGAACAAGAATAAAATTATGCTATTATTTGTAAAAATAAGAGTTATTATTTGAGTCACACTAAGGTATTTTATATTATTTGTGACTATTGTGAAGGGTGTTGTTTCCCTAATTTCTTTTTCAGTCTGTTTATCCTTTGAGAAGAGGAAGGCTAATGATTTATTTGAGTTAATATGAGTTATTTGAGTTTTTATATGCAGCCACTTTGCTGAAGTTGTTTATCAGGTTAAGAAGTTCTCTGGTGGAATTTTTGTGGTCACTTAAGTATACTATCATATCATCTGCAAATAGTGATATTTTGACTTCTTCCTTTCCAATGTGTATCCCTTTGACCTCCTTTTGTTGTCTAATTGCTCTGGTTAGGACTACAAGTACTTCTATTTACTATGTAGGGAAAGAGTGGGCAGCTTTGTCTATTCCCTGATTTTAGTGGGATTCCTTCAAGTTTCTCTCCATTTAGTTTGATGTAGGCTACTGGTTTGCTCTATACTGCTTTTACTATGCTTAGGTATGAGCTTTGAATTCATGTTCTTTCCAAGACTTTTATCATGAAGGGGTATTGGATTTTGTTAAATGCTTTCTCAGCATCTCATGAAATGATCATATGAATTTTTTTTGAGGTTGTTTATGTAGTCAGTTCCATTGATGGGTTTCTAGATATTGAACCATCCTTGCATTTCTAGGATGAAGCCTACTTGATCATGATAGATGAATGTTTGCATGTGTTCTTGAATTTGATTGGTGAGAATTTTATTGAGTATTTTTGATTCAATATTCGTGAGATAAATTGGTCTGAAATTTTGTTTCATTTTTGGGTCTTTTGTGGTTTAGGTATAAGAATAATTGTAGCTTCAAAGAACTAATTGGGTGGTGTTCCTTCTCTTTCTATTATGTAGAATAGTTTCAAGCATATTGGTATTAGTTCTTCCTTGAAAACCTGATAGAATTCTGTACTAAACCCATCTGGTCCTAGACTTATTTTAGTTGGAAGACTATTAATGAATGTTTCTATTTTTTTAGGGGTTATGGTACCAATTTGATGGTTTATCTGATCCTGATTTAACTTGTTACCTTGTGTCTTCTACAGCCACATATGGATTTCAAATAGACCTGATACTTAAGAAATAGGGCTTTTGGAATTGATTTATGGATTTTTTAAAAATAAGAGCATAATTACATTATTTTCTCCTTTACTCAAATGTACCCCTTTTATTGCTTTTACATTTTTGTGTTTATAAAAAAGTTGGTGTGTGTGTGTGTGTGTGCATGTGTGTGTGCATATATATATGTGTGTGTGTATTCACACACAGTTGAATTCATGTGGATTTGAACACATATATACAACACACAAAAAAAAAACCCCTCATATATCTTATTCAGTCTGTATCATGTTACTTGTGTTTTCAGGCCTGACTATTTTATATTAGACAAATAACATGTATATTCTACACTGAGAAAGACTGTTTATTTTATATTTTGTTATATGACTCCTTTGTTTACTCTTAATACTTTTGTTTTAAGTAGCATATATAACATTGCATTGTGGTCCAATTTTTGAAAATAAGTCTTAGAAGAGAAAACAAAACTTTGATCTCAGATTTGAACTTACACAAATGAAACCAAGGTACAGAGTTTGACAAAATAATCATTTATACATTTGCATGAAGGGGACATACTATTGATGAGAGAAATTTAACAATGGTTCTTCTGCAAGCTCAACAAGAAAACTCAGGATGCGAAGAGCTTCACTATGACATTTGAAGATGATAGATAACTGATTGATGTGAATAAAAGTGAAGGTGGCTATGAAAACAGATATGACTACTGAAGCACCTGCTTGTACAGAGTTCAGGGAACTCGTTCAATTGGATATCAATTATCTTATGATGCAATGCAACTTACAGAGCATCATCTTGTCAGTATTCACACTGGATCATGTCATAGAGAACACTAGCTCCTGTCTTGGAGACATCTGTAAGATTTGTAACAGTGTAAAGTATTGGAAAGAAGAATATATAGACACTACAGGATGACTAATCCATTAGAATGGAGACATTATTCAATTAAAATTTGTTTTTTTAATAGAACTATATAAATTATGAGTTCTATGTAGTGATCTCATTTTTTTTCCTCAGATACAAAGAAAAGACATGATAAGAAACAAAGAACTAGCATAACATCATATTTCCATAGCGGCTCTGTCCCCCAACTCTACCAAGTATGTACTGTTCCAAGAGTTAATAAGAGTGGACAACTCTTTGGAAAAGAGCTGAATTTCATTTGTAAGGATGGCAAACTGCCCGCAGCAATTGTGGTAGGTCTCACATGGTTCATTTATGGCTCTCCTAAAGAAAATCTGATAAAAATAAGTGTTGATTGATCTTCCAGGTTTAACATTAGGGTGAAAGTTTGACAACAAATGATTGAGGCACAAAACCAGTTGGAGTTCCTCTTTGTTTATGCCAGTTGTTGTACTGCACCTATGCACACCATTGGTATGGTTTTCATGAGCAAATAGTGCTTTGTGCTGCATAACATGTGACAGGTATTTCCCTTTCTTTCTTGCAGGACATCCTATCGCTGATAAGATCAAAAGGGCCTAACACAAAGAGCATATTCTTCATATCTCCTAATGAGACACTGTGCAAAACACTAAAGGAGAAGCTAGATTCTGGGGAAGAGGTGGATATAAAACATCAGTCAGTACATGTGGCGGCATGGATCTTGAAGGTAAGAAATATCCTTGCATCATCCACCCTCAGGATTCCTCTGAATCTACATGAGTAATTTTCTTGATCATGCATTCCCATGAGTGATAGTAGCTACATATGGGAGAAAATTCATAAGGTTCCTCTGGTATCTATTCACAACATAAGGAATAAGGATTCAAACAAAACTCCAGTCAGAATGAGCAGTAATGTAACTAAGTATCTTTCATTTACTATTTTCATGTGGCCATGAGGAGGGTGAATTCATACATGCATACAAGTGTCACCTGGTATGCATCCCTAGCCAGATGCATTTGACTACCAGTGTTCTTCATTTTCTGTCACTCTCTTCTTCTTTTTTTTTTTTTTAACTGAGAGGCAGATTTCTCTTCCTCAGTATAGAGTAAGTGATTCCTTCATGTGTCCCTTTGCTAACAATACCAAGTAGGATCTCATGATCTGCTTGTCTCCATCTCATGGAATATTGGTACCCAAATGGACATCTTCATAGCTGATAAACAGTTATTTTTATTTACTCTGCCATACCTTCAGCACCATAAAATGGTATTTTCTCTTTTATTATTAAAATTAAAATTCAATCAGATCATTTCACTCCTTCTTTTCCCTTGCTCTAAGTTTGTTTCCCCTCATTCTCCTACTTTTGCTAAACTACATGGCCCATTTTCATTTACTGTTATTATTATATAGATAAAAATGAGTCCATAAATATGTTCAAATAACCTGATAAGTCTATTGTCCTTGGTAGATATGAGGTAACCAACTGTGATTGGCTTAAAAATTAAAAATTAAAGATTCCCTTTTGGGAACAATAATTTTCTCACAGTTTATAGTATTGGTGTGCATGTAGTTCTTCATCTAGAAGTTTGTCTTCACAAGATTTATTCATTCCAAATTAGTGTTACTAACATGGATGATGTTTTGTTCAGAAATTGTTTAATCAGAATATTATATTGTTGGACTATCAAAAGTGATGCCTCACCACATTTGAATATGGGCCTAATCTGAGGCACAATCTCAAAACAGATTTCCTGATCCTCTCATGTACAATCTTTGTGAGTCTTTTAACCAATGTTTGGAGCCCAAGATTCAGGGGTTAGTATGTAATATGTATGCAGTGGGGCTTGAAGCCACAGGATATTTTGTTCTCTGTACCTTGAATAGCTGTGGTTTTCTGTAATAGTCTCCATCCATTGCCAAGAGAACCTTCTTTGTTGTATTAGTAAGGGCTACACTATCTACAAATACTAGCTTAAATTTTTACCACAGAGTTTGGAATCATGCCTGTTTAGTGACACAGTGATAGGGCCTTCTCTAAGAGAAGATCACATGAACCCATGTGATCCCATGCTTCTAGTAATAAACATGATTTTTCTGCACCTCAGAAATCAGATAATAACTTACTATGATTGTCTTTGTTATAGTTACCATAATTGTATAATTCTTTGTTGTAGTTCTCATAATTGTATATTTCTGGTATTTAAAAATAATATTTGATCTGAGGCAGTGATCACCTATTTGTGCTAGTTTGATCAGTTGCCCACTAGAGGCACATTGAGCTAATAAGAGATTTTTCTGCAATCCACGCACATCTGAAAATCTACTCTTTGTTTTCCAGTTTTGATGAATAAAATTTACTGTGCCTTCATATCAGTCAATATTCTAACTTGGGGAAAGTTTGAGAGAGAGCTATGAAAAAAGTTAGAACTAAACTAAATTTTAGAGTCGACTGTGTAATCTCCATAATGTAGTTTTTTACATAAAATATTTTTTTCTCTCTATAAGGAGTTTCTGCGATCCATTAAAGGGAGTCTGCTGACTTCTCAGTTATACGACCAGTGGCTTTGTGTACTTCAAAGGGTCAATGAAAAAGAAAAAATAGCAGCAGTGCAAAGGTAATGGCTAGCAAATTGTGCAAAACACATCAACAAAATAGAAGTAATATTTGCTTATACATATTGGAGATTATATATCACAGCAATATCCACTAAAAATACTGGCTGAGCACAAAAGGTTTCAATTGTTCAAAAACATGGGAGACATTTTCAAACAGAAGTATGACTTGACTTGACCAGTTACAGTGCACCATGCTTATAATCTCAGCTTTGTATTCCAGTTAAGTTTGTCATTCCCTCCCCAAATTTGAGGAAACATTTCAAGCAATATTTCGAATATACATTCTTCCTTTCATTTTATTCATGGAAGTCCAAATATAAGATACAATTACCTTCTATCCTTTCTTTATATTTACAAATTGAATAGACTTGTTTTAAAATAACCGTCTCTTTCTTCAGTCTGTTAGAAAGACTCCCACAACCAAATGCTGCTATTCTCGTACAACTATTTAAGATTTTATATAAAATTTCAAGAAACTCATCGGTTAACCAAATGACTTCAAACAATCTCTCTGTGGAGATAGCACCATATATCTTCTGCCTTCGTAGCTCCCACAATAAAGACCTGACAAATGATATTGCCGAAAAGGTAATTAGACATGAACTTTAAGCCTACCTTTGATAAGCCTTTACTGTGAGACAGGAATAGAAGATTTTCCTCAGAGTCTGCGTTATTTTGTTGTTGATGGTGATGATTTTGGTTTGGTATTTTTTCATTTTGTAAAATAGGTATAGCTGTTTATGTTGTTCTTCTGGAGATGAAAAATCATTGGTGCATTTTAAGTAAGTAAAATAAAAATGGGTATTTGAGCTCACTGACTCAGTCTTTTGTCAATTGTGATTTAGAATATCCTTATACTAACCCAGAGGGGAAAAATGCTCTGAAATGATTTTAAAAAATACTACTGGGTACTCGGGTCAGCAATCAAGACTGAATTTTGATATAATCAGTATAGAATGTGTAAAATTCTACTTGTCTTCAAGGTGATTTCCCCAACAAAACAAAGGCAATATATTTTGGATTTTTTTTCAGATACAGTTATTATGACACCTGATTAGTTTGGTTAAATATACACTTGGCCTCTTGATGCTGGTTTTGATTGGTTTAAGGAAATTATATAGTACACTTTTCGTTTGTACCTGCCTTTCAAATACTAAATAAAATTCCAAAACTTCTTCAGTATTGGGATCAAATGGTTATTTTTACTCTCAGTATTTGAGTTTCTGATTCATTTTTAATTGACCAACTGCCCTTGAACATGTAAGGTATTTATTTTAGTACAGCTTGAGGGAAAAAAATGTCCCTTGTATTTTATAGGATTAAATATCAGGATGAAAAAATAGGGTTCCAAAGAATCTGCCACTGGACATCCATAACTATCCAGTTTCCTCCAAATAGGCATTATTTTAAATACCTCCCACCATAATAAACCTGAGGATCAAGCTGTTACCACTGCATCTGCAGCGAGCTGTCAGAGACATGTGAATGTTACTGCTCAGATGGGTTTGAGGGTCTCTTGCTTTTTGGTCAGCCATGGGAACTTTCAGTAGGATTGTGTTCACATTCAGAGGTCACATTCCCTCCGTAGTTGTGCCTTTCTATAAGCATCCTTACAATTATGCACAGATATGAATGTGTCAGAGAAAACCAAAGTTTTTCAAGTGGACAGTATGTTTCACATACGGGCCATCCCAATGTGAAAACTGGAAATCATCCTTTTATATAGTATACCACATTGATGAACACTATTGAACATCTGGTGTCACATCTAACAGTAACATCCCCCATTATTTTTATAAGTACTGACTTTTTGAATAATTTTAAGCTACATATTGGTAGATGCCAAGACTCATAAGTAAAATGTGATTTGCAACCATGCAAAATGACAGAGACGCTCTGTGTTTTCTCTGTTTTGTCACAGATTTCTCTGGTAAACTTTATGATCCAAAACACTCCAGAAATTTTCGGGGTTGACAAAGGTACAGTTTGGAATAAAACATCATTTGTTCTAACATATGAAGCAAAGGCAACATGTTCCCAGGAGATTCCATCTGATACTGGGAACATGAAGGAACCAGAAAACAGACTCGGCAGCTGCCCCAGTGGCAGCACATGCACTTCTGCCCATTATGAATTATCGAAAATTCAATCTGCTCCTCTTGTGTCTGAGGACATTAAAGGTGTGTCTAGATATTCTAGTATCATAACTTAATAGATAGAATTATTTAGCAATGAAAATTTGGTTTATAACAAACAGCAATGAAGAAGTAATAAAACTATGTAAAAGGAAACTTCACCTGTGTGTTATAATTTTCTATTGCTAGAAATTGCCTCCACATTTTGATACCTCTTTTCACTATTTTTGAATTCATGTAAGAGGTAAATGCCAGAAATAGGGTCAATTAATAAATTAAGGATATGTCACCAATTTTGATATATGGAGTATTAATTTATATGTGTCTAATACATAGAATAGCAATTCAATGCCAAATTGAATTTTCCATATCTAAAATCTCTGGCTGTCCTGAATCTTCCTTTGTAGACCAGGTTGATCTTAAACTCACAGACATCCTCTTGGCTCTGCATCCAAGTTCTGAAAATAAAGGCATGTGCAACCATGCTTTTCCCTTAGGCAAGTTTTAAAATATAGCATAATACAACCATAGGGGAGACCTAGACACTACAATATCAGATTTGAGTTCACAGTTCAGTGGGCGAGGAAGCCAAGGGCTGTAATAGAAATACAGCTAGACAAATTGTGTTGTGAAGTGCAGATACTGCTGTTAATTTACTGTTGCCCACGACTGTTTAGTTAGAAAGTCACAGAGGTGGACTAAAGTTTGGTACTATATTATTACTTGACTCTATTACCTATATGCATAGCTTTCAAGGCAAATATAAGAATTTATGATTTATACCAGAAGTATGGGCCATATACAACTAGATATCCAATGCCTTATGAAGCAATGTCATTATTATAAATGTTATACTACTGATTAGTTATTTTCTGTGTATTTGTGGTGATGTGTAAGGCATGCAGGCTACAAAATTTGAAGGGCATGCAAGGGCTAAGTGAGTTCAATTACAACAAATGATTTCTCTTCTTTATTAGATTCAGAAAAACTACACGAAAATGTGTCTGCAACACAGATGGAACCATTTCAAAATCCACCATCACAAGTAAAAAACCAATTAGTTCGTAAATTTCCAACCATTGTTTGCTTGGACAGAATGTTGCTTGCTACAATACCTGTGAGTTTCATTTCGGGTTTTTAGAGCTGTCCTATTTCTCATAATTTCTGGAAATCTTTGTTCTAAGTCAATTATTTCATCAAACTGATGAATATATAGATAACCTATTCATGAGGGTAAGATCCTTTTAAAATAGAAATAAATACAACTGAAGTTGAAGTTTTTTAATTTAAAGAAAAATGAAAAGAGAGAAAAGAAATTGTATTCTTATATCTTGCACTGATTTCAGCAAAGACCAAACTCATCAGCATGTCGGATGAAATAGATCTATAGAAGTGCTCCCTGATTCTCCAACTATCAACTCTGTCAGCTGTTTTATGATTCCATATTAGCCTAGAGTCTACCTTAATAACATTGCCTCTGAGATTATTCAATCTTATAATTAAAATATCTATAAACCTTTATTTGAAATTATCAATGATTTTAATATACATGTTGTTCTTTGCTATATATTGATCTTTTTACCTTAGTGGACTATATATAACTGCCACCTAATATGGTTTAGTCTATTTTAAATACTGTACCAGATTTCCACTTAGTGCATAATAACCATTGCTTCCAGCATCTATTTTAGCACTAAGCGTTTCTCTGAAATTTATTCTGCATGTGAACAAGTTTACCATGTTAGACACATGAGAATTACTGCCTGTTCCTCTGGTATTTTAAAGCCGGAATTTTTTTTTTTTTTTTTTGTCATCAATGACTGTAATCATGTAATCAATTGCAAAGAGTGAAAATATGGAGTAAATCATTGTGTGGTCATCATTTTTATAGACTAAAACCATGAGAAAATGATTAAAATATGTCATTCTTAAATATGACAGTATCTTTAGATAAAGAGAGTTGAAAATAAGAAGTCATAGAGGAAGGAAATAAAATTCTCAGAAGCATAATGAAAATAAAGAAAGCTTTCTTAAAAACACAAATGTTAGGATTCATAATAGAGGCCAGGGGAGACAGGAAGTAAAATTGTGATTTGATCTTTGAAAGAGAAATAGCCCAATAGTAACTTATATTGGCAGTCTTGAGAAAGATATTCATAGAAGAGAAGAAAAAGTAAGAGAAGACCATTCAACAATGCTTTGGGGAACAGAAGTGTGGTTCTGCCCCCAGTCCACATGTTGGGAAACCCACATGGAGATTGAGCTGCACATTTACTATAATCATGCCATAGGTCATGATGGAGCTACAGTCTGCTTTTTGGTTAGTGGTCAGTCCTTAATAGCTCCCATTGGTCCAGGTTAGTTACTCTGTTGGTGTTTTTGTGGAGTCCCAATCTCCTTCAGGATCCTGAATTCTTTCCCCAACCCATCCATAAGAGTCCTTGAACTCCATCCAATGTTTGGCTGTTGGTCTCCTTATCTGTTTTAGTCAGCTGCTGGATGGCACCTCTCAGGGAGCAGTTATGATAGGCTCCTATCTGGATGTCCCACGTGGGAGCTGGTCTCCTTTGAGACAGGCAGAGCATAACCTGTAAAGTAGAGTGCAGATCTCTAATTGCAGGTAGTAGTGTGGACTGAAAGCCAGGAAAGAAAATATAAACAAATAGTAAATTTACTTCATTTATACTGGAGCCAGAACTCTGTTTCTTTGATTCTAGTCTTGGGTAAGAACACATAAACTCCTGCCTTTATGTTGTACTTTTGAGCCAATATCTGGTTGGTGACAGGTTGGGAATCTAAGAAAGTCTCAACCAGTTGTTCTCAGCTTTCCTAAACCTGTAACACTAATATAGTTCATCATGCTGTGGTCATCCCTAACCATGACACCATTTTACTGTTATTTTATAACTGAAATTTTGATACTCTTATGAATTATATTGCATAATACATAATATATCTGATATGCCAAATATATGATTTGTGGCCCCCAAATGGATTGTGTCACAGGTAAAGAATTATTGGTCTAAAATGCTTTTTATTACAAAAATATTTCTCAAATAATTTCTACACTGTACATTGACCATTACTTTTTCTTCATTAAAAAAGGATTTCATTAGAAATATACAAGGAAATGTGCTTTCTTCAGATTCATATGAAAATTGGATTAGTATCCCAGATGAAAATTCTGTGCTTGCAAAAAATTCTGCTATACAAAGGTAATGATAGAGTAAGATCTTGAGGAACTGCACAAAGATAGAAGCAATGCAATTTGAAGGTACATAGGCTTGTATTTACAGGATTATAAACAGGAATGGTGTCCTATTCTGAGAGGCTCCATTTTCTCAGACATGTAGAGTCACTTTATATACAAGTGCATTTGTCAAGCAAGAGTGTTGTACCATGCATGTAATCCCATCATTTGGGAGTCTTATACATTATAACTGCCATGGTTTGGAAGACCACCTGTGCTACACAGTTGTGTGCAGGTCAGCCTAGAGTATTGTTTTGAGTTCCTGTATGAGATATATAAGTAAGTGTGTATAATATTTGTGGATCATTTACATCCTAAGATTATTACCATAGTATTATGAATGTTGTACCTGTAAAACACATGTCATTTATTAGAACATGAAGCTATTACTGAGTTTGTCTTTCTTAACTGTAACTACCTAGAGAGGTCTGGGTCAGATATAGCTTTGACTTCTTTGAATCATTTTCCTGTATGATATTCCATGGAATGACTTCTTAGATAACATAAACTTTGAGCTCCCATTTCTACCCAGACCCCAGTATCTCTGCCTTATCTATAGTAGAAGCTTTTACAACTGCATTGTGTAGGGTCACTAGTGTGCTATATACTCCTTATGTTCCAGTGTGTTACAAGCATGTTATATGCCTATTCATACTACATTAGATATTAAATGTGTCCTCATGGTGGCTGGAAATATGGTTAACTGTTTAACAATACTGTGCTTCCATACACAGAACACACATGAACTTTAACTATCTTTACTCATTCTATTTCCAGGGAACCTTATACCTTCCCCTGGGTTCTGTGGGTAGCATGTTGTATAGAGATATTAATACATGATTTTTAAATTTTTCCATAATTCTATAGGGAGAAGTTGTTTGCAGAAAATGTAAGGGGATCTGATTTTTCCTTTTGGGAACAAAGTCCTCATTGTGATCCAGGAATTGGGACTACCTCAGAAAGGTCATTGATGTTAAAAGACACCCTAGAATTGCATTCTTCTGGAGTGGGAGATACATTGAACTATTTCAGGAAGGATTGGAAAGGGAGAGAGGTAATGTAGCTTGATGGAAGTGAATAATTTCATTTTGGTTCTTTTGTTCTTTACTCTTTTCTTTCTTTTTTTTTCAGATATTGATTTTAGATACTGATGTTTAACCAACAACATGCTGTGTGTCCAAAAGACTACAGTGAAGTTGAAAAAACTCCTGATTAACTAGGGTTTTGTTTGTTTATTTGTTTTCTGTTGTAGGTGTACTTGGAGCACATGATAGTTGTGCTTCATTCAGGGCCCAACTGAAGCAGGGTAGGAATCTGAAGGCAAGAACTGTGTAAGAGTTATGCTTCCTGTCCTGCACATCATGTCTTTCTTTGTTTGATTAATAGCTCAAGGGTGGCACCATCCTGGAGATCTGGGCCCTATTATTTCCATTGTTAATCAAGACAATATCCCATAGACTTCCTACACACTAGGACAATCTGATATAGGCATTTTCTCAACTAAGATGCATCTTTTCACCAACTTCTTCTCTTAGTCATTTTTCTACTCCTTTAATAAAACACCAGGAGTAAGGCATCTTATAGAAGTAAATGGTTATCTGGGACTTAGAGATGTAGAGAGAGTACATTCCTTCAAAGTTATGAGAGAGGAGCATGGCTGCAGGAAGGGAGGACTACCAATCAGGAATCAGAGACCTGTCAGCTCTCATCTTAGGCAGCAAACATGAAGCACAGAGAGTACACAGCATATGGCACATGGCTTCTATAACTCTAAATCTAACCAATGAAATACTTCTTCCAGGAAAGCCAAGCCACTTAAAACATCCAAAAGGTCTCACAAAGATGGTATCATATATTGTGATACATGAAATTAAATAAGCACCTCATTCAAACCATCACAATGCAACTCCACCTCCTTCCCACACCCCTCAAAAATCACTGATTTGAGAAACCTTTGAACTCATTAATTTGATTCACTCACTGGTATTCAGGTAGCATATCAGTTCTGAAATGTATCTTTGTGTTACTAGTTCCTCCATTCTTTGCAATATGTATGAAATTTTAACTATGTTATCTAAGTTGCAAAAGAATCTTCATTTTAGACAGAGACTTCATTTCACAGGTTCATATATGCTTGTAGTAACTGCTATTTTCTTCATCATTTTATATTTCAATTTTTTAGTGATTTCAATTTTTTAATGTATTTAAAATGACAGAGGATCTTGTTTTTGCCTTTTGGTGTTTCAGATGACTTTTAGACAAGTCATGATTGACAACAATGTAGAGGTTTTGGAAGTTGATGATTGTACAATTGGTAATGATGTTCAAAAGGCGTCTGATGACATAAAGATGTCACTAAATACTGCTGGTAAGTCACCTGTTATGAAAAGGCTATAGGTGGCCACAGTGGGAAAACCTCAAATACTAGTACTGAACAATTAAAGATTTCATCTGCTTCTTCTCAGGAAGAAGGTCCTACTTGTAAGAGAACCTTTAATTAGTCAACAAATGAATGGAAGGATGATATCATTCCCTGATTTCATAAATTTGTAAATATCAGAGTAGCATTGGGACATATCATGGTGTTAGAGTATGGGAAAAGATTTTTAAACAATACTTTAATTAAATTATATATAAATATATGTGTATATACATATGTATACATACAGATACACACAAACACACACACACATATAAATACTTACATGTATGTCTGACAGAGGGACTCCTTATTTCGCCCCTGTAAGACTTTCAGAATATTACCTCATATATTTCTCACTTTTCTTCCCATGATCCACAAGTCATGTAAGATATCTTGGGTATGAAATTGTTTTTAAAATATCTCTTAAACAATTATTTGATTTTAAAATCCATTAAGTATAATACAAGACTGAACCATGTGCCAACAAATTTGCTATCCTTGTATAAAAACACTAATGTTTGTTTAATTTACTTTGAGAGATAATCTTCCTACATCCTTAGCATTTGCTATAAATATTAAGCTGCACAGGATCCATTACAACATATATGTGAAGAATAATAAAGATGCTAAATAAAACATACCTGATTTAACACTTAACACCATTCAAAATAAGATATACTCTTAAGTAAATTTTTGTATAGAGTTCGGAAAATGCACTGAAAAATAGTCTTATCTGAAGTGGGGCGAATCTATCATCTGAGAATGTTGGTCTAATGAAGATGTTTTCTGTTTCATTTAGGATGGGACAATGGAAAAACCTCAACATATAATGTTTCACAAAGGAACTATTTCATACAAATAGTTTCACTCACTGTATTTATCTTATGTTGTGCACTTATCTATAATATTTATCTATTATAATAAATTTATTAAATTACGTTATTACTTAGACTCCAATGTGCCTGATTCATGATACTACATACTCTTTGGAAAATGACATTTTCAGTTGTCTCCTCTACCTCTATTACTCAGGCACATGTATTCATGTGAAAGATCCACTAGAATCAATTAGTATTTCTTTTACAAACTACAATCAAAATGGCATTCTAAGTACTGCTTAAGAAATGAATAGTGAGGGTTTATCTGACCAAATTCTTCTAGATTCTCAACATAAAACAGAAAACATACTACTATTGTAGTAGCACAATAAAATCAGACTCACTCCTGTGCATTATAGCAACAGTTTTTTTAAAAAAGAATTTATGTTTCTATTTTTGTGAAAAGGCACTTTAGAAAAATCATTTTCATTAGGAAAAATAGCTCATTATTTGGGGGCACAGAGTATCATCATACAGCAGTTCTGATGTCAGGAGTTTGGAGCTAGTGAAGTTATTCACCTAGTTGAGAAGCAAAGGACAATGAATGTTCATATTCAGTGAGCCGCTTCTTTTTTTATACATTCCAGGAACCATGCCTAAGGAATAGTACAGCCCAGTTATAGTGTTATTTGCCCACATCAGTTACTTAAGCATAGACAGAAACTAATGACATTAAATATTTCCTCAGAGCTGTGCCAGAATCCTTTGTCATAAATAGTTCTAAATAAAATTCCATTGACAGTCAACATTAATCCTCACACATGATAAAATTAGTGGTGAATCACAATTTTAAGAATATAGGAAATGGTCTGAAATGAAAGGTTATTGTCTAAAGCAATTGAGATACGGGTTTTGTGTCATGAATTTGGGTCATTAAAACTTACATCAAAGAACAAGCAAAATTAGGTATTGTAGCACACTCACCTGTAAACTAGATGCTTCTACCTGGAGGTGGAATTTTCAGATTGGAATGAACATGTTGTTCTCTAGTGACCAAAAGAGATCCTGTGTCAAAAAAAAAAAAAAAAATGGGAAAAAGATCAGTACTTGACTCTGTCATCTAACATAAATAAGCTCAAATCTCTAAATATATTGCCAGTGATCTGTGTATCTTAGATGCACACACACACAGATGCACACACAGATCATATACATTTGCACATACACCACATATACTCAGAAACCCACATAGGTATACAGTATATTTAATGTAGTATCTCTATTCATAAACTGAGACCTTTATCTCAATGTCAAGCATTCTTTATTCATGGTTTGTGTTCCTAGAAAGAGACTTTGATTCAAATTTTACATATGGAAATCATAGAAAATTCTCTAGTAAAGAGATTAATAAATACCATATTGTTTCTAGTACCCTTTTGTACTCCCATTAACACACATTCTAAATGTTTCATTTATCACTTATTATTTTACATTTTTATTGAAAATTGAATTATAGCCCTGTGTCCTTCCTTTCCTACCTTTAGTCTGTTGCAATGCACCCCACTCTCAAATTCATTCTTTCAATATTGTGATATATGTATGTTTATTTGTTTATGGTTTATCTATAAAGATGGAAACACAACTTTAGCCCACCTTTTTGTGTTTTTTTTTATTTTATTTTTTTTAATTTTTTTTATTTTTTTATTTATTTTATTTTATTTTTTTATTTCTTTTTATTAGATATTTTATTTACACTTCAGATGGCATCCCCTATCCCCATTTCCCCCCACCCCCCTTAAAAAACCTATATCCCATGCCCCCTTTTCCTTTTTGCATTTATACATTTTTTTTAAATAATGTTAATCATAGGCTTTATAAGTTTGGAATTGTTCAATCAGAGGTGTAACCCACTACCCAACCTAGATATAACAACTATCTTTGACTGGTGGAGATACATGAATATCTGCCTCCCTGTCTCCCCCCTCTTTCTCTCTTTCATCACCTAGCTTCTCCTCTCCTTCTTCTTCTCCTCTTCTTACTCCTTTTCTTCCTCTCAGTACTCCTCCTACCTTAGCTCCTCCTACACATCACCATTCCTGTTAAAATGAAACTTTTCTCTCAAAATACAATTAGAGCATAATTATGCCAATTTATACCAGTGAGGTACAGGATAGTCCTAATACCCAGTCCATCCTTTTGTTGACTAACCAGCTCCTCTGTCATCTATTCTAACTAGAACATTTAGTTCTGAACCTGGTTTTAGGATGAATGTCAGCTGACGACCATCCACTCAAATCTTTCTCTTAAGGTCAATAGCTATATGTTTTCAACCCCATCAGAAATCCAGAATGACTGAGTTAACTATAATTGTGGGAAGCACAAATTGTAGTTTCTAAAACTTAGCCAATTTATAGAGACCTCTGACCACATGGACACTCGCTCTACTTCAAAATGTTGGAGCATCTGTTCTTCTGCCTTCTGGTCCAGGATCTTCTGACAGACCTTAGTGCTGCAGAATTATTAAGGGCTGATTACTCTGTCTAGGCAGATATAATCGGTCGACTATTCTGCAAGTGTGTCCTTTTCTGGACAGTAATTTGTCTGTAGAAGGAAAGTGGCAATTCTTGCCTAGTGGCTGTCTCACCACATCTGGAGTAATTCCAAGGATGCTCAATTTCTTCTTAGAATTCAATATAGGAAGCTGTCCGGAGCAGACAGGTCTCTAATGAAAATGAACATTAATACTGAAATGTTTGTCATGTCAATTCTATGGATTTCTGATGTTTTGAAAACAAGCTATCCATGTAAGGTAATCTGGACTGTTGCCTGTTAACTCCACTCAGCTATTTCTACATAAAACATAAAGAACACCCTTATAATAAACTCCAAGTCATGAATTTGCTATAGTCCCTTAACTCACAGGCTGACCATCTCAAATCAGTTAAAAAAAGTTAAAGAAGGGCTGGGTCTAAGCTTTGTATTCCTAAATGTGTTATACTGGTACAATGCCTATGAGAGTAACAATATTCATCTCACTCTTATATCACTAAGAAGCTCATGCCAATGAAACCCTTAAAATTTGTATTGGACAATCCATTAGACTATCACTTGTAGAAAATGCTAATATTCTGCCTGCCATCATTAGTTGCATGAAATATTTTGACACATGAATTATGACCATTGTATTAACATTGTATTGATATTGCCATCATTGTGGTTTCGCATCCATTTTCTGAGATTTTAAGACACCCTTTCAGGTGTGCTGCCTCTTAGTCTTTGTAATCCCATTTCCGTGTTGTTCCCTGAGGTATACACACTGGTGTACATGTATTCTCATGTTGGGTTTTTCTCCAATCCACTGATCTCTCTATTGTGTCCAATTTTGGTTTTTGATGATGATCTTAATTTACTATACAAAGAGGCTTTTTTGATGAGAGTTAATGGCTTAACTTATATGTGGGTATAAGAATGAAATTTAGAATGCTACTGTAAGGAATTGATCTTTTCTAGTAAATTAGTCTGATAAATTTTTATATCCATGACCTCACTTGCTTCCTAAATCTGACTAGATTTCTACTGCCAGCCATGACTTATTTTAATCTCTTTGAGAGTAATCCTTCTAAATGTTAGAATATTTCAAATTACTTTCCCCAAAATACTGATGTTTAACATAGCCCTTGGCTTTCTCTCAGCATTGAAGGATTGAGTGCCTGTTGACAAATAAATCTTGCAGGCATGTCTCTGAATTCAACTGATTCTAACAGGATCTGACTTAGAAGCCTCTACCATGATGTTGAGTTTCTCTGGCACATAAAACAGTAGGCAAATTGATATGTTAGGGAAGTAATTAATAGTTGTACCTACCCTCCTGCAACACTTATGAAGTATGTCAATAACCAGTACAGAAAGCTATCAGAATACATGCAGTAAGTGACACATGTCAGTATTATCCAAGAAGTCTTTGATTAGACTTATTTACTTTACCACACAATTGAACATAGTTCTGGGTCTTTAATTTGTTTTTTTTTTTTCAGAAAAAAATATTATTATAAAAAGGCCTCTAAAGTTCAACAATTTATGCCTTGTTATTTGTCTCTAGGATTATCCCATGCAAAACCCTTGTCTTGACCAATTCACCCATTTTCACTCCTCTCTGACAAAAGAAATTTATTTTCCTAGTATATTATAAAGTAAATCAAATATAAATATAGTATAAAGTTCTTTCTTTTTTGGCTACTTACATTTTCGACTTTCCAAGTCTTCAATTCTCCTTAATCAACTATAGTCTAAAATATTAAATGCTAAAATACCTAGTAATAAAAAGATGAATACCTATTAGATGGCATACCATACTGATTTAAGCGAAGAATATTTTTTTACCAGTAACTCTCTTATTTCTACAATTCCTTGTGATCATCTCCTGATCATTGTTTCTCAGATATGCTGGGATTTCCACTGCATCCCAGGCTGTACCCACACCAAAATATCATTGGCCTTTCTTCAGATAGTCTACACTAGCAACACATGTATTTCCTATAATTCTTTGTCTAGGATGTAATCTTATGTGCCTTTCCATAAGTCTACAAATTAAAACATTTAAGGAACTGTCATTTTAAAATACACAAATCAATTATAAAGTTGAGCATCAATAAATATTGTTTCAAATTTTCCAAAGGTCAACTATTGCTTTCTACAGTGGAAGGACTGAAGGATCCAAACGGGTGTGCAGCCCCATAGGAAGAACAATATCAACTAACTGGACCTCCCTGAGATTCCAGGGACAAAACCACCTACCAAAGAGTAGAGCTATCATAGTGGAAGCCATGACTCTAGATACATATGTAGCAGAGGATGGCCTTATCTGACATCATTGGGAGGGGAGGCCTTTTGTCTTTTGGTGGTCCAATTCCCCAACATATGATGATGCTAGAGCAGAGAGGCGGGGTGGATAAAACAATAGATAAGAACCCTCATTGGGGCAAAGGGAAGGTGGGATATGGGGATGGAATGGGGGTTGCTGTGGAGGGGTAACCAGGAAAGAATATCATTTGAAATGTAAATGAATTTAAAAGTTTGAGAAATAAATAAGTAAATTTTTTTAAAAATCAAAATGAGTTGAATATTTCTTATAAAGGAAAAAGCAAACAACACTCACAATCAGATAAAAATAAACAAAAACAAAAAAAAACCAGAAGTTTAAAGTTTAAAAGTTCAGCATCACATATTGGATACTCACTATCTTCTGTCTTACAAACCTCACCATTTCACCAGATCTACTATTAGCAGGACACATATTTTTTATGCTGGTTCAGGTTATCCATACTCCAGGACTGCACAGATCCCATAGTACAGGTAACTTCAAAATGTTAGGATTTCTCTTGCAAATGGACTGCACCTCACCAACAGGCTGTGTTGGGATCTCATGAGGAACACTAATTCATGTGTTGTCAATCACTAACTTTTTACCATGGACACTTCATGCTTTGGGCTTCTACAGAATCTGAGGCTGCACCCCATAATTGTCCTCCCCTACCTTATAAAAGTTCCCAAGACTCAGCTGTTCCCTAATATTTATTCATGATTTCAAAACCCGAACCAAAAATATAAGTCAGAAACCTATGAATGTGTTATAATTTTTGTGTACTCTCATATCAAATCCAGGAAATCTTAGCATTTTAATCAGTGAATATAATTGTGCTGTTTTGTTAATTTGTGCCATCGGATTTTACGATATTTAAAAAAAAAAAAAATGTTACTAGAGTCACAGATTGCCTCTCTACTCCTATAGTCATCTTTTAACTTTTACTGATGAAAATTGTTTTGAAATCCACTTTTGTGCTTGATCCCAATTTGGACCTGTCACTGGATCTTTTTTCTCTCATGCTCTTCTCCATTTTTGTCCTTGCAGTTCCTTCAGATAGGAACAATTCTGAGTCAGAGCTTTTGACTGTGGGAAGGCAACCTCATCCCTGTACTCGATGTCTTGTTCCTCTACTAGAGGTGAACTCTAAAGTTCCCCCTCTCCATGGTACTGCATTTCAGCCAAGGTCACTTCATTTGAGTCCTAACTGCCTAAAACAGCCTGCTATCCTCTAAGGAATTCCATTTTTCTTCAACCTCTCTGTCAACCTCATCAGACCTGCAGATCTTGACCATACAGACCTACAGATTTTTATCATACAGACCTGCTGATCTGTAATCATACAGATCCAGGATACTCATCAGAGGCATGCCACATCAGGACCATTGCAGTTAGCCCCTTCTCAATACCTACTACAACAGGAACACCAAAGGACAAAGACTATTCAGATGGCTAAAGCATCTCAAAAGAACCCAATCAACAAAAGCCAGAGCAATATGACACATCCAAAGTAAAGTTACCTCACTACAGAAGGAACTGAATATCCTAACATAAGCAAAACACACAAAAGAATAAATGACCATAAATCCAATTTTATAAGGATGATAGAGACATTAAAATAGTAAAGGAATATATCCACTAGAGAAATAAAGGAATAGAGGATTTACAAGAAGGACTGAAGGAGTTGAAGGGGTTTGCAACCCTATAGCTAGAAAAATATCAACTAACTGGACCACCCTGAGACCTCTGGGCCCAAACCCCCAACCAAAGAGTACATAGAAAGGACCCATGGTCCAAACTTCATATGTAGCAGAGGATTGACTTATCTGGCATCAGTGGGAGAGGAGACCCTGGGTACTGTGGAGGCTCAGTACCCTCCACAGTACCCTAGCATTCATAGGAGAATGCTAGGGTAGTAAGGTGGGAGTGTAGGGGTGAGCACCCTCATTGAAGCAGAAGTAGAAAAAACAGGGTTTGTGGAGGGGAACTGGGAAGGGAGAAAACATTTGAGATAAAAATAAGTAAAATAACCCTCCAACAACACAAGAAAATAGAAACATCTGAACGTCTTTAAAGAGGAAAGATAAATTCTTTAAAGATATATAGAAAAATACTGTTAAACAGATTAAGGAAATAAATAAAATTGTGCAAGATCTGAATGGGCAAATAGAAGCAATTAAAAAAAAACCCACAAACTGAGGGACTCTTCAGTGTAAAATACCTAGGAATGAGAACAGCAACTGTATATGCAAACATCACCAATAGATGAAAGAAATGGAAGAGAGACCCTGAAGTTTAGAAGACAATATAAAAAATAGATTATCAGTCAAAGACATATTAAACCTAAAAATTCCTGACACAAGTCATCCAGGAAAACTGGGATACCATAAAAAGACCTAACCTAAGAATAAGGAATAGAAGGAGAAGAATCCAAGTTCCCTGGGCCAGAAAATAGATGCTGATATGGATGACAGAAAGTGCATACTGACAGCAGCCTGATAAGGCTGTCTCCTTAGAGGTTCCAAAGAGTCTGACATACCCAGAGGCAGATATTCAAAGTTAACCATTAATCAGATGAGGGGTTCCCAATGGAGAAGTTAGAGAGAAGACTGAAGGAGCTGAAAGGGTTGGTGGCCCCACCAGGAAAGCAGCAATACCAACCAACCAGAGCCCCCCAGGGTCTAAACCACCAGCCTAGGAGCACATAGGGAGGGACCCATGACTCTAGCTGTATATGTAGGGGAGGATGGCCTTGTTGGGCATAGGTGGGAGAAGAGATCTTTGGTCCCATGAAGGCTGAACACTGAGTAGGGGAGAATCTGAGGGTGGGGAGGTGGGAGTTGGGGGTAGGTGGGGGCACACCCTCATAGAAGCAGGAGGAGGGGGGATGGGATAAGTGGTTCCTGGGTGGTGGGCAGAGAGTAGGGTAAGAGGATAAAATTCTAAATGTGAATATTATATTTAAAAGAGGAAGAAAAAAGAAAAGCTGTTAGAACCAATATCTTTAATAAAATGTCAGCCCTCTTAAAAAAAATTATCTGATACTAAAATTTGTTATGAGAATTGTACATTGCAGAATACACAGCATTGCTGTTTCTACTCACCAAGCAAGCTATGCAGACCTGTTCAAACCTCTGAGGTCCTGGAATTCCAACTGGATGCAGTATAGACACAGAGTCAGAGGCTTATCAATTTACTCCTCCCCCAACCCCTCTTCTAATATCTCAACGCCCATAATCAGCTTGAAGAAGTTAATGAAGAGTCAGCGCCCTATTCCCTGGGCTTGGGGACTAAGGTCGTTAATATTGGGCTGTCTTTCTAGGGGAAAGTAATGGTTTTGTGGGAATAGGGAGGATTAGCTAGGATTTATTGCATAGCCATAACCTACTGGTAGAAATCTGTATAATTATTATCAAGATGAAGTTATAATTTCTTAAATGGTACAAAATTTACTTTATCTTCAAATTTAAGGTTTTCTTTGGTATGAGCTTTTTATTGACATAAAAGTGAGATGAATATTCTTACTCTCATAGGCATTGTGCTAGTATAACACATTTAGGAATACAAGGCCTAGACCCAGTCCTTCTTTAACTTTTTCAACTGATTTGAGATGGTTAGCCTGTTAGTTAAGGGACTATAGCAAATTCATGGCTTGGAGTTTATTGTTAGGGTGTTTTCTATATTTTATTTAGAAATAGCTGAGTGGAGTTAACAGACAACAGTCCAGATTACCTTACATAGATAGTTGGTTTTCAAAACTTCAGAAGTCCACAGAATTGAAGTTACAAACATTTCTGTATTAATGTTCATTTTGATTAGAGACCTGTCTGCTCCTGACAGCTTCCTGTATTGGATTCTAAGAAGAAATTGAACATCTTTGGAGTTACTCCAGTTGTGGTGAGACAGCCACTAGGCAAGAATTGCCTCTTTTCATCTACAGACAAATTACTGTCCAGAAAAGGACACACTTGCAGAATAGTTGACTGATTATATCAGCCTAGACGGAGTAATCAGCCCTTAATAATTCTGAAGCACTAGGTCTGTCTGATTATCCTGGGCCAGAAGGCTGAAGATCAGATGTTCCAACATTTTGTATTATAGGGAGTGTCCAGATGTTCAGCGATTTCTATAAATTGCCTAAGTTTTAGAAGCTATGCTTTGTGCTTCCCATAATTTTAGTTAACTCAGTCATTCTGGATTTCTGACGGGGTTGAAAACCTATAGTCTCATAGCCAGTCCTGGCTATTTACTTTGAGAGAAAAGATTTGAGTGGATGGTTTTCAGCTGACATTCATTCTAAAGCCAAGAAAAAAGCCAGGTCCAGAACTAAATGTTTTAGTTAGGAGAGATGACAGAAGTTCTGGTTAGTCAACAAAATGATGGATTGGGTATTAGGACTATCTTGTACCTCACTGATACAAATTGGCATAACTATGCTCTAATTGTATTTTGAGAGAAAAATTTCTTTTTAACAGGAAGGGTGATATGTAGGAGGAGCTAAGGTGAGAGGGGTAACGAGAGGAAGAGAAGGAGTAAGGAGAGGAGGAGAAGGAGAGGAGAAGCTAGGTGATGAGAGAGAGAAAGAGAGAGAAAGAGAGAGAAAGAGAGGGGGGATATGGAGGCAGTTGTTTACGTGTCTCCACCAGTCAAAGATAGTTGATATATCTATGCTGGGTATTAGGTTACACTTCTGAATGAGCATTACCAAACTTATAAAGCCTTTGAATAACATTTTTAAAAAGTGTATAAAAGCAAAAAGAAAATGGGGGCATGGGATAGGGGTTTTCTGTGGGGGGGTATGGGGAAAGTAGATGGCATCTGAAATGTATATAAAATATCCAATAAAAAAAAATCAAGACAAATCTTAATTCAACCAATATCTATCCACAAATCCAGTCCTTCAGAAAGTACTAGGAGGAAATTTTAACCCCAGTATGATAACTATATTCAAGAAAACCTAGGAAATTAGTAATTTAATCTAGCACAAATAGGAAAAGCACACACAAATTCATTCACACACATGCACATACATACACACACACACAATCAACAATATCAAAATAACAGGAAAAAACAATCACTGGTCATTAATATCTCTCAACATCAATGGACTCATTTCACCAATAATAAGACATATGCCAATAGAATGGACACAAAAGCAAAATCCATCACTCTGCTGCATTCAAGAAACACACCTCAGCCATAAAGATAGACTTCAGAGTAAAGGGCTAAAATATTTCCACACAAACAAATAGAAGAAACAAGCTAGGGTAGCCATTGTAATATCTAATACAATAGACTTTCAACCAAAATTAATCAAAAGAGACAGGGAAGGACACTTCATTCTCATCAAAGGAAAATCTAGCACAATGCAATATTAATTCTAAACATCTATACCTCAAACACATGGTCACCCACATGTGAAAAGAAATGTTGCTAAAACTTAAATTGCACATTGAACACAACACATTAATACTGGGAGACATCAGCACCCCACTCTCACCAATTTACAGGGCATCAAGAGAAAATAGACATAATGAAACTAACATATCAAATTGACCAAACAAGCATCAATAAACTAAAACACAAAAGAATGTACATTCTTCTCACCAACTCATGTGTCTTTCTCCAAAACTGGTCATATAGTTGCTAATATCAATAATCCTTCAAACTGTTCCACAAAATAGAAGCAGAAAAAAAAAAAAAAAAAAAAACTGCTAACCTCATTCTATGAGGCCATAGCCACACAGATACCTAAACCATACAAACACTCTACAAAGAAGAAAACTCAAGATTGATTTCTAATGTGAACACTGATGAAAAATACACTCAATAAAATATTTAAAAACAGAATTCAGGAACATATCAAAGACATCTTCAATCAAGATCAAGTAGACTTCATTTCAGGGATGAAGAGAGTTTAATAGAAAAAACTGAATGAAATCTACCATACAAACAAACAATGAAAAATTCACAGGATTATCTCATTAGATTATCTGAAAAGGGGATTTGATAAAATCCAACACATGTGAAAGGTCTTAGAGAAATCATGAATACAGGGCATAATTAAACATAACTAAACATAATTAAAACAATATACAGCAAGCAAATACTCACCATTGAGGTAAATAGAGAGAAACTTAAAGCAATTCCACTAAAATCAGGGAATTTTTTTGTCAAGACTGCCAAGTCTCTCCCTATCTGTTCAATACAGTATCTGAATTTCTGGCAAAAACAATAAGAAAATGAAAGGAGATCAAGGGGATTAAAAACTGGCAAGAAAACAGTCAAGGTATCACTATTTGCAGGTGATATGATAGTATAAATACTCAAGCCCAAAAAGCTACTAGAGAATGTCTACAGCTGATAAACATTTTCAGCAAAGTGGTTGGATACAAAAATATCTCAAAGAAATCAGTAGCACTCCTTTATACAAATGGTATACAGACTGAGAAAGAAATTTGGGAAACAACACATTTTACAAAAGCTACAAATACTATAAAATATTTGGTGTAACTGTAATCAAGCAGGTAAAAAGAGCTGTATGACAAGGACTTCATGTTCCTGAATAAATAAATTGAAGAAGATATTAGAAGATGTTAAGATCTCCCACGGCCATGTATAGGCAAGATTTACTGAGTGGAAATAACCATCTTAGACAAAAAAATCTACTGATTCAATCAAATACCCATCAAAATTCCAACCAAATTTTTACTCTAAAATCAATTTTCAATTTCATATAAGGAAATAATAAACCCAATTAATTATCTCAACCAATTCTGAAGAATAAAAAAACTTGGGGAGGCATCAGCATCCCTGACCTTAAGGTGTATAACAGAGCAATAGTGATTTTTAAATGAATGTTATTGGTACAGAAACAAGTTGATCAATGGATTCAAATCAAGGCACAAAAAAATAAACCCATACACCTACTGAAACTTCCTTTTTTGTTAAAGAAGTCACAAATCATACAATGTAAAAATAGAAGCCTCTCTCACTAATAGTGCAGGACTAACAATGTCTACATGTAGAAGAGTGAAAATTGATCTATACTTATCATTCTGCATGAGTTTCTGCTCTAATTGGATCAAAGAACTCAACATAAAACAAGATACACTAATTCTCATAGAAGAGAAAGTGTAATATTCCCTTAAAGCATTGGTACAGGAGACAATTTCCTGAGCAGAACACTAATGGCTCAGACTCTAAGACCAACAATTGATAAATTCATCATAAAACTGCAAATGTTCCTTTAGACAATAGCGTAAAATCAGCTGTTACAGATAGGAAATGTATCTTCACCAACCCTCCATCTGACATGACACTATATGCACAATTTGCAAAAACTCAAGAAGTTAAACAGCAACAACACAAATAATCAAATTTTAAAATGGGATACAGAACTGAACAGAGAATTGTCAACAGTGGAATCTTGAGTGGCTAAGTAGCACTTAATAGATGGAACTAGAAAATATCATCCTGAGTGAGGTAACTCAATCACAAAAGAACACACATAGTATTCACTCACTGATAATTGGATATTAGCTCAGAAGTTTGAAATACCCAAGATTCAACTCACAGACCACATGAAGTTCATGAAGAAGGAAGACCAAGTGTGGATGCCTCGGTCCTACTTAAAAGGAGTAACAAAATACTCAAGGGAGCAAATATGGAGACAAAGTGTGGGACAGAAACTGAAGGAGGGGCTGTCTGGAGACCATTCCACCTGGGTATCCATCCCATGTGCAGTCACCAAAGGTAGACACTGATGTGGATGTCAGGAGATGCATGCTGACAAGAGCCTGAAATAGCTGTGTCCTTAGAGGTCTGCCAGAGTCTGACACATTCAGAGGCAGATGCTGACAACCAACCACTGATTTGATCAAGGGGTTCCCAGTGGAAAAGTTAGAAGACTGAAGGAGCTGAAAGGGTTTGTGGCCCCATGAGGAGAGCAACAATACCAACCAACCAGAGCTCCCAGAGTCCAAACAACCATCCTGGGAGCACATAGGGAAGGACCCATGGCTCCAGCTGTGTATGTAGGGGAAGATGGCCTTGTTGAACATAGGTGGGAGTGGAGATCCTTTGTCCCATGAAGGCTGGATGACACAGAGTGTAGGGGAATTCGAGAGTGAGAAGGTGGGAGTAGGGGGTAGGTGGGGACACATCCTTATAGAAGCAGGGGGAGGGTGAATAGGATAGGGGGTTCCTGGGCAGGGGTGAGAGGAGAGAGAAATGGGGTAAGGGGATAACATCTGAAATGTAAATAAAATATCCAATAAAAAATAAAATAAAATGAAGGTGAGCCAGGAGGGATATAAAGTCTGGAGTGTAAAATAAGATTAAAGAATAATTTAAAAAATAGACAGTACATTTACACATGAATTAATATACAAAATGTATACAAACCAATGAACTTTTTAAATTTTCAAAATAAAAAAAGTTTTGACTGACTAATAATGTAATACAAAAATGAATACATGTAATCATAAAAAAGTCAAAAATATTAAAAAGGAAAACCTCCCGATTCTTAACACCCCAATACAACTATTATTTTAGAACATATTTTAGAAATGTTTTCCTTGTGTGTGTGTTTTTAATAAAAATTGGATTATCATAAAAAAAGAAATGTTCAGCCTCCTGATTTTCATTTACACAATGCAATACTACTCAGCTATTAAAAAAGAGGACATCCTAAGTTTTGAAGTCAAATGGATGGAACTAGAAAATATCATCCTGAGTGATGTAACTCAGACCCCAAAAGACATGCATGGTATGTAGTCACTAATAAGTGGATATTAACCAATAAAAGTACAGAACACCCAAGATACAGTCCATAGAACTCAAAGGTTAACAAGCCTGAGGGACCAAGTGAGGACTCTTTAGTGCCACTTGGGAGTGTTGGGGGCCGACTTTTAGCAGAAAGCGGCCATCAGCTTTGCAGCCATCTTGAGCCATATACCCTGACATGAGACTTGCATTACACTAGCCTATAACAGCTGAGCACACTCTGATAATCTTGGTTTAGATACCTTGAGTGTGTGAGATTAAAGGTGTGTGAGATTAAAGATGTGTGACTTAAGAGTGTGACCTAGAGATAAGATTTAGAGACAAGACCTAAGGGCATGAATGATTAAAGGTGTGACTTAGAGGCATGGCTTAGAAGTGAGACATATAAAAGGCAGAGGCAGACGGTAGAGAATGAGACTCTTTAGATATACTCTTTAGGGAGACTCTTTAGAGAGTACAGCTAGACTTGGGACTTAGACCAGGAAGAGAGACTGAAGAATAAACGGGATTGAATCACACTCTGTCTGGTCTCCATTCTTGGAGTCTGTCCTCTCTCTCTTGCTGAACCTGACCCGAGGACCAGAGCGGCAGCTTGGGTCAGGATACAGTGGCCGCCAAACGCGGGGCACCCTGGGCCTCAACATTTTGCTCAGGCCACGACATGGGAGGAAGAAGAACATGATAGTAGGAGGTCAGGTCAGAAGAAGGGAGATACCCAGGTGGGAGAGGAGACACAGAGGGAAAGGGGAGAACATAATCAGAAACTGGTAAAAAAAAAAAAAAAAAGAAAAGAAAAAGGAAAAGAAAAACAAAAAAAAAAAAAAAGGACTGAGGCCCTGAGGGCCAGCAGAATGGATGGAAACAGGCAACCTCAAGAGGTACTAGGTGAGAGCACCCTCCAGGATGTATCAGAGACCTGGGAGCTGAGAAAATCCCAGGACTAAAAGAAAGAAACCTTAGATGAAATGCCTTCCATTGAGGAATGGGAACTTGTAGAGCCCTCCTCCAGCAGAAAGACTGGGCTTCAAGTGAGTGACCTGGTTGCCATCCCACAGTAAAAAACTCTGACCATAATTTTTCCTGTCTGAAAAAACTGCAAGGACAGAAATGGAGAAGAGCCTGAGGAAAAGGAAGTCAGTGACAGCCCCAAAGTGGGGTCAAGCTCAGTGGAGGCTCCAAGGCCTGACACTATTATTGAGGCTAAGGAATTCTCACAAAAAATGACCTATCATTATTGCCCTCCTAAACACCCAACAACCAGCTGAATGAGTTAGGTGCAGATATTTACATCCAACCAATGGACAGAACGTGCTAACACCTGTGTTTGAATTAGGGAGATGCTGGAAGATGCTGAAGAGGAGGGTAATACTGTAAGAGGACCAGTAGTCTCCATTAACCTGAACCCTCATGATCTCTCAGACACTGGACCACCAAACAGGCAGTATACACCAGCTCATATGAGGTCTCCAACACATATTTAATAGATGACAGCCTGGTCAGGGTTCAGTCATAGAAGATGCACCTAAACCACAAGAGAGTGGTGAGGTGGGAGTGGGGAGGTAGGTGGGGGCACATCCTCATAGAAGCAGGAGGAGGGGGGATGGGATAGGAGGTTTCTGAGTGGTGGAAGGAATGAGGTAAAGGGATAAAATCTGAAATGTAAATATAATACCCCCCCAAAAAAAACCAGAGACCTGGGGCAAGGGAGGCATCTAAAAATTAGAGTGAGAGGAGGTGGGAATGAGTGGATGAGTAGGGCCATGCCCTCATAGAAATAGGAGGAGGGAGGAATTTCTGGGGGTAGGAATGGGGAAAGGGATAACATCTGAAATGTAAATAAATAAGATACCCAATAATTAAAAAAAGAAAATAAAAAAGGAACAAACATACAAAACAGATAAAACAGTATTTTATTTATTTACAATACAGTGTCATCCCCTTTAACCATTTCCTCTCCCTATAACTCCCTATCTCATCCCCCCTTCTTCTATGCTTTTATACCATTTTAATTACATGCATGTATTAAGGTCAGTTCTAAATCGATGGTCTAGCAATACAATAGATGCAAATAGTCAAGGAACAAGGAAGACAATAAACACAAATAGTCAAAGAAAAAGTGAAGCATTAAACCCAATTACATGAACACTCCCGTGATAACTGTTTCCAAGGGCTTATCAGGATGACCAAAGTATCTGAGGCTACTTCCCTGTCCTAGGTCAACTGAAGCCTACTTCTTCCTAGCCTAAAATTTAGAATTCTGTCTGAAATTACTTCTTTGTTCTAGCCTAACATTTAGATTTCTGCCTGAGATTACTTCTTTGTTCTAGCCTAAGATTTAGATTTCTACCTGAGTTTGCTTCTTCATTCCAGCCTAATATCCAATTTCTGCCTGAGGCCTACGTCCTTGTCCTGGGCCAATGTCATATTCCTGCCAAGCAGCCCATTTCCTTAAAGGAGCATGGTGGCTGCCAAAGCTATGGGTGAAACATGTTGATGCCTGGACAAAGAATGTTGCTGACCTGTGAGCTTGCTGAGTGCCCTGAATGGTGACTGGGAAGCTGTATTGGACATAAGTTCCAGATCCACCTTTGCTTACCTATACCCCTGATGGGACAAGCTGCCTTGCCTCAAGTTCTTAGACCTTGTCGAACAGAGAATCAACAAGAGAAGTTATGATGACTCCTGTTGTTATTGACAGCAATGTCTTGTTGTTATGACATTGTTATTAAATGTTACCAGTTATTCAGACTCAATCCTGGACTGTTCTAGAAATCAATCCAATACTGGAAATAACAGTCTTCATTTGGAAGTCTGGTTCTTTCTCATTCTTAAGCCTTCTCTCCTTTCAATTTTTTGCTTTCTCTCTCTTTTTTTCTTTTGTCTTCTCCCAATCAGAGAGGCTGAACCCAGTTCTTTATTTACTAAAGTAAATAAAAAGGTTCAAGGCTTTGAAAACTGTTTATAACATTCTTAGAAGTCCTTAAATTTACATAAACTTTATGGAATCCTGAATCATTAGTTCCAACCTTCTTCCTTAAAACAGAAACTAAAGTCAATTCGAAAACATATTTCCTCATAGTTTTTACACAGCCTGTTTATCATGGATAGCTGGGCACAGCGCTTGAAGTTTCCTGGTATAGCAGACAGCAGTCTTTAGTAACTTCTTTCATGTAAGAACAGAAAGGTGACAGACTGCTAGAGTTAAAATGATTTCCTACAAAGTTTTAAAATGTATGCATGTAAAGCAGCTATCTGTCCCTAATATCTTTCTAGGCATTATCATTTCCAATTCTTCAGGTACCTAGGAGAACAAAGTACTAACTTTTTATATGCTTATACATGATATTTTAATTGTCAAATATTTGTTTTCTCATCCAACCAATTTCTTGGCCTCGTGTTCTAATACTATTTGTTTCTAGATCATATATAAGCCTTTCTTGTATAAAATAAACCCATCTATCACTCATTTGTATTTTTTGGATTTCTTTTATTTCTATCCATCCTTTTTCTTCTTTTGACCACTTTGTCTTTCCGTGATGTCCCCAAGTTCAACCATAATAATTAATACAGTGGTTACTGGCTTGGAAGGCATATGTATTGTTTTCATATTTCCAAATTCAGAGTCAAGTCTAGGAATTAACTATTTCTACAAAGGACCATTGTAGTTTTTCATGGGCTATGTGGTTATGTTGTCTAGATCCTTTCCCATGGCCCTGAAGGCCAAGCAGAAGGCTTGCATCCTCCACAGCTTCATGACCACCTCCATTCCTCATTCCTGAGGAATACATCTGTGTTATTTGTAATGGGGTAACTAGCTCTGAGTATTAGGGGAAGTATATTCCCCAGAAGGAGAGAATGAAAGTAAAATGGAAGAGAGAGCAAATTAAGTTTCAGGCAACAGCAGTCATCAATACATTTGGGGATTGTGGGGATCAAAGGCCTGGCAATGCTTCAAGGTCAGAAACTGTGCCATACCTTCCCTTACACAGTCATTGCAGACCTTGCAATGAGGGCAAAATCTTTAAGACCTGGACAACTGTGACGACGGAGATCTTGGATTTAGTCATAAGAGTTAAAAAGAAAAAGATGACCAACAATGAGGCTTGGGTCACACCTTGGCACCAAACATGTTGGTGTTTTAACCTTGCCTTTCAATTTAAAAATTATGAGTAATAAATTTACGCAAACTAGTCAATCCATAATGATTCTGAATAGAAATTTTAAGACGGTACAATAAAATATTAAATAGAGGATTTTATATCATACTAGTACCAGTTTGACTAATCAATAAAATACAAGTCCTTGTTTTACTGCAGTTTAATTGACAAATAAAATACGTGTTTTTTAAAAGCTAAATGACATAATTTTAATTGTAGGTAGATGCTAAAAAAATCACTCTTCTAGGCAATTTTAGTTCTGGCAATTGAAGACATGAGTGAGCAAAAAGTTAAGACAAACACCCTTCTTTTTATTTATTATTCCTTACGATTTGAGTGAATTCCAACTTAAGTATTGTTTACTTACATGTTATTTTCAGACTAGTGATGTCACTATATTATTTTCTGCAGTGACGTTTGTTTCTCAGTATTCTCTGTGAATGCATGTACAATTGTGATACAATGCCAGTTTTTTATCCTCAATTGTGTTCTGCTCTTCCTATTTTCTCTTCTTCCTCCTGTATGCCTCTCTGATCCAATACCCAAATCATTGTTGTTAACACTGGAATATTTTGCTACATTTCATTGTCTTATAAAGATAACTCACATAAATTGCATGTTGTCAATTGACATGGGATAAAATTTTAACAATTCTTGTATTTCCAAAGGAGACTCACTACAGACATTTGTTCTATAATTTGTATTTATCATATAATAAAAATAAATGTAAAAATCTTATATAATTTATATAATATCTTATTTGCAATCATGTTTCCTATGAATATACTTTATGAGTTCTCTGGTATATCTGACTCAAATAAATTGCTTAGTGATTATTTAAGTATATACATATTAAAATTAAAATTAACCAGGTTACAAATTTTATTTCTGAGGTAAATAATACTAAATACAATTTTAGTTATTCTCTGGAGATACAAAAAAATCTGTCTTTTCTGTGGATTAAAAATTTTTAAAAATGGACAAACTTTCATGTTTGTTCTGGATTGCCATTCTAAAATCTTCAACTCTATCTTGCCTCATAAAAACAGAGTAAATAATCAGCCGTCAGCAGTACCTATGCGAGAGAGCTTATTTAGATCAAGATTTTTCCAATTGCTCTTTGCACTAGCTGTTCTTAGTCTGAGAGTATTCATAAACATTCTCTTGTATTAAAGTCTGTGTGACACTGGTATTTACTTAAATCTTTGACTAAAAAGAGAAAAGACTCTAGACACCAGGCAAATACATTAATAAAGTAATGTGACTTCTGGATTCGAAGGTTTTCAAAAACAGTATGTTCATCCATGAATATTTTGACCTCTTTCAGTTTTTCCTTTAAATTTGTTTTATACTTAATACTTTTTAAAAAATCAATTGTTTTCAATCAACTGTGTTCCAGAAATAAATGTCTGTGATACAAAGCTTTGTAACTGTATCTTCTACTAAAAATGAGCATTTCACTGAGATAATTTTATGTAAATTTTTTGAATATGCTCATTAATCATCTTTGCTACTTAAATTTATACATATTTTCAGCATTTATTGTTAGATATTATTTCATATGTGTGGAGTAGAAAAAGGACCCCAAACATATGAGGATCCTGTAATCACTGACTATTTAAGAAAATCAGAGTGACTATCACCTAAAAGATGGAGGAATTATATATACATATATAATATTACATATATCATATATAATATAAATTTATAGTATATATATTTATAGTATATATATTATGTGTTTATGTACACACACACACAGTAACAGCATCAAAATGAAAACTGTTCAGGACAGTTAGAGACTGAATAGCCAGATATTTGTGTGTGTGAGGGAACATACCATTTTAATTAGTAGTTACAGTTATCTACCATTGAAAAAATTCATCTACTTTGAGTCAAATTTGATATATTATTGTGGAAAGTTAAGAGACAATGATTTGTGATTCTTAGTCCATTTGCCTATATTTATCTATCATCTATCAACTAAGAGTTTTATTTATTGATGCTACCCCTCTACAAATCAATGTGTTGAGTATGCTATTTTTAATTATTTATCTTTGAGATTATCATATGATTACATAATATCACCTTTATCTTTTGTTCATGCAAATCTTCCTATATGCTCCTTCTTACTCTCAAACTTATAGCTTTAATTTATTAATTGTTATTATATTCATTTATGTCTATACATATATATTCTGAAATGTAACATGCTCAATCTATATAATACTAATGGAATGTTTGTTTGATGGCTGATTATTTGGTGTTAAGTGGCCAATTCTTGATGGAGAATATTAAAGAAAAACAATGCAGAAACAAAATCTATCAGAGCTTATTTTCTCCTTATAGTTATTAATATAATTTTGGAAAAATCTTTTGATATTATTAAAGTAATTTTTAGTTATATTTTGTATTACATATACCATTCAAAATTATATTTTAATGGAGACAGATGTGACACAGTTTTAGGATTAGGGCATGTGGACACCAGAACTGTTACACTGTCATATATATAACACGCAGCTAGGAGAAGGGTGTCTAGTCAATTTTCTGCTTGGTTCAAATTTTGTTTCTGATTCAAGGATTAGAGAAAGGGGGAGGGATAAAAGGTCATCCTATCTACATCCTGGCAGCAGTCACAACAGAAGCTTCTTACTGATTGTGTATTTAATCCACTCCCCTTGGCCTTGTAGTTAATGGAAATTCCTCTCAAACTCTGACAATCATTTGACAGTGAGTCCTAGCTCAGTGTTGTGCAATTTTATTTTCTTAAGTCTCCCCCTAACTACCTTAGTGAAAAGGGGAAAGAGGCTATTTCAAGGGCTTCTATCCAGATGACATTTTAAACTAGAAATGAAAGTATAGGCTTTTGAGTTTCCAATGTACTAGCACAATCTCTATAAGAAATAATTAGGTCCACTACAAAACAGATGTGCTACAAACCTACCACACAGAAAAGGCTAAAGGAGTCAAGCAAAATAGATAAGAATTTCAGTTTATTAAATTTCTAATTTAATAAATATTATTCTTTGTTTTTTAAAGGTATATATGATTCATAAGCCATTTCTCACACTCTCCTCAAAGCAATGTTGACATCTTAGAAACATAAACATAACTGAAAAGAGAAGGTGTCTGGCCTTTCTGGCGTTTTAACATTTCCAGAATAAACAGTTAGATAGCAATCAGATATCTTTGACACAAAATAATGAAATTCTTTCATGTTCTTCCATTTACTTAAACCTTTTTTTTCATATTGAACAGTTTTAACTTAGATAATAAATATTCATGTATAAATAACTTAATTGTATATAAAAATGAAAATTATGTATGTTTGTTTTTATTCTTCTGTTTGTATATATGAGCTTATTTTATAATTGAGTATATGGTTGATGACTATCAATAAAAAATCAGGAATTGTTCCTTAAAATAGGAAACATAAGGCAAATAAGGCAAAGTTAAGAAAAACAAAAGAGAAGAAATATTGAGATAAAAAATTAAGTTAGGGCTTGAAAAATATTCATTTATAAAGATATACAATAGATTTAAATTATTATTATTAAAAGGTTAAACAACTTATTAAATGAAATGTTATTTAACATCGAGAGATAATTAAAATGGAAATTTCAGATAAAGTAATTTCAAAGATTAGTATGAATGAAATGAACAGGAAACATACTAAACTAAAAGTAATTTTATAATTGACGTGAAATTAATTTTACATGAATAAAGTTTTAAACCAATTTTAACAAATACTAATGTAATTTGCAACTCCTATTACAAGTTCTTATATTTGTAAAATAAAGAATAAGAATGTCGCCCTTGTTGAAACTTTGTGAGACCAAAAGTCATTGGAATTAAAAAATACTTCCAAAAGAAAAGATTTGTTATGAATAAAACAAGAATACTGAAATTTGTTGTTCCTATTAACAGATACATATATAAAATATTGTGTTGCCAATATTAAAATGAGATCTATAGTTTTCTAATAAAAATAACTTATTATCAGATAATATGTTTGCCTAACATGATACATAAATTTATATTAAAAAGCAGTATAATCCTTTGTGTGGTTTCCAAAACAAATACATGTCAATACTGGTGAATGACATGAGGCTTGTGCACTAGGAGCAAGCATGTATTATAATTTTGAAGAATTGCCTTATCATTTTGGACTGAAACACACATATCATCTTAGAAGCAAAACTTTAGAAACACAGTGAAGTTACAAACAAAAAAAGAACACACAATATTACTATCACTATTGACTAAATTGCTGGTACTGAAGAATATAAGAAACCAATAAAAGTCAATGAAATATTGCACCTTCAAAGCTATTCTTTTAAAGGTGATATGATTGCCAACACATATAATCTAATGAAATCTGGAAGCAATAAGAATTAATCAGAAATTACAACAAAGTTGCCAACTACAAGAACAAGAACCAGAAATCAATACCATATATACACAAAAAACAGCTGATTCTAAAATTTAATAATAAACCATGCTTCTCTCCAATAACAGCAAGAGTTGTAAGTTATCAAATAATGGATTTAATAAAAGCTATATAAGACATTTATGAAGAAAATTACAGAGAGATATAAAAAACCCTTAAATAAACCAATGAATGGAGCATTTCTATTGATGAAAAATGCTACATATTGTATAAATTTATCCTCTGGTACTTCATAATTGATATAAATTTAATAACAACCAGAATTACCAAGGAAAATTTAATAAGATAATATGAGGAAATGACTGAGAATACTAACTTAGCAGGAAAATCAATGTACAAAATATATTATGAAACCAGTAAATTTTTTAACATCAGAGTTTCATAGACAAAAGAAGATGGATAATATAGGAAATATAAAGAGGATATTGACTACGCAGAATTGATCATATATATGTTGAAACAATATGGAAAAATCAATAGTGAAATGATGCATTTTCAAAGATCATTAAAGAACAAACAACTATTACTGTAATAATATAGTAATCTACTGTATGAGTGAGCTTCCCATTAGAGTACCAGACAGCTGAGATAAATCAAGTTATAAGGGTCAAAGGCTCATGAACATCACACAGAACAAACTGGATGTTGTTCATCACAAGAACTTTCAGAGTATTAATTCTGCCAATATGGTGAAGTTTCTTCTGAGTCTTAGGTGAACTTTACTTAAAACTGTTGTGAAACTATAACACTCAGAATAATACCAGGTAAATATTTCCATTCTAAAAGGCAGAAATAGGAAAATAGAAAAATTAATTAGAATAGTATCAAACAAAACCAGAAGTCATAAGAACAAATAAGGTCAAAATATTCCACATCTCCATATCTTGAATTTAAGGTGTAGTAGTCGGATTTTGACTCTAGAGTCTTTACTCATCCTTTCCCCACCAGTTTGCTAACTATATCCCACATTTCTCACATTGCCCCTGACTTGAGTACCTGAGCTCATGAGTTGTTTCATATTCCTGGCATCTTTCACGGTCAGATATCATTGTTTCATGTTTAGATTTTTTTGTAAAGGTTTAGTTTTGCTTATTCATCTGTATATTGCACTCCATGTTTTGTAGATTGATTGCATTTTGGACTCTGACCAGAATGACCAAGGATCGGCATATCACAGCCAGCCAGTGTGTATGGTAGATAGCATTCACACACAAACACCAATATAAGTATAACCATGTATAAACATTACATATAAACATATATACATATATGCATATATGCATACACACATGCATACATACATGCATGCATACATACATACAGACATGCATATGTACATACATATGTACATATATACATATATGAATTACATATATACATTTTATATATATACATATATACATATACACATATACACATATACACATATACACATATACACATCATATACACATCATATACACATCATATACACATCATATACACATCATATACACATATACACATATACATACATCCATATATACATATATACATATATTCATATATACATACATGCATACATACATACATCCATATATCCATATATCCATACATACATATATAAATACATACACATATACATATATACACATATACATATATACACATACATCTTTATATCCATATATACATACATATATACATACATGCACATATATACATACATATATACATACATGCACATATATATACATACATATATACATATACACACATACACACATATACACATTATACACATACACATTTACACATATATACATATATATGTGTATATATGTATGTTTAGGTCATGGCCTGAGACTAAACTCTTAAAAATTAATTAAATTGTAAATGCTGTTTATAGTTTCTGGTTAGGAACGTTTTCTTAGACATAAATCTTACAATGAGAATATCATAAATTGGGTTATCATGCAGTGAATACTTCAAAGACAGGTTACCAAACCAAAACTGGCAGAGATTTAAAAACAGCATGTATAGGATAGGGTAGAGTCAAAATGTATCTCATAAGATTATAAAATAAGATTATAAAAATAATTCCCAAAGTTATAATCAAATCAATAAACAATTGTGAAAGACAGAAAAAGTCCATTCATGAGATTAACAGTATGAATCTATAGAAATCAGGAAAGATGATCTGGTATCAAACCTTGGTTGTCAACTCAGCACACTTTAGAAGAGGAAATCTCGACTGAATAATCAACTCCATCAGACTATCTATAGCATATCTGTGCAGCAATTTCTCAATTGGTAATTGAGAGAAGAAGCCCTACATTACTGTAGTTGGCGGTGTGTTTTCCAGGCTCATGGTTTGGAAATGTCTAATGAAAGTAGTTGTGGATGACAGTAAGATGTCATCCTTTATGGTCTCTGCTTTAGTTCCTACCTGAACTGATTCTGCTTTCCTTGACTACGGGTTACATTCTGTAAAGCACATTAGTCTCTTCACTCCCCAATATGCTTTTCATCAGTTTTTGTCACAGTAGCAGAAAAGCAAACTAGAACATGTACATTACACAAGGACATGAGTAACCAGAAATAAAACAAACAAACAAATCAAAACAAAACAAAAAACTCAAACTTTAAATCCCAAGGTATTTTTTTTCACAGACTTTGATTTTGTCAAAATACCAAATAGGAGTATCCTACAATTCAATAAAAATAGTAAGAGTGGGGATTCTCTGGCATGGCACTTTGGAAATAAATTGCCAACAAACAGCATCAAAAATTGGAGTTGTACAGAAGAAGTTAACATCTATACTTATCAATAATAAATGTTCTATAGCAACATTTTCACATTTATGCAAGAAGGCCTATGAAAATTTTTTATGTTACATGTATTGGCAAAATTAACATCATCAATATGCCTGGCAAGAGAATGGATGAGTAGTTATGTACATATGGATGGATATCATGTGAACATGTGCTTCCCTCAAACTGTGTACATAAAGAAGCCAGCACATAATTGTATATTGTTATCAGGCTACTATATTCTGAGTTGTTTCTTATGATATTTTTCTGGTCTACACTTTTATCCTGGTGGCAAGCTTTACTCACAACCCCATATTGTGCCAGTTAGATTGATAGTTTATTGGCTATATCTACCAGGAATGTATGGCTAAAAGAATACTCCTTTTGAAATTCTGTTGGAGCACATGGAGACTGTGTTATATGCCAATGCTTCTTATACTTTGCACTCTCTTCTCTCCAACATCACTTACAGTGGAGCTAATAAGATGCCAAGTGTTAAGGTTTTTTAGGCAAGTTTCAGGAAAATCCCCTTAGCAACTAATTGAAATTATCAGCTGATAGACATAGAATACCCAGGACATTCTTGGAAATTGTTTCTCTAATCTTGGTAACACATTTAGGTACATGTACCACATATTTATAGTTTTATTTCAACCTTATGAAAAATCCTGACACAGGTACTTTGCTGAGACTTTGATGGGTTTGTAAACTTTAGAAATGTGGTGAAGTAGTATACATTCACTGCTTTACGTTTCAAAAGAATAACTTTATTTTTGAGATTTTATATAATTACATCATTTCCCTGTCCCTTTCCTACACCCAAACACTCCCATCACTCCCATATATATAACCTTTATTGCTCTTTTAAAATTCATGGTCTCTTTTTCATTTTATATATACACACACATATATATATATATACATACACACACACACACATATATATACATACACACACATACATACACACATATATATATATACACACACACACATACACACACACACGTATATATGTATATCCCTAAATATAAACATCTCAGTCTATATAGCATTACTGGTACATATGTTTTCAAGGTAAGTATATAGTATTGATGATATCCTCTTGGTGTGCTCACCCCTAGGGAAAACTAACTACATTCTAAATATGTGTCATTATAGCCACAGATAAGTATAGACCCTAACCCTTACCCAGGAAACTCATATTTGCAACAGAAAGAGCTAAACAGATAGAGCTAAAGGGGTTTGAAACTCTATAGGAAGAACAACAATATCACTATCCAGACCCCCCAGAGAGCCCAGGGACTAAACCACCAACCAAAGAGTATACATGGAGGAACCCATGGCTCCAGCTGTATATGTTGCAGAGGATTGCCTTATCTGGCATTAAGGGAAAGAGAGGTCCTTGGTCCAGTAAAGGCTCGAAGCCCTAGTGTAGGGGAATGCCAGGTTGGTAATGTGGGAGTGGGTAGATGGGTGGGGCAGCACTCTCATAGAAGCAGGGAGAGGGGAGATGAAATAGGGGGTTTATGGAGGGGAAACCGGGAAATGGGATAGATAATATTTGAAATATAATTAAATAAAATATCCAATAAAAAAGAAAACATATCTTTTGGTTAAATTTGGTTTTAGAATTTACATAAATATTGGTAAATATCTCTTTATACATAATGTACCCTTAGACAAGTTTATGAGGATAAATGTTTGAAATTTCTATTTCTTTTCTTATCAAAGTTTCATTTTAAATATTTTAGGGTCTCTCTCTCTCTCTCTCTCTCTCTCTCTCTCTGTGTGTGTGTGTGTGTGTGTGTGTGTCAGTGTAATAAATTACTCTATTTTTTATTTTTTTAAATTTTATGTTTATGAGCAGAGTTCTTTTGTCTGCTGGTATGTCTGTGTGAGGGTGTCAGATCCATTGGAACTGGAGTTACAGACAGTTGTGACCTGCCACATGGGTGCTCAGAACTGAAACTAGGTTCTTTGGAAAAGCAGCAAGTGGTCTTAACCACTGACTTATCTCTCTAGCCCACATATATATTTTTTCATTTATTTATTTGTTTATTTATTTATTGACTTTACATCCCAATCATAGCCCTCTTCTCCTCACAGTTCACCCCTTGACACAGGTATTACCCCTACCAACCTCCTCATGTCCTCTGAGAAGAGGGAGGCCACTGCTGGATATCTTGCCACCCTGGTACAACAAGTCATTGCAGGTCAGGAATATTCTCTTCCAGTGAGGCCAGACAAGACAACTCAGTTAGAAGAACAGGATAAAATAGTCAGTAAAGTTGGACAGAAGGAGGGAACTGGGGAGAAACGGGATGGGGAGAGGTGTAGGACATCAGGATCTGGTGTGGAAAAAGACAAAGAGAAAGAGCCTTGAGAGTGAATGGAAATTGTGGCTAGGGTCAGTGCATCTCTATGACTTGCCTGAGAACTGAGATGGGGGAGGTGCCAGGGAGTCTATGCATGTGACTCTAGCTGAGATTCTTAGCAGTAGGTGATATGGAAACTGAAGTGGCCATGTTTTTTTTTTTTTTTTTTTTCCTGCCAGGCAGGAGGACTCCTAGTGCAGAGATAAGGACATCAACCCACTCACAAAACCTTGAAACCTAAATTTGTCCTGACTACAAGAACTACAGAGATAATGACAGATCAAAGACTGAGAGAATGGGCAACCAATGACTGGCCCATTTTGAGACCCATCCCATGGACAAAACACAATCCCTGACACCATTGATACTCAGTTATGCTTGCAGGCAAGAGACTAGTATAACTGTCTTCTGAGCAACTCCATCCAGCAGCTGAATGAAACAGATGGAGAGACTTGTTGGGAGCTGCAGTGAGCGTGTCAGCATTCGCCATTACAAGATGGTGCGGGCATCCTGTCCTCCCACTAGTAAACAACTAACTGTGCAGGTGCAAAAGGCAAAAAGCGCGCCAAAGTCACTGCCCATCCCGGGGCCTAATATGGGGTGATGAGTGAACAGCCAATCAGAAGTGAACACGCCACCCTAGGGTACATATAGCAGTGCCTTTCCCGGGCTTTGGGTCCTTCCGCTTCTGCTTATACAAGAAGTAAAAGCCTAGTTGTAGTAACCACACGAACACTGTCTCACGTGTCCTTATTCTCGGGCAAAAGGGGACACGGAGGGGCACGGAACATCTGGCACCGAAAACCCGGGAATTTCAAGGCGCTGCAGAAGGCCCCTCAAGACTGGGGCGGGTTAAAAGACTACAGGATCGAGGTACGCCTTTGGAAGATATGCCTGGGGTGGAAGCACTTGTGGCAAGCGGACTTAAACTCACCTCTGCCGCTCCACTAGCTAGCCTCTTGCTTGCATTGCTTTTGTTTTTAGCTTATTTGTGTTGTGAGAAAGAGGGCTACTCTAGCATACCAGAACCAGGGTGTGTTAGCCAGCATCAGGCCAAAGATCCTGGACAAAAACATCAGGCCAAAGAGCCTGGGGATCAGGCCAAAGAGCCTGGAGAAACAGATAAGGCCAAAGAGCCTGGAGAAAGGAAAGAGTACTCAAAAGGAACAGGGGCCACTGCAGGGTCTATTAAGGTTAAGGACTCTTCACCGGCTGGTGAAGAGAGAGTAGAGAGCCTGGGGAAGGAAGCAGCCGCCTACTCAAAGGGTAACCGTTCTGGGATAAGAATAAGAAAGACCTTGAATCCCTCGGCCCCGCCCTTGCCTCCGGCTTATGCCCTGGGCAGTGCCTCTAATTCATTTCTCAGCCCAGGAGATCACAGACAGCTACAGCTTGCATTTCTGGTCTTTGAAGCGGCAGAAGGCGTCCCAGTAGAGTATAGGCAGATCAAAGAATTAGCTGAGGCAGTACGTGCATATGGAATTGGGGCTAATTTTACTATATCCCAAGTGGAGAGATTAAGTACAGCTGCTATGACGCCAGGAGACTGGCAGAACACAGTGAAGGCGGTACTTAACAATATGGGCCAATACCTAGAGTGGAAGGCCTTGTGGCACAAGGCACTGCAAGCACAAGCCAGGATTAATGCAAATACTGAGGGACAACAATTATGGACTTTTGACATGCTGGCAGGAGTTGGCGTACACGCGAATGACCAGACCACTCAGGGCAGGTCTATGCACAGATAGCATCAGCTGCAATAAAGGCATGGAAGTCTCTCCCTAGGAAGGAAGGCAGTAACCTTTATTTGTCCAAGATAATTCAGACATCTAATGAGTCTTTTTCTGACTTTGTGGCCCGCATGACTGAGGCAGCTGACAGAATCTTTGGGGAACCAGAGCAAGCAATGCCAGTGATAGAACAGATGATCTTTGAAAATGCCACAGCATTGCCTTGCAGCCATTGTCCCTCATAGGAACAAGAGGCTACAAGATTGGCTGAGAGCCTGTTGTGGCCCAGGAAGGGGAGATGTTTGTGCTTATTCCACAGGTGAAGACAATTCAATGTGGGTCCCTATGAGGCTGGTGCAGATTGTGGAGAATGAAGCTGGATTGCAAGATGATGGTTCTGAGTCTCCTGATACTGATGTTCGATTTGGGGATAAGTATACCACTGTTGGCCATAGTTAGATCTTGGCCTGTTCCCATGCCAGTACATTCAAATTCTGCAGTGCTGCCTTTGTTTACAGCTATTGAGTGTTACTTGGTTGCCCTATCCTCAGGCACACCCTCCAGCAGCCTGAGTTATAAATGCTACAAGTTTTCCATTAAATTTTACACTTTGTTTTGTGGCAGCAAAACTTTATAGCATAAAGGTAACCTACTTGGTGTTGATTTTAGAAAAAATAGATTGCTTACATCATTAAAGATTGGTTTTGTTTCTCAAAATTATGGTTATACCCTAATATTACAAAAGAGGCTTAAAAACATAGTTAAACTGCCAATATTCCATTGGCTACAGTTGGTAGTTCAACTGAGAGTTTGAAAATTTTTGATTTGCCTATGTTTATAGAGAAAAGATACAACACGTGTCTTTTAAAGTTTACAGTTTAAATTTAAGGTTTAAAGTTAAAGTTAAAGCCAAAATCGCACAGTTCAGCCTAGCCAAGCCTCAGAGAACAGGTCGGAGGGAGGTTACATTTACATTTGAATTGAGACAATGCAGACTGAGCTGCAGAAGCTCAGGTGCTAAAAGCTCCTTTTGTTCTGGATCTTCAGACCAGGCCCTAGAAATGTGCTTAGCAGAATTTGTCTTTTGTCCTCATTGTTTCTTGTGAGAAGAGGGAAAAATCTAAAACCCAAAGACTTTACAACAGTCTGTGGGCTAAAAGTTATGATTATGCTGGAGAAATTAAAATTATGTCTACTTCCCTCCATGAGTATAACTGTACCTGCTGATAAAATATGGTTCAAATTGTTTTAATTCCTTCATATTCAAAGTTGTTAAAAATGAGATGCTTTGGATTCCTCTACTGTATGTAGCAATTATTAGAGAATAAGGTTGGCTTTTATCTGATATTCTCATTGGACGAAAAAAGATTGGTTATTAAATTAATCCAAAATAAAGTTCAAATTTAAGATTTATACAGCCTAACTTGCCTACTCCAGCTGCCATTTCAGTAAATGCTTATATAAAAGATGTTTTTATACCATCCCTTTACATTTCTGGTAAAGGTGAGAGGTTTACAGACAGTAAATTTATTCATAATTTTTAAGAGCCCATGAAGCGATATTTGTTAAAAATAATTGCTTCAGAAAATGGTTAATTGTTTTACATTTTATATATATAAATATTGTTGTTGCTTTAATACAAAAAATTAAGAGGTTAAATCTTTTAGTGTATATTATTCATTGTGTGATACTTTATTAGTAGATTTCTCTAAAGAAGTTTTCTACAAGCCATTGCTCCAATATAACGAGCTTTAAAAATTTCTTGGACTACTTGCAGCTCCAGAAAGGATTCAAGGGCAGTGTCTTTTCAATATTTGAGACAAGTTGGGGCTGGAGAGATGGCTCAGCCATTAAGGGCTAGATTTACAATTTAAAATATAAAAGCTGAACTCCCAGCAACCACATGGTGGCTCACAACCATTTGTGGTGGGGATCTAATGCCATTTTCTGACTTTTAATCTTGATTTGCTCTTAGTGATTTTTAAAAGTTGTTAAGAGATATTATTTGGCTAAAACCTCATCTTAAGCTTATCATAGGAGGATTTAAACCTCTGTTTGATATTTTCAAAGGGATGCAAGTCCTAATTCCCCTTGACAATTAACTATAAAGGAGAGATAGCTTTGCTGAAAATAAAATAAACTGTTAGTTATCAACAGATAATTCCACTGTTTAGAATGTTTAAAAAGGGTGTATCTGCCTTTGTCTTGTTGAATGGTGTATTTCATGAAGTACAAAATGTTTCAGCTACACGATCTAATATTTCTAGCCATTTGAAAGACAATAAAATTAATAAGGTGTTTAGGAATGCATCTGCACAACCGGTGTCGGTGTGTGTGGACCCTGCATTTTTCTTTATGTTATCCAACTTTCAAAATAATTCTGATATCTTGGATTGTAAGAATGTTACATGCCTTTTGGCACAATGCTGGAATGGATCACTAGACCTAGCCTTGGTTGTGCATGTGCCTACCTTTTTGCCCATCCCAGTAGAAGCTGATCCTAAAACTTTCCCTACTACATCATTATTGAGACATAAAAGAGACTTTGGCATTACTGCAGCCATTGTCGCTGCTATTGCCATCTCTGCAGCTGTGACAGCCGGCACAGGCATGGTTAATAAAGTTACAGCAACTGCTGTTGTTAATCAAATTTCAGAAAAGACCTCTAAGGCTTTGACCATTTTACAGAAAGTGGATGCATACCTGGCATCAGACATTTTGTTGGTCAATCAGAGAGTTGATTTGCTCCAAGCCCATGTGGAGCAGCTCACGGATGTGGTTCAAATGAGCTGCGTGTCAGCAACCCCACATCCAGGTATTACAACTCTGAGATTTGTGAATGATACATTTATTCGAAGCCATAATCTTTCTGCTTACTTAAAAGGAAATTGGACTAGGGAGTTGGACCAGGTGCAACAGCAATTGCAGATCCGGATCTTGAGCCTTGATGGAGCTCAGATGGACCCTGTTACCCCTGGTGATTTTACTTCTTGAATTTCTTCTGCTTTTTCCTTCTTTCTTAAAGGGTGGGGATAGGCCTGTTTGATGCAGCCCTACATTGTGGATTGGTGTTCATGATGGTTGGTCTGTGAGCTCAGAACCCAGCAAAAACGTGACAAGGCCGCTATTGCCCAAGCACTTGCAGCCTTGGAGCAAGGATCTCCCCCTGAAATTTGGCTATCTAGGCTAAGAAAGTAGCTGATGACTGAGACCCTCAGTCGATGCACCCCAAGGGTTCAGCCCATTGCACTGGGTCGATGAGAGGTCTAAGTCCAGCCAGCCCTTGCCTGAATAACTGTGGTAACTGAATATTTAGAGGTGTTTGTGAGTGGGTACTCAACATGGAATGTTCCACGAGTGTGGATAGATTTCCCGAAAGTATGCCTGATTGCACAAAGGTTTGATGCCAAGACACCTCCCCTGGTGGCGCCCCAGGGTGGAGGCTCCCTTTCCCCATCAAAAGGCATCGAGATGGGTATGAGAAGTAAACCCATTACAATATCTCATTTTGCACAGGGGATCAGGCCTCTGCTTTCCCTCACCGAGTTGGTGCTGCGCTTGATAGGCAATAGGCTGTTCCATCTTAAATATATAGATAGGGGGAGATGTTGGGAGCCGCAGTGAGCGTGTCAGCATTCGCCATTCCAAGATGGCGCAGGCATCCTGTCCTCCCACTAGTAAAAAACTGACTGCGCAGGTGCAAAAGGCAAAAAGCGCGCCAAAGTCACTGCCCATCCCGGGGTGTAATATGGGGTGATGAGTGAACAGCCAATCAGAAGTGAACACGTCACTCTAGGGTACATATAGCAGTGCCTTTCCCAGGCTTTGGGTCCTTCTGCTTCTGCTTATACAAGAAGTAAAAGCCTCGTTGTAGTAACCACGCGAACACTGCCTCACGTGTCCTTATTCGCGGGCGAAAGGGGACACGGAGGGGCACGGAACAGAGACTCACAGACAAATATTGGCTGGAACTTGGAGAGACTTGAGGAAGAGTTGGGGGAAGGACTGAGGACCATGGAGGGAAAAAAATATCCACAGGAAGATCAACATAGTCAACTAACCTAAACACTTGGGGGCTGCCAGAGACTGAACCAACAACCAAAGAGCATACATAGGCTTGAACTAAGCCCTCTCGCATATATGTAGCATATGTGCAGCTCAATCTTCATGCGCATTCCCCAACAACTGGATCAGGATCTCTTAAATCTGATGTTGAATTGCTCTCTCTTTCTCTTTTTTATTTTTTAATCTTTATTTTTACAGTCCAGTCTTTATTCCTTCTCCTGGTCCACCCGCCTACTGTTCCACTTCCCATACCTCATTTCCCCGCAGCTCCCCCAGGTCTCCAAGAGCATGTTCACACCCCAACCCTACCACACCATATCTCCCCACTCCCTGGGGTCCCACGTCTCTCGAGGGTTATGTGCATTTTCTCTCACTGAGGCCAGATCAGGCAATCCTCTGCTATATATGTGTCAGGGGCCTTATATTAGCTGGCGTATGCTGCCTGGTTGGTGACTCGGTGTCTGTGAGATCTCCGGGTCCAGGTCAGTTGAGACAACTGGTCGTCCCATGGGATCACCCTTCTCTTCAGCTTCTTTCAGCTTTTTCGCAATTCAACCACAGTGTTCAGCAGCTTCTGTCCACTGGTTGGGTGCAAATATCTGCATCTTTGGGGAGTGAGCAGAACTGAAGCCCTGAGGGCCAGCAGAAAGAATCGAAACAGGCAACCTCTGAAGGTAGGAGGTAGGGGCACCCTCTAGAATGTACCAGAGACCTGTGAGGTGAAAGACTCTCAGAACTCAAAAGGAGGGACCTTAGATGAAATGCCCTACAGTGAGGAGAGAGAACTTATAGTGCCTACCTCCAGTAAAAAGACTCCTCAAGTGAAGGGATGGAGTTGCCATTCCACAGTCAAGAACTCTGATTCAGAATTGTTCCTGTCTGAAAGAACTGCAGGAACAGAAATGGAGAAGATCCTGAGGAAAAGGAGATCTAGTGACAGAACCAAGTTGGATCCAGCTTAAGGATAAGCCCCAAGGCCTGACATTAATATTGATGCTATGTTGTACTTACAAACAGGGGCCTATCATGATTGCCCTTTGAAAAGCCCAACAGGCTGATTACTCTTAATTAGACTGCTTTGTGTTTTCAGTTTTTTTTTTTCCTTTGCAACAGCTAGAATAAGAAAATTCTTGTCAAAGATCCACTTAAAAAGTATTACCAGATTTCTGTGTAACTATATATGCTGGGGATATATATCTGCATTAGCCCAGTGTTCAGGCTGAGCTGAATGTCATTATGATAATGGATTGTAATAATGAGCTCCTTGTATTGACTTTCTCTCTGCTCTGATGCCTCCAGGACAGAGGCACTACACTCCTTCTGATTATCCAGAAGTCTGTTCCCATTTGGCTGCCTTGGTGTGTTGCACAGCAGTCATTCTGGGTCAATCACTGTCCTTTAGCCTTGAATAGAGCTCAATGAATCCCAATTCTTGATATTCTATGAATTTCTTTCTGATTTATTTTATTCTTTTTCACTTTTCTTTTTAAGGTAAGATCAAACTGAATATTTCAAAGATTATTCCCAGATAGACAAGTTAGATTTAAAATAATGAACTTTAATTGCTTACAAAATACACATTTTATCAATATGCCACAATATTAAAATTAGGCTATGTGATTTTATTTTTATTTTTTTATTTAATGTCTTTCAATTTTTCCTTAACATCTAGAAATAAAATGACAAATCAAACACTGAGGAGTTACACATGAAAAGCTTTGTTCTGATCCAGATGTGGGAGCTAACTGAATATCTCCCAGCAACCCTGAGAATTTATATCTTTGCACTTAGCAAGTAACTATGATGAATATGACTGATGATCTCCTGTGGTGACCCATTTCTTAAGTGTCCAGCCTGCTACTCATCCTGCTCAATAGAATATGTGGATCATTTTTTTCTTTTGTTGAAAATAGTGGGGGCTTTTTTCTCATTGTTTCCCCTCCCTCTGCTCATCGCAGCTTCTCTCCATCTCTCCTCCCAACTGGATCCACCCCATACATTTTCTTACAGCACATGGGAAGCAGAAGAGGCAATCTACAGCATCTGTGACACTCTATGGCAACCCATAGAAGAGCTGTGGTTGACTTCTCCCTGTCATGGTCACCAAGTTACCTCATTCTTTGCATTCATTTGCATTCATTCCATGTTAGAGAACTGTGTAAATTGATGTGGTTTCATTCGAACTGTTTCCTGAGTGTTTATTAGTAATATGATCAAGATGGGGACTGAGGGATTGTCGTCTACCCTCTGTATTTGTTTTTTTCCTAATTAATGAAGTGAGTGAATGATAAGTATATTTTTCTTCTGACATTTATTCATCTTTTTTATTACATACCTTCCTCATTTAAGGCTTGATTATTGAGGCATGGGAGCTCAGACAAAACCTTCCTGAATTATGACTTAAATTAAAATTTCTTTTTTAGAATGTAGTCACATCAGATATTTTATTGGAGTAATGTAAAGCTGACTTAGAAATGTGACATTCTTTGACACCAATAGAATTGCTGTTAAGTCTCCAAACCATTGAAATTTGAGGCCCCTACCCAAACAAGCTTTCACAGTTTTTGATGGAATTGAAAATATTGTACCAATGCATCTCTGGGACAAAGAAGAAAAGTAGATACATTGTTACTACTCTGTATAGAAATATCCATGAATTCCTTAGATGGGAATTAAAAGCACTATCTCATGAGGCAACTGGTAAAGCAACTTAGCTGTAGTAGACTACTGCAATTTTCATTCCTATTGTTTCAGTATAAGAGTGCATGAAACAGTGACTGAGTTACACATACATGACCCACTGCCCCATTTGATTGCTGGGATCTTCATATAAGGAAGAAAAATTCATGTTTATAACTGCCTATTCAAGCTACAGAAACAGTTTGCTGTATGACAGAAATTTGCCAATACTAACGTATTACACAAATTCTGTGGATGATCCATTGGGAGTTAGGGATGCTTAGAAGAAGCTCAGAATTAGCATCTACTGCTGGAAGAATGGACATATAGATATGAATATAGCAAGCTTGGTGCTGAGGATTATAAATCTATGTTTCATAGATGATTTCTTACTTTCAGTCTGGTAAAACATATATATTCAATATATATATTGAATAAATCACTGGCGGATGCATTAGAAAATAAGTTCAGAAGCTGAGCAGCAGGCACCATATGTCCTGCTACTCACATTTACATATTTTGAGATGATTTCATTATCTGGTGAGCATTTACATTAAGTACAACCATATTCATCTTACTTCCAATTCAAAAGGATGTCTACAGAAAGCACTCTAGACTTCTACCAGGTTTCTTTTTCCTTTTCTCTTCTTTTTTCATATATATATATATATATATATATATATATATATATATATATATGAATTATGTATGAATTATATATATATATGTACATATATGTGTGTGTTTCTTTTGATATATGTGTGTGTACATATATGTACATATATATGTATATGTGCATATTATATGCATATAAATTATATTTCAAATGTTATTCCCCTTTCCAATTTCCCCTCTGCAAAACCCATAGCTCATCCACGTCCCCATATTCCTATTAGAATGCTCCCTTACCCAATCATTCAATGCTGCATCACTGCCCTAGCATGCCTCTACACTGGGGCATCAAGCCTCCACAGGACCAAGGGCCTCCCTTCCCATTGATGCTAGATAAAGCAATCCTCTATGTAACTGGAGCCATGGGTCCAGTTACATAAGTTCAGAAGTACTTCTTCATGTGTACTCTTTAGTTAGTGGTTTAGTCCTGGGAAGCTCTGGGGGATCTGGTTGGTTGATGTTGTTGTTATACTTATGGGAGTTGCAAACCTTTTCAGTTTCTTCAGGCTTTCCCCTAACTACTCCATTGTGGTCCCATCTCAGTCCTGTGATTGACTGAGAGCATCCATATCTGTATTGGTCAGGCTCTGGCAAAACCTCTCAGGGGACAGATATACCAGATTCCTGTCAGCAAGCACTTCTTGGCATCATCAATATTATCTGGGTTTTGTGTCTGCTGATAGGATGGATCTCTAAGTGGGGCAGTCTCTGTATGACCTTTCCTTTATTCTCCATTCTACTCTTTGTCCCTACATTTCCTTTTGACAGAAGCAATTCTGGATTAATATTTTTAAGATGTGTGGGTGGCCCTATCCCTCAATTGGGGGCAGTGCCTATCCAATGGATATAGTTTCTACATGTTCTCTCTCCCTTTGTTGGGCATTTTGACTAATGTCATACTACTCAGCTATTAAAAACAATGACCTTATGAACTTTGCAGGCAAATGAATAGAACTAGAAAATATCATCCTGAGTGAGGTAAACCTATCCCAAAAGCACACACATGGTATGTACTCATTGTTAAGTGGATATTAGCAAAAAAAAAAAAAAAATTAAAAAGCTCAGAATACCCACGATACAACTCACAGACCATAAGAAAGAAGACCAAAGTGTGGATGCTTCAGTCCTAGAATGGGGAAGAAAATAATCATAGGAGGTAAAGGGAGAGAGGGAGAGAGCTGGGAGGGAGAGAGGAGCAGGAGGGGAAAGGGGGCAAGATTAAGTGTGGGAGGAGATAGGGAAAAGGTACAGAGGGTCAGGAAATTGAATGGAGATGTGAAGCAGTGAGGGGTTGGGAACTGAAAGTATCTTCTTGAAAGTTTCAGCTATGGTCTTGGTTGCTGCCTATTTAGCCTCTCATCTAACAGGAGGTTAAGACTGGCCTTCTATGTAGTGGTTCTTTCTGAAAGCTACCCTTACTTATAAATAAGTCTATAAAAGTTATCTGCATTAGAAGCAAGACTAGATTAAAAACAGGAGTGCCTTTCAAATGATCCTGAACAACTTAAAGACTAGAGGTGAGAGGAAGGCAACCAAATTTCAAATTCAAATTTCACTCACTGTCCTTGGGCACTGTCATTTCTTCTGTCTGTCCATCTTGTTTATGATATGCCCAACCATAATCCCTTAATATCACCTTCTTGGTGCTCCTGGCTTGACTGGATCTTTAACCGACATTTTAACACCAGCCTCCACTGTAACTGCAGCATATTAAAGAATTTACAGTTTTCACCATTACCCCTTTCCATTGCTACTTAAAAGACCTGTTCCGGTGGTCTGAATATCAAATGTGTATTGTATGTATTATCATAAGGTGTCATTTTCTTCCTGAAGGTTTTATGTTTTCACATGTTGCAAGCATACTAAATGCACAGTGGAAAGCCATGATGCTTAAAGCCTACATAAAAATCTACAGGCAACTAAGGAATACTGAACATTAGAGAAAATCTTCTACAGAGCACACTAATTGACTTTTTAATACCAAATGGTCACTCCTGAAAACATCCATACCCGTAACTTAGTGACTGAAATGGTTATACTTATGAATTTAGAAATACACATGTATATATTACATATTTATAGAAGAAAAATTAATTTTAAAAAAGATGGTATGAATTTGAAAAAGAGTAAAGAAGGATAAGGAGAGCTTGGATGGATGAAAAAAAAGAGAAAATTATGTAATTATAATCTAAAAAATTAAACAAGAATACAATTATTGATATTTTTATGCCATTTATATATCTAATAAACTAATATTTTAACTGATATAACCATAGATGTAAAAAATAAAATAACATTGTTTATAATAACTCCAAACATACAAAGATGTAAATGTTTCTCAAGAACTGAATGCCTAAATAAGATGCATTATTTGTCCTTATACAATATTATGCAAAATACATGGTAGATGAATTGATGTACTACATCAGAAGCATATTTACTATCTAAGTAAATACAATGGGAACAAGCAAATTAAAACATAATTTTCAACTGTGTTCAATCCTGTAAAGAAACAGTAAATAAATATGGATACTGGGGTTTTGTTTGCTTTTTTTTATTTCTTTTTAAAAAAAATAGGATAGAATTGTGCAGATGGAAGAAGACATGTGTTTCTGTGGTTGTCAATTTGTGTATTTCTTACCACAGAGAAGAATAAGTTTGAGTGGGAATTTAAAAGTAATTGATTGCTGGGCAGTGGTGGCGCATGCCTTTAATACCAGCACTTGGGAGGCAGAGGCAGGTGAATTTCTGAGTTCAAGACCAACCTGGTCTACAGAGTGAGTTTCAGGACAGCCAGGGCTACACAGAGAAACCCTGTCTTGGAAAACAAACAAATAAAAAGTAATTTATTATTCCAAAATTTTGTTTTCTCCAATTTTCTGTGGATATTTCTTTCATATTACAAATGTCATACTAATAGATTAACTTCTATTTAAATGGAAAAAGAAAGAATAATTTAGTATTTATTTTTTGTACTTTGTCTAGTTGTGCGTTTAAGTAATGTTCTCTGTCTGCTGCAAAAAGAAGGTTCTCTGATAAGAAAAAAAAGCTATACTTTTTTGTAAGTATAAGGCTAAATATTTAGAATGATGTCTAGAATTATACTGGTTAAAGAAAATGGCAAAAGTAAGTTTTCTCCTAAGATCCATGATATCACTAGACACTGATATTTGGCTAACTACAGAGAATCAGGAATGAATCATGTCGTGTGAGAGCCTTAAATCCAATAATACAGTTGTTGGCTAAAAGTGCTAATAATGTGCCCTGTGGATATGTTATCACACCCGTCATTTTTGTGGCTCACAATCTTTACATGTAGGTAAGATTACTGATTGCATTTCTTGCTTTGGCAGCTTGTATAGCACCTTCAGATATTATGAAAGCTACTTCTTAGGGAATATATATATATATATATATATATATATATATATATATATATCATTGTGGTAGAACCACATTTTATATTGCATATATATTATACAATATATATATATAGTACATATATATGTAATTATAATATATATACATATGTGTGTATATATATTATATATGTATATATGTGTGTATCTATATGTATATATATATATGTATATATATACACATATATACATATATATATATATATATACAATATAATTCTTATATCTAAGGACTTGGGTAAACCACAGAAGAGGGTTAGAGGTCAAAAGACCAGTACGTCTACTATGAGATAGTGACTTGAATATGTAAACCATTAAATAACAATATTGTGGCTATCTAAACAAAATCTGTACTGTAGTGGCAGTCCCCATACCACCATGAACAGGAAAAATAAAAAGGCTCTAACCCAAGATAAAGAACCATTTGAATGTGATTAAGGACTGCTAGAAGAGGTAAATACATTATTATCCAGAGAGGCCACTAATGCCTATCCAATAGCCGTTCTAAATGTGTATATATACAAAAATCTTTAAATAAATTCAGCAAGAAATTATATATGTGTGTGTGTGTCTAGCTATACCTGTGACTAACAGAAATATTTAAATAAACAAGGTCATGAATTTGAGAGGGAATTAGGAGTCACGTGAGCACTACTGAAAAGGTTGGAGGGAAAGATACAAAGAATGTTGTCTATATTACTCATGCATGAAATTCAGAGAAAAATAAGCATTAAATTTAGAAGTGCGGTTATTACTCAAAAATGTTTCATAAATTTTATGTTCATCACAAATGTTAAGCACTCAAAAAGATAAAATTGTTTCAATTTGTTCTTAGTAAATATCTTTTTAATTAACACTTAGTTAATAGTATTTAATTCATAGTAGAATAAACACTTAAATTGGGAACAAAATAAATATTGGTTTTCTTCACTTCTGCATTTTCTTTTCTTGCATCAATTTCTGTTATTTTCTACAATAAATGTTTCCTATACTTTAAAAATTAATTGATGATGACATAAGAAAGGGGATTTTAACTAGCCACTTTCTCAGACTTTTGTAATGGTTGAGATCTCAATTGTGCTTCCTTGGGATATTTTGTACATGGATGAAATCTCCATACCTAGTCTCATTTGATGATTGTTTTTAATTATTTCCATTATTTTTAGAAATTATAGTATCATTACATTATTTTCACTTCTCCTTTCCCTGAAAACCTTCCCATATTCCCTTTCTCCTTTTCAAATTCAGAGCCTCTTTCATTATTTCTTTGATCATATGTATATGTACATATAATTTCATATATATTTCTATACATTTCAATTCCTAAGTAATTAAGAACATTTTTTCAGTCTCTATATGGTTACATGTATGACTACTTGGTATTAGATAATCTGTTGGTATGCTCTTCTTTGGGGAAGACTATTTAGTATTTGGGTATTAGAATTTCATTGCTGCCTGTAGTTCTTCCTGTACCCTTTCTGGGTCTTTCTGCATCTTGATATTTTATTTACATTTCAGATGTTATCCCCTTTCCCCATTTACTCCCCACCCAGAAACCCCCTTTCCCATTGTCCCTCCTCCTGCTTCAATGAGGATGTGCCCCCGACTACCCACCCATTCCCACCATGGTTTAAATTTTATATTATGAGTAAGTTTGAGCTCATCATGTATCTTCAAGAACGGGTGATATTTTCAGTTCCTAATGCAAAATATGTTACCACAAAATCTGAATGTACGTTGTTTTAACAAGAATAAACCTTACAGTGGTGTTGAATGAATAGAAGAAATTCATTTGTTTTTCTGGAAGAGTTTGAGAAAAGAATGTGCAATGTTAAAATGGACCATCAATTTTACCATTGTATGAGAAGCCAGCTTTTGGGTAAAGTAGCAAATCTTCAAAAGTACTGAGTGGTCATTATTTCTACATCAATCCAGGCTGTGCAGTCATTAGGGAGAGAGAAAAGACTGTCTCAGTGGAGATCACGCTTTGTATGTGTTTGAAGCTAGTACCTGAGTCTTCTTTAGTGATTTGTCATTGTAAAGTAGTTTCTGTTGTTCACAACAAAATCTCATAATAAATGGCATAAAGAAGACATGGACAGTGAACAAAGCAATGTCTGTGATGCTTTGTTAAACATTATTCTTCAGATTTGGAAAACTTTAAATTGTTTTTAGAATAAGAAAATATCATATGAATGAAACCACTAAGGTATGAATTAAAAAAACATGAGTAAACAAATGCTAATCGAAAAACTGCTGTAAGGAAAACTCACTCTCGTAATTTGTAGATATTAACTCATTTTGTCTTTAAGTTTTATTGCAATTTTCAAGGGGGAAAAATCTCTGAAATGTAAATATAAAGTTTCTGAGATTCAAACTGTTTGTAAATAGTCTCCATTTCAACTAAGCAGTTTCTGGCACCTATACACTGTTTATCACACTTTCACAAAACAGTGTATATTATGCAAAGCAGATGTAAATTTGTGTATTCTTGCCAACCTTATAATGTCTCAGCCACTGCTATTCATCAAATATATTGTATTTTAAAGATCCAACTTCTTCATCCCCATTCTGTCATAGCACATTCTGGACACCATGTAGGAAATCATCCTATCTGAATTAACATCTGTACTCTTACAAAAAACTAGGGTGTTGAATAAATACAAGAAATTGTCTTCAAAGACAAAGCTCCTAATAGTACTTTGTAATTATACTAATTAACATCTAGTTATTTTAATTGAACACTGAAGAAAATCAAAGAAAGTGAGCAAGATCCTAACTCTAAGTAAAACCTTGACCTAAAACACATGTGAATATTAGCAGCTGAACTATTGAGAAGGCCTTAACACATTTTAGGTGAAAATACGTTCCTCAATTTTAGTTGAAAAATTAATTCTTAGAATTTTTAGATATGTTAATCAGGTCAAATAAAAAATTTACATATGAAAAGGAAAGGGAAAAATACCTAAAATAGGCTAGGAAATAAAGCACACACATACACACACACAAAACCTAATAGATGAACTTCACATGTGGCAGCCTGTCACCTCAGTAAAATAGGGTTGTGTGGTACAAAGACAGCCAATGCAAATATTCATGACACTGATATTCAAAATCCAATGTAATTTGAGTCCCATAGCCATTTTCTTCACAAACAAAGTATGTTACTAAACCATCAGAAATCCCTGACATATAGACACGAGTTAGATTTATCCTGGAAAAAAAAATATGTGTCCTAGCATACCATTGCTACCTGTTTCTACATGTGCCTATTACAGCAAGTATGCATTATAGGAGAGAAAGCCTAGTAATGTGTATTCTTATATTATCTGCCAAATATTAGATCATAAAATATCTTGAGAAACTCAGACTCATGCATCTTTATACCTGTCTTTTGATTAATAAAGCCTGGAGAAAAATAAGATTTATATTAACTTCACAATATTTAAGTCTATGGTTTGTATAACAATCTATGCACTAGGCATAAATACAATAATTGAGGGAAGAAACAAGCGGTAAGAGAAAGGATGTTTTAATATAATACAATAGCATTGTGTAGATCACACAGTAAATATTCCTTAATGTAGTAAATCTGCAATAAATCTATATTGTTGAAGCAATGAGCACAAGAATAAAGAAGAAAGATTCAAGACCACAAACATGAGTCCTAAATAACTGTTGAGTGCTAATCCATAAACAGGACATTTGTATGAAATATCCAAGATTTGATGGGTACTATAGAAAGTAAGGCAGAAAAATGTTAGTGCTTGAAGATAAGATGAAATATAAAGTGCTGTGTTTGGAACATGACCAGATTGATATAGCTGTAAACTCACAGATTTATTGACATTCTGCACAAGACTGTACCCAACAAAAGACTTCAAAAGTTTGAAATTCCCAACCTTCCCAGAGAGGCATAAAAGGTTAAATGGTTGGAAGAAGAAAGAGAGCCATTGTTCTTAGTGCTTTAGCCATTGGTACATTGCCTACACTCACCTCATTTTTAGTCCATCACTGTCTGTCGGGCCATGGAAGGGTATCCTGGTTCTTGGGTTGTGGGTTCAGCCATGTCCCCAGAACCCAGGCTCCTGACATGAGGTCTAGAGGTCTAATCTCCATTCAACCTGCACCCTTCAGTTATGTAGGACACAGGTAGAGGGCATGGTAAACAGGCCTCAGGTCCTTGAGAGATTTACATACTAATGAGGTACCTGAAGGCCAGAGGGTAAAGCCAAATAAGCATTGTTTCCCAGTCCCTCCCCCTCTTTCCCTCCCTATTTAACTCAGGACTGCCCTGGGGTTTGGGGGGGGGGGGTGCATCCAGATCCATCCACCATCCATCATGACAATAAACCCATTTTGGAAACCCATGGACTTTCTCCTGTGTTGGGGCCACACTGTGAGGAGCCATGGATAGGCCTTTAATGAACAGCCAGGCCTAACTTCCAGCTGGAGGAACCCTGCAGTTCTCCAGCAGTTATTACCTACACATCACTTGCATCTTCAACAAAAGTTTTCTGTGTTTGTTGTAAAAATGCTTCTTGTCTTTAAGAATGAAGAATTGCATGGCAGTCCTATATGAAATGAGCCAAGAGGGTTGTTTTAAAGAATTATCTCAAAGGGGTAAAATGTCAATCAGTACCCAAGTAGCTTAATTGTAGCCTTATAAAACTGTTGTTTGGTGTATAGATGAGACCTTGGCTTAGTGGTGGGGAAGGAATATGATTAGAAACTTGGTGGATAGATCAATGGAATAGAATTGAAAACGCAGAATTAAACCCACACACCTATTTTCTCCTTATCTTTGACAAAGAAGCCAAAACCATCCAGTGAAAAAAAAGACAGCATTTTCAACAAATAGTACTCAAGTGGAGGTCTGCATGTAAAAGAATGGAAATTGATCCATTCTTATTCCCTTGTACAAAGCTCAAGTTCAAGTAGATGTAGGACCCCTCACATAAAACCAGATACAAGGAATCTAGTAGAAGACAAAGAGGGAAAGAACCTAGAACACATTGGCAGAGGAGAAGATTTCTTGAACAGTACACCAGTGGCTCAGGCTCTAAGATCAACTACAGACAAATGGGATCTCATAAAATTGAAAAGCTTCTGTAAGGCAAAGGGCACTGTTAAGAGAACAAAATTGCAACCTACAGTCTGGGAAAAGATCTTACCTAGCCTATATCCAGTAGAGGGCTAATATTCAATATATACAAAGAACTCATAAAGTTAGACTCCAGAGAACCAAATAACCCTATTAAACAAGGAATTCTCAACTGAGGAATATTGAATGGCTGAGAAGAACTTAAGGAAATGAGAGAGAGAGTTTCCAACCCACAGTCAAAACTCTGATCCATAATTGTTCCTGTCTGAAAGAATTGCAGGGATCAAAGTTCAGAGGAGCCTGAAGAAAAAAGTGTCCAGTAACAAGCCTAGAGTGGAATCCAGCTCAAGGGGAGGTCCCAAGGCCTGACACTATTACTGAGGCTATGGTGTCCTCACCAAAAGGGACCTATCATGCCCACATTCTGGATGACCCAACAAGCAGTTGAGAGAGTCAGATGCAGATATTTACAACCAATGGACAGAAGCAGCTGACCCTTGTGGTTGAATTAGGTAAAGGCTGGAAGAAGATGAGGAGGGGGACGACCCTGTAGGAGAACGAGCAATCTCAATTAATCTGAACCTCCAATATCTCTCAAACACTGAACCACCAACCAGGCAGCATAAGCCAGCTGATATGAGGCCCCCAACACATATACAGCAGAGGACTGCTGGGTCTGGGTTCAGTCAGAAATGCACTCTACCCTCAAGAGACTGGAGACTCCAGGGACTTTAGAAGTCTGGTTGGGTAGGGGTGGGGTGTAGAGACATCTTTCTGGAGACTGGAGATTCAGGAGGAGGTATGGAATGTGGAACAGTTGGAGGATGGACTGGGGGGGGGCGGTCAGGAATAAAATCTGGAGCATAAAATAAAAAATAAATAAAATTTTAAAAACCTAAAAAAAGAAAGAAAGAAAAATAAATGATCTACATTCTTAGTCATCAGGGAACTGCAAATCAAAACTACCCTGATATTCTACCTTACATCAGTCAGAATGGCTAAGATCAAAACTCAGATGCTGGATGTGGAGAAAGAGGAACACTCCTTCACTACTGGTGAGATTGAAAGCTGGTACAACCACTCTGGATATCAGTCTGGTGGTGGTTCCTCAGAAAATTGGACAAAGTACTACCTGAGGATCCAGCTGTACCACTCCTGACCTGTACCTAAAAGATATTCCAACACATAACAAGGACACATACTCCACTATGTTCAAAGCAGCCTTATTTATAATAGCCAGAAGCTAGAAACAAGCCAGATGTCCTTCAGCTAAATAATGAATACAGAAAATGTGGTACATTTATAGAATGGAGTACTATTCAGCTATTAAAAACAATGAGTTCATGAAATTCTTAGTCAAATGGATGAAACTAGAAAATATCCTGAGTGACGTAACCCAGTTACAAAAGAATCATGGTATGTACTCACTGATAAGTGGATATTAAAAGATTCAGAATATTCATGATACAATTCACAGACCATACGAAGCTCAAGAAGGAAGACAAAAATGTGGATGCTTCAGTCCTACTTAGAAGGGAGAACAAAATAACGATGAGAGGTACAGGGAGGGAGAAATTTGGGAGAAAGAGAGGAGGGGAAGGGATCAGGTGTGGAAAGAGAGGGAAATTGAACAGAGGTGTGTAGCAGTGGGGAATGGGGAATTGGAGGTAGCTACTAGAAAGTCCCATAAGAAAAGCAAGAGGTTCCCAGGACCCAACAGGGATGACATTAGCTAAAATATCCAACAAAAGGGAGAGAGAACCTGTAGAGACCATATCCAGAGGTTAGGGCCCTGGTTGAGAGATTGAGCTGATCACCCATTGCAAAAATATGAACCCAGAATTCAACCCTTCTAAAGAAAATGCAGGGCAAAGAGTGGCCGTGTGGAGGCTCGATGCTCAGTGTAAGGGCATTGAGGTGGCCAGGGATAGGGGGGGGCATCCTTATAAAAGCTTGGGGAACAGGGGAGAGGATAGGGGTTTAACTGAGAAGAGTGATAACATTTGAAGTGTAAATAAATACAATAACCAATAAAATAAAGTAATAAAAAATGACCATAGCTGTACTTAGAGTAAAGTTACATCTTGACCATGGTAAAGCTGAAAATTGATAATGTAAGTGTAATGACAGAGATAACTTGGTATAATTAATAAAATTTATTATCAGTGCAAAATCAGGTAATAGTAATGCTGTCCAAGAGACAAAAGATGGCAGACATTGGCAAATCCCATTTGCATAATACACAGAAGTTCACAGGTAAAGGGTCTTTTTTCATGAAATCCATATAGAATGTTTTTCTGAAGCACAGATCTTTATGAAGTTAAATGGATAACTTTACATAAAAAGATTTTTTTAAATTTTACATATTAAATTTCTTTCTAAAAATCATAATCATCCTTATCAGAATAGCTAATTCATATTATGTATTTTGGATATATAGATACACTATTTCCTACACTTTTAATATCTATAACAGAGTTCATGCTGGTTTTAATATACCCAAGCTTGCAATCATGCATATCTATAAACACTTCAATTAAACTTAAATCTTTGAATTAAAACTTAAATTCCACTCTACTATTCACATTTGTTGAAATTATTGAAAATAGGATATGTAGAAATTTTTACAACATCTAAAAATATTCATCTCACAGTACAAAAATTAATACTGTTGAAAATATCAGATGAAGACAATTTCCAGTATTTGAAAAAGTTTATTTCACAATACCTGGCCAGGATAGGGAGAGAGGAAGTAGATTTAGTCTTCAGAAACAAGCTTGTGGAAGCCAAAGTTTTGGACAGAACTCATACATTACTTTATCTTCTACAGCAATATGTTGTGTCCTTGTTCTTAGAAGTGGATTACTAGGCTATTTTCAGTAAACCACACATGATTTAGGGGTAGAAAGAATAACTGAGATAAATTAGTACTCAAGATAAATGACTTAAAGCGAGTTGCTTATCTGGTATTTTAGGGTGTTAATTATTTAATTTGATCATTGCATGATTATGTTGATATGGATTATATTCTTTTAATAAAGTGACAATGATTCCACACTTCTATCTGTTTCTAATATAGACTGAGGTTGTTGTATTATTCTACAGCCTTAATTTTGTTTCCTAATTGAAAATAGCATATTTGTGTTAGTCACCTTCTTTATTAGTTAACTGCACAATATAATCCATCAAAAAACAATCAATTTAGTCTGAATAATTCTTGCCTTCTGAATATGACAAAAATAAAAATGAACTATTATTCCTATTAGATTTTCATCACATATTTCCAATACCTATTTTATTATTATGACATTGTTGTATTGATTTATCAGTATGTATACTTCTCAGTATTTTCCCCTGATTCTTCATTTTTTTTTCACCCATGTTAAAATTTGGAATTACTTCTGTTCTGTTTATATGCTACACTGAAAAACAGCAAAAGAAAATATTTTATTGATATTCAGTTTATCTGGAGATTCATTGATTTCCCAGGTACCTGTACTAAATGAATGGTGTTAGGAGAAACTTTATGAATATTAGGAGCTTCCCTTTTGTTGTTTGTACAGAATTCATTTTATGTGTAATGGGCTTCTGAGGATTTTTTTGCAGGCTTCAGTTTAATCTACATCCACAGAGGCAACCCTCTACAGCTGTTGTTAGTGGGTTTTGGTATACCAGAAATGTTTTACTCACATTTATAAAAAAAAAAAATATGACTTATTTTAATATATGAGAATAAGCTAAATTTATAGCATCACTATTCAATTTCTATATAATATTCAGTTACAGATAGATAGATAGATAGATAGATAGATAGATAGATAGATAGATAGAAGTTAATGAAAAATCTAGACAATAAAAGAAATCAAATGGTGCTGAGTTTTTGTTGACAAAAATGATTTTGATTGATGTTTTTAATGAATTTATTTATTCACATTACACCCCTTCCTTCTGCTTTTCTGAGTCTGTCTCTCTTCCGTCATCCCCTCACCTTCTCTGAGGATAAGGGGAATCCACTCCTTTTCCTTGTGCAACCTGCCCTGGAACATTAAGTCACATCAAAGTAAGCACATCCTCTTCCACTAAGGCCAGTCAAAGCAGTTCAGCTAGGGGAAAGGGAGCCAAAGGCAGGCAAAAGAGTCCAAGTCAGAGACAGCCAGCTGCACATCTGCTATATATGTGTAGAGGGCCAAGATCCAGCACATAGATTCTCTTTGGTTGGTGGTTCAGTCTCTGTGAGCCCTCACAGGCCCAAGTTAATTAGCTCTGTGGTTCTTGTGATGTCCTTAAGCCTTTTGGTTCCCTCCATCTTTCCTCATCTCTTCCTCAAGACTCTCTTAGCTCTGACTAATGTTTGAGTGTGTGTCTCTGTATGTTTCCCTCAGCTGTTGTGAAGCCTCTCACAAGATAGTTATGCTAGGCTCATGTCTACAAGCATAGCGGAGTTTCATTAATAGTGCCAGACGCTGGCACTCTCCCTTGGGGTAGGTCTCAAGTTTCTCATGTTGGGTCAGTCATTGATTGGCCATTCCTTCAATTTCTGTTCAAAATATATCTGCACAACTGGCCTGAACTTCGAGTCAAGGGTTTGTGGCTGAGTTGCTGTTCCCCTTCCTTCACTATAAGACCTGCCTGGCTACAGGAGGTGACCACTTCAAGCTTTATATTCCCCACTGCTAGGCATTTAAGAAAGGGTCCCCCAAAATCGTTCCAGAGGCTTCTCCAATCCCAGGTTTCCAGTTTGTCCCAGAGATGTCCCTCTCCCACCGATTTCCTTCTCTCTCTGAACTCCGTCTTTTCCTATACCTAATCCCCATATTCTTTTATTTATCCATACCCTCTCCCATCCAGTTGACAGTCTCCAAGCACTTCTAATGTGTAAGATTCAAATATCCTTAGGCCCTCTTTATTATTTAGCTTCTTCCAGTCTGTGAATAGTAGCATGATTATCTATTAACCTATTGCTAATACTCACTTATAAGTAAGTACATACCATCTATGTTTATCTGGGTCTTTATTACCTCACTCAGGGTGACATTTTATAGTTTCATCTACTTGCCTTAAAATTTCATGATGTCCCTGTTTTTAATAGCTGAATAGTATTGCCTTGTGTAAAGGTACCACATTTTCTTTATACATTGTTTGGTTGAGGTACATCTAGATTGTTTCCAACTTCTGGCTAAAGCTGAAGCTGCAATAAATAGAGTTCAGCAAGTCCCCTTGTGGTATGGTACAGCATCTTTTGTGTATATGCTCAGATATTGTGTAGCTGAGACATCAGGTAAAACTATCTCCAGGTTTCTGAGAAACTGCCAGATTGATTGCCAAGTGGTTGTACAAGTTTGTACCAGCACTGAAGGAGGGTTTCCCTTGCTTCACATCCTAACCATTATGTGCTGTCAAATCAATTTTTGATCCTAGCCATTCTGAAGAGCGTAAGATGAAATTTCAGAGTAGTTCTGATTTTCCTGATTTCTAAGGATGTTGAACATTTCTATAAGTGTTTCTAGACCTTTAGAAATGTCTCTGTTGAGAATTCTCTGTTTAGCTCTGTACCCCGTTATTAAATTTGGTTATTTGTGTTGTTGTCTACTTTCTTGGGTTCTTTACATATTTTGAACATTAGCCCTCTATCAAATGTAGTGTTGTTGAAAATCTTTTCCCATTCTTTAGGCTGCTATTTTGTCCTATTGACCATGTCTTTTGCCTTACAGAATTTTTAGTTCCATGAGGTCCTATTTATTAATATTTTTTGTCATAGGGCATGAACTACTGGTATTTTATTCAGGAAGTTGTCGCTATAATAATTTCAATGCTATTCCCCACTTTCTCTTCTAGCAGATTTACTGTATCCAGTTTTATGTTGAGGTCATTGATCCATGTTGATTTGATTTTTGTGCAGGGCAATAGATATGGATCTATTCACATTCTTTTACATGCAGCTAGACTAGTATCATTTGTTGCAGATGCTTCTTTTTCTTTTTCTTTTATAGCTTTGGTTTACCAAAATCATAGTATTCATAGTATCTTCAATTTGATTCAATTTTCAAACTGTCAGTTTATATGTCAATATCATGCAGTTTTTTGTTACAGCATCTCTGTAATACTGCTTGAAATGGGGGTGGGATAATACCCTATACATGCTTTTTTATTTTCAGGACTGTTTTCCCTATCTTGAATTTTTCATTTTTTTCATATAAAGTTGAGAATTACTCTTTCAGTCTGCAAGGAATTGCGTTTCAATTTTAATGGGAATTGCATTGAATCTGTATATTGCATTTGGTAACATGGCCATTTTACTGTTGATCAATGAACATGCGAGATCTTCCATCTTCAGATATCTTCCTCAATTTATTTCTCTAGAGATTCAATGTTCTTGTCATATAGGTCTTTCACCCTTTGTTTAGAGTTATACTGTGATAGTTTATACTATTTGTGGCTATTGTAAAAGGGTGTATTTTTCTTAATTTCTTTCTCTGATACTTTATACTTTACATAAAAAGGCTACTGAGGTTTGTTTTTTGTTTGTTTGTTTGTTTCATTTTGTTTTAGTTAATTTTATATCTAGCCTCTTTGCTGAAGGTTTATAAGTTGTAGGAGTTCTCTGGTAGAATTTTGGGCCCACTTATGCATACTATTATATCATCTGCGAATAGAGATGCTCTCACTTTTTCCTTTCCAATTCACATACAGTTAAACTCTGTTAGATTTCTAATTGCTCTAGATAGTACTTCATTTATTTTATTGAATAAATATGGAGAGAGTAGACAGCCTTTTTCCTAATATTAAGGAAATTATTTTAAATTTTCTCCACTTAATTTGGTGTTAAGTATCAGCTTGCTGGATATTACATTTATTGTGTTTAGGTATGGACCTTGTACCCCTAATATCTCCAAGACTTTTATGATGAAATTATTTTAGACTTTGTCAAAGCTTTTTTTATCATCTTCTGATATTATCATGTGAATTTTTTCTTTTAGTTTGTTTATATGGTGGATTACGTATGTGTGTGTGTGTGTGTGTGTGTGTGTGTGTGTGTATGAGTTTGTCTATGAAACCATTTCTGCATCCCTGGGATGACATCTACTCAATCATATTGGGTGATATTTTTAATGTGTTCTTGATTTCTGTTTACAAATTTATTGAGTGTTCTTGAATTGATATTCATGAGGGAAAATTGCCTGAAACTCTTTTTTTTTTTTTTTTTTTTTTTTTTTTGAGTCTGTGTGATTTATGTATCAGGGTTACTGTGGCTTGATAGAATGAATTTGTAAATGTTCTATTTTGTTTCTATTTTGTAGAACAGCTGGAAGAGTATTGTTATTAAGACTTTTTTGAAATTCTGTTGGAATCCTGCTCTAAAACCATCTGGCCTTGGTTTTCTAGTTGAGATATTTTGATGATGGCTTCTGTTTCCTTAGGTGTTATAGGACTATTTAGATTGTTTACCTGATCTTGATTTAATTTGGTAAGTGGAATCTATCAAGAAAATTGTCCATTTTATTTAGACTTTCAAATTTTGTGGAGTACAGGCTTTTGAAAAAAGAACTAATGAGTCTTTGGATTTCCTCACTGTCTGTTGTTATGTCTCCCTTTTCATTTCTGATTTTGTTAATTTAAAGACTGCCTCACTGGCTTTTAGTTAGCTTGGCTAAAGGTGTGCCAATCATGTTGATTTTCTCTTAGATCTAGCTCTTGATTTCACTGATTCTTTATTGTATTCCATTTTTTAATCTAATTTATTGATTTCAGCCCTGGGATTGACTATTTCTGATGGTCTTCTGCTCTTGAGTGTGCTTGTTTCCTTTTGTTCTAGATATTTCAGGTGTGCTTTCTAAGTGTTTCATATAAGATTCTTCTTTTTTTTTCATTTTTTCATTTTTTATGGTATATTACCAGATTTTTTGAAATTATTTTTATTAAATATTTCATTTACATTATAGATATTATCTCTTTTCCCCATTTTCCCCCACCAACAAACCTCCTATCCCATTTCCCATCTCCTCCTGCTTCTATGAGGATGTGCCCCCACCCAGCCACCCACTCCCACCACTATGTCCTTGAATTCCCCCACACTGGAGCATCTAGATTTTACAGGACCGAGGACCTCTCCTCCCAATTATGCCCAACAAGGCCATGATCCCATACATAGGCAGCTGGAGCCATGAGTCCCTCCCTACGTGCTCCCAGGCTGGTGGTTTAGACCCTGGGAGCTCTGGTTGGTTGGTATTATTGCTCTCCCCATGGGGCTGCAGACCCCTTTAGCTCCTTCAGTCTTCTCTCTAACTCCTCCATTGGGAATCCCATAATCAGTTCAATGGTTAGCTGTGAGCATCTACCTCTGTATAAGTCAGGCTCTTGCAGAACTCTAAGGAAACAGCTATATCAGACTCCTGTTAGCATGCACTTTCTGGCTTCCACATCAGTATCTGCTTTTAGGGACAGCACATGGGATGAATACCCATGTGGAGCAGTCCCTGGACAGCACCTCCTTCAGTTTCTGTCCCACACTTTGTCTCCATATTTTCTCCCATGAGTATTTTGTTACTCCTTTTAAGAAGAACCGAAGCACCCATACTTTGGTGTTTCTTCTTCATGAGCTTCATGTGGTCTGTGAGTTGTGTCTCAGGTATTGCGAGCTTTTGGTCTAATATCCACTTATCAGTGAGTGTATAATGTGTGTGTTCTTTTGTGATTGGGTTACCTCACTCAGGGTGATATTTTCTAGCTCCATCCATTTGCCTAAGAATTTCATGAATTCATTGTTTTTAATAGCTGAGTAATACTTCATTGTATAAATGTACCACATTTTCCATATGCATTCCTCTGTTGAAGGACATCTGGGTTCTTTCCAGCTTCTGGCTATTATAAACAAGGCTGCTATGAACATAGTGTAACATGTGTTCGGTTATATGTTGGAGCATCTCTTGGGTATATGCCCAGGAGTGGTATAGCTGGGTCCTCAGGTAATGCTATGTCCAATTTTCTGAGGAGCTGCCAGACTGATTTCCAGAGTGGTTGTACCAGCTTATGAAGACATTTGTGCTATGTCCTTTCCTCTTAGCATTACTTTTATTGTGCCCTATAAGTTCGGGTATGTTGTACTTCTGTTTTCCTTGAATTTTAAACAGTTTTAATTTTTTAATTTTTCCCTGACCCAGTGAATATTGAAGTGTTCAGTTTTCATGAGTTTACAGGCTTTCTGTTGTTTTTGGTGTCATTTAAGTCCAGCTATTTTGCACGGTGTTCTGATAAGATACAGGGGGATATGTCTATCTGTCGAGGCTTTCTTTGTGTCCAATATGTTCAATTCTGGATAAGGTTCCATGAGGTGCTGTGAATAAGATATATTCTTTAATGTGTTGAATGTTCATTCAGTACATACCTGTTAGGTAAATTTGTTTCATCATGGCTGTTAGTTTCACTGATTCCCTGTTTCATTTTGTGGCCAGACAGTGTTACTCAGGGGACTGCTTGCATCTCAGGGCAGCTGGGCATGCTTCAGAGGACCTGGTGGGCAAAGGATTGTAGGCAGTTGTGGGGAGTGGGGTCTAACCTAGATGTCCCTGATCAGCTGATGGGCACTGGATTGCAGGCAGTGGGGAAGGGGCCTAACTTGAATGTTCCTGATGCAGCAGGCACAGTGAAGGTGATCAGAGACATTGGAACTTATAGGACAGCTTGAAGCTCAGTGCAGCTGGACATGCCCCATGGGATCCAGAACTTGATTGCTATTTCTGATTTCATGTAATTTAATTTCTAAAGTAAAGGATATTTTTTACATCACTAAAACATTTGTTAGTGTCTGGAAGAATTCGTATATTCTAAACCAAAGTTACCCTCCCTACTCCAGACATAGGATAGGAAGTTCTGTAGAGTATAAATGGAATACTATTATGTATGTTTTTCTCTTGTATTTTGTTGAAATAATAACACTTAGAAAGTCATGAATATGCCTGGAGATGACATTACACTTAAAAACAAGTGTACATCTTACAGAGGAACAGGATTACATTCCCAGAACTTTCATAATGGTTTACAAACATATGTAACTCCAGTGGCCTATGTCCTCTTCTGGGATAATGAACACTAGACATTCACATATTGCATAGACGTAGATGCTGGAAAACACTAATACACTTGAATATATATATATATATATATACACACACACACACACATACATACATATATATAGTTAAAAATCCTTCTGTGTCAAGTGGTATATAAACATTGTCTAAGATTATAAAAGTTGAGAATCAAACAGATATAAACTCTAAAAATAGGTTTTACCTAGAAAACTTTGGGCTGAAGACAATAATATCAAAAACATTAAAATATAATGAGAATAAAACAAGAGTATAGATTCAAGTGAATGGAGAGGTCAACACGGATCAGGGAGGAATTGGGGAATGAGGAACCATAATCAGAATACATTGTATAAAACATCTAATTTTAATAAAATAAGAAATAATCAATGCCCTATGGAATTGGATGATGGGTATTTTTAAACTAAAATAAATTAGAAATCTTATTTCAAACATGACTTTTCTTCCTATGGATCTTACTAATAGTTCAGAATCTAAGTGTGTAATTTCATTTGCCTTCATGGAAAGTAGAGATTTTAATCACTAATGAATAATGTACATTTTAAGCTTTATATTTAATATTAAATTCCAAATATCACACTAATAGGGATCAAAAGAAAAATGATTAAGTACAAAGGCAGTGGACTCAATAAAATAATAAATGTTGTCCTGAAACATTAGGAGGTACCAAGGAATTAAGAGACCTATGTGGATACATCTGGATAACTGACAATGCCAGAGTACTGACAAACCTGAAAGGAAGTTTTTAAGAAAAAAAAAAAAAAAACCTGTTGCTGTGCACGTGGAGGAGCTGAGACATGAACGGACTTAAAATGTAGTCTTTACATGGGTTCTAGTATTTTGAAAATAAATTATTGTATTTAAAAGTGTTGGTCTAACCCTCTCTATCCCCCAATCTCCAAAGAAATAAATCTAATAAATGATGGCACATTGTTTTCATTATACATGACCACAAAAGTATCCAATCTAAAAGTTGATATAATTATTTCTACTTTAATAGGGAACTAGGCTTAAGAAACTATCACGAGAATATGTATTAGATCCGATGAACACATCTGAGAAAATAATTTAAATACAGAAACCTAAAAATAAAGGGAGGAGAAAGTGGAATGTTAAAAAGGAAACATCAAATGTATGGATAGATGAAATATAGATAGAAAAATGATAGATAGATAGATAGATAGATAGATAGATAGATAGATGATAGATAGATAGATAGATAGATAGATAGATAGATAGATAGATAGAAAGGTGGATGGACTGATGGAAAAATGGGCATATAAATGATAATGGTAGATAGATAATAGACATAAATGATAGAAGACAGAGAGATGATAGATCAATGGATAGACGATAGTAGATAGATTACAGATATACAAAAGATAGATAGACTGCATCATTTCTATGTCTTTCAACATCTGGGAGCCTTTGAGATTTTTGCAGTCCTAACTCCTCAAAGGCTCAAGGTGAGGTTATACAGATTAAACTATTAATTAAATTTTTATCCCTGTGGTTTTAAATCTGAAATTTAATAAAAGAATGTGAAGAAATATATAAACTTTTTCATCCTATCATGGTCACCCTAATATAGGTTTAAAGTTATTCCTCTTCTCTGTTTTGTGTGTGTGTGTGTGTGTGTGTGTGTGTGTGTGTGTCAGATTGAAAACATTCAATCCTGTAGCTTCCAGTAGTTTTTAAGTGTTCTATATCTTTTAATCTGTCTATAGTCCTGGATTGTAACTACTATTTATAGAAAGAAATTTATAACTCCTTTTAGGAAGGACTTAAGTGAAGTTGTGTGTTGTTAGAAGAATGTGTGAATACATCACAGACCCCATTTATTGATATCAGTAGTAGTTTTTTCTATTTATCTGTATGCCCTTAATACACAAAAAAACTTAGTAATTACTATTTTATAATTACTATTTAAGATGTACACAGTGCAGAGTTTAGAGGTGTAGAAATGAATAAACTAAAGCAAATCCACAAGAGAATTTGGGGTTTTGGCAAAACTCTTCTGAGTATATGTGTTGATATATGTACTTGATAATGAACAAATAGACCGAGCTAATAGAGAAAAGAGACGGCCATCGTGGTGTCAGTGTGTCAGTAAATGTCTCAATTGTTTTCCTTCAAACAAAGATGAATATAGGAAAGAAATAGCCTCACTTACAAGTCATTGTTTGTTCTTCAACCCATTGCTCTTTGTAATTTCCTTCTAATGATAAAATTGATACACAGATTTTATATTAACTGCATTATGATTTCTACTTTGGGTTCTACTAAAGTTGTACACCATTTACTTTCTGCTTTTAAGAATGACTTTCATTGGGCAGGGAGGTGGGAGTGTGTGGGGTGGGTGTGGGCACATCCTTATAGAAGAAGGAAGATGGGAGATAGAATATGGGGTTTCTGGGGGGAATGGGGAAAGGGGATAACATCTAAAATGTAAATAAAATATCCAATAAAAATTAATTTAAAAAAGAATAACTTTCATTGAAGAGAAAGGTAAGAGTGCTATTACACCATGTTTATACCTGGATTACATTGTATAAAAAAGAAGTTGTGAGGTGCGCACTGTGAATATATATATATATATATATATATATATATATATATATATATATGTATTATATGCATATATATATGTATTATATGTATACATATATATAATATATGAACATTTTAAATGTATTATTAATCATTAAAATCACTAGCTAAATGAATATGTTACAAGAGAGCTGTGAGAAATATGACACATTAGCCAAAAGTTGACTTCAAACATAGATTCAAAGATTTAGAAAACTTTGTAGATATTTCCACTGGGATGAAACAAATTTATTTTAAAAATAATTATTTAACACACTAAACAATCAGAAGACTACACAAATTTAAAATGTATGAATCAGAAATATTTGGAATTTTTTTCTAATAATATGGATCTCTTGTATCTTAACTGCATTTTTCTAAACATTATTTAAACACAAGTAATGTAGAAGTTATTAAACTCAATGATTTAGATGAGTTAAATTTTAATCTCAGATGATTTTTTTAAAATTTTACCTGTTCAGTAACAAATATCTTCGTATTTGTTAATTGATGTTAACTCTATATTTTTAATGTTACTAACAATGGAAAGATTAAGTAAGTAACATTATTTAGTATTCCAAATCCAAATTCTCTAGTAGATGCATAGCCATTGTATATTCAACTATCAATTCTTTTGTCTTTTAGATCATAACATTTTTATCAACACAAGTAGGTATCTAAAATTAAATTACTATTGCTAAGTTATATTAAAATATGATCTCTTCAATTACTTGGGGATATTTCATAGTATTTCAATTTCATGTATGTGACCTCAAAGCTAACAAACCCAGATATTGTTGGGGAATTCTAGTAAATTCTAGAGAAAAAAAACAATATTTAATCAAGTATTCTTGATGATAGATAATAATATTAATCTTTATTTGTATGAACAGTAATGAAAATAGAAAATGTATCTCATGACACTTATAAATCATGTGGGAAATTACTTCAAGAGACATCCTTTCCATTAAAATAATCACAACATTTATTCTATTTTTAAAGAGATGATTTCTTTCAATATAATGTGAACAAAAGTTTGAGCCTTTACTTTCTCTTACAAGTTTAGACATTCATGATTCATAGAATAGTGCACAGATTTCACTTACTTTTTGTTTTACTTCAGTTAAAGAATAAAATTGATCAGATATTTTTTAAAAATAGAATTATATTTTATCAATATAGGTAAACATAATGTTTGACACTGACAATTTTCAAATTACTTCAATGATTTATAGCTGTTGTTCTTGCACATAAAATGGAGTATTGTATATCAAACTTAACTTTACAAGATTATTCAGATAATAGGTAGTAAATATGTAGAAACACTTTTAGAAATATATGTTATCTGAATGAAAAATAAATAACCCCAGCACATGTGCTTTTAGATATTATACCACTCATTTAAACTTTATAGGGCATTGCCTTTGGTCCCACCACTTCAATAACAACAACAACAAAAAGAAAATTGCTTGGTCATCTTTGTTAAACTGATTAAGATGGAATAGGTTTTTTTTTTTTTAATCAGTATTTTGGTTGACATTAAGCCATACTTTGCTAGACAAACAACATGTCCTTGAACTATCTCTGAAAATATGCTTTTCAGTTTTAGTATGGCATATTAGGTTGACTCAAAATCCATGGGTTGTTTGCTTATCAGAAATTTTGGTATTGATTTTTGTGTGGTAGTTGTAATATATGGACTTCTGTATGTGCATGTGCACATACCTATAGAGTTCAGATGTCAAACCTGACTGTCATTTCCAGAACCATTCACTCCAGTTTTTAAAATAAGTTCTTTCATCAGACTGTTGAGTTACAAAGTATAATTGAACAATTGGCCAGTGAGCCCATAAGATTTTTCTATTTCTTTCTTCCAACAATGACATTACACATGCACGACTATATCAGCATTTATGTTTGAGTGCTGAGATTAAATTCATTCTGAGTATGGCAAACATTTAGCTGACTGAGACATCTTGCCAGCTATATCTTTTAATGTGGGCACTGCTTAGGAGAATGCAAGGAAGAACCCTGAGATGAGTCACTGGGAGGATACCTGGACAAAATTATTCATATGTTATTTATGAATTTGGTTTTTCAGAAGGCCTTTGGTAGTAGTCATCCCTTCCAATATTCCTCTTTCTACCTTGTACTCCAAGCCCCCATCATATTTATTCTTTCTTGTTTTTTTCATAAGATTTTATTCTATTTCCCCTTTTTAAAAAGATGCTCAGATCTCAAGCCTCAAGAATCCAAGTAGAAGAGTTGGCAGAAAGATTGAAAAAGCCAATGGATTGAACAACTTGAAAGTAATTGCTTTTCAGACACACTAAGGCAGAAGTACATGTAACCTCACACAAATATGTGACAGCATACATAAGGCAAATTTTTCCTGAGTGAAGGGTAACCTAGACCCAGAAAGACAAATATGTTTTATTCCAGGCTAGGAAGCAAATTCCAGCATGGACAAGGGTAGTAGACACACACACACACACACACACACACACACACACACACACACAAACAGTTTTCTGGGAGAGAAATTTCAAATTCTTTTTTGATGATTTGGTAGTTAGTCTATGAACCACACTGTATAACAGGCCACATGCCTAGAAATAATTACTCAAGAATCACTCAAGATAAACTGGACTTGGTGGCCTAAAAAATTATAGATAGATAGATAGATAGATAGATAGATAGATAGATAGATAGATAGATAGATAGAAAGAAAATATGGATAAATAGCTAGGGAGGTAGAAATGGTTCTGAGAGGAGATAGGGTACAGGAATGAACATCATCAAATTCATTGTATGAAATACTTGAGGTTTAAATAAAATACACTAGTAATAAAGAAACTGAGTATAGAGAAAAATCACTAGAAATCATTTCATTAAGCTTTTTTGTTGGTTTTTTTTTGTTGTTGTTTTGTTTTTTGGGGGGTGCCAGCCATGTTTGCTCTTATCCTTGGTCTCAGAGCTGTGCCACCATTATTCGAGCATACCTTTCAGGCAGGACAGACTGTAGAAGAAGGTTTGGTGGCTAGGTTGTTGTCCCAGTCCTATTACTAGAAGCCTTGACTGACAAGATGGATAGTCCAGATTTGATATCCTCCTTTATCAGAAGTCTTCTTTAGGGTCACTCTTGTACATTTCTGGGACTTTCCATTGCACCATTACTATATTGTCCATAAATGACCCCATTTCCAGTCATGTCTGCTAGTAATGTCTCCCTTTATCCCTACACCAGACACCTACTGATCTCTTCTGTAGTCATCATCACCTGCTCCAAGTTCATCCATAACTTTATTCTGATTCCCTTCTCAGGATGATCCGTGTGTTCACCTTGAGCCCTCCTTTTTACTTAGCTTCTCTGGATCTATGGATTGTCACATAATTGATCTTTACTTAATAGCTAATATCCACTTTAAGTGAGAATAAAACATGTTTGTCTTTCTGGGTCTAGGTTACCCATCATTCAGGAAAAATTTTTCTATTTACCTGCAAATTTCATAATGCCGGTTTTAATAATAAGTAATACTCCATTGAGTCCATTGTCATCAGAAAGTAGTCATCCAGCGATTGATGGGAGCAAATACAGAGACCCACAATCATATACTAGGTAGAACCAAGGGAATCTTGCTAAACAGTGAGGTTGGAAAGATTATGGAAGCCAGAAGTGTCAAGAATACCAGGGAAACATGGTTTACACAATCAACTAAGCAGGGCTCATAGGGGTGTGGTCATAGAGACTGAAGTGTAATCATGGGTTTAAGGTAGGTCCTCTGCATGTAGGTTATGGATAAGGTTATGTAGTTTTTTTAAGTTATGGATATGGTTATATAGTTTTTGTGGAACTCTTAACTGTATGAACAGAAAGATATCACTGACAATTTTGCCTGCCATTAGTAACCTTTTCCTCCTACTGTATTGCATGGTTCATCCTTGATGTAAAGGATTATGCCTAGTCTTATTTTTATGTGTTTTGCTATCTTTGCTTGATATCTCTGTGAGACCTAGTCTTTTGTGAAGGGAAGCAGAGGAAAAGTGGATCTGAAAGAGGGGTAATGTGGAGCGATATATGAAGAATGAAGACAGGAGAAACTAGTTGGAATGTAATGTATAAATGAAGAACAAAAGAACTAGAACAAATTACACAACAAAAATAAATATGTAAAGGAACGAAAATGAATGCAAAACAGAAAATGAAGAGATATGAAAATTAGAGTCATGTAGATACAAAAACAAAACAAGGAAAATTAATAACTTAAACATCACTGAAAAAAATTAAAAGTATTTAAGTCATTTACAGAGTGACAATAAAGATATAGTCTCAGTGTCAGGGTCTTTTAGGCCATAAAGTGAAAGAGACAGAATAAGCAAAGTTCAAAGTTTAAAAGTACAAATATGCAGCTTTTCTGCCAGATTGATATTTAGTGAAGCTGATCTGCTATTTGACAGTTGCAAGTACATGGCATGCTGCTGTGTGACAATTGCTAAAAGACTAAAAGAAACTCCAAACTGAGGTTGTTATAATTTAAAACATTCAATGGAGAGTATTGATGAATGCTTCTCTGTTGATGGTTCTTCTGTTTCTTCTAGGAACTTGGAAACAACCATATTTATTTTGTGATCTTAATTGCAACAAAGTTCTGAAAACAAAATCATGGAGATTTAACCAGAACATGGGATTTCTTCTGCATTTTATTTGAGAAAAAATGCAAGCGATTTTTCTCCAGAAGACAAAATTCTCTTACTTATGTGCCAAAAAAAAGCACAGTAGAAAGAAAGGTGTTTTCACAAACATGGCAATGTCTAGACGTTTTCAACTGTAGGGCTGAGGACAGGGATTAGAAGAGATGTTAAAGTGGAAAAGATTTTGTGAGAGATCATGTGTACTCAACACAACTGAAACATCTGAGGAAGAAGAGGTGGATGGAAGGCCAGAGTTCAGAGCAAACCATTTATATTGTGCAGGAGCCATACTTTCATAATCTTAGTAAAACTGCACACTGGACCCACCCTGTGCTCTAGAAAGGTGTTTTTATTTCTCCGTAGAACATCATTGTTCGAATGATTCTCAAACGAGACTCAAAGAAAACAGAATATCAGTAAAGAAAAGCAATTCTTTCCCTTCAAATGCCTTGTCGTCTTCCTATGGCTGCTTCATCAGCAAAATTTTATAAATCACCTGGCAAAGTAAAGATGCTTGGCAGATTTTGCTTCTAGAACCATAAAGCAAGGAATAGAAATGAGAAGATTTTAGCCAAGAATCAATTTCCTGATAATTGCTCAATTTGGAAATAACATAAATGTCCACCAGGGTGCAAAGAATATAAGATTATGGTGTATTGATTAAGTGTTCCAGTGTGCTCTATTCTAAAATGCAATTTTCCCAGTGGAGTTTAGGGAAAGATAGTTATTTTTTATAGGTACCTAAAGTGGTTTTGGGTTTTTTTTTTTGTTGTTGTTGTTGTTGTATATTTTTGACAAAGCATTGGCTGGGTTTGAGGGGTTTGAATTACATGTTATCTCCTCAAGTTCCAGATCTGGTTGATACAGAAGCAAATTTTCAGAAAAAACAAACAAACTAACAAAAAACATATAACCAAGCCCAAAGTCAAAGGTCTAGGAAGTAAATCTAAGTCTCTAATGCTAAGGTACTGATTTATAAATGCAGGAGAAATAACTATTGTTCTTGATTTATCTGTATGTAAATGTCTTCCATCTTGGACATTGTGATGGTCAGTTTTCTTTGCAAAAAAGACTAGGTTTAGAACTGCCATGGAAACACACTTTTGTCCTGTGGGCCTTTTGAGAAATGTTTTATTAAGGAGGAAACACATATCCGTGACCCAAAGTCACTTAAAGAGGAAAGTGAGATAAATACTGGCATTAATTTCTATCTGTTTCCTGAGCAAGAATGAGCTTACATCTCACTGTTCCACACTGTTGTGGATTGAATGTTCAATCTGTGACAAAGAAAAAAAAAGAATAAAAGATAAGAAAAAGAAAACCTTTTCTTTTTTAAGCTCTTTGGTCAGCTGTTTTGTCATAGCAGTGAGAAATGTCATTAGTACAGCAAAATAATTCATTATCTTTGTCCTAGGTAACACACTGCTGCCCACTGTCAAGTCTAGAATGCATCATTTAATCTCAGCAACAAGATCTCAATATATATATTACACTTTCTGGTCTCACTGAGTCTACTTATATTTGTAAGACCTGTAATGCTTGTCTGTAAGCAACCAGCATTCAAGCACCAACAGTGTGCTACCTATCCTACTCTCTGGTATCATAATGAATGCTTAATATTATACATTTGCAAATTGAAAAGGTTTACATGAGTCAGAGTTCATGAAGTGTTAAGTCTTGATTGACTGCTGCTTTGGGCTCCTTAGCAGGACACCATGGCAGGCATCTGTGACAAAGCAAAGCCACTCATCATGAAAATGAGAAGCAAGTTAGTGAAAGAATTGTGCTTTCTCTGTGCTATTTAATGGCAGTTCCTAGTTATCTGAAGGCCTCCTATTAGGGATATTTTGAACATATTAATTTAAATGTTTGACCAATAATGACAAGTTTGGGTCTAAAACATTAATAGGTGAGCATTTTCATAACAAAGTTCCTTCCTAACTGTATTAAGTAGTAAAAATGATAAGATATCGAAAACAAATAACTCCATTCCAGAAGGAAGAAGTCAAGAGGATTAATGTCAAAGTCTCCTGGAATTAGTCTCCTGAAATTTCAGGTTCCTCCTGAGGCAACAATGTTAATTTTTAGGTATTCTCAACTAGTATTCTGTTTTATTACCTGGGATTGCTTTTCTGGTAATTGTTTATTGGTTTGTTGGTTTGTTTTGCTTTTTTTTTTTTTTTTTTTTTTTTTACTTTTGTTTAATTATGTGTATCTTTTTCTTCTGATGAAGTGATAACAGATAGCATAGTTTCTAGTTAATCTTCACAAAAATACCAAGGGTGTGATCTTTTCTTGGGTTTTGTTTACGTGTAGATTATAAGATTTCCCGATTTTTACCCAGTGAAACTAAAAACTTTAGAGGCAAAACTATTGAATGAATCAGCATAATTTGGTCTCTCCTTTGACCTTTCTCTTTGTAAGCAGGCTTGGTCTTTTCTGCACTAATAATTTCTTGATTTGCTTCCATAAAAATCTTTGTATTCACTTAAAAATAAAAACAATTAAGGGGTGTGTTAGGTAGGACTTCTATTGTGATTAAACATCCCAATCAAAAGCAAACTTGGTCAGAAAGGGTTTATTTCATATTATATTTCCAAGTAAAAACAATCATGCCACCGAGGAAAGCCAGGACAAAGGCCCAGACAAGACTGGAACCTGGAAGCAGGAACTTAAGTTTAAAATGTTGAAAAATGTTGTTTACTGGCTTTTCCGCTTGACCTACTTAAAAAATAAAGTTACAAACCTGTGTCCAGGAATGGCACTTATGATGTTTGGTGGTCTACCCCACCTCAAGATTTTATCAAGAAAGTGTCCTACAGACTTGGCTGCAATAATATTTTCATTGAAGTTCCTCTTCTCAAACAACTTTAGGTACTGTCAAGTTGACAAAGAACAGACTAGCCAAGAGACATGGTAATTTTATTCTATTTCATCATTATTAACCATTGATAATCCTTTATTCAATCCTCGAACTCTACTACAAAGCCAAGGCCATATTTTTATGGCTTGCTCAACTCAAAGATAAGAAGTGGTCCAAATGTTTAAGGCCCAAATTAAGGGAGAAAGGGGAATATGTGCCTTTAGCAAGAGAGTGAGCACATGGAAAGATGAATATTGAGAGTCAATCGTGAAACACAAAGTTAGTACAAAGAAATGAATGGTACCTACATGGACCTAACAAGTTGTTGTACAGTACAGTGAAAATGTAAGGAAGCAATTAAGAGAAAATCATTCAAAAATTTATATTTATCAAATCCATGTGAACCAAAATAATGTATGCATTAAAAAATATATATGATACATTAAAAAAGTGTCAAGTAATTGTTCCCGTTCTCACAATGATTTTTAAGTCTGGTATAGAGACTGGAGATGAAAGCAGAGGAGATTCTCAGATGTTAGTGATGCCTTGAATATTTCAGTACATATGTTTCCAGATTTTATTCTTTCACTCATTAACTATAAATTATCGAAATACTTCTGTGTGGTGCTTAAATATTTAAAAACAAGTTAGTTTTAGACTACTGAGCTTTAAGACAATATATGGCAATATAGCATGAGGGAGGTGGTTTATGATTCTATTCCCTATGGGAGATGAGTGAACATGGCAGAATCAGTGATAGGGCAGTAACAGAGACTGTGTCACAAACAAATTCCCTTTATGGTTATCCCTCAAAATGTAGTCGAGCCATTTTTATCTCTAACTCAAACGTAAAATAGTCAAAATATTTTTTACAATTTTGTAAGTAATCAATATTAATGTGGAAACTTGAGAGAAATTGGCCATCCCAATTAGTAAAGGACAAAAGATTAAGAAGCTTAACAAACATCACAAGATCTTGAAGACACACATTCACAAATTGTTTGAATACACTCTTGAAATACTACTAAAAGGTAATTAGCAATTTCACAATCATTTGGAACACTTGGCAGGAAGATTTAGGAGATTATCTTTACCACAATACAATATGACTTTCACTGTTTCCAAGTTATTTCATAATTAATTTAAAGAATTTCATACACTAAAATGAACATACACACATAATGTTCACAATAACTCATAATAATTAAAATCATATTACTATTAAATTTTAAATATTAACCAAATAATTAATTGATTTATATAGTAAACACTTGAAAATAAACTAGATTTCTAAATATTTGTTAAAATGATTACAGAAACTCTTGTATACAATTAAACATTATGTGAATGTGTGTGTACCTTTTATGAATATTTCTTTTGTAAACTTATAAAAATCCACAGCTTTCAAAAAATTTAAACCATGGAAATAAGTACTACTTCTGTGCAGAAAAATAGATAATAATTACTTTTGTAAAAGTCAATTAAATACCACACACTCACAAGCTTTCCTTTAGCCTTATGAAGGACAGGCAATAGCTCATTGACTATTTTAGGATGCATATTTGATTAACAGTGCCAAGGCACTGCTATTATGCTTGTATATTTAGAACACAAAGGTTTAATTATTAATGCAAAATTCCAAATGATTATCAAGATAAATGTGACCATTTAAAGTCTCCATTGGTTCTCAAGAGTCTTGTAAAATAAACCTGTTGTCTTTGTGTTTCAAGTTAACCCCTGATTATTGGCTGTATCTTACAATCAGCTGAGGAATCAGTAAGTGCTTCCTAATCAACCCTGTGGTGGCTTATCTATTAAATTAATTTACATCTTTACCCACTTGTCTTTGAAGTCCTGTTGAATTAAATGGCCTTATTTTAAAAAGTCATGAGGGATTTTAATATTCAAATCACAAGAGCTTTTCCCTCATTAATTTAAGAAGAGGCTTGAAAAACAAATTTAAGTTAATTTTGCAGAAAACTTTCTTTGATTCTATTATATATTTAAAAAAACATTTCTAGGAAACTGTTTTGAAATCAGATTTTCATAAGTGGAGAAACTTCAATTTAAGAACATAAATAATAATAGCTGTATTTTTGTAATCGATTTATTTTCTCCTAAAAAGAATTACATTGCAAAAAGAAATGGGGAAAGAAAGATGACGAATGCTTTAATAAGAAAAATAAAGCCCAAGTCGGCACCCGTTCCTTCCCCTTTACAATATTTTCGGTACTTTTATGTTTCTATACACAGGAACAGGGGCAAGATCCCATGGACTAGAACTGACTGACATTTCAGCAATCCATGGAAATAGAAAGGCCATCTGTTCTGCTGAAGAAGGACAAAGACTCAAGGTGAGGGAGCATTGCTGCCTCTGTAGAGGTTGTAGAGAAAACCTGGCTTTTCTGAGCTCCTCTAATCCCTTCGTCATTTTGCCATTTCACCTTCCATCTATCATACTTCTCTGTTGCCGACTTGTCCATGGCACACTATGAGATTTTGCAAGGTTTCCTGTTTCAGTGAGTTGTTTCTTTTATTTTTCTTTCCTCGAAAATTTATGTTACATTTAAAATCTACTGTTGCCCCACTACTGGTCCCCAGCTCCCCTCTCACAGTTTCTCATCCCATTCCTCTTCCCCTTTGTCTCCTAGAGGATCTTCCCACCACCACTAGCTACGCTTTACTTGGAGCCTCACATCTCTCCATGATTAGGTATGTCTTCTCCCACTGAGGTCAGACCAGGCAGTCTTCATCTATATATGTATTGAAGACCTAGGACCAGCTCAAATATGCTGCCCGGTTGGTGGCTCAGTGTCTGGGAGCTCAAAAGGGTCTGGGTTTGTTGAGACTGCTGGGCTTCCTATGGGGTCGCACTCCTCTTCAGCTTCTTTCATCCTTCCCCTAATGTAACCATGGAGGTGGGGAGGGTGTCCCTGACTTTAGTCCAATGGTTGCCTATAAGTATCTGCCTCTGTCTCAGTGAGCTATAGTTTGGTCTTTCAGAATCAGCTATGCTAGACTCCTGTCTGCAAGAACAACACAGTATCAGTAATAGTGTCAGGGTTTGGTGCCTCCCAAGACATAAATTCCAAGTTGGGCTGTCACTGGACCGCTTTTCCCTCAGTCTCTTCTCTATTTTTGTTCTTGCAGTTATTTAAAACAAGAACAATTATGGGTCAGAAAACTTGACGATGGGTTGGTAGCACCATCCCTACACTTGAGGCCTTGTCTATCTACTCGAGGTGGACTTTTTGAGTTCTCTCTCTCCATCTTGGGCAATTTCATCTAAGATCATTCCCACTGAGTCCTGAGATTCTCTCAGCTCACAGGTTTCTGGTACTTTCTAGATGTTCCTTCCACCTCCCATGCCCAAAGGCTGCAAATTTCCACTCATTCTACTAGACTTTTTGGGGTTCTCTCCTTCCCCCCACCCCATACCTGATCCTGTTCCCGCTTTACCCTCCCCTCTCCCAGTCAGGTCCCTTCCACCCTCAGCCTCCTGTGATTATTTTTTCCCCCCACGAAGTGGAATTGAAGCATCCTTACTTGGGCCTTTCTGCTTGTATCTTATATCATATAAAGCTTACAAAAATTAATACAGTTTAGTATAATCATCAAGAAGGTTTCATTCACACATAGTTAAATTCATTAATTTAGAAAAACAAAAACAAATATAATAACAAACAAACAAACACTAGAAGATACTTGTCCTAAATGTTATAATGTCTCATGAACAGTGGCCACCAAAATAGTCTTTTCCAAAATTTATGGGTTTAACATGATATGTGGTGATCTAATTTAGTGAAAGGTAGTAAATTACGTTACTAGATTCTGAAATGAAAGCTGTGTGAAAAGGACTTTATGACTGAATCCTGAGGTTTTACAGAGACAATACCATAAGACATCCTTCAGAAACCGGAGTTTTCAAAATGATCCAAAGAAAAGAAATTACAAATATGAGTATCAAGAAAAAAATGTTCCACAAAGATAGAGAAGAAGATAAATACTGATCAGGAAAGAATTTAGGAAGCTGGAAGAAGAAAAAGACATTTACAATTTACTGTGAGAATTGTTCAAAATGAATTAGACGGTGGGGGAAGATTGTGCCATACCTTGTTTGCCATACTCTGAATATGGATATCATTAAATATACAAAACAATGTGTTGATTTCATTTCTGAAACCTGTTATCAAAGCAGGGCTGTTTGAAGGTTATTTCACAGCTTCTTCAGAGAACAATAACTTGATCTCTGAGGCAGAGCAGTCATGATGGAAATGAATGACTGGATATGAGAAATTAGATGAGGCAGATTTTAGATTTAGGGTTAATGCAATTAAAGTATTAATGGGAATAAAATGCCAACATTGTTCAGCAAATCTTCTTCTAAGAATAAGTAATGAGATATGAGTAGATGAAGGGAATGAAGGGAGAAATTTGTTTGTTAAAAAAAAAATCAGAAGTTTCACTTGCACCATACAATTAAAATGACTGAATGACAGTCAACTGTAGTTGTAAATTAGGTTGGAAGCCAAGCGAAGATAGAGTTTAAAGACATGTTCTGCTCTAGGGCACCACAATTTCATGATCAGTTTCTTAAGATTCTGAGAATTAATTCAGAAGACAGTGGAGAGGGAATGGAAAGGATGCTTTAACTATTCAGAAATTATGACAGAAAGATAGGCTGGACTTTATAGAATATAAAGATATAGCAAGGTTGTTGAAAAAAAAGATAATTAGAGAATCAAAAACCTTCCTTGTAAAAATCATAACTCCAAAGTCAAATGAGTTTAATACTCTTGCAAAGAATATTGTCAGTATGAGTCAGAACTGAAAGGCACCGGGTTCAATTGTCTCTAAATGGGTCATTGTGAAGTGAGATAATATGTAGAAAATAGGATAAGCGTGATTGCTTATTACAGATGAAACTAAATTAAATATTAGGGAAATAATTAGTATTTTAATATGGACAGTCAGAATAGAAACAATCATACCCATTTAATAAGAGGAATAACTATATGCTTTCCTAGAATGGAATAAAGGCATTGAGTTCAGTAGTTCAGAAATGAACTTTTCCTTATTTTTCAAATTTCAAAACTCACCATCTCAAAACACTCTAATTTCCCTTGGACATAAATGCATGCACAGCAGAGAATGGAGGAAGAAGTTCAGTCATGGTAAGCAGAGAGAGAGAGAGAGAGAGAGAGAGAGAGAGAGAGAGAGAGAGAGAGAGTCAGTCCTGGGTAAAACCATCACTGCTCCTTTCACAATGGACATGATTATTGAATTATGATAGTAGTGACATGTATAATCAAGAAACAAATATACAATGGATCAAATACTATAAAGTCTGTTTTCCAGTAATCATTGAAGAGACATAAATAAAGCAACAAGTAATGAAAGCTCAGAGACATCCCCAATTTCAATACTATAAATAAACCCTAAGATTAAGACATGCTTGATTCCACTGGGGACCCTGTGGTCAGCTCTATGGTTAGCTACAAGCATCTACCTCTGTATGTCTCAGACTCTGGCAATGTCTCTCAGGAGATAGGTATAACAGGCTCCTGTCAGCATGCACTTCCAGACATCCACAAAAGTGTTTGCATATGGTGATTGCACCTGGGATGGATCTCCAGGTGGGCTGTCTCTGGACTCTCCCTTCTCCAGTCTCTGCTCCACACATTGTTTTTATTTGCTCCTGTATTTTGTTACTCCTTCTAAGAAGGAACAAAGCACCCACACTTTGGTTTTTCTTTTTCTTGGGCTTCATGTGGTCTGTGAGTTATGTCCTGGGTATTGTAATCTCCACTTACGAATGAGTGTACCTTCTTTTGTGATTGGGTTACCTCACTCAGGATAATATTTTCTAGTTCCATCCATTTGCCTAAGAATTTCATGAATGAATTGTTTTTAATAGCTGAATAGTCTTCCATTGTGTAAATGTACCACATTTTCTGTATCCATTCTTCTGTTGAAGGACATCTGGGTTCTTTCCAGCTTCTGGCTATTATAAATAAGGCTGCTATGAACATAGTGGAACATGTGCCCTTGTTACATGATCCAAAGACAAGGAAATGGGCTGCTTGGAAGAAATAAGACATTGGCCAAGAACAAGGAAAAAGGCTTCAGGCAGGAATCTGACATTAGGCTAGAACAAAGAAATAATTTCAGTCAGAAATCTAAATTTTAGGCTAGAACAAGAAAGTAGGCATCAGAGCTGAAAATGACTTTGGGCTAGGACAGGGAAGTTGGCTCAGATGTTTTGGTCATCCTGATAAGCTCTTATAAACAGTGATCATGGGAGTGTTCACGGGACTTTGTTTATTGCCTTGCTTGTTCTTTGATCATTTGTATTTATTGTCTTGTTTTTTCTTGACTATTTACAACTATTGTATTGCTAGACCCTCAATCTAGAACTGACCTTAATACTTGCATGTAATTAAAATAGTATAAAAGCAAAAAAATAAATAAATAAAAAAGGAGGGGGGGGATGGGACTGGGGTTTCTAGGGAGGGAAAATGGGGAAAGATAATGACATCTGAAATGTAAATAGATAAAATATCTAATTAAAAAAAAAAAGACAGGCTTGATTCCTAAGAGTTCTTGAAGTGACTCCCTGTGAATAGAAATGAAAGGGTCATGCATGAAGTTTATAGTCACAAATAAGGAAATAATATCAAGATCCTGTTTCAAACTATTCAGAAAGGTGTATTCATGTATGGCTCAATGAAAAGAACTTAATTTTTATAGAAATATTCTAATTTCTGTAGCATGTCAATCCTTTCTAGTTGAAAATAGCAAAGTTATACTTCAGATTAGGTATTGCATCTGGGCTCTAATATGAGAAATTTGTACTCTCTTCAGAGAGTACAATTTTGTTATAAATGGGTTAGAACATAGGCAATGGTATGCAAATCACAACAGAGAAGAAAATAAAAGTCAGTGTTCTGTCTTTGTCCCTAAAACACTTCCCCCCTTTCTCCCTCTCTCTCTTTATCTTAGCTTCTCCATAGTACATCTATATCTGGGTATTCTCATCCATTGCTTGTTTACTATGCATGGACACCGTGAAAACATGTATGATCATAGGCACTTTACATTCAAAGGTTTTGCCAATGATATTTCTGAGCAAGAGTCACCATTGGTTGTTTACATACATGAAAGTTGTGTGTAAATTAGGAAATGTACTTTTTTAAGCGGTTACAAAAATTTTCTGTAAAAAACATGAGCCAACATGTAAGGTGGATTATAAATTACCAGAGAAAAATATGGTAATTCCTTGGGCAAAAATGTACCTGTTCACTGAAAAAGCCTTAACAGCATTCATCATAAATTTATTTTCCTAATCATATAATTGAGGAGTTTAATGACACACATAAATCTTTCTTTCTTTTTTTTTTTTTTTTCCGGTTTTTCGAGACAGGGTTTCTCTGGGTAGCCCTGGCTGTCCTGGAACTCACTCTGTAGACCAGGCTGGCCTCGAACTCAGAAATCTGCCTGCCTCTGCCTCCTAAGTGCTGGGATTAAAGGCGCACGCCACCACCGCCTGGCTACATAAACCTTTCTTAACCGGAATCTATCTATTGACAATAGTTCAGCATGGAAGGGTAGAGCCCCATAAACATCACCAACTTGTGATGGACTCTTAAACAGGCACAGTCTTCTGCAGGCTCAATACAGACAACTGCAGATGCTGTAAGTTCATTGTTTCAGTGACTGCCTCATGGCCCCTAAAAGGAATTTCTTCATTTTATCCCCCCATTACCTTTCTGATACATTATCAACCCCTCTTGGATGATGTCCTCTGACCCTTAGAGAGAATGCTCAGGTTAAAATTTAGCACTCCGCCATCAGGAATATTCTCAGCACATTAGCAGCTGTGCATCTCTGCATTCACCAGAGTTCACTACAAAAAGAAAAGTCTGTGCTCAAAGCTAAGAGTGCCATTTGTCATGGGTCATAAACTTAAATATTTAGAAGGCAGTTTGGCATCATTTCGGATTAGCAAAACAATGATACTCCATTCTCTCCCAAGGTGTGTGCCACTTACAGCCATGATCTTCTGACTGGGATGTTGTACCTGACACAAATTCCCTCCCTGTGATGCACTTCAAATCAGAGAGTGAATCTTCCATCTCTTCTGGGTGAGAACATTCAAAATGTTTTCCCCACAAGAATAAAACAAGACATCATTATGGAATCAAATACTAGGTCTTCATCAGTCACCAAAACTTCCAGGACCTTACCTTGAAGTTTCTAGTCTCTAGAGAACTAAGCTAAGAAACTTAGCTAAGTTTATCAACTAAGAAATATGCTTTTTCCCCCATGTTACACTGTGAGGTTTTTTGAAAATTTTTATTGGTTATTTTATTTATTTTCATTTCAAATATTCTTCTTCTTCTTCCCAGTTTTCCCTCCACAAACCCTCTATCCCCTCCCCCAGCCTCTGTGAGGGTGCTCCCCCACACACCCACCCACTCCTGCTCACTTCAGTGCCCTATCATTCTGCTACATGGTGGCATCAAGCCTCCACAGGACCAAGGTGCTCCCCTCAAACTGGTGTCAGATAAGGCAATCCTCTGCTACATATGCAGCTGGAGCCATGGTCTCTCCATGTGTATTCTTTGGTTGGTGGTTTACTCCCTGGGAGCTCGGGGAGTGGGGTCTGGTTGGTTGATATTGTTGTTCTTCCTATGGTGTTGCAAACCCCTTCAGCTCCTTCAGTTCTTGCCCTAACTCCTCCATTGGGGTCCCCTTGCTCAAACAGATGTTTTGCTGAGGGCATCTGCATCTGTATTGCTCAGGTATTCTTCCTATTAAAAGGAAATGCAGGGACAAGAGTGGAGAGGAATCTGAAGGAAATGCCATCCAGATGGATCCTGCCCCTCCCCCCCTCCCCCCCCCCCCCAGGATCCTATCTGTAGACACCAAACCCAGACACTATTGCTGATCCCGAGAAGTGCTTACTGACAGGAGCCTGGTATAGCTGATACTATGTTTTAATAGCACGAATTAAGTAAGTCAGAGTTAGAAATAAATAGAAAAGTACTTGTCTATAGAGATGTTTCAGTGGTTAAGAGCACTCCCAGAAGACCTGGGTTTGATACTCAGCACCCACATCAAGACTCAAAATGAGCTGAAATGTCAATTTTAGGATATCTGTGGCCACCTTCTGCCTTCAGCAGGCACCAGACACACAGGAGGTGAACATACAAACATGCAGGCAAACATATATACACATATAAAGTAAAAGTAATTAAATATGTAAACAAAAAAAGAAGCCGAAGGTTTATTTTTATTTGTAGATAATAAAATTTCCCCATAGAAAAGCATGGAATGTCTATATTTAAGGGTTTATCAGTTGTAGTCTTACGGAATAGTAAAAATTAAGATGCCCTAATAGTAGCCATAAAAATTGTATTTTACCTAGGTAATTATGAATTTCAGATTTTTGGATAATTGTGCATAAAGTCAAATTTTCAACAAGTAAATGAAAAGATTTACTTCATTTATTGAATAGACTAATGAGAAAGTGGGGAAGAGGAACGCAACATCTACTTAGTTGAAACAAAGTATCTTCTATGCTTCAGAGGAATTATAATTTTCATGAACAAAACAACCAAGTTTATAATGGTAAATCCCCTTGTAATTTAATAAGCTGAATATTATTTAAATAGTAATAATAATGATTATTTTTCTAAGGAAACATGATAAAGTAAACCTAATGTTTCCAAATTGTTTACATTAACAAATCTCAAAATTTTCATCATTCCTCTCTGTACATTTATACATTTAATACATTTATGCATTTAAAACATTCGCCAGGCGGTAGTGGCACATGCCTTTAATCCCAGCACTTGGGAGGCAGAGGCAGGCAGATTTCTGAGTTCACAGCCAGCCTGGTCTACAGAGTGAGTTCTAGAACAGCCAGGACTACACAGAGAAATCCTGTCTCGAAAAACCAATAAATAAATAAATGAATGAATAAATAAATAAATAAATAAATAAATAAATAAATAAATAAAACATTGTACATTTAATCCATTTATATTTTTAATTTGGCTAAAATCAATAGGTTGTATGTATTGAGCATTATATTTTACAATGTCTATCATATCTGAGTACCAGTGATAATATTGTTATCTTTTTAATTTTATCCCATGAAATTTGCAACATAACTTGAAATACATACTTTAAAAAAAAATGGGAGGTTGATCAGGGAACTAGGAGGGTGGACAAGGGCTGAAATTTAATTACAAATGTAATTAAAAAAACAATTTTCCTTTTCACTTCTCATTCTTACCCATAAAGTGTCATTTGATTAGTTAAACAAACACTGGTTTTCTTTATTGATCAATTATTCTGTAGATAAGTGTCAAGCACAGATAACTAGTCTTTGGAAAAATTGCCACTTTCTATATTGAGATCTAATTGCCTTACATATTTAAAAGTTTACTGTCAAAAATATTCTTGAAAACCAAACTACCAATTGAAATATATATGCTGTGGATATAGAAATATCAGACTTTTAAATGTTTGTTTCAATGTAGACACATATACATTGTCTTCTTTGGTCTGAAATTTCAGGGTGCAAGCACACTTTCAATTAACTCTAGAATCTAAGCCACTGAAGTTGCTTGATTCAAGCACTCTATTTTGCAGTCACACTGAGCTTCTAAAAATTTCATTTTCTATGGAAGGAATTACAAGGAACATGAACAGTACAAGTTGACACTATGAGTTGCATAGGATAAAAGAGACACAGAAGACGATTGCTTCTAGCCAGTTGGCTCTAGCTTCTGGGTTACCCAACAGCCATTCCCTTAGCATTTCGATCACACAGCTTCATGAAATATTAGAGTTTCTCCATTGGTTCAAAGGTACTGCTCTTGCAAGTTACTCTAGCAGCACAGCGACTTGTTAAGAATTATGTACTTTCAGAAAGCATTCTTTGACCTTGTAAAGCCATAGTTACCTTAGAAATACATCCAATCTACACATATTTTAATTCACTGACTTAATCTATACATAGAGCTCTTGGGTTACTCATGGTCTCTTTAAAACATCTCAAAATGGTAACAGATATTATAGACACAATAGTCTTCTGCTGTGGAAACAACCTATGTATTTCCAGAGTAGTTAATGACTTACATAAACCATCTCATATATGAGTTAGTACTCAATTATGTAAATTATGCTTTTCCATCAACAAAAAACCACATTATTTTCAAAGATAAAATAAACATTTATTCCCAATATAGACTGACAATACATCTCATTTCAGCTTTCCCTAACCTACATGTGTAAATATTCTTTTTAAAAAATCAACTGCGACTGGGCGGTGGTGGCACACACCTTTAATCCCAGCACTTGGGAGGCAGAGACAGGCGGATTTCTGAGTTTGAGGCCAGCCTGGTCTACAGAGTGAGTTCCAGGAGAGCCAGGATTACACAGAGAAACTTTGTCTCGAAACACAAAAAAAAAAAAAAAAAAAAAAAAAAACCAATTGAAAATACAAATGCCCTAAGAGATGAATTATTAAAGTTATTCAGCATCAAATTATACTACAAAGTACTTATTTAGGAGAACAAGCACTTTAGCCTATTAAAAAAAAGTAATCTTAATTATGATAGCTTGGTCTGTTGAACATTTGACTCATTGTTACTTTTAGATTACAATGTCATTCAATCAATTATTTTTAGCATAATTTGAACCTGAAAAATAATTACAGAGACAAAGATAAAAATGTATTGCTTGATATCTAAGACTCAAAAATAAGCTGGAGGCTGTCAGATGGCTCAGCAGTTGTAGGGGCCAGCTAGGTGTCTCAAGGAAACCCCATCTCCAGGAAATATTCTGTCCTCCTTCTGTTGGACTCTGTATGTATCTCTATTCACATGTATACATTCTGTTTCTCACACACACATACATATACCAGTTTTTTAATAAAATAAAACTCATTAAAAATTAGCACTGGTTAAAGTTCATTGGGAAGATGAAATTTAAATATATCTTTTACAAACAGACATTCTCATCAATATCTTGTGATTAGTGATCAGTTCTTCATTGGATTTATAGCACACACACGCACACACATACACACACATATAAATATATATGACACAGAGAGAGAGAGAGAGAGAGAGAGAGAGAGAGAGAGAGAGAGAGAGGAGAGAGAGAGAGAGAGAGAGAGAGAGAGAGAGAGAGAGAGAGAGAGAGAGAGAGAAATTATATATAGCTCCTTCAGTAAGAAACACAAGTATATGTCATCAGGTACATCATGTAATGGTCAATATTTGATTAATTAGTTTCTTTTAAAAATTATGATTTGGATTACTGTATATTTCAGTAAGTACAAACTTACTTGTAATAATATACTGAATAAATATATATGTATGCATGCATGCATTTGGGTTGCAGTCAGGCTATGCATTACTGCATGTTACTACATATTGTATAAGCTAGTTTATTTATCATTATCACTTGCCACGTATTATTCTGGTGAAAATTAATGCCACCTTATTGGCACATAAACAAAAGCATATGTGTCAACACTCACAAGACACAGATCACTAGCTTACTCCAAATTATAATGGACTTTTTACCCTCTAATTTGTCAAAGCAATTTGGGAACATGGTATATTAAAATATGCAAAAATCAGGCCCAAAACATGGAACACATCAAACTGAGAAAATGGTTTTTGTTTGACCCTATTAAAAGAGTCATTTAACTCTGACTACAGGTCCCAGAAGCCATTTGGCCATCAGATGTGGATATCAAAGCAATAACAACTCCTGGTTCTCCCAGTGAATCAGCACTATGGCTGACAAGGACTACCTTAATAGCTATTATGTATCTGTATATTATCTAGACACAATTTTGTACATTGTTTCAATGACCTATTCTTTCCCATATCTCAAATGATCTGCTCCATTTGACTGAGGCTTGGCTCATCTTTGACTCTAAAGATTGACTCTGCAGAATATCTTCTAGGTGTATATATGCCTCTTTCCACAATATCCTGCCTACGAATCTTAAGTGCCTCTACTTATATCTGTGTCAACCTCTTACCTATTACGCTTTGCATAAATAGGTAATATATACATATAGATATATTCAATCTATCCAGTGTAACATGTGATCTAAGAGCTAATAATAGTAGTCAGTAGTGTAATAAAAGAACCTGTGCAATAGCCAGCTATCACAGGGAAATGGGAATATTTGGCCAATTCCAGCCAATGAAACTGAAGTAGCTTATGAATTTATTATTTAATAATTTCTAACATTCAGAACACAAGAATGTGTGTGTGTTGGTGAAAATGAACAGTTATAACAATGGGATGGAGTTAATGCTTTCATTTTCCAGCCCTAGTAAATGAATCCAGGTTCTTAAGAAAATGGAGAAAAGAGAAAGAAAATGGAAAGGGCAGCACCTAAAGTATAACTCCCAAAATAGAGATCAGTCCAGGTTGTTCTCTGGTCCCTGCCCATGTATGCACACATATGCATATGTAATCACATCCACGTCAACACACATAAGATGGGTAGACCAGGTGTAATCAAGACGTTTGAATAATAAGTCCTCAGTGGATTGACTATGTGGTCATTTGGAACCACTTGGTCTCAGAAAATGGAATTTTAAACAGTTCTAGAGACAATTATCGAGATGGCCCATAGGAGCATTTGCAAAGCTTCCTGTATCCACCTTCACATCCTCCATGACTGTGAGGAAACCAAGTGTCGGATGTCACATAGAATATGTCAAAGGGAAGACAAAAAAATAAAAAATCCTCAAATCAAAAACACAGGCTTTCTTCAACAATCAATCTCTGCTTCTTTTGGCAAACAAGTCCTTGCTTTTCCAGAGGCAGAAATGTGCGTTGAGAATGATATGGAAAGTAGACAATAGGCAAAAGACTTTTTCCTGAAATGTTTCCAGATTTATCTCCAGACACACTCATGCTTCAAAAATTTAAGAGTTAGAGATATTTCTGATTTTCAGAAGATAATTTATTAGACAAAGAAAACTATATTTAAAGCTATAGAAAGCCGGGCAGTGGTGGCGCACGCCTTTAATCCCAGCACTTGGGAGGCAGAGGCAGGTGGATCTTTGAGTTCGAGGCCAGCCTGGTCTACAGAGTGAGTTCCAGGACAGCCAGGACTACACAGAGAAACCCTGTCTCAAAAAACCAAAAAAAAAAAAAAAAAAAAAAGCTATAGAAAAATGTTAAGATAGATAGTAAAACTCATTTCTCTATGTGTGTTTGTATATATGTACGTTCATTTATATGTGCATATATTTATATATTTGTGTGTTTATGTGTGTGTGCATTTGTGCATATGAGTGTGTGTGTGCATAGGCCTATGTGTTCTGAAAAAGTTATTAGAAATGCAGTAGACACAGTGGTTATTAACATGATTTTAATAGACAAAATATATGGAGATAGAATTAAATAGAATGCATTAAAACAGAACTCTCATTTTTTAATTTATCTTTTTCAGATTCACTTCTTCATATTTCAATAAATTATTTTAAGACCACAATCACTAAGGGTATAATAGTCAAATTTCAATGTAATGAATCTAAATAATTTTTCATCTAGGAGTATACCTAATGGTAATACTTTTGCTTTGCTCTTCCTAACTTCTAATTAAGTTTTCCAAAGCAATAACAATACATGTGACTTGATTCTGTGAATAATGCCAATCTCAGTAAAAATATTAAATTCTGGTATCTGTAGAATAATGTGGCACCTGTTTTCTACTGTACACATCAAGGCAACACTCAAAGGAAAATGAAATCTAATATAATCATTATTAAATGTTTATTAGTCACAGCTCAAAACCTCATTAATTGTACTGCAGGACAGGAACACCTATTTCCCAAGCACAAACAGCTTTAAGGTTTGATAATTAAAAATTTGGATGTCAATATTCTTCCAGTTCAAGGTAGCAAGGATTTCAGCTTATCTGCTAATGAAAGCACATTTCTAGCTATTCAGTTTTTCAATTTATAACTTAAACTGCATTCTTTTATGTCCTTTCTTTCAAGATTACCAAAGTGAATATTTTTGAACTGGCATTTATTTATTATTATAGGAAAAATGCAAAAAATACAACACAGAATAGGAAAATATAATAAAGTGATATATAATGAGACATGAGCTTAGAATTAATAAATAGTTATCATTTTAATTTATTTTCCCTTTATTAAACAGAGATTTCTTTTTCATGCAATATCATTTAAAAAAGTTTCTTCTTCTATTACTCCTCCCAACCCTGTCCACCTCCCCTCTTATCCAGATACTTTGCCTTTCTGTCTCTCCAGAAAAGAACAGGCTTCTAAATGATAACAGCAAAATGTAACAAAATAAAATATAAGAAAAGCTCCAATACCTATATATAGGTGTTGGCAAAGACAAGGCAACAGAAACAGGAAAAAGCCCAGTTGAAGGCCTAGGCATCGGAGATTCACTCATTCTCCTATTCAGAGGTCCCATAAGGGTACTAAACTGAAAACTATAACATACAAGTAGAGGAACTACTGTATTCAGGTCCTGTGATGGCTGCTTCAATGGTGTGAGTTCAATAAGATTTGATCGTTTCTTTTACAAGACCTTGTTCTCCTGGTACTGCATGGCCCCTCTGTGTCCCCTACTCTTTCTGCTTCCTCCTGTGATGGGCTCCTTAAGCTCTGAAAGTTGGGATTTAATGACAACATCTCACTTAAAGCTGTATTTTCTTCATGCTCTCCCCCTTCTCCCTCTCTCCCTCCCTCTTTATCTCTTTCTCCTCTTTTCTCTTTCTCTCTATGTATGTATGTATGTATGAATGTATGTATGTATGTATGTATGTGTGTGTGTGTATGTCTGTATGTGTGTATATATTACCTCTTTGTGGGTGTTTGTTTTTGTTATTTTTCTCCATCTGCTCTAAGATGAAGACCTCATGATCATGGCTGCACAAGGCACCACTTTATGAGTATACCAGAATAGCCTTAAGAGACAATTTATTGTTATTTATCTAGACCACTAGTATTTAGTTATACCCTAGGTCTCTGCAATATTTAGTTATTAATTTCTGGTCACCCAAGCATTGTCAGGTATGGGTTCAATCTCATGAAGTGGGCCATAAGCCAAATAGCATATTTTGCTGGCAGAAAATTTGTATTCATGGTTTGTGGTTGGGTTGCTGTTTGTTTCTTGTTTGATAAGGTTCAAAGTACCTTTCCATGTCAAAGTCAGTGGAGCATGGGGGTGAGAGTTTTATGTGTACACCAGCTCCACCTCCCCATGTAAAATTAATTGTGTGAATATTTTCTTCAGCAATTGTGCCCCACCATGAATTTTTAGAGAGAAATCTACTTTCTTGGGCAATAGCCTAAGTTGTTTGGAGGTTTCCTTGGGACCCTTTCTACTAACAATGCAGTTAGATAAAACAGAGTTCAGGTACCAGGAGTTTCATATGGTGGCAAGAGGTGTTCAGTTGTGGTTCTGTCTCCCTCATCATTTGGAGACTTCATGATGATTTCTTTCACATAGGAATTTCTGCTGCACTAGGTTTCCATATTGCCCCTCAAATATACTTCCATATTAGATATTTCTCTTCTCATTCTCTCAATCATCCCTTTCTTTTCCCTTTCCTTTCCCATCTGATCATCCCCTTGCTGTCCAAACACTAGGATTTATTCCACCCATATAATCTCTTCTATTTCTCCCTCCCATGTAGATCCAGGAGACCTGCAATCCCTACCTCCACATAAAAACCCTTTGGGTCTACTGATTATAGCATCATTATAATTTATTTAATGGATAATATCCAGATATAATCAAGTACATAGCATATTTATTATTCTGGGTCTGGATTATATCAGTCAGGATGATTTGTTTTCTATTTCCATCCATTTGCTTGGGGATTTCATGGTGTCATTTTTTAACAACAGAGTAATACTCCATTATGTAAATGAACCACATTGACTTTATCCATTTGTCTGTTGAGGAAATTTTCATTTTCTGCCCATTATAAATAGAGCAGCAATGAACAAGGTCAGGCAAGTATCCCTGTGGTAAGAGAAAGTATCACTTGTGTATACAACCAAGAATGAGATAGTTTGATCTTGAGGCGTATCAATTTTTCTTTTTCTATTGAAAATGAGTTCAACATCCTTATCCTTCAGGGAAAATAAAATTAAAACTACAATGAGATTCCACCTGAAATCTATAATTATGTCTAAGATTAATAAGACAAGTGAATGGTCATTTTAGCAAAGAATGGAATAGAAGAAGCACTCCTTTATTTCTGGTGATATTGGACACATGAACAGGAAATCAGTATTGTAGTATATTAGATATTGATCTCGAACTCAGAAATCTGCCTGCACTCTGCCTACCACGTGCTGGGATTAAAGGTGTGTGTCACCACTGCCTGGCTTGTCCCTAACTTTCCTTGAAATTGACCAGATGTATAAGGAATCTCCTTCCTTAATACCATATATGCTGAAGGACTGCTGAAGGGACTCAATTCAGTTGAACTCTGGAAGAAGGTGAAATCATCTATGTTGCTTAGAAAAACTCATTATTCTGAGCTCTGGAAGTTATGCTATTGCTGTAGGAAGCCAAGATTAATGGCTTATTTAACATCTTAGTACAGATTGTTCATGCACATATACCTACATTCTCCATAATACTTCTCTAAATATCCTCAATTAATTGTTGATTATGTTGGAGTTCGATAATGATGTTACTGTTGTCTGTCATCAATTACTGCTCTGGAGTTCAGCAAACATTTGTTGAGGCACAAGTGAGAACAATGTCAAGCCATAAAAAAATTCAATAAGTGGGGTGAATAAGATCAAAGTACATTATATATGCATGTAAAATATTGCAATGAAGCACACTAATTATATATAATTAGTATATGTTAGTATTTAACATGCAAATAAATGAAATAAATGATTTCACTGAGAAGAAACAAAATGGGTGGAAATGCTATACCATTAAGGTTAAAGTTGGACAGATGAAATGAGTGGCTTGATCTCAGATACAAATGTATACACACAGTATATACTATTATGGGCTCAGATATACATAGAAAAAATGTTAAGTAAATCTAATTACAATTATTTTACTTACTATATAAAGCTAGATGATATTCATCCCAACTTCAATGAGCTGCCAAATAGTTCTTTACACTTGTGAGTGTAAAGTAGGACATAAACAGACATTTACATTCTGTGAACAGATATGCCACTCTCAGGAGATTTTCTCATTTATTCTTCCTAACTTGGTAAAATGGACAGAATCAGAAGATACTCCAGTGACAATCTCTAAATCTCTGTAAATATTCTGTTAATATGAAGGAAGTAAATCCTGAAGTACAATGTGCAAACAATAACTTAATTTTCATATGTAAAAATATTATACTAAAATATCTACATAAATATTATGTAAGATTATTTTCTTTTAAACCAATGTTGTACCACTAAGTTCTTACATAGCACAAAGATATGAAAGAATTACTGGTCACACTACTGTGGTTTCAAGCTTTGTGATTAACAGAGTTTTGTAAATCAGATCAAGAAGACAGGATTACAGCAGCTCAAGTGGTTTCCATGGTTTCTGAGTCAAGTTAATGATTTTGGGATCAAATGAATAGGTATGAATTTCACAGATTCTTTAAAAATACAATGGAAATGGGATATTGATTAAACATAGAGATCTACCTAGAAACTGAATTTCAGATTCAAGATAATAAAATAGAGTGTCCCAGAAAATCTTTGAAGACTATTTTTACTCTCTAAAGTGCAGCCTCTTAGGATTAAAAGAATATTTAAAAATATAAGATATAAGTTGACTAATCATTGTAAACCTTCAAGGAATAACTCAAATCTAGTAAATAATAAAAAATCTGCAAAATGATAGTGTTGTGAATTTTTTAGTGTTTCCATGGGGAAATTTCAATGTAAGTGGAATTCACTAATTTTAATACAAAAGTAATATTAATGTATTCACTATGTTATTACTGAGATGAAAATTTCTGCCATAGGTTAAAAGTTTATTTTATTTTTCTGAAGTCAGTTTTCTTCAGAAAAGTGGATTTATGTATTTCCCCTATGCTTTAGATGATTTGCTACTGACACATCCATGCACACATCCTTGACTGGACCATGTGAGGTATATAAACTATGGTATGAAGTTTTGACAAGGGTCTGGCATGAGGGATCAAGAGAAGTTAGGGGATGGGAGAGGGTAACATGATCAAAAGGCACTCTATTCATTCCTGGAATTCTCAATTAATAAAATTAAAATAAAATCAGTCTAATAAAAGTCATGGACTTTGAATTTAAAACAATTGTTAAGAGATGAGCAAGAGAGGTAATACGCATGCAAATAATTTAATTTCACAATCTTCTTAATAAGCTAGTGAAACTCTTCAAAGAATCCTTTCTCTTTATTGTTTGTATGCATGTTCATTACTCAAAACTTCTTGTAACAATTTTATGTAGTAATGATTATGTTTATATTCTTAGATCATAGTAAAAAATCTCTTTGTATTAAAAGAAGACTAAGTATTTTCAAAAAATTTCTCCTGTCAATTCAAATGATAGCAGCTGTGAAGCTGACACAAATTAATACTGCAATTATATAATAATAAAGGACAGAGAAGATAATGGCAAAATGACTAAAAGAATATAGAAGACATGACAATGTGGATAGGAGAGATGCATGCATGAGGAACAATATGTTCAACATACAACATATATATCCAAACACATACACATGAGGTTAGTAATATAAAGTACATTAAGAAAGAATTATCTAACATATTATCACATGATGCCCATATAAACCTGTTTATTTGATCTTTTGTTTGTCTGCTTCCTTCAGTAAGTGATGAGAAAAAAAATGATTTGTGAGTGAGAACATATGTCTAACACCTTCCATTATTTTTATCTTCATTACCTTTAGAAAGGCTAAATCTTTCCAACACAATACTACTTTATGCCAGTTCCACATATTATGTTTCATCATCTCTGTGTGACATAATAAAAACTTCTAAGGTTAGGCACTCCATATGTAGGGAATTTTGCTGGTTGATATTGAGTATTATTTACTCCTATAGCAAACTCTTAACTAGGAGAGATATTTCATTAATTAATATTATTTGATTAATAAGTTATTCAATTACTGTAAAAAATATCCTTGACTAGCACAGATATTAGTTTCTAGTGAATCATTTATTAATCTGAATTATAAACCAATCCCCAACTGTTTGTCTAAATGTAATTCTTTCTATGAGTTGTGTATATCTTTGGACACTTTGTTATCTTGTCAAGAAAAACACTTTGAACAGATAATTGTATTTTAAATAGCTATGATCATCAAGCAGAATGAAACACCATTATTCTTGGGATCCCTGAGATCTTACAAGGCAGTCAAACAGTCATGAGAGTGTTGATCAGGTGAAAAAACAAAGCTACGGTTCATGATAAGACACAACCTATAAGAAAGTATTGAAGAAGAAAATGTAATGAAGAGTAAAATAATTTTAGAGGTTAAAATTTTGGTTTTTGTACCATTCCAAATTTAAAAACCAGTTGACAATAGGAATTAAAAAGATTTAAACTTAAAACTTCAAACTATGATAATGGGGGAAATATGAAGAAAATGCTCTAATAAAATGTTCGAGAAAAATCTACTTGATCTCAGGGAAAATAACAAGTGGAATAGTGAAAAGAAGAGAAAAGTACCCAGAAAAGTTCAAAATCAACAAAGTGAATAGGAAGTACAGAAATGTAAAATATTTGTAAATGTATACATCATAAATGATCACAGTCCACACTATTTACAAACTTCAGAGAGAAAGTAAAGAATTCTTTCTAAAATGGACCTGGTCCAGAAGAGAAGACTGAAGGCCAACAAGTAAGTCAAATGTTGAGGAAATGAAGACTTATTTATTTACTATAGTTAGAGAATTATACCAGAGGGAAATATTGACAGGAATGTGGAGTAAATAGGTACTTCTTTGTCAGCATGCCCCATTCTTTGATGTTTTATAACTCATACATAATCAATCTGATTTTCTTCTGGGATAAAAAAAGAAAATGAAAGAAGGAAGAAAAGAAACAAAGAAAGGAGGAACAATTACAAAAACCAATCACAACAGAAGAAAATTCTATGCAATGTCAGTGAAAATCAGAAACACTTTGAGCATTCAAACTAGATCTACCAAAGTATGGTCCAGAAGGACTATACTATTGGGTTCACTTTTCTTCAAATGACATTTAGACACTTTAGAACAACTTCCAACATGCTTAAACCTAGGTAGAATAAGATCAATCAAGTCATTGGAGAATAAACTTAGCAATTTGTTTGTCAATTAAATATTTAACTCCTTTTTTATTGTTACAAAAGAATTTCTATTCAAAACACAGTGCATATGAAGCTAATAAATGGAAAACTTATTTTGGTGCAGTATTGTTTCAGACATGCCTCTTGATTGAATCAGAACTCTGAAATCAATATTGTGGAAAGTGATAAAGAACTTGGGGTCATTGTATGCATACACACTTTTCTACAAGTGTGCCCACATATATGCAAACATGCATTTATAAGTAGGTACACACCATTACACAGATGTGGTCATATATAGCATTCATTCACATATGTATGTACATACTTTTATATACACTTCTTAAATAAATTAATGAATGTGGAATAAAGTCTAAATAAAGCCTTTTGCCCAGCCTTTTAATTTCATAATAGGTGGTGTTGCAAGTAGGACTTATACAGACAATTATTCCTTTTTATAGATATTTTATTTATTTACATTTCAACTCCTTTTCCAGTTCCCCCTCCCTAGAAGCTCCCTATCCCATCCCTGTTTCCCTTTTTGCTTTTATACCATTTTAATTACCTGCAAGTGTTAAGGTCAGATCTAAGTTGAGGAACTAGCAATACAATAGATGCTTTGTGTTAGTTCTAAAATTTACAGTGGTAGTCATTATACTTAGGAAAAATTTAAAGACACTTGCAATGTATTTGGTATAATTCTATCACCTGGATGTTGTAACTTTGGATAGTGAGCTTATGAATTTAAAGAATCCTTCTCAGCTTTGATGCTGCAGATACTGCTGATAAAATTACCCATGGCCTGAGGTCAGTATTTCTATTTTGGTCAAGTTTCAAGAATGGTATATATAGTTTGATCATGCTAGCATTTTTTGTCCTGGGAATATTTTTATTTCTGCCCATTGTGTTAAAGCTTGTCTTTAACAACATCAACACTTTGGCAGCCAAAGTACACGGAGTGAAACTGAAAATGAACCCCTAGACAGAGTTATTAAATTAACAGGCTGGCAAGCCAAGGATGGGTAAGATTCTGCACAGAGTCTTACCAACCTAAGACATAAGTGTATTGCTTTTGATAATGCATATTTTATGATGGGTAAGGAAAGCATTCTTGTCAGAATGACCTAAGACAGGCTCAGTCTTGTTCTATTTTATGAAATATAAAAGAGGGAGAGGCAGAGAGATTTTGGGGCTGCTTGGGAAGAATCTTACATGGGCCAAGGACAAAAAAAAATGGGCTACTTGGCAGGAATATAACATTGGTCAAGGACAAGGAAGTGGGCTTCAGGCAGGAATCTGACATTAGGCTACAACAGAGAAGTAATTTCATACAGCAATCTAAATATTAGGCTAGAACAAAGAAGTAATTTCAGGCAGGAATCTAAGTCTTAGGCTAGAACAAGGAAGTAGGGTGCAGACATGAAAATGACTTTGGACTGGGACAGAGAAGTCAGCTCACATATTTTGATTATCATGATAAGCTTTTAGAAATAGTGATCAAGGGAGTGTTCATGGAACATTGTTTATTGACTTGCTTGATCTTTGAATAGTTGTGTTTATTGTCTTGTTTGTTCTTTACTATTTGCAAATATTTAACTCCTAATTGCCAGTGTTTGTCAGTTTCCTGAAATGTATGTCCTGTGAAGAGTTAATGTGGATGTATTGTAGCTACCTCACCAAATGATTGCCCCTCAGTGTGGAATGTGTGCCTGTTTCTTGATGGTGCTCATTTGAAATCATGTAATATTTATAAGCTTATGATAATATAAAACTTTTAAAAATCTGAGGCAAAAAAGGAAAGAATTGTATTTATATTATAGTATGTTTTGAGACAAAAACTCTTGTAGCCCTGTTTTTATTTAAAATAACTAGGTATTAAAGGATGGCTTTCAATTGCTGATACCACTATTTCCAATTATTCAGTATTGAGTTTACAGGAATGTGTGACCTATACTCAGCTGAGCATTTATTTTAATCAACCCAAAAAATAACACAATATACTGCACTTAATTTTCAACAACCTAAATCTAGGCAAATAAACTTAAAGAGAAAATCAAATCACATTTGTTATTAAGCTATTAACTTTACTTAATTGGTCATAGCACAGATTTTAATAATTTCTATTATTTATTAGTTTTTTATTTAAAATATTTTATTTATTTACATTCAAAATGTTCCCCCCCCTCCAGGTTCCACTTCCAAGAATTCTTCACCCCATCCCTTCTCCCCTTGACTCTGAGAAGGTGTTTCCTGACACACTACCAGCCACCACCCACCTCTTCCCTAGTGTATCCCTCTTCCCTAGTGCATCAAGTGTCTACAAGATTAGGCATATCCTTTTTCATTGAGGCCAGAGAAGGTAGTCCTCAGCTACATATTTGCAGGGGCCCTTAGGCCAGGCCATGTTTGCTCTTTGGTTGGTGTCTTATGGTAGTCTATAAAATTTTACTAGTAAGAAACTGTAATTAAATCTAATAATAATAATAGAGAAAACCTACTATTTATTTTAATTACATTTCCTTACCAGTAGAATATTATAGACTACCTATTGTTTATCATAAAGTCACTAAGAATAGCAGTAGTAAATCTCTATGTTCTCTCTTCCCATTTTATGTCTTCAAACAATAATTTTTACAATGAAATATAGACTTGAATATATTGACAGCTAATACTGAGTACTTTTAAATACATAATTGATAAGGAGTTATAAAGACTTTGAAAGTTCTTGACTTTCACATTGGCCACTGATAAAAGTAACTAAATTAAATGCTTCTTGATTTAATTAATTTCCTCCCACCATGTGGAACATTTCTCTAGGCATTTTAACCATTTAAAAAAAAAAAAACTTTAATCTTCTCAAGGTAAAGCTTTGGAGAAATTTTGGATGCTCCAATAACACATTCAAAATGTTTTGTGAATGTGTTGCATTTCTGTAAATCATCTTGCTTCTATGTAAATCCTTTGCCTAATAGACAGGAATCAGGGATGGTGGCAAGCATAAATGTATATTAATTGCTGTATGCTGATGTGCAAAGGGCCTTTCTACTTAGAAAAGGGTATTTAAACTTAGTTTGATCCTAATTCCTTTATAGATTCTCATTGATCTGCTTCTGAGGCAATTACTTGACAAGGACACGGAAACCTTGAAGGAGAATCTCCATTAATGACAGCATAGAGACACTTCTAATAAGTGGTCAGGAAAATGATCAAGGGTGCCTTGCTCTGCTTTTATCTCTCCAAGATGTATTAATAATGGTCATATTTTGTGTTTTGAATTTTCATTTTATTTAGGCAAGTGCATGTCAAGAATATAACAACATCCTGACCCCAGAGGCATTACAGGTGTGGCTGCTGTGTCACATGCACATCAGTAAGAGGCAGAGAGGGGACAGGCTATTTCTAAGCTCAGTGTTCTGATCCATAAATACCTGAATAATTAACAGCCTAACATTTCCTGAAAAAAAAATTCAAACTGGAAACAACCATAAGTCTTGCTTCACACAGGCCCAGATGGGATCTAAGAAAAGATAAACTATGCCTAAGACCAAAGTGTCTTGTTGGAAGTGAGGCCAAGACAAACAACCCCTATATGGAACCATGAGTGGGTACACCCATCAGTCCAGCACCATAGGCTGGACTAGGATAGGAAGCTAGCCTGAGATGACCACTAGTCATATGCCATGCAGACCTTGCAGAGAGTCATGACTAGAGGAAGGGAAAGACCATGCCTGAGATGACCCTTGCCCAGTGCCATAATCCAGAAGCAGGGCATAGGACTCCTGAGACCACTTCTGAGATATCCACAGACACTCAGAGATCCTGGACACCAATAAGAAGAGCAAATAAATAGTAGAGAAATGGGGAAAAAGAGAAGCAGAAAGATGTGGACACAATGAAGAGAGGCAAAACAAGACTCAAGGATAGTGAGGAACAGACTGATGTGAGTAGCTGAAGATACCACCAGAGAACATGTGGAGCATGGTCTAAAGTGCCACTAGTGGCCACATCTGTGTCCATCGCCCTGCAGCACCAGTGGTCTGTTGCCACCTATGGCCAAGCGAATGTCCCTGGTCTGGGCTATGGCATAATGATATTTGTTTGAGGCTGTAAAGAAATGCCTCACCTCTCTCCCTGGCATCATGGGAGAACTTGCCCTGGATGTGTAAGAGCAGGTATGCTAACCCTGCTCCTAACCACCTGAAGTACTCAGGAGAGTGGACCCCACACATTGCCCAGAAGCACAAGAGAGCTGGTCTTGGTTGTGAGAGTTGCAAGCAAGCAAATCACAAGGGTATGAGCATGAAAGAAATGACCCTGCCCCTTTTCTCCCATGCAGTGATATGAAGGAGAAAGAGAGTTAACTTCATCTCCTCATCCCCTCAACAACTGTGCCAGGCAGTAGACCTGCCCCTGGTGTCATGAGAGCAGGAGAGCTATCCCTGCCCCTCATCAGCTGGAGCACTTGGTAGAGGCAGGATCTGAACCTTTCCTGGGCAGCACAGTGGAGCTGACACTTCTGGTGTGGGCATGAATAAGCTGCACTAAAGGCATCAGCATAGTGGAGGAGTTGTTCCTACCAATTGTCTGAAGTGTGGTGACATGGCCTAGGGAGAGAATTTCTCTTTCAGCCCATGCCACTTTTAGCAGGTGGGAGAGTTGGCCCTGAGGTCATCAGAGAGAGCTCACCTACAGCAGCACTTGAGAAAATGTGCCTTCACCTTAGCTGGGCAGTTCAGCACACCTGGCCTTGGATATGAAGGTTGCAAATGAGCCGGCTTGGACGGCATGAGTGTGGGAGAGGCAACCCTGCCTCTTCTCTGCTGTATGCTGGTGTCAGCAAGGGAGATATCTCCTTCCCTTCCCTCCCCTCCCTTTTGTCCTTCTTACATGTTGCTGGAGGCACAGCTGGATCCAATGGAGTCATGAAAGCAGGTGAGCTGTCCCTGTTTCGCACCTGCTACAGCACTTCAGAGAGCGGGCCCTGCACCTCAAACTAGGGATCATGCTAAACGAGTCCATGCATGTAGAAATTGCTAGTGAGCCAGCACTAGTAGGAAGCACAGATGAACCAACCCTGAGTCTAATCTACTGTGCAGTGGTGCAGAAAAAGAGAGATGCCTTTCTCTTATCCCTAAGATTCCTGCCTCTTATCGCTAGGGATAAGAGATGCTATCTTTTATCCCATTCATGGCAGGTGGGAGACTGGGCTCCAGGGTGATGAGAGTAGGACACCTGACCTTGTCCCTCATCCCCTCAATGGCTGCAAAACTTAGGAGAATGGTTCCTGCAGGTCACCTGGCAGCAGGGTAGAAATGGCCTGATGATATGGGTGCACACACTTAAATCAGCCCAAGGACATGAAAGTAGTAAAGCTAGATCTGTCCCTTGTAGGTGGCTGCAGCAATATATTGTCCTGTTGGGGCAGGGCAGGGCAGGGCAGGAGAGCTTGATCCAGTAGTGTGGGTTTGGGAGAGCTGACAGGCTGACTAGATCAGATAACTCCCAGGCCCTAATCCAGGGATTTGGAATGGCCCACCCCAGCATCCACCCCACTGATAAACTGCTGGTGGATGTGAAGGGGCTGGTCCTACAGATTCAAAACAGTAGGATCTCCATGATACAGGGAAACAACAGTATATTTGAGAGGAGCCCCCGCAAGGTTTCAATATTGGTAGTATAGCAGAATCCAGAAGCCTCATACTAGACATGTGAACCAAAAGGTATACTGTGGCATACACTATGACATATTACACTGTCCACAACAAGATTATTTTTCTTTCTGTTGCAGGTTGGCAGGTTGCAAGGGTATAGGGCATTTAAAAGGGGAAAGGAAGATGAGTGGAATTGAAGTGCGTAGTGTGAAACTCACAACCGATTAATAAAAAGGTAAAAATAATACAAAGTCAAACAAACAAGAAAGGACGTGATAATACCAAATTCAAAATACTAAAGATATAAATAACCATTATATTTTCTACTTTTATTTATATAACATATTTATGTTTGAGGAACCATTTAAACATATGCAGTTTAAGAATGAACTTCAAGGTAATTAACATGCTTTCCTTATACTCAGTCAAAATGGAGGAGATTAATAGACAGTTATTGCATACCTGCCATTATTATTTTGAATGTACCTATTCAAAAAAACCTTGATGAATGCTTGAAATTTCATTAGTATAGTTTATTATATATTTATTTGTATTATTTATTAGAAATTCATTAGTACAATTAGTTCCTACCTTTTATCATGAATAATCACAGAGATCTATCACATTAATTAAATATGATTGCTTATTGAGATCATAAAACTAAACACTTAATTGCATTCTTTTGCAGGATAGACTTAAATATCCTGGCTACCTCCTTCATGTGGGTTCATTACTACCTAAAGCTTAAGGTAAAATTGTTACTGGATTTTTTTATTTTTATTTTTTTTCTGTGTGTGTGTGCTAACTTACAATACACAGTAAAGGAAATAACACAGCTGTGTCTATTTGTGTACTTACATCATTTGGACAAGAACTAAAGTGGACACAGAATGATGAAATTGTCTGCTCAATGTATTGTTTCTCAGTTTCACAACATGAAAAAAGTGGATTCCTGAGAAATCACATGTTGTTGTTCACAAATATTATCTATCTATTTGCAGAATCGTCTGATAGAATACATGGGCAGGATAAAAGGTATATATGGCATTTTATGGATTAAAATGTAGTTTATCTTTCAGGTATAAACTAATTCAACATTGGCTTCTTTATTTACTTTACTTGTGGCATGAAAGACTATTATTTCACATTCTAATAATGTATTCATTTTACTAACTCTTAAATTTTCTTTTGATGAGCTTTGAATATTTTGATCTAATTCATTATTTAACCTTGATTTAAACCAAACTAACTTCATGAATCTAATAAGATGCATTGAGAATGCATCATCAATCCATATTACAAATTCCCAAATCACTTTTCACTAATTCTCAAAATGAGTAGTGTTATCTTCAATCAGGAGAAATAATGTTAATTTTTATTGATGGCTACCCTCAGGAAATCAGTTAACAATTCCTTCCAAGTTTCATTTTGAAAACTGCAGGAAAAACTCATGAGCAATCTTATGTTACAGTGTCATGGAATGCAAAAAAACTTACAAAATATATATTCCTAGAACAAATTTAAATATTGTTTGCTTTTTTGATGAGTAAACACAAGGTAAATCACTTTTAGAGAAAAATATCTTAATATTCCCTTTTTCTAAGCTTTCTGCTTATTTAAAATTTAACACACTATGAATTATAGTGCTTAATACATGGTTTAATTATAGAATGTTAAACAGTCTTACTATGGCTAAATTTATGTTGAAGTTCTTATACTCAAATATTTAAATAATTTAACCACAATTAAAAAATATTTAAGTAGATCTTACAGAATTCACAAAAAAATATTTGTTTATTTATTTATTTATTGCCAATCTATTCTCTTGAGCATCTCAGAATACATAGAACATTTTATAGGCATTTTGTCATAAATAGTTATCATTTATGTTTTCAGAAAATTATTTCCTTTACATCAACTTAAACTATATTTTCTTAACCATTTATTTTTATGATAAAACAGTGACTGAATATGAGGAACATCACATTATATATTACTTGAATTTACTTTTTAAAAAATCTCTAGATTAATTTCTTTCTGAAATCTTAAAAGAAAAGTAAAAAATAGATCACTTTTTTCTTTCAATGTTTTAATGAAGCTTTTGAATATTTCTGAATATTTTTTTCTTTGGTGTGTGTGTGTGTGTGTGTGTGTGTGTGTGTGTGTGTGTGTGTGTGTGATATTTCTCTTCCCAGTGTGGTCTATTTGCCAGGCTATAAAGAAACATGATCATTGATGCTGAAAATTACTTGATTTGAATACTTCACATACATTATTTAAATGCAAGTATCCTTCCAGTGAGACCAAATTTAAATAAATATTAGAGAAATGTGAGCTTGGGAATAATTATTGTCATATGAATGAAATTGAATAACTAATAAGAGGAGTCAGTCTGTTAAGGCAACTCTTCATTTCAATAGTGAGCAATAGCATTCATTAGATTTAGTTACTAAGTTACTAAACCATCATTTGAAAGCATTTATATCTAGGTAAAAAATGTCAATAAACTGACAAACGTAATAAACATAAAAATAGCAGGTATGAGCTTTGTTCTAAGATTCTAGAAAATGTATAATGTCCCTCTCATGCCCTGATTCCTTTGTCTGAACACAGCAATAAAATGACTTCCATCTAATAAAAGGCAAAAAAAAAAAATATTTTTTTTAGAGAACCGAATCAACAACTTAATTTTATCATGTTTGTGTGGGGGAAAGATAAAATGAATTGAGCTAAGGTATCATGACAGTAACAAGTGTTGTCCATATTTTAAGTAAAAAATATTTAAATGATTATTTTTGTATTAAATAATGTTTTAAAAGCATATTAACAATTGAAAATTAAGTAGAGTTTAACAGCAAAAAAAAAAAAAGGGACAAATGCAGAAGACTATCAGGCAAGTTTCCTGAATGTCCCCCAGAATCTTAGTATTTTCCAAAAACAATTGGAATTTCTAAATTAGTATGTTGGTCACAGACATTCATATCTGTAGGATATTTCTCTTCTTCCTAAGTCTCTCAGGAATCAAAGCTGAAGGAGCCACCACAGGGGGCAGTTATTATACCAGGAAAGCAAAATTGGAAGAGATCACACTTTCAAATAAATTTTTGCCTCAGATGTAACAAACAGCTACAACTAATTGCATGACTTTCTTCATCCTAACCAAAGTAGAAAATGGACTTAATTCACAAATCGATTTGTGAGAACTCACAGTGGCTGACACAACAATCAGAGACTCTATATTGGGCTGAGCTTGGTCCTCTATTACGGTTTTGTAACTTGGAATTCTTGTAGGACACTTAACAATGTGAACAATGTGTGTGAGAGGTATATCTGACTCTTGCTCATTCTTAGGACCCTTTTGCTCCTATTGAGTTGCCTCACCTGGCCTTCACATGGGGGGGGTTGTGCCTATTTTTGTTGTATCTGGTTATGCTGTGTTCAGTTGATACCTCTAGGAGGCCTGTTCTTTTCTGAGAGAAACACAGAAGGAGGAGATGTGGGGGAGATAGGAGGTAAGGTCTGGGAAGAATCGAGTAAGAAAAAACTGCAGTCAGGATGCAAAATATGCAAAAAGAATAAATTAAAATTATTTAAAAGGAAAGAAATCAAGAAGAGAAAAAGAAAAATGAATCATCAATAGATTGAACGGTTTCAATATTAGGTAAACCAACTAGTTTCTTCGATTACAATAAATTAAAAACTGGAAATATATTATACTTTATCATAGTTGTCAAGTCCCCATTTAGTTCTGGAGTAATCTTTATGCTCAAATCTATTGTATGTTGGTTTTTCTTCACTGTTTCCTAATATAAGCACTTTTGAAGATCTATTCATTAAAGCTAGTCTATATATTTCCTTAAGCTAAAATCTTTGATGATTACATGTTCTCATTTATTAAACTGCATGTTTATCTGAAAAATTATTTGGTAATGTTATCATTGATAAAATATTAAAATAAAATTAAACATGAGATAGAATATATTTAGATATTTATTTTCAGTTAAGTAAGTTGTACATTAATTTCTACCACAGTTTACAGTGAGTAAAGAAAATTTTAAAGTATATTATTATTCTTTGGAAGAAGGAAAATATTAGATATTTTTCCATAATTATTATACCATAAGAATATAGGAATCTAAAATGTCTCTAAATCAGTATTTCACTAGTGTTTAGCAACAAAAGGAGGTTTTATGCATATTTCAGGGGAAATAACCTTTAAACAAAACATCACATTTTAAAATTACATGCCTTCTAATTCTTTTAGTTACAGCAATGATATATAATAGTATATGCTAAAATATATAATTATTCAAGAGAAAAGAAACTTATTCTTATAAAAAGTAAGTAAGTGATAGGTATTGGATTAAATCTATACATTCTTTTTGTAAGGTGGTAATTTTCACCACCTTACAAAACTGTTAAAAAACTGTTTATTAAAAAACTGTTCCTTGAGTATGGGAAGTCTTACTATCTTCTGGTACCTTCTTCATTTTGTTTTAGTGTCATTATTGTACCTGTGTTGCAATACATTATTTATATTTAACACAATATGTTTTATTTCAGGGAATATGGTTAATAGAATCATTTCCCTGATTTAGTTCTTGGTATCTTTGTCAGTTGTGTACAGGAAGGACATTGATTTTTGTTTTTTACTTCCGCACTGTCTTAGATTCCATATGTGTTTACCAGCTGCAGAAGATTTCAGGTGGTTGATTAGTCTTTTATATATGATACCTTATCATGTGAAAATAAGGATAATTTTACTTTTTTGATTTTTATGTGTATCCTTCTGATCCCTTTCTTTTATCTTATTGCCCTAGCTAAATCTTCCAGTACCATATTGAATAAGAAAGGAGAAAGTGGACAAATCTATAGTCCTGATTTTATTGAAATTCTGTGAGCTTTTTTCTGCTAAATATAAATCTGGTGCTTGTTTTATAATTGCCTTTATAATGATGAAATTTGCTCTTGAATTCCTAGATTCTTTGGATTATCATCGTATAGAGATACTTGTTATTTTCTTAAAATGTTTTTTGTGTCTAACGGGATGATCATATAGTTTTTAAACTTGAGGCTACTCATGAACTACATTACATACGAACTAGATTACATCTGTTGATTTAAAAAACATATCTATACCTCTTAGATAAAACTGCTTTGATCATGATAGATAATATTTTTTAATATTTTTTGATTAATGTATAAAACTTAAGTGTCTGAAATACCTAATGTGAATGCTTAACAATAATGTACAATGTATACATTTATTGTTGTTTTGGCGTCTCTTTCTCTGTGTTTACTTTTTGATCTAATTGTCAAGTCTAAATAACTATAGTCTGAATGAGTTGAAGATTTTGTCTGTACTCTCTGTTCTATCAAATTTCATTAAAAAATCACATAAATGTCTTTTGCTACTCAATTCTATATTCATGAGATATCAAACTTATATTTTACTCTGTACAGTTTCAACTTTATATGGGCTGGTACTTTTCACCATTACTGCTATGTTCCTAATGCACAGAACACTGACATGGCAGGTTCTTAATAAATACATAGGATAAAGTGAATTTACCTCAAAATTAGGCACTCTAAAATATTTTATCCAATTACCTGGCTTTAGAAAATGGTATAAATTTATTTTTTGACTAAAATATAGATGAAAATTGAATACCAAAGTACTGTAAACCATTTAATATCTTATATATAGAAATTACTTTCCCTGAAACTGGCCAATATTTTTCTGATGAATTGATATATTTGTGATGAAACCACTGTTAGAATAAACATTTAATGAAACATTATTACTCCTGGTAAAAATATGAAAGTAGCAATTTAACCTTACTTTTTAATTAAGAACAGAAAAAAAAACAAACACAATTTTCTGTATGAGAATAACAAATAGTACTATTTAAATTAACGTTTAATAATGACAGCTCATACACAGCGTGTTCATGTATATAGTCTTGTGAGGTCCCTGAAGAGAATGTTGTTCTTTTCCAAGGATTCTAATGAGCCTCACCACCACTAAACTTAAGCATTTATCATGAAATTCTTTGAACAGACATGCCATTGGTTAGTTAGAAAATATGACTGGATTCCAGGAAATCACTTTACAGATGTCTGATCAGTGATGCTTATTAATGTGAACACTGAAACTTGGCAGACATTTTCAATGTATCTTGAAATTCTTAGTTTATACTTCAGCACAATTTCTATATAAATATACTCAGACTCACACACACACACACACACACACACACATACACGATGTTTAGTCATACACTTCACATTAAAATTGTGTGCTTACTTTTGAAATAATTACCATGTAGAAATTCAGATATTACACAAAAGCAAACTTACATTATTTTAATGGAAAACAACTCTGACAGTTTTGCACACAACGTGGACCCTCAGGATATTATCTTTTGTTCCTGATGGATAGGTCTTAGTGAGATGCAGAGGGGGCTTGAAGGGAGAGAGGGAGGATTAAAGAGGGTACAGACTGAACAGAATGTATAATATCTATGCACGGAATTTCAAGGAATAAATCAGTAAATAATTCACATTTGATTTTCTCTCACACTTCAGTGTTGACACAGAAAAGAATGGTCACTACTCTCAGATTCATTTCAGGGTACAAATCTTTCCTACAGAATCTAGAGAGCTTTGAATGTATCAGACCTCCTCCCAAACCATAAATCTATGTACCTAACCCTGAACAAAAGAGAAGATTTAAAGAAAAGAAAACGATAATAGAAATATCAATGTTACCTATGACCATGGGGCTAGACCTGATTACATATGTATTAAACTCCCTACAGTTACAAAAAAGTATTTCTAATAAAGTGATATAATTATATCAATTACACACAAGTCATTAGGATGTTAGTGCTTTGTATCTGTGTATGTGTTTGTATGTGGTATGATAAAAATGTTCACTGTTTGACTTTCTTAGTTATTAATTACTTCTCTTATTTTTGACAAAGAGATCTTTCTCTGATCCTGGATCTAAATGATTCTCTAAACTAGCTAAAAAGTAAGCATCAGAGATTCTTCAGCCTCTTGTTGCCCAAAACTGTGGTTCATGATGTGTAACTCATATCCACCTTTTATGTTAGATTTGTAGATCCAAACTCAAGTACCCATGTTGTATAGAAAAAGCTCAACTGCTCTCTAGCTACTCCAAAGAACTACACTAACCCTATCCTGTCTCAGTATACCTTATCAAACTGAAGATGCTGAGCTTACCGGGCCTCTAAAAAAAATGAAAAACAAAAGAAAACTAACTTTGCCTTAGGAATATGTATATCTCTTAATTATGTATCCTGTGAGAGTTATGAGGGAAATGAGAAAGGTTATGGAGTTATGCTAGGGACACATGTTCTTGACATACATGGCTTTTTTTTTTTTTTTATCTCAATTAAAGCTTCAGGAGTTGCTCAGTGCATAAGATGTTTGCTGTTCAAATGTTAGGAATTATGTTCAAATCCTTAGATTGCTATAAATGCTAGGTACAGAGGTGCATGCTTGTAATCACAGAACTGTGGCCAGTAGGAGATACAACACAACCCAGTGGTTTTCTGGCCATTTAGCTTAGCCTAATTAGTATGCCTCAAGTTCAGTGGTAAAGCTTTTTTTTCTGAAATTAATATTGAGAGTGGCTGGTAAAGACACTCAGCATCAAGCTCTGACCTCTATACTCAAGATTACACTCATATATAGGCAAACACATACAGCCTCACTCCTATACTGATGAAAAACAACTTCATATAATATAATTGAACATCCAAAGAAAAATAAGCCCATCAACTTCATTGTGCTGCAAAATTGCTGCATGGATTTTGAAATATTTTCATGCATACAATGTAAATTATTATTTACATCCATTTGTTTTAAAGTAAAATAAAGCAATATACAGACAGAAGAATTGTTTGCTAAGACTGGATTTTAGGAAAACTCCACGAGTTTCTTTTGCTCAATGGTATCATAATAACTATAAAAACACATATCCGTTTAATTTTTCAACAAGCAATACAGCAATATATTGCTGTATTGTACACAACAAGCAATATATTTAGACTTTTGAAGATGTTTAAATGAGATGCCATATGATAAAGGGTGAATTTATGTATTTCATTTTAAGCAATTCTGCAGTTGAAGAATCATTGGTGCTTAAAGTAGTTACAGAGATTCCTTGTGGACATTTCTGGGAGGTAACAATAGATGCCACATTCCCATGTACCTTAGACACCTATTGACATGGTATGTCAATTACATAATAATTGAGAATATAGTTATTACTCTTGGGTTACTTCTTTATGTTCTCTATGTTCTTTTATTCTCATGGATGGCCACAACAATTGAACTGAATCTAGTTTCCATAGTATATTATTGTGTATTTTGTTTCTTTTCTCTCTTGATCATTTTCAACATGAATAAGTAAAAGCAAGCAATATACAGCGATGCTACCATCATGCCATTAATTATATAAAATTCCAACTGAAATTTCTAATGTTGGGAGAGAAGAACATACCTGTGGAGTTCAGGAAAACCTGGATTATTAATAAATGGATACCATCTTTTTTCTCAAATACTTTGCTTATAATATTTTCTGATTGTATATTTTATCTCTCTGAAAGTAATTTTGCCAAAAAATTATTAAGGTACATTTTTGAATAAATGATATGGCACTCTATATTTTGTTTTAGCATATCTTTACTATTTTACTTACAATAGGAAACATTGAAATAGTAAGCCAGGTATAATGAAAATATCATAACCCAATAGCCACTATTGTCTAATTGCATACTCTTCATTTAACCATTTGGCTAAAATGTTTTAAATCTTAAATTATGAGAACTACTGATTTGCCTCCATGTGTAAAAGCAGTTTCCATATGAACTTGATAACCTGAACATGAACCAAGAAACTCACAATAAAAAGGGTGTGGTAGCTAGCCTCTGTAATCTCAGTCCCACCTACTGAGAGGAAACAAGACAGGAAATCACCAGGAAGCCAGGATCATTTCAACTGCAGTCCACAGTTCAGCAGACACAAGTGAAACTATAATTCAGCAAGGTGGAAAAGGAGACGGACTCTCAGAAGCTAGACTGTGACCTCCCCCTCAATGTGGTATCATGCAAATCCTTACACATACACACACACACACACACACACACACGACAAATTGCATTATAAAAGCAAATATTGAACAGCTGAAGGTCTTAAATAAAAATGAACAAATTATCTTCAAATCTATAGTAAATCCAAATCGTCCTTTTGAAGAAATTTGAATGAGAGCCTCTACTGACTGCTTCTCAGTCACACCACTATCAGCATCATAGTAAACAACACTGTCAACAGTTTTGGAGATCTTGAATTTGTTCCTTGTTTGCCTGGGTCAGTTAAGTAGATGTTACCATGTCAGCAAAAAGGCAAGTGCATATTATTTTTCTTGTAAAGCTTACGGATAAGAAAATACTCTGACGACAGGGCAACATAATAATTGGGCATGTCCTATTTTATTATTTGTGCTGAATTGTCCTTTTTTACTACAACAAATTGTATTAATACAGTCATAAGTACAGCAGAAATAACCCAGAAAACTGTACATTTTCACACTTTAAAAGCAACTACTAGTCTAGTGTGCTTACCAGCATTTAACTGTTGAAAATGCTAACCTTAAAGACTTTTTAATGTGGGAAAAAGTTTGTACCATTACATAATGTAGAATGTCTTAGGATAATTGGCTATTTCACTGAATGATTTTTTTTTATGTAAGCTAATCTGTGTATTATTTGTTGATCATGTTAAATACAGTAACGAGTACCATCTAATGTTCTGTTATCAAATCTACTGAAAAATAAATAGGTGTAATATTGTCCTTCTCACCTCTTATGATTTAACAAACCTGTAGAATTCAATGTCCTCATTCTATAAGTACTGATAGAGTAACCTAGTCATCTGGAAATTAGTGCAGTCAAAGTTGTCAGCAATCTCTGTTCACCAGTGGGATCAGACTCATGTGCTTTGTAGATAAATTTAATTAAAATTTTTGATATGTTGTGATTAAGTGGTTTGCACTTCTAAGACTAGATGGAACAGAGAAGCAAAATCATTTAATAAGCAAGGAAAGACTGAGAAAAAGGTAAGAAATTAAACAACATTGTTTTACATCTTTTTCAATATCATGGTTTAGGATTTTTTTTACACAAGAAAATTTGTCAGTGGGCTAGAAGATCACTTATGGAACTGATTCCTCATATATTCTGTGTTACTTCTTAGTCTAAATGGTGAGTAAAGACAATAAGACAAATTTTATTTTAAAATTATTATTAGTTTCTTATAGATTACAATGTAGTGATATTGAGACACATTAACTAATCCTTAAAAATTTTGATGCCCTTACAAAACAATAACTTACTAAGGAGGTAGAAGATCAAGAAGATTTGCTGAATTTTGAGGATAATTCACGTTTCAAATGTCAGTAGAATAGAAGGGTCAGTGAAAACGGGAAAGGTGGAAAGTTATTATTGTATGAAAAAGCCTTGGAAAAATGAGGTTATGAAAGATTTGCAGAATTTTCAAGAGCATTTAAATCTAGAGTGTATCATCAAAGTCAGATGTTCATGAAGATAGACCTGAAATTGTATCTCATTTGGTAAAAGGACACCATTTTTACCAGATGTAAGAATTTATGATTTGTTTCCCAGTACTGTGTAAAGAGATACAGGGGCACATACCCATAATTCCTGCAATAATGAGGTAAAAAGTCAAAGGATCAGGAGCTCTAGGTTATCCTCTGATGTACATAGAGTCAGTGTTGCCTGAAGTATGTAATATTGTGCACCAGCATATTAAATAATATATTAATGTATTGATTGATGAATGAATAAATATATCAGTAGATAGATGTTAAATAAATGATAGATAGCTAGATGATAGATAGATAGATAGATAGATAGATAGATAGATAGATAGAGATAAATGATATTTAGAATCTCTATATAGCGAGAGTAGATATGCATATCTGGAGCAGTCTCCATCTCTTTCAATTTACAGTAATTACCCAAATTACTATACATTGAGAAAGTTATATGATGATAGATAGATGATAGATAGATAGACGATAGTTAGACAGATAGAAATATAGAGAGATAGATTTGACTCAAAATCAGTCTGCATCTGGAGAATTTCTCTGTCATTTTGGCTTACTGGTTTAAAGATATGTTTGTAGTCAAACAAACATAGATCCACTGATTACTTTAGCTTCAGGGTGAAGAAATTTATTTGAAAATGTTCTTTTTAAGCAATGAAAGAATTTGTAAAGTATAAATAAGCCTTGAGGAGTTATGAACTATTGACACATCCTCAAAAGAATGGAAGCAGCACCAATCTGTGTCAGAAGTTCACATTGATCATCACCATATTCTACATGTTTGCAGCCTTGCAGGGATGAAGACAATCTCGGTTCTAATGTGAGGTTATAATTTCATTTTCTTAGCTGATATAAAATATTTATCTCACTTTTAATGGACCCAAGAAAATGCTTACTGTTTTTATGTTTTCAGATGTTACATGTATCCTTAGGCTGAGTCAATAGAATTGGGCAGCAGGATTAGATACAAAAGGAACAGTGCCACCTGTAATGTTCACTGCATGTAAATTACTTTGGACAAAAATAGGAATGATTCATTATATATAAATAGGAGAAATGAGAAATCAAGATATTGTTATCTTTTTCTTAACTATGCACAGCAACTGGATTTGATACTGTGGCTGGAAATAATTAATATAATGGCCAAGATAACAAATCAGAGATAAAGGCTTTGTATATCCTCTTGTTTAGGGAAATGTCATGGTATATTTTTAATATAAATATTTAAGGTGTTACAGAGAGGTTTTAGCAGGGAAGGTTTGTCATTATACATATTGATTTGACTAATGAATCATCATTTTTGGAAGATTATTTGGAAAGGTCTTCAACTTCTACCAAGCACTCAGCCTCAGAAGAAATATACACAGATACAACATAGGAAGTGCAAAGCCACCCTGCCAGCTGGATGTGCTGAAGTAAACCCAGTGATCAATGGGTGACAGATGTTGTAGGCCTACTGTCTTCACAGTTTAGTACCAATTTGTGAGTAAGTTAAATTTTTAGACTATTAATTTTTTATGCCAAAATATTGGGCTAGCATTCAAAGGAGGAGATTGTTAATGTGTGCTATGATTTGTTTCAAAGTATTTAGTGAAAAACTGTTTTGTCAGATGGTACCCAAGACAGTAAGAAGACAAATGTTGAGAGAAAATGACTACAGAAGACCACTGATCCTGAAAGAAATGGGGAAAATCAACACAGTCCAGGTATAGCCACATAGTTTATTGTTAATCCACCATTTATTGAGGGTCTGTGCTCAATCGTTGGCACTGAATACCAGTAGCTAGATAGATGATTTAACAAGTAAGTACATAGTAAGTGAACATTTTTAAAAGTCCACAAACTACCATCTCCAATTTTGAGGAAAATGTGACAAAAAATAGACATTTAATATAGTTGCATATAAACAGAATGATGGGGCCATCACAAAGACAAATTTCATGGGACTTGCATTTTACAATCCTTATATAAGGATATCTAGAACTTCGAAAAGAAAAAGACAAAAGTATATATGTACATGCTGACATATTGAACTTTGGTATTTATCATTTTTTTTACAAATAATTTATTTTTAAATTCCAGGATGAAATCTAAACAAATGCATCCAATTAGACATTTAGAAACCCTTTATAATGGCTCAGAGAATGGCTGTGGTCATTTACTTGTCTTCAAAATCTGTTGTGCAAACTATTTTCAGCCACAGTTTGGAGCAGATAAGTTTCATACATTATGGACCTATAAATTAGTGCTTGGTTTCCATGACACCCAAGTTACAAATAAGAGCCAGACCACACTGGATAAGAACAATGGCATTTTCTCTTAGTGCAGTATTAACATATCTTCTTAATTCTTTTTCCTGGAGCCCCTGTGAAACCATCCTATTTAGTCAGCAATGATCTTTAATTGCTTTCAGACAAGAAAAATTAAAGGTCTACTTTTAATTAATTTTACATGCAGAATACAAACCGTTGCTGAAATTGTTTCAGGTGTCAGGTCTTGCTTCATGTGGATGGGCACATTGTCAACTGGGATTAAGCTCTATCCTATACTGGTACTGCCTATGTCCTATAAACTTTTCATGAGTGCAATGTCAATGATACAGTCATGAGGATAATTTAAATCTTAAAATTAGGGATTATAATAACCCCAGAAGTAATTTTATTGTACAGAGTTTATTGTTGCTCGTTTCTTTGTTTTTGGTTTGCTTTTGTTTTATTTTGTTTTTCCACATGAATTAGAGTATTGTTGTTTCAAGGTCTGTATGAAATTGTATTGGAATTTTAATGGGAATTGCATTGAATCTGTAGGTTACTTTTGGTAAGATGGCCAGTTTTAGAAATGAATCTATTTGTATTCTTCTACATGTAGATATCCAATAGGACCAGAATCATTTATTGAAAATGCTTTCTTTTTTTGATTGCAGAGATTTAAAAAGGTTAGATATAAAAACCAATCACTGTTAACACACACATACATACATATAAAAAGAAACAACAATAAATATTCACACATACATATACACATACACACACAGAGAGAGATAGGGGATAGAGCGGGAGGGAGTATTGAAACAAAATAAAGAAAAAAGAAAAAGAGACTTTTAGTCATGTAGCATACAGGTTGAAGGCAAAACAAATAATTTATTTAAACTTAATATTTTTGAATGTTTACTTTACTTATCAATTGCTGGCAAATTCTCATGGTTGATCCAAATTAAATTATCAAGATGAAGAGGATACAGGTCATATGTCTTATTTTTCTTTTATTCAATCTCACTAAAGTGAAGCTGCCATCTATTTACTCACACTTATAATTAATAAAAATAAAACCCCTAACAGCTTATGACCAGTTAAGACACACATCTTAACAAAGTAAATGAAGTACCAACTTAAACAATGATGGATTATGGTAGCCAGAAGATAGTGTTGGGATTATGGGTGTTAAAAGTTTTTCAAGAATGCTTATCACAGAGACCATTATAAGTAGCCACAGCAGGGTAAAATGTAATCATGGGGGACCTAGGCCTGATTATTTACCTACAATAAAATTTCCATAAAAGACTCACGAAAAATCGTGGAAGAGGAAGAAAACAATTTATAAGGTAGAAGAGTAGGAAGCCTGGTGTGTGATTAGTTCCCCTAGAAGTGACAGAAAAGCTACAACCACAGTATTTCAAAAATATGTCTGCCTATGTAATTGACAGAACATTGATATATGGAAGGGAAGCCTTACTAGGTCCAATTCCTAGACAAAGAGCTACAGGCATCAATAACAGTGGGAGAGGAAAACATAGACTTCTACAGGAAGGATGCCTTTATTTGTTTATCCAGTAGAAAGTGGTCAGTGATAAAATCACTAACGCACAAGTTTCAATATGCAAAGGATGTTGTCTTTATATATCTATATGCATCCTTGCGTGTGTGAGCGTGTGTGTGTGTGCGTGCGCACACACACACACACACACACACACACACAAATAATGACATGCGATCAACAGAGCCAGAGGACACTGACATGACTGGGCTAAGGAAAAAAAAAAGCCACAGCCCTGAAGATTGAAGTAGAACTACCTTGTACATTTTCAGAAGCTTCACCTACTGGAGAAAACAAGTAGGAGATAGGTAAGTAGCATTCAGACAAGAAGGATAATTAGATAAAGGTCAAACTACTAAAAGAGATACACATGGCAGGCAGAAAAATAGGATAATTAGTTTAGAGTCAATATTTGTAATCTCACATAATCTAGATGATTAGCTGCCATCAATTTAAAAGAATAACATCTGTGATCTATCCCAAAATCATCAAATTCACACAGAATTGCCTACAGGTAAGACCTCTTGTCATTTATACTCAAAATAATGAATAGAAACTCAAATTTTAATTGAAAGATCCATAAGAAAGTTGAGTGAGTAATTCATTATAAAATCAAGGAATAAAAGTAAATCACAAAACAAAAAATAAAATAGTGAAAACATAATTAAAGCAGTAATCATCATATACACGTATATGTAGAATGACTGAGTATATCCTCTGTTTATCAGACAAACATGAAGGAAACAGAGAACAAACATGAGTGATAGGAAAAAAAATTCTAAATATCAGGAAAATAATTTATAATTTATATTACTCATGAATATTAGCTATATGAAACATCCAAAAAAAATAATGTAGAAAGACCAGTGAAACCATTAAAAAATTGTACCAGGACTTCTATATACCAAAGCAACTAAGTCAACAGATCAACAAATGGCAAAAGTTTCTTACAAAGCTTTATGATAGGCATAAAAATCAACATCTTAAGAAAAATAAATCATGAAAGATGAGAGGAACATTAGGTTAGGAGACAAAGGTAAAAATGTGAAATCTTCACAACTATTAAGAACAACCAAAAAGAACTAAAGATTTCTAATATGCAACACATAGAGATATACTTCAGTGATAGAGATATTAAAATAATTTCTTTCATGGCTTTTGAGCTTGGTAGGAACTAAATGTCAATGAGAATTCAAAACAAAAAATAAGAATAATTGTAAAACAATTAACAAAGATGAAAGTGAAATTTATTAAGGAAATTAAAGAAAAAAGAAAATTCTAATATTTAAAAACAAATTGCTAGCTACACAAATATCATCACTCACAGATGTAACTCACAGATGTTACACATTAGAAGTAAAAGAACAAACATGTAAGTCATGAATGCATGTCAGGGAAGATCATGCAACTAATTGTATATCTAGAGGAATACTTTGAACAATTTAATAGTGTGCCTGGCTTATGGTGAGTGTACAAAGAAAAACATTCCTGGAATAACCACTCAGATTTAAAATATATTTTGGACAAGATAGCAAAACATTATCATTTTGAAGTAGAGACATTCCAGAGTTTTGCAGTACATCATCTTTCTTCAAATTCAAGTCACCCCTGCACACAGTCCATGCTGCTTTCTTTTGAGGAATATGGTCAGGTTACTCTTTTGCGTAGAGTCGATTATCTTATTTGCTCTCTAAAATGAACACGAGTTAGAGTTTACAGTGGTGTCTGTACTCTCCCATCTGTCCTAGTCTAACCTCTTTCTCTGCCTTAGAAAAGAGAGAACAGCCCCATATTCATCTGAATTTGGAGACAGGGAGCCCTGAGCTAGTTTACAAAATATTTTGAGACAACAAACAAAACGGCAATTAGCAAACATTGATGTGTCCTGTGAAAGTAAAAGGCAGTGTACCAAACAACATTATAATTCAAGTGGGTTTCAACTTTTACATTTTAACCAAATTGATTAAAATTTAATGAAATTGACAGATGGTAGATCGTTAAATCTATTTTTATGGCATTTTATTATGCTCTTCTGATTACAAAACTCTATTATGAGAATAATTTAGCAACATTACTGTAATAGGATTCTGACCAGCACTTCTGAACTTACATTTGAAAAAGTGTTCTAAAAACTTTTATCAATAAGAACACGAAATGGGAATAAATTCAGAGTAAACTCTAATTCACTCTTTGAAGATTCTGTTCAGTTCAGCTGGTTGTGGATATTCACACAGGAGCATATGGTGAAGGGATAGAGCCTGAAGAACTGTTTGCACTGATATTGTAGAACATTCAGGTTCAGTGCCCAGCATCCTTACTGGACAATTCTCAATCTCCAGTAACTCTAATTGTAAAGGATTTGATGCTTTCTATAGGCCTATATAGGTATACATGCCCATGCTTGCACACGCATGTGCAAGCACACACATATACACACAAATCTAAAAGTACTGTTAAGTATTAGTGTTATTTGATAAAAAATGAGAATGAGTTTCTGGCATAATATTACTTTTACATATTTAACTTATCTTTTAGGTTTCTGATTTTGTCAATGGAAGGAAAATAGGACAAACCAATTTCTCTTACTGGATAGCTGAAAGAGAGGGAAAATAATTTCAAATATTGTCTTGAAGCACCTTAGTAGAGCTTGTAGAAAAAAAAAATTGTGATGTTTTGTAATCGAAGATCCATTATTGTTTCATGTCAATATTTAGAATTAGAATTGTAGGAAAAAATATGACTGGGGAACCCAGGGTTCCTCCTGCCATGCTGTGGGCAGTCGGCTGGGAATGCTCTGGGTTCCTCCAGCTGGAAGTTGGGCCCAGCTGCTCATTAACTAAAGGCCTCTCCACGGTTCCTCATGGCTCCTTACAGTGCGGCCCCAACATACAAGGAAGTCCTTGGGTTTCTAAAACCGGTTTATTGACATGGCAGATGGTGGTTGGATCTGGATGCATATCCCCACCCCCACCCCACAAAACCCAGGGTGGACCTGAGTTAAATATGGAGGGGAATAGAGGGGGGAGGGGCTGGGGAGGAATGCTTATTTGGCTCCACCCTCTGGCCTTCAGGTACCTTATTAGTATGTAAATCTCTCAAGGGCCTGGATCAAGCCCTCCACCTGTGTAGGGTGAAGGTGGAATGGAGATTAGACCTCATGTTAGTCCAGACATAGAATCATGGGTATAAATTGGAAATTCATGTGTGTATGCAGCAATCTGTTAGTTATTTGGTTTAACATACCTTTCTATACGCAAATCCACTAAATGATTTATAACACATAGATAACACACCCACCATCATAACACAGCTGAGGATAAAATTTTAAATCTGCAGGATACCAACATTCTTCCCCTTTCAACAGCATGGTGTGCTGTTCATTCAGCCACAGAGCCAGCCTTGCCTCTGTTTGCTCAGATTTCTCACTTGCAGTGTACAGAATAAGAAATGCACAGACCATATATGTCAAAAGCCTTAAATAATGTGTTTCTTGTTATTATTTATTCAGTTTACCAAATAAAATTCCTAAAAACCAACAACAAAACAACAATCCATCATTAAGGAAGCGTTTCCCAGGGAGACGAACTCAAAGTCTGGGCATATATCTCACCCAGAAGCATTTCTGTTTCTAAAGGGAAAGGAAAACATTGTATGAAATGTTAAGAGGTACAGGGTGGAGTTCTTTCTTGGGAGACAGCCCCACATGGTGATTCATCCATCAAATTCAGTCACTATTGCTGATGCCAAGAAGTGCTTGCTGACAGGAGCCTGATATAGCTTTGTCCTGAGAGGCTCTGCCATATCCTTGTCCATACAGATGTGGATGCTTGCACCTAACCCTCAGCCTGAGCACAGGGCTTCCAATAAAGGATTTAGGAGGAAGGACTGAAGGAGCTGAAGGTGTTTGCAACCCCATAGGAGAAAAGACAATATCAACCAATCAGACATCCCAGAGCTCCCAGGGATTAAACTACTAACCAAAGAGTACACACAGAGGGACCCATGGCTGCAGCAGAGGATGGCCTTATCTGGCATCAATGAGAGGGGAGCCCCTTGGTCCTGTGAGGTTTGATGCCCCAGCATAGGAAAATACTAGAGAGGTGAGGCAGGAGTAGGTGGGTGAGTGAGGAAGCACTATCATAGAAGCAGGGAAGGGGGTGGAATAGCAGATTTGTGGAGGGGAAACAGGGAAAGGGAATATCATTTGAAATGTAAATAAATAAAATAACCAATAAAAACTCTAAAAAAAGAAACAAAAGATTTTTCCCAAGTTGAGCTGCATGAACCAGTGAGTGTATTAGATTTATTTATAGATGTATGAACAACCTTTGGATGACTTCACCACTGAGGAAATATATCACTGTCCTGGCAAGTAATAAATGCTTGGGAATGCCTGTACCTGCTAGGTCTTTCACTGACCCAGAAGAGTTAACAGAGTTAACAGAGCAGTCTTGTAAAAATTTCTGTATGCATTCAAATGGGATGACAATTCAAGAAGTAAATGGCCATGTAAAGACCATAGGAAAGACTAACACAAGAAGCCAAGGAGAGCTTTAAGTAGATCAACCGGGCTGAGGAGATAAAAATTATATTATGGGATCTCAGGAAAAAATTATAGCTTTTAATACCTCTATTTTGAACTAAGTCTATTCATGAACTGTCATTTTTTAATTTCTTAGGACAGTTGTAAAAGTCAGAAACAAGACACTTCATGTTGTGGACAATGGAGAAGCTAAGTATATGATTAAGTGCAAATGAATATGAATTTGTGAAACTTGGTAATAAAACCAGCTATAATTAGAGAATGGAAATGTTACACCAACCATAATGTAAATATTTTCCAATCTTTGGTTTGTGGATTACATGCCAAGGTATCAATTTTAGTCCCAAATGTACTCTATACATATTTAAGGGGAATTTTATGCTGCTTTCAAATAGTTAATATTTACTCTTAATTCTTTTATTTATGGCATAATTTTAAAGTATGCATTGTCTAGGCAGAAAATTAAAATAGTACAAAAAGGGAAGGAAAAAATGGAGGTATCAATTGCTTCTGGAGAAATTTCTTTAGTTTCTTAGATCTGAAGTGAAAATTTTATATGAAAATCTGTTATTTAAATAATTATTTTATAAACTACATTTGATGTTGATAATCAGTAATTTATATCAATTATTTTCTACTCTTTCTCCTTATTACAAAATATAACACAACACTTAGGAATAAAACATGTTTTTTCTTTATGATAGACTGGATACTTTACATATATACAAAGTATACTTTATTCAAATATTGAGATAGATAATATCCATATCTAATGAGAACTGTAGGGAACAGATGGGGAAAGTGCCAGGAAAGTATTAGTTATAAAAAAAATTCCAAAATAGGGTTTATGAATTTGTTTATGAATACTTTTAGGATACTTTATTATTAAAGACTTAGTTTCAAAAATGGAGTTGAATGTACATACATATTGATTTAAATGAAGCAAATTAAAATGAGGGCTACTTGGTTGATATTAATTTATAATAGACATGTAATTGAAATGATGGGCTACAGTTGCCTGAGTAGAATCCTGTGCATGGTTAAAATGTGAAGTCTTCATGAAGGTAAAGACAGCCCCCCTTACTACTGCAGATAGGGTACCATACATTTTAATGCAGAAATGCTTTTTTTTTTTTTTTCAACAAGTTCTTTAATTATTCTCAGGATTTTTTGAGGAAATTTGTCAGGTTTATTCATGGCCCCAATCTTTCACAGACATTATTCTGTTTTCTTGGTGTTTATATTACTGCTCCACCAACTTGATTTCTTTGGTCTATCCCTTTTCCTCTCATAATGCCCAGTGTCTTCTGAAGGATATTGTTATATTAACATTTGTTTCTTTCCATCAGACAGTGAAGACTGGTCCAGGCTGCTGCCTACTGACAAATGAAAAAAAAAACACTCTGCATGAATTAAACCTGTCTTCATCAAAGATGTGAAATGTTGCTTCTATCATCTTATTTTACAAAGGTAGAACTTATTGCAGCTTTACAACTTATGATGAAGAACACATAGAGACACAAGAAAGTGGCATAGCATGTAATCATTACATACCAAATCTGCTCAGTCCATGAACAAACCATGTTGCATAAGAAATGCCAATGCATCTGTAAATCTTTTGGCTTCATTGACTATAAAACGCCAGGATTGATTTTGGTTTCTATCTATTTAATTACAAGCTCTGATGTTGGATATTATAAAACAGAACTCTGAAGACATATTTAGCTTCATAAATTACAGCAGGGGGGCATTTTTCCAAATTACTTAAGTGTAATATATATATATATATATATATATATATATATACTTAAGTGTAATACATATTATATAATATATAATATATATTATATATATAATATATATATATGCATATGTATATATGTATACATCGTGGGGAGGAAATAAGGGCCTTTAATGGACTATCTAACTCAAATAGAAGAATAATTTTAAATGATAACTGAAAATTGCTTGTGTCAAATATTTTAAACCAATGAATATTTTTAAATGCTGTGAGGAAATCTGGCAAACCATAGAGAGAAATCCTGTATTTTTGAGCATTTTAATGAGCATTGTTAAGTCTAATGGAGACAACTTTATAGTTGCCTAGTCGACAATCATTGGAAAAGCACTCAGGACTGTAAGTAGTATAAGAAGTAGGAACTTCTGTGTAGTGCAAAGAGGAGTGGATATATCCATATAAGAATTTCTAACCCTCAAGAGATTGGAGGCCCCAGGAAGTTTAGAGGTCTAGTGGGGTGGGTCCTGGGGGGGAAATCCTCATGGAAACAGAGGGCAGGTAGGAGTTATGTGATGCGGAGGAGTCAGAAAAAGAATAAAATCTGGAGTATATAAAAAAAGGAAAAGATTAAATAAAAAGAAGGAATATAAATAAAAGAAAGTATTTCTTGTGCTGACAAATGAATAATTTTTAAATTAATATAAACATGGCTCACTATACCTGTTCTCATGTCTCTTTTAGGACACACACACACACACACACACACACACATCAGTTTCTCTGAGAAAGTTCTCAGTATGTAACTCAGGCTGCCTTGAATGGAAGTCTTTATTTTCTTTTCCTAGGCAATGAGGTCAAGATCATTTCTAATTAAGTATATAACAACTATTTGGATACCTATGCCATCAATAAAATCAATAAATCAGGAACTGCCAGGTAATGAAAGGCAGCTCACACAGCTGTCTTGCTTCCTCCATAACTCCAATCAAATGTACTGCTTAAGAAAATTAGCATACATGGTCTGTTTCTTGGCCATGAGCATATTTGTAGCAGAGGTGTATCTTTTATGGACTCAGTGGAAGAGGATGTGTTTAATCCTGTGTAAACTTGCTTTACCAGGGAAGAGGAAGGCTGGTGGAGGTGAGGTGGGGATAGGTAAGCAAATATGGAAGCACCCTTTCAGAGTTTGAGGGGTAATGGGGTGAAGAATTCTGGCAGGGGGCTCCAAGAAGGAGGGAAGCTTTTGAAGTGTAAATAAAATATTTTAATAAATAAATCAGATATGCAATTTTAAAAGACCTAGAGCCTCTGGCAAAAGAGAAGCAGTCATTTGAAGTCCCCCATTCCCAAAATTCTGGAGGCCCAAATGTTTTTTACACAGAATTCTACTAGAATTTCAAAGAAGAGTTAATATGAATACTCCTCAAATTATTCCACAAAATAGAAACAGAAGGCATATTACCCAATTTGTTTTAAGAAGCCAGAGTTACCCTGATATACAAACTACATTAAGTCCCAACAAGGAAAAATTACATAACAGCTTCTTTTATGAACATAGATGCAAAAATTCAATAAAATATTGCAAGTAGAATCAAAGAACATATCATAAAAAATCATCAAACAAGTTGCTTTCATCCCAAAGATGCAGGTATGTTTTGACCTACATAAATTGATATATAGTCATAAACAACTTAAATGAAATGAAACTGAAAACAATTCTACTAAAATCAAGAACAAGACAGATTTGTATACTTTTTATTGACTCCATAGAGTTACTGACATCTTAGCTAGAAAAATAGTACAAGTAAATGGCTTCAAGTGATATGAGTTGGAAAGAAGGATGTCAAAGCATCTTTCTTTGCAGATGTTATCATAGTATATACAATTACCTGAAAATGCCAATAGAAGACTCATACAGTAATCTTTCAGCAAAAGAGCTGGATACAAAAATCAGTAACTCTTTTTATACAAATGTCATATGGACTGAGGAAAAAATAAAGGAAACACAAATTTTGTAATAGTTTTAGATACTAAAAAATATATTGGGTTAACTCTAACCAAGCAAGGGAAAAATTAGTATGATCAAAATTATAAGACTTTGAATAAAGAAAATGAAGAGGATTTCAGAAGATGGAAAGATTTCCCACTCTTGTAAATCAATAGGATTAATATAGTAAAAATGTACCACTGTATTCCACTGTACCAGAAGCAATATACAAAACCAATACAATCCATATCAAAATTTCAATACAGTTCTTTACCTATCTTGAAAAATAATTTTCAGCTTTGTATACAAACACAACAAACTCCAGATAGCTAAAACAACCCAGAATAATAAATATATTATAGAACTATACTTATACCCTGCACAAAATTCACCTTCAAATGCAGCAAACACCTATAAAACAACAATAATAATAACAACAAAGCAAACACACAACCATATAAACCAAACATACACACTGAACTTGGTAGACAAATAGGTTGAATACCCTTAAACTTCTTGGCAGAGAAGACTTTCAAACAGAACATAATTAACATTGGCATTAAGATCCACAATAAATATATAAGACCTCACTAAACTGAGACCCTTCTGCAATGCAAAGAATACAGTCATTTGGAAAAAGGGGTAGCCTACAAAATAGGAAACCATTTTTTTTTAACCAAATCCACATCCTACAGAATGCTAATATTTAAAATATATAAAGAACTAAAATATCTAGATATTCAGAAAACAATTAAATCAATTTTTTTAATGTGCCAAGAATATAAATAGAGAATTCTCAAATTAGGACACATAATTGGCTGAGAAACCCATAAAGAAATTTTTATCATCTTAAACAATCAGGGAAATGTGAATCTAAATTACTTTGAGATCTAATCTTATACCTGTCAAATAGGTAAGATCAATAAAACAAAGGAAAGTTTAGGCTAGTGAGGATGTGGAGTAAGAACATCTGTACTTCACTTTACCTTACATGTGAGTTTTTCCTTGTGCTAGAGTCAAGCCCCATCATGGTTCAGAACTCAAAGCGGGATGTGTGGAATAGGCAAATAAAGACGTGGACCAAGAGATACAATTCATGTACTCTGATACCGAGAGAGCTCTGGGCACCTGTATTTTACATCAATTTTTTCACAGGTGAAAAGGTTTTACATTCATTTTCTCATGTACAGTCTCTTTTAATATTCTATTACATTGAACAATAAAGTGTTCACTAACTTTCCCTTTCTTCTTCTCCTCAGTTCCTGTGGGTTGCTGCTAACCCATTAACTGTATCAAGAAAGAGGAACATAGCTTCAGGAAACACATTGGTACATAACTGAGTGACCTTGGTTGACAGTAGTTGTGGTTACAATATAGAGAGGTGAAAGACGAATACCTAGGAAATTCTGATTTACTTATGGGCTCATAGAATCTTCACATATTCTCTAATGCCCAGGACTCTCACCAAATTCAGTATCCAGACTCAGTTACCCATCCAGTCTTGGCTAACGTCTGAATATATCCATTAATTCTTAGAACCAACAGTCCAGCAAGATCTTTCTACCTTTTAGACAATAATTTTAACTCTTCTTTGGAACTGGTTTGTGGGAAAATTGTAGTCAGAGGCATATTCACATGGGAGAGAACACCCACAGCATTAGCTCAGGTGCCCAGACCAGTTCCTATTATTGACTCAATACATCATTATTAATAACAAACAATGGAATGGAGTTCTATTCCACTCCTGTGATCCTCAGAGACAAGCAAGAAAGAACCAGGGACTGAAGTTTCTTTTTCTGTATCCAAAGTAATGTCTGTCACCAACAAAGTGAAAGTAAAATCTCTCATTAGCAAAGCCAAGAAAGTAAACACATGGCAGAAGTGAGCCAAGTGCTTCCTCAAGAAAGGTCAGGAGATTCTGTAAGGATGTACCCATAGGTCATTGCAATGTGGGGATCCAACTCCTCAGGCCTTGCCATAAGGAGAGTCATCTGCATTATACTTGTGCACCTTTTCTCAGCAGAGGCTCTGTCACCTCCACCCTTGCAAGGTTGTTTTAGGTAAAATCCCAACCTAGTTTTTTATAGTTTTCAAATTCCATTCCTCATGTTGCGATCATATGGCATGTGGGAATTTGATCATGTGTTGGTAAGCAAATATGTCTTTGCCCAGAAGGAAACCACAGTAAAGTCTGAGTGCATGTATAAATGCCTTGAAGAAAAAATAATCCAAACAGCTCATGCCTTCAAGATTAAATAACTAATTAAAATGTAATAAACTGTGATCCACAGATTTTTATATAAATAATTAGAGAAAAATGATTTTACGCAGGTAGCAACTTTAAAATGACCCCCTTAGGTCACTGACCTCTAAACCAAAGCTTACTCAACCCAACTCAAGAGGCTGTAGAATTAGCATGAACATAAGATGAGACCTTTTTTTACTAATCCAGGCATAATATATGCCCCAAGTTCACTGTAAAGGGACTAATGAGTACCAAAAATGTGTGTATAAAAATAAAAAATGTTGGTTGCTTTCATTTGGGTTAAAATCACCTGTGTATGTGTCATACACTGAAGTATTTAAGGAAACCTAAAAGGAAAGTGCTTATCCAAACATAAAACTCAACTCCTTCAGTGAAAACACACATTATCACTGTGGCTTGGCATTACAAGAAAAGAATAGACAAATGTTTACAAAAATGGAATGGTGTTGTGGCATCCTCTAAGGAAAAAAATAAAAAACAAAATATGATCCTATACTATCCTCACCAACTGATAAAATGACTGGTGTGGCAATAGATAATCACTTATAATAGTCGTAGAATTAGTTGAAAGTTTTCTACCTAGTGATACACATCATACAGATAAATTGCAGTATTTATATATCTAATTAATGTATGTTAACTTTACACACTAAAGGGTTTCATTAAGACAATTCCATAAATACCCATAAGGTACATAAATCACCTTAAGCATATATCATCCTTATTTGTCTCCATTCCTTTTTAACTTATCACATTTAACCTTCTGATAAAGGAGTTTTGTGTGTGTGTGTGTGTGTGTGTGTGTGTGTGTGTGTGTGACAGAGAAAGAGAGAGAGGAAAAGAGAGAGATTTTTTCTACAGTAATAATGAGTGCAATGAAAACAAATGGCCGTTAAGACCATACTAATTAACACATTTAATATAGAGTAGAATTTATAATTTATTTTTAATTGCTTGAATACTAGTCATCAGACAGGGGTTGAGTATGTTATATATTCAAGATTAGGTTTACAGTCCTAATTCTTGTGCATCCATATGTAAATGCTATTAAAGGCATAAGCAACGACCTGTAATTTCTCTCTCTTTTTTTGTTTTGTTTTTTTGTTTGTTTGTTTGTTTGTTTTTGTTTTTTTTCGAGACAGGGTTTCCCTGTGAAGCCCTGGCTGTCCTGGAACTCACTTTGTAGACCAGGCTGGCCTCGAACTCAGAAATCTGCCTGCCTCTGCCTCCCAAGTGCTGGGATTAAAGGCGTGAGCCACCACTGCCTGGCAACCACCTGCAATTTCAATATTTTTAATTTAAAACAGTTCTTCTAGTAAGAGAAAAGATAAAGTTCATCCTGCCTAGCCCAAATGAATTATAATAGCATAATAGTTAATAAAAATATAAAAATAATATTTATCTATTTTTTCTTTTGATTTTATGTTTTGTTAACCCACAGATGTATTATAATTTAAATATTATAATGAGATTTAACTTTGTACTACTGAATACTGCAAGGCATAATAACTTCAAATACTTCATATGTTAATAAAAGTATATGTGGCCCAATCTTAGTGCTTGGAGTGAACTGAGCACATAATCTTCCATTCAAAACTCTTTCCTAATCTGAATTTTAGTGTGCATTAGAAATCCAAATGTGATTTTCTTTCTTTTCTTTCTTTCTTTCTTTCTTTCTTTCTTTCTTTCTTTCTTTCTTTCTTTCTTTTCTTTTCTTTTCTTTTCTTTTTTCTTTTTTGTCAAGTGCTTTTTCCATGCTGAACTTCAAATGAGCATCATGGATGTCCTTAGTGATTCTGTCACTGCTCAGCTGTTACCTGACACACTCAAGTGCTTTGCCTTCTGTGGGCATTAGAATCTGGTGCTTCATCAGCGATTGATGTTCACTTCTGTCCCTTGTGCAGCATTGTGGATGCTGTGTCTGAGCTGTGTCACATATTGCATTCTGGAAATCTTATAGTCTTTATGAACACAGTAATCTACTTTCTAGATGCCTTGAGTTATTTCTCCAATGTAAACTAGCTGGTAAATTAGAGATGAACAGTTCAGGGTAGTTAACTAGGTTCACAACAGAGTTAAGGCACACATCTTTTCAAAGAAGCCTTCTTACTGACAGCAGCATGAAAATTATAGGAAGTCATAAAAATTTAATAAATATAAATTCTGAAATTCTCTTTTCATCTTGACTATTATTTCTCTGTTAGGATATAAGAATTAATATATTACAAATGAATTCAATGAGCATCATTATATGTTTAAGTCATAGAAAACTAGATACGAATCTAGGAAGCCTAAGTCAAAATGTTAGTCACATCTAGATGCTTTACAGGAAGGGCTCAAATAGGCATATAAACTAAATTCTAAAATCAACAATAAAGGAGCCATCAGGAGTATGAGTCAGATTTCAAAGAAATAGCACTTTGTCTTTTATCAAACCACTTTCTTCAAAAAATACACTACAATATTTACTTTTTATACGACATGTTGTTTTTGCAACTTTTTCCCAAAAATGTAAAACTTGATATAGATGAAGCAATATGATGTGCTTTCTATTGCATGTGAGACATGTCACTTAACAAAATGTGTGGAAAGCCAACAGGGTTTCCAACACTCTTTTTCATTGTACAACTCTATCTTGTTATGTATGTCATGACAACTGATGTAGTATACTATTGATGAAAGTGTGAGAAGTTTGTAGTTAGGCATTATGGTGGCTGGCTCCATGGTAATTTATATGCATCTGTTTGAGAGAAATGAATGCTTACTAGGTATCTGAATTATCAAGAATAAACTATCTATATAGTTTAATGAATATGAGATAGTGTTTTTAAACCTGTGCAGTTCTTTTCCTAAGTCATTATAAGTTAGTGTCCTAGTCATATGGGACACAGTGTTCTATTTTTTACCTTTACAAATTTGAAAAAAATATTCAATGATTGTTTAAAAGTGATTTTGTATTATTATTATTACATAAAATAAATTAATTCAAATGTCTTTGAAATATATCTGACATTTAAAAAGGCTGAGTTATTTACATTTCATTTCAGTTTGCAAAGCAGATGCTTGATCCTCCTGTCTCTCCATTCAGGCAGTGTTCACAAGGATTCTCTCTGCAGTTCAGCCATGGGCAATTTGCCTATTGATTTCTCCATAGTGGTTTAGTAGTTTTGTTGTTGTTTTAGTTTCGTTTAATTCTGTTTTGATTTGATTTTTTTGTGTTAAGAGGGTCATTTCCCTCAAATATATGCTGTCTCTAAATTGTTTTCTTCTTTACTGTTGGAATATTCACGACACACTTCTAAATTTTACATATAAGAGAATAAAATGCTTGCTTTTAAGGAAATTTCATATGAGACCTAGAATATAGAAGTAGTCCATATTTCACCAAAACAGGAATAGTATCCTAGAATACATTGACCAGTATGTTTCTTAGTTCCCACCACATATTTGCCATAAATGAATGTCAAACACATCTGCCTAGACTTACAAAAAGTCTAAGGCTCTCAAGGATTGTGTATTTAGAAATATTCGATTTGTTTTAATGTTACTGTTTTAAAAAGTAACAATTTATCACTCAGAATTGCTAATTTCTATCTAAAATAGAGCTTTTCTATCTCATTAATTGTTATATTTTACAATGACATCTATTTTCTAATATCTGATGATCTCATATTTATATTGTATATGTTCAGTATGAAATTGTGGAAAGGGGGAATCTTTACCCTATGCTCAGTATGACAGACTAATGTATATCCAGATAGACTGGAGATTACCTATATATTCTCAGCCATACTGGAGATTACCTATATATTCTCAGCCATATTGGGGCTTGATTCAGTAATCCTCCAGATATATTTGTCTACTATTTTGGAAGAATCTGATGGTGAGAGTTCATAAGGTTCTCATAGACTTCTACAGAAATTGTAGCATGACAATGCATATTTACATGGTACATTGTGCTAATTTGTTTCCTAACATGAAATTATCCTGAATTCATAGACTATGTTCTATTTTGTTACACTATGAAATTTTATATTAGTTTTAGCTGTTTAGTCTTCAGTTTTGCATTTTTATATAAATGGTACTATCAACCCTTTATATGGTTTAGACAGCCTTACTACACTCCCTTTATCAGATTTATATTACAATAATTTATGATATGTTGAAACTTTCCTATTTTTGAAAACTTGAAAAAAATCTCCTTATGAAGATTGCTAGCTTTCAGCTTCCTTTTTGGTTAAGTTATTTTGCAATATTTTTTTTCTAGAAAAATTTGGGTGTGTAGTAATATCAAGTTCTAGTATTAATATACTCTAATTCTTACTAAATTATTTCAAAGCTATTTTAATTAAATTATAATATATTATTGAATGTGTTTTTAAATCATTCTCTTTTGACATTTCTCTTTGTTATTGTTTCTTGTTCTCTTTTCTGTTTCTTGCATTTTGACTAATAAACTTTTGGGTTAATTATAAATCATATGATTTTATACATAGTTTTATTTTTATAATCTTTATAGCTATTAATTCAATTGTTTTTATATTCTATAGTTATATTTACTTTAAATTTAGTATTTGTTGTTTTATTTTTAGTTTGTAGAGCTAAAAATATAACACTCACTTTAGCTCTTTAGCTTCCTCTGGAAAAACAAGTATAAGCATAAATTCCCTTTTGATCCCTATTCAAAAACCATTTGAGGCTATTGGTTCAAATCATCAACTGTCATTTATCATCATTATTCAATTTGAATTCATGTATGTATTATCTGTAGTTGTAGACTTCCTGAGAAGGCAATCTACAAGAAGGAATAGAGCCCTTACTCCATGATAGTTCATACAAATATTATAAGCATCACTGGAAATTCAAATAGCCACTTCTCACAAGAAAACCCTGATGGCATCTGATGAAAAAGCACTTGACTTGTTTTAGTATGGAATTGCTATTTGACTACCACTGGCAATAATCCTTGCTATTTTGAAACAATTAGAAATATCTGAATTATAAAAACATTTAACTTGTATATCTTTTGTAATGTATCCAAATCAACCAATAATTTAAAACAAGCTCACACATATAGCACAAGCATATCCCTTACTGGGAAATATATAGATCCATATTTACAAAGATTAAAATAAATTCAGATATCACAGCAATATTTTTATTTATTATGTTGTTTATTTTCCCTTAGATTTTTTCCTTTTTTTAATTTATTTTTAATTGAATATTATATTTACATTTCAGATTTTATCCCCTTACTTCATTCCCCCCCCAGGAACCCCCTATCGTCCCTCCTCCTGCTTCTATAAGGATGTGTCCCCACCTATCCCCCCATTCCCACCTCCTCACCTTCGAATCCCACCCCCCAACTCGGTGTCCAGCCTTCATTTACCTTAGATTTTAATGGTAGCTGTAACCATCCATGTTAATATTAGTAATATTTTGTCATTAAGTTCATTTAAGTAGTGGAGCAGTCAGAACTACAGAACACATCAGTTGAAGAGATTATTGACAGAATAGTATATGCCCAACTCTTATGAGGATAGAGAGGAAAAGGGGAGCTACTTATGTGAGAGATACACAGTACAAGAGGAAGATGCCGAGGAGTAGCCTCGTGTTTTTGGGGAGGTCTCAAGAATGGGAGGACTGAATTGGCATGAAATCAGTCTCAGGCATGAATGGAGGTATAAGGTGACAAGTGACTCATTGACATTCTAAAATTATGCTTGGAGATAGCTTGTAGTCTCTCTCTCTCTCTCTCTCTCTCTCTCTCTCTCTCTCTCTCTCTCCCTAAGTTTATCACAGTCTTTTATTGGTTATATATTTTCTTATCATACAATAATACATAATTACAAGGTTTTACATTATTTTCCTCAAACCCACTATTTTTAATGAAAACTCCCCTATAACTACATCACCACAAAGCATAACGCACACACTAAGTCACAGTTCAGTGTCTTCAAAAGCAAGTTACACATTAACTTTTCACTCTTGAAAAAAACTCCTAATCACAGGTCATCTGGACATAAACTTGAGGTTACAGTATTAGCAAAAAAACAGAAAGGTGCTAAACAAATCAGGGTAATAATATTTTTAGTTTTTCTAAATTTGCAGAATTTCTTTCCTCAACCTATTGAACTCATCCAAATATCTATTTCTACAATGCTTTTCAAACTCTTTTCCATATGCAATATTAATTCCTCCAGCAGCTTCCCCCAGGGCTCCTTCACAAGCCCAAATTCTACCTCTTAAAACTTGTACCATAATTTCCTTAGTTGGGCAATGCTACAGGGTCAAATCAGCATGTCCCAATTTTTCCAGAAAGGTCAGTTCACCAATTCAACAGCCTTCTCACAGGGTCTAAAGACTTCAACCCATCCTTTTATCTTTTCTATTATACATATATTTTAATATACGTATAATACTTTTATACATACTAATATATATAATATATATATTATATATAATATTTTATATATACTAATAATACTTTTGAATCAAACTTTCTATTATTAGAGACCGCCTCTCAGGGAACTTTCACCACTGCTCACTAATCCAGTATAACCAGCTAATTCTTCCCCTAACTTGTCCCTTGTATTTTCTATGGACATCCCTGTCCTAACTGATATAGGCCCAATAATCCTTTTCCTTAGGGTCTTCAGTCATCTTAACTACTAAAACTTTAGATTTCTAAAGAACACTTCCTGCTTCGAATATTTTCTAAGGAGTTAGCTAAATCTCCTAGAGAACTATTAGTTAAGTCAACCTGCACATCCAGAACCCCTGGTCCCATTATGCCTGGCTTGACTGCTTGAATGGCCGGGATCAAAGCAGTTTGTTCCTAATAGACATCAGAGTCATTTCCATCTATAGCAATACCCCCAACCTCTTTCTCACAAAAATTTTACCAGATTTATATTTGAGGACAAGTATGGTATAGAAAAAGGCAAAACAGACAAGCGTACAAGAAAGAGCAAAGCCATCTGTATACTAGAAAGCCAGAGATATATTATTCAGGTTGACTATACTCCTGCAGACAAAACTGTGTCATGGAGCTGCTTTTACAACCATGTTGCATTTGACAGTATGAGAATGTATGCACAAAAATACCATCAAGTTCATGGAGATCAATAAGGTAGAGTTGAGAGGGAAAGTAGAGCAGCACAAAGAGGAAGAAAGGTAGGAGGCAGTGTTGGCAGGACAGTGGTACTGAGGCAGGTTGCTGAGAGAGAATAAGTTAGACACAGGTGAAGACAGTGTGTGCCAGAGAATGAGAAGGTGCCAGAAGATTAAAACATATTGCTAAAGTCAATTTAAAAGCAGTTCACAAGGAACATGGAGAGGCAAGATTGAATCATTTATCTTACAGATGAGTTTGAGCCAGAACAACTGTGTTGACCAGCCATTTAGAGTTCGGAAAGAACAAGAGAGAATGAGTTTATGCAAGAGCAAATTTCAGAATCTGAAAAGAATCTATGTCTAGATTAGATGTATGGAGTCTAAAAGGTTCCAGGACTTTTCCTGTCTGTGTTTGTGCCTGTGCCTGTATGTGTACGTGTATGTGCATGCATGCATGTGTGTGCACGTGTGTGTGTGTGCACGTGTGTGTGTGTGTGTGTGTGTGTGTGTGTGTGTGTGAAAAACCAGATAATCAGGGTTAAGGGTTGGGATTGTAATCTTTCACTTTGAAAATGACTAAAAAAATAACTGAAATCTTTATCAACTCCAGAACTCACACAGAGAACAATGATTGTCTGAGCACTGTCTATCTTTCTTCTTTTGTGTGATCTGTTCCTCACCCATGACATGTGGACATAATAGGGTTTTTCTTTGTTTCTTTATTTTTGTTTTTTGTTGTTTATTTTTGAGATCCTAATTTAATTACAATGTTTCTTCTCTTCTCTTCCTTTTCTCTAAATCCTCTCATATATATCTTCCCACTCTCAAATTCATGAATGTTTTTCATTAATTAGTATAGCATGCACATTAATTAGTATAGTGTGCACACACACACACACATTTGTATAAATCCACTTGTCTTCCTATCTTGATTCTGTTTTCATCTTTTGTAAGGTTAACATGCTTATCACCAATCTGCCTTGCTCAAAACTGAAGCTACTCTCAGGATCCTGCCAAAAATTGCCCCTCCAGTTGAATTTTCTAGGATATTATGTTTATAAATTCATGTTTATGAATTATTCATTATTCTTGTCTTATTTTCTGGGCATTGATCTAATAACTAATGAAGATTATTTTTAATGTGTGTTATTAGTGACTAAGAATATATTTTATAAGGTTTATTTCATGGTTTATGTTTGCATGCTAATTATGTTACCCAAAAACCTGTTTGCAGTGTCACACACATAGGACTAAATTAAGCCTGTCCCCAGCTGCTTTTTGACTGGTCAATAAAATTATTGGAGGCCAATGGTTGCACAGAGAGACAGAGGTGGAACTTTTAGGATTCCAGGGAAGGGACCTGGAAGAAGGAGGAGGGGGTTCTGCTAGAAAGGACAGCTGACATCTAAGTATAGAGAGGAAAACAATCCCAGAAGAGCTGCTCAGCAGGGTCCAGGACAGCAAAGATAAAATACAGACTTAGTAAATATTAACACAGGGAATTTGAGGGGAGTGTATGTTAGCCACATGGAGTTAGGGAGTGGTCCAGCCATTGAGCTGTTTAAGGTATTTAAAATAAAATGCTCTGTGTGTATGTCTTTTTTTTTTTTTTTTCAGTAATCCAGAACATTGGGGCAGTAATGAGAAGTGTATGTACACCCACCTGGGAGTTTAGAGTGGATTAACATACTATCACTTAGGTTTAGGATTCTGCCAATTTTTGTGTCTTATCACTACATTCAGAATATTTTCTAATCAAAATCTAAACGATCATCTTTGGATTTTTTTAGATTAATTTATTTATTTCATGTATGTGGGTACACTGTGACTATCTTCAGACACACCAGAGGAGGGAATCAGCTCTCATTACAGATGGTTGTGAGCCAACATGTGGTTGCTGGGAATTGAACTCAGGACCTCTGGAAGAGCAGTCAGTGCTCTTAACTGCTGAGCCATCTCTCCAGCCATCTCTCAAGATCATCATTCTTGAATTAATAGGTACAATATTAATTTTAAAGATTTATTGTTGATTTAGAGAATATGTATGTGCAGGTAGGTTTATGTGAGCACATATGAACTTGGGGGAATTTTTTAATGGCTAGAGACAGCTTCAGATCCCCTGTGGATAAAGTTATAGATCATTTTCTGCCTCCCTAAGACGGTGCCTGAAATTGAACATAGGTCTTCTGCAAGAGTAAGATTCACTCTTAACCACTGAACTATCTCTCTGGCCTCAGTCAGGTGATTTTATTTACTTATTTTATTATCTTTATATAGCAAATGTGACAATATAGTTAGAAAAGGAATCAATGTCTTCAGAGTAAGTCAGAAGTTGAAAATTTCTGAATTAAAGAGTGAGCAAGCAGGAGTGTGTGAGAGCTACAGAGATGATAGGGAGAGGTCCTCTTGCATGGCTGATGGAGAGAGGTCCTCTTGCATGCCTTATGGAAGCATGCATGTGTATATTTATTTTTGTACAGCATTGCTGTAATAGATGGAAACCAATACCCTGTGGTCAGTACAAGTCTGAACTTTTAGTTTTAAAATGAATAAGAATACAAAAGTATAATAATCAAAGTAGTAGCCAAGTTATTTGTGGCAGGTCTAGAAGCTTGTACTCTCATGTCTTCTTCAGTTTAAAATGGCAAACTTCAGTGCAATTATTATACATGTTCCCTGGTATACTGCAATATCAGAATATTAAGAGGCAAAAGAAATGTCTACTGTTTTCACATACTTCATTATATCCTCAAGTAAAGACTCCAGTAAGCCTTAAGGAAAACAGGTTTCATAAAACTATAAAAAATACATGCCAAGTCAGTAGAAAAGATATGAAATATATTTTTGTCAAATTGAGCTTACATTTTTAATAACACATTTTAAAATCGCATTTGGTATCCAGTAACTTTAACTGAGGCTCTATATTCCTAAGAAGATTATATAAAAAAATGCTACTTGCATAACATTCTAGGGAGAAGATTTAGAATGTGTTATCTTCTAAAGATCATTTAAATATAAGACTATGCAGCAATTATCCATGCATGTTTTAAACATCAGATGGCAAAAAGAAAATCACCTCATCCTGTTCAATGGGAACAATCTGGAGGCAAGTGGTGTGTGTTGTGATTGTCTTGTTATTTTTAGTTTCGGAGAAAATGCATGCCAGAATTTGATTACCTGCACAAGCATTTGTACGTAGCTATAAAGAATACACTATGGCAAATCTATTAGTTAAAAAATGTGCTTAAATTCAATTTGTGTATGATGTTAAAAAAACTTTAAATTAGAATCTTGAAGATTCTTGACATACATTTTAAGATTCAAAGAGTGCCTGGGAAAAGTCAACTAAGGAACAACTCATAGTGAGTGTGTGCTAAACCTCAATCCTGAGAAATAAAACAGAAGAATTAAGTTTATTCTCAAGCTGCTTTGTGGGTAAATATTTTCCAAGCTTCAAATGACAATAATTGTTGTCATATTCTACCATTTATAAACTAAAGACCTTAGGAGAGAGAAGGACAGAGAAACAATGTGAGAAGTAAGAAGAAAGAGAGAGAGCGAGACACAGAGAGAGAGAGAGAGAGAGAGAGAGAGACAGAGACAGAGAGAGAGGGAGGGAGGGAGGGAGGGAGGGAGGGAGAGAGAGAGAGAGAGAGAGAGAGAGAGAGAGAGAGAGAGAGAGAGAGAGAGAGAGAGAGAAGATGCTTTCAAAAACTTTCTCCGTTAAGATAATGCATTCTTATTTCTTATTTGGCTTTGCCTTCTGCTCAGTTGCTCTAAATGAATCTAGCAGGGATGTTCTATTCATGTTCTGGATTGCTAATTGCTATGTATCTCTGCAACCTTTCATTCATTTGGGAAATGTCTTAACCCTGATAAATATCTGGTATGCTTTTTAGGAGGTCTGTGACAAAACACGGAGTAAGTCTACCTTCAGGGAGTTTATGTTCTACAGGATTTGGGAATAGCCTGTTTTTCAGACCATTTATAACTTAATATTTTTGGTACATTTTCTTCTTTGCTTGCCTTACACATGAAAATTCTGATTTTCATTTGGAGAAGATGCTTTTTTCTATATCATTGATCCTAACTAATAAATAAATATGGATTTATGGTTTCAGTCATCAGAAATGATCTTGTTTTTCTTCAAAACATATTTTATATACAATGTATTTTCACCATATTATTTTCCCTACTCAACTCGTCTTAGATTCTCCTTACTTTTCTAACTACTCAATTTAATGCTTTTCTTTCTCTTAAAAAATTAATTTAAAAACAAAATAAGTTTAGAAAAAAAGTCTTAAAAATCAGTATGTCAAATAATAACAAAGCACACACACACAAATTTTTAAAAGGACACACACACACAGAGACTGTCTATTTTGTGCTGGCCAGCTAGGTCTGGGCATGAGGCCTCATCTTTTGGAGTGGGTTTATGAATCCTGTGACACACCATTTGAGAAAACTAACTTTTCCTTTCAAGTAGGTAACAATTGCAAACTTATTTCTTGGTTTGTTGTGGAATGTTAATTCAACTTACCTTTCTCATTGGTGAGACTCATCCTGGTTTGACCCTATGCACATGTGCACGCTCTCACAGTCTCTGTGAATTAGTATGTATATGTATATATTCTTTGAGAGTCATCCATCACATCTGGCTCTTACAATCGCTCTTCATCCTCATAGATCTCTGAGCTTTCAGTATAGTAGATTTATAAAGATATTTCAATCAGGAATGGCTGCTATGGCTCCTCTTTAATACTGCAAAATTAACATATTCACTAAATTCTGATACTCTTAATATCTACAACAACAGGCACACCCATGGTGTACTAACAAGAGAATGGCTGTTTCAAACAGGGATCAGGAATTTTCATTTTAATTTAGATACATTAACAGAAACAGGATGAGAGGTGTTTTTAACATGCTGCTAGCCTGAGATACATAACATATACCAGGGTATTAGGGAATAAGTATATGTGTTATATTTGTGTTTTAAGATATATACATATATATTTATGTATATATTATGTTTTAGATCAGTTACATAATCTAGACTGTATATATATTATACACACACATATATATGTATATATATGAATGATATGAGACTGGAAAGTGTTGAGGGTGAAAACAAAAGAGGAAGATGTGAAAATAAGTACTAAAAGATTTTATCACTATGATGTATACCTCTTATCTACACTTGAAATAACTTCAGTTCTCAAGTTTGACTTTTTCAGATGCCTTTTATCATACAGTGAGCTTTCTCATCAAAACTCTAGTTTTGATTAGGTTCTGATAAAGTTCAATAATGCAACTTTTTTCTGGACACAGGAGGTCATTTTTGAATCTACCTATTTAGCTAATAAGTAACTATAATTATATGACCAACAGCCAAAACAAATCCATACTCTTGAGGCCACTGGCATATTACAGTGAAGAAAGCGAAAGGCATCAGAGGAACAGAGAGAAGCAAATAGTAGTGAAACAGCAGTTCCCAAAAGCAAGTGTAGTCTACATAAATATTTTTTTCCAAACATGAAAAACAGATTTTAAAAAGCAATAATAAGTATGTTGTTCAAGTATGTTCATGGCTGTGTTTTTTTCATGCCTGGGATCCAGGAGCTGGTGAGATATATATAGAAATATGGTAAGTTCAAGTAAGCCTGGGCTAAAGGATGAGATATGGTTTCTACACCCTCCCCACATGCATACACTGAGTGACTTACCGTTAAAATATTATGATCATATTATAAATGTTTAGAAGAAAATTAAGATTTCAGTAAATTTAAAAAGGAAAGGAAAGGAGAAAAATGAGCATGTATTGAACCCCTTTACAAATTTATGCTGAGGAGATAGAGACATGAGGACCATTTATGTACTTTATTATCTGATCTGTTTCTTCTACACATGGAACTTCATGGTAATAATGTCCTTGATACAATATTCTATAATATATTAAAGGGTCAGAAGGAATACATATATCAACAATACCCAACATTTAATAAATACTTTCCTATGAAACTTGTATTTGTCTTTCATTTTAGAAAATAGCTGTTCCCTACAAAACAAACACAATTGGTTTTTTGTTTTTGTTTATTTTTTCTTGCTACATGAATCATACAAAGTCACATGGATGTAATCGAAAATCACAAAGGTTTATGATTGCAGGCTAAATAAGTATGCAACTTGGAAAAATGTGCTTTGCTTAAACTTTCTATGTTTCATTTTCCCATTTGCAATAAAGTACTGACAAAATTGCTTGCATAAAACTACTATGAAAATATCGATTGTTTGGCATCCATACAATCTGTCATGAATTCCAAATTATCCCAAAACCTTGCATTTCTTTGCCTCTGCTATAATTTTTGTTATTTCCTCTGAGTCTTTTGGATGCTTATTTTGTTAGAAGAGTTTCCTATTCAAAACTTTTAAAAATCAATTACATAACCTGGATTTCAATTTCTAAGTCAACTCCGAGCTTGTAAAGGGGTTTCATTTGGAAATAAGCTTGACATTCAAAGCTCACGCCACTGCCTCCAGGGCTGCTTAGCACAGGATGTAATCCTCACGAAAATAGTATTTGATCCCAGGGAGGAGAAAAGAGATAATGGATTGCACTTCTGAACAAAAACCATAAAAGCAAGTTCTGGGCTGCTGCCATTCGCACCAATAAGAACCAACAATCACACTTACCCCTCTGCAGTTACAATTTTGTGGCATCTGCAAACATCACTTTGGACAAGATCTACATTTTAATGGCCAGTCCCTGTTCACTTAGGCAATACTTCTTTCAATATTGCCTCCATTTCTATCTGGAAAGAGAAACAAAAAGGTGACAGGATGTTGAATGGAAATAAACAAAAACTCATTTGCACACAGAGCAGCACCCATGGCAAATAAAACCATCAAACAATTTTTAAATTAGAGACATTCTCTTTTCTGATATACTATTCTACTGTGAGTAAACTAATATCTAAGTCCCTCCTTATGTGAAAACTAAGTAGTGATAAATATTAAAATATGTCCAGTAAACCCTACATACTTGAAGGTAGGTGTCACATGATCTTATTCATAGAAATCAAAGATTGGATTAAACAAAACCCTTGTATCCTGCTTGGCTACCTTGTACTAAGAAACAACTTGCTTTCTGTCGTTCAGTATCCACATTGAGAAGTGTCAGATTTGAAAGCTATTCCACTGTGTGTACTGAATGTGTGAATATGGAAATGTAACCTAGATGCATATACACTTGCTCTCTTTCTGTAACAGGGATAAAACAAGTTTTTTCCCCTGTTTCTAAATACACAGTCAAACATAAATCAAGTTCTCTGAATGCCACAGCCATTGTATCTTGGCAGAATATCCTCACTTGGTACAGAAGCTGAAGGTTAATCTTCAATAGAAAACAGAGCCACATATGACAGCGCTGATAATGTCACATCAGGAACTTAGAGAACATCCTGTTCTCTGAACAATCTTCTATCTACTGTTCATAACAAGACACTCTGGACTTACTCATCTTAAAAGGGCATTCGCTTAAGGAAAACATAATCGTATTAGTGAGCCTTATTAATAAGAAAAATATGAATTTTAGTGACATGATTCTGTGAATCTGCCTTTCATCCAATAAAATACCACAAACAAACAAACAAAATGAAAGAAAACAAAACAACAAACATATTTCCTGCCAAAATCAAATAGGTGAAAGGAATTGTTGGGAAAAATAGTGTTAAGATTCTGATGTTGACAATTTTACAATATGAAAACTCTTAGATGTATAAATGGGTTTTGGTATATGTGTTATCTGAAAAATAAAAATCAGTAGCTGTATTTAAATATTTCTATATATTATCTTTTTTGTTTATATATTTTAATTAGGTATTTTTTTTTATTTACGTTTCAAATGTAATCCCCTTTCCCAGTTTCCACTCTACCAGAATTCTCATATCTCATCCTCTTCCCTCTGTTTCTATGAGGGTGCTCCCCCACCCACCCATCTACATGTGCCTCTCTGCCCTGGCATTCCCCTACATTGGGGCACAGAGCCTTCACAGGATCAAGGGTCTCTCCTCCCATTGATGCCAGAAAAAAACAGCCTCAGCTACATATGAGACTAGATGCATGGGTCCCTCCAGGAGTGCTCTTTCGTTGGTGGTTTTTGGGAGCTTTGGATGGGTGGGAGGTTCTGGTTGGTTTCTTATGAATTAAATATTGATGTTCTAGAGAAGCAAATGAAGGAAAAGAGTCTGGAGTTTAGAAATTGCATTTTAAAACATTTTGGTAGAGTAAGCTGTCAAGCCTATGAGTGGGATGGCTTAAATGAGATAAATTTGACCACTTGGTCCATAGTTGGTGAAACATTTAGGGAAGGGTAAGAAGATTTGTCCTCATTGGAAGAGGTGTATCACTGAGGAACAAGTATCATACTTACAGATCAGGGTGCAAGCTCTCATCTGTTTCCCCTACCAAGCCTTAGATCCACACTTTGGAATTTTGCCCTCTGAAATGGAAAGCCAATTAAATGTTTTCCTTTACAAGTTGCCTTAGCTTGGCTGCAGCGCTGTCTCATCTGTTATAGGCTAAGCTCACAAGTAAAAATATAAATGTGGATTTGATTATGGTAAGTTGATACGGCCATAGAAATGTAACTAAAATAATGTCTCCAAACATTAAATCCTACTTTAGAGTTTTGTATTAGTTAACTAATACAGTCAATATTTATTTAATAAAGTTTGGGCCAGAATCTGTTTCCTACACACATAATTGATAAATGTGCCAATGAGTTTGGTTACAAACTGACTTTGTTTGTAAGAAGTGATTGTTTCCTACTAAATTGAAGTACTTATAGGTCATTTGTTTGAATAGACCAAACTATTAAATAATGTATAGAAAAATGATATCTAGTCTACCTCAGTCCAAGTACCAAATAAAACAGAACACGGAAACAGTCTATTTCTTCTGAAAAGCAACAGTGTTACAGATACAGGAATTAACAACCAACCAGGGCAGAAAGAAAACAACAGAGGAGACAGCTGTGTGGTTGACACTTCAGACATTTCTTTACATGGCATATTGAGATGAGCATACCACCATTTAGTTAGCATTTGTTTGAGTAAAATACAAAATAAGGACAAAGAATCCTATCCCAAATAACTGCATAGTAAGGCTTATATCCTAGTTAAACATATAACAACCCTTCCATTTATATACAGGTTCATGTTACACACTGACATATACATGTTTCATCCAATCAACACTTTACAAGTATCAACATTCAGTACCTTAATTTTTTTTAAATGTTTTTTGGACAGATTCTCTGCTATAACTCAATATAGTTTAAACCAGCCTTCAACTCATGGGACTGCTTCTACCTCATTCTGTAAAAGCTGATTTATTTTATCTTTTTAGGTTTGTTTATCTTTATCTCACATATATGACTTTTTTGCCTATAAGAATGTACATGTACCAGAAGTGTCCCTGATACATTTGATCTCCTTGAACCAGAGTTACACATAATTGTGACTCACAATGTAGTTGTTGGTAATTAAACTCTTGTGTTAGAGCAACCAGTACTCTTAAACGATAAACCATCTTTCCATCTTCTATATAGCTGATTTTACTTCCAACTGAAAACAAAATATTTCAAACTTCAGAAGTTATGCTTAAATTATTATTAGATGTGATAGAGCCAGGATATATCTAATTGCACTTAAAGAAATTTTTATTTATTCACACAATTTCTAAGCAATGCTTTTCCATTCTATTCAAGGTGTTTCCAATCTATTAACTCCTCTGAATGTAAATCAGTGTGCACCGTCATTGACCAAAAACCTAACAGAATAGTCTCTTAGATGTTAAAATAATTTCACAAAATATTACCTTACCAGGGCTAATAAAGAAAGGAAAACGTTCTCAAAGTTTTTTTTTTTTTTTTTTGCTTTTGTTTTCTAAATTTGGATATATATATATATATATATATATATATATATATATATATATATATGAATTATATGGGGTGCTATTTAAAACTCATAAATGATGCCATAAAACACAAAAAAATAAATAGAAATAAGTGTGATAAGTCTCATGAAAATCAAAGGAAGTGGATACTGACCTCTTTAGAAAAGACTGTCTTTTTATCAGAAGGTCTAAGGACAGCAGTTTCTCCTCTGAGTGGAGACAGTTCAGGGTATGTTGTTCTATAGAGCAGAAAATGAAACTTCTGGGTAGGAAGTTGTCATTTTCAGGCCAATTTTCTCCTGATTTAGCTCTTTATCCTGTTGGTGCCCTCAACGGAAATTCTCCTGATATGTTGAACCCCTGTTGGGACCCACCTGGCTCATAACTGAACTTGGGGTCTCAGCTGTTTCTGCAATGTGTTTCTCAGGTCTCTTGAGACTTTTATTTTAGGTTATTAGCCCTTCAATGTGGCTGGGTTAACTGAGGATTACAGTCTCTGTAATATTCTTTGGGTGATACTGGAGTCGAGACTCTTCAAAGTTTTCTACGTTACATGGGGCTGGATAGTTTGGTTTTCCATAACAGCAACTTGAATAAATCAGGAAAACAGTATCTTGAAGTTATAAGTGATTTGCTTTCTTGTTAAAGTATCTGAAATAATTTAATAATTTGAAACATAAATTAAATAATGAGGTCTCTTAAATATGAAAATGCAGGAGCTAATAATATTGTCCCCTGGGTAGTTTTTGCTTTATATAGATAAGTATCTGAGCTTAGCTCCCAGCGTCCGCACAAAATTTCTGGGGATGGTGGCATACACTTGTAGTCTACTATCTAATGAACTGGAAACTATGGGTCTCTGTGCTTGTTGGCTCAGATAGCCACCATCATTTTGAATGAGGGCACTTGTGTCATAAAGTAAGGTATAGTGAGATAGAGGAAGGCATCAAGTATTGACTTCTTGCATTCGCTCGTACATATCTGAATAAGAATACCTGCAGACATATGTGCACACAGAGACACACTATTTTGTATATAAAAAGTATAATTAAGATGGAAATTTCTCATTCAACTCAATGCTCTCTTATCAATTTGTATATCCAGTGGAGAAACAGCGAGCCACAGCTTGGGCCAGATTCTATCAGTCTTAGCAAGTGAGCGCAGCTATATGGATAGGTATGTAAAGCGATTTCTGTGAAAGCCCAAAGACCTGGATTTGAATCCCTAGAATTCGTGTAAAGCCAGGGTAGCTTAAGTAAGTCTATATAGACTTCTACTTCTCCCACAGCTAGCTATGTTGGCATTTGCAGTTCTAAACAAAAGACAAAGTTTCAATCAAAGCAGAAGGTAAGAACTATATCTGTCACCCCACATCTACCAATCACCTTGGTATATATGCATGCCTACACACAAAAAAATGCACACACACACACACATGCGCACATACACACATGCATATGCACACACACACACACACACACACACACACACACACACACACACGTATTTCTCTCTTGGAATTTAGTTGGCCAGAGCAATGATAGCCAGCTCATGGACTATTGAAATTGTTGAAAAGAATGGAAAATCTTTTCCTGGCAGGACAGGAATAAAGAAGCAGGATACACCATGGAAAGAAACTGGATTATGGATGGTGAAATAAATAATGTTTCCTATCAATGTTGCTGAAATGAGTAGTAATTTTTTGAGAAAGCAAATTGTATAAGCAATGTGATCTCTTCATGCTGTATGGATTGGACATTGGTAAATTGTTCTCTTTGATACCCACTTAGCAGAACAGGGAGAGGGTTTGGCAGGGCATGAGAAAAAACCTTCTAGGATCAGCTTTAGTGAAACAGTTCAATTTTATTCATAGTGAACAAGGTATATATAAATCTTGGGTAAGGTAACACTCCCCTTACCTTTAATCAGAGAAGGTTTTTATTTTATTGGTCTATAGTTGTTACAGAGAGGTTAGAGTTTAGAGGTTATAGATGTTAGAATGCTGAAAACAAATGATTAAATGTTCAGCTTTAAATAGAACACCTACATCACTACTTTGAAAGCTAAGGAAGTTCCATGGAAGATGGATCAAGAGAATGGTAGAATTGAGGAGTATCTTATGGAAGGCAACCAATGGACATTACCAGGCTATCTCAGTCTTGAGCTATGAGCAGCCATGTTCACCAGGACACTTACATGAGATTAGGCTCATGGAGACTAGAGTCCTGGCAGAGACTCTGGGAGGGACTCATTTATCACTATCTATTCCCAAAGTTTTCTTCACAGTTAAGTAGGGAAGAGAGATTCCTCCACCCAAGGAGACTCATGAGTAATTAGCAGTTACTAATTACTTAATGAGAAATGTTTTTCTCCAATGCTATAGCTACCCACAATTTTTCTCTGAGTAAGTTCTCCTCCATGCTCTTGAGAGTAACATGAATTTCACTCATTGTTCTCTAAAACTAGACTTAAGAGGAATTAGTTTTTGTTCTGTAGTGGATGCCCTATCTAAGGAGATATATGTCCCTTTCATCTCTATTGAAATAGTTAAAAGAACAAGCAGGTGCAAACACACACACACACACACACACACAGACACACACACACCACAAACACACACACACACATTTTTATAAATATATTAATCCATTATGATTTAATCTATACATTATTTCTTTTTGCTAATTATTTTCAAGACTTATAAAAATGCTTAGACATTGTTCTTCACTGGTGACATTATTCTAATTTGGATATTAAGCTAGGTACTTTAATTTTCAAGGTTAAAACTATATATCATGCTTTATGACCATTTTCATATCACTTATGTTTCTCATGTATGTTCATCATCTAAAGGATCATTATCTTAGATTAATAGAGAAAGCCAGACAGTCATAAAAATCAGATTTTTCTGTGGGATGTTGCTATAGCTTACTTGGTAGAGAATTTGCCAAGCAAGCCCAAATATCTGTTTTTGATTCCTAGCATTTAATAACACCAGGCATACTGGCTTATTTTCTGTCTCAACACTATAGATTTGAGCTGACCAGAGGATCAGAAGTGTAATGTCATCTCTGACTACATAGAAGAGGTCTGTCTGTCATATATGAATCCTTCCTCATTTCTCTCTCTCTCTCTCTCTTTCTCTCTCTCTCTCTCTCTCTCTCTCTCTCTCTCACACACACACACACACAGACACACACACACACACACACACACAGAGATCAAAACAAACAAAACAAAGTGACAAAAGAATAAAACAAAGTACAATTTATATTTTTCAAATTATCTCTTTTGTTCTATTTTTTCAAATTATCTCTTTTGTTCATAGGTAGTATTAAGTGTCTGGGCTATTAAATTAATTACCAGACTGGGTGATTTATAGAAGCATGCATATAGTTATCACAGTTCTTGTAAATAACAATCTAAGATCAGGGTCTTTCAAAGTTTAATTTCCTCTGAGTGTTCTGTTCCTACCCTTCTGCATAGATCCTTTTTGTGTTTGACCCTAGATCGGGGTGTCATCTGTGTTCTAATTTACTTGTCTGATAAGAACATCAATCATACTTAGATTAGGAAATTATGACCCTCTCTTATGACCTCACTTTACATCAACTATCATTTTAAAGATCACATTTCCTGAAAGAGTCTCATTCTGAATTAATAAGGATCAAGACATCAACACATGTAGGAGGAGAGAGTGTAGTTAAACATATAATAGATAAAAAGTCAGACAGATCCGAAGGTAAATATATTTTCAGGAATATTGAGGTAATCCACAATTAGGGCTGTAGTTCATTTTTCAAATAATTTCTTACTTCGAATAGTATGACAAGTGATATCTATCTGGAGAATAATGAATAGCCAGGATTCTGGAGAGGTCTAGAAGCCAGGATGAAATGAAAATGTTGCCATGATGTCTTGGGTATGGTGACAACACTTAGAACAGATTTGAGGGGTCAATTCTATTTGTATCATGAATTATAACAACTTGCATATTTCATTGTCTATAGGACCCTTGGAGAAATTCAAAATAAGAGGGTCACATACATGACTTAGAGATATTACAATATGAAACTAAATTGATAATACACATGAGCGATAAGCTGGGCTTCAAAACTGGTGAGGAAAATATCAAATTATTCTTACTTATACAGTACAACCATCAGAGTTTAAATCAGGAAAGAAGTATGAAATATATTTTTATATGGATCAGGCAATTTTCCCTCTATGACCTATGACAGTGGTAACACCAATATTTTTTTATAATGACTCATTATGTAATGGTAATACCATAAAGCTCCATGACCTAAAGACCTGTATTTGTTCTATTTGATCTTCAGGTCTCATATGATAGTTGAAAAGAAGTTAATTCTGCCAATTATCATCAGAATTTAATACGTATACTGTGACATGAACATACACATACATACACACAAACATATACACACACTAATATATACACATAGTCACACTCACAATTATTAAATACATAGAATAAAAACTTACATTAACCAAATAAAATATGAGGCCATTTATTATATTTGATGTGATTTGGTTTTAGATGCATTTAGTAAGCTTCAAGGGGTTATTTTTACCATGAACTGAATTTGCTTTTCATATGCTTTTTTTGGAGTTTTTTTATTTAATATTTTATTTACATTTAAGATGCCTTCCCCTTTCCCCATTTCCCCTCCCTAGAAAACCCCTGTCCCATGCCCGCCCTTTCCTTTTTGCTTTTATATATTTTTTAAATGTTAATCAAAGGATTTATAAGTTTGGTAATGCTCAATCAGAAGCGTAACCCAATACCCAACCTAGATATAAAAACTATCTTTGACTGGTGGAGACCTGTGAACATGTGCCTCCATGCCCCCTCTCTCTTTCTCTCTCTCTCACCACCTAGCTTCTCCTCTCCTTCATCTTCTCTCCTTACTCCATCTCTTCCTCTCAATACTCCTTCCCACTTAGCTCCTCCTACATATCACTCTTCCTGTTAAAGTAAAACTTTTCTCTCAAAATACAGTTAGAGCATATTTATTCCTAATTGTACCAGTGAGGTACAAGATTCCTAATACCCAGTCCATCATTTTGTTGACTAACCAGAACTTCTGTCATCTCTTCTAACTAAAACACTTACTTTTTGATCCTGCCTTTTTTTTTTTTTTTTTTTTTTTTTTTTTTTGGCTTTAGAGTGAATGTCAGCTGAAAACTATATACTCAGATCATTTCTCTCAAAGTAAATAGCCAGGATTGGCTATGAGACTATGGGTCTTCAACCCCGTCAGAAATCCAGAATGACTGAGTTAACTGAAGTTATGGGAAGCACTAAACGTAGCTTCTAAAACTTAGCCAATTTATAGAGACCTCTAAACACCTGAAAAGCCCCTATACTACTGAACGTTTGAGCATCAAATCTTCAGCCTTCTGGCCCAGAGTCATCTGACAGACCTTAGTGGTGCAGGATTATTAAGGACTGATTACTCTGTCTAGGCAGATATAATCAGTCGACTATTCTGCAAGTGTGTCCTCTTCTGGACAGTAATTGGTCTGTAGATGGAAAGAGGCAATTCTTGCCTAGTGGCTGTCACCACACAACTGGCATAACACCAAGGATGCTCAATTTCTTCTTAGAATCCACAACAGGAAGCTGTCAGGAGCAGACAGGTCTCTAATCAGAATGAACATTAATATAGAAATATGTGTAGCGTCAATTCTATGGACTTCTGACGTTTTGAGAACCAACTATCCATGTAAGGTCACCTGGACTGTTGTCTGTTCACTCCTCTCAGCTATTTCTAAATAAAATATGGGAAACCTCCTAACAATAAACTCAAAGCCATGAATTTGCTATAGTCCCTTAACTCATAGGTTAACCGTCCCAAATCAGTTAAAAAAGTTAGAGAAGGACTGGGTCTAGGCCTTGTATTCCTAAATGTGTTATACAGGCACATTGTCCATGAGAGTATCAATATTCATCTCACTTTTATATTAATAAGAAGCTCGTGCCAATGAAAACCTTAAATTTGAAATCAAAGTAAGTTTTGTACCATTTAAGAAATTATAACTTCATTTTGATAATAATTATACAGATTTCTACCAATAGGTTATGGCTATGCAATAAGTCCTAGCTAATCCTTTCTGTTCCAACAAGATCACTACTTTTCCCTAGAAAGACAGACCATTATTAACCACATTTGTCCCCAAGCCCAGGGAATAGGGTCGCTGATTCTTCTTTAACTTCTTCAAGCTGATTATGGGCGTTGAGATATTAGGAGAGGGGTGGGGGGAAGAGTAAGTTGATAAGCCTCTGATGCTGTGTCTTCACTGAATCCAGATGGAATTCCAGGACACTGGAGGTTTTGGGCAGGTCTGCTCAGTATGATTGATGAGTAGATACACCAAGGCTGTGTATTCTGCAATGTACAATTCTCAGAACAAGTTTTAGTATCAAGAAAAAAAAATTTCCCTTCCCCCAGGGGGGCTGACATTCTTTTTAAAGATGTTGGTTCTAACAACTTTTCTTTTTTTCCCTCTTTTGAAAATTGGTTGTAATATTTACACTTCAGATTTTATCCCCTAAACTCACTTCCTCCCATCACGCAGAAACCTCCCATCCCATCCCCCTCCTCATGCTTCTATGAGGCAGTGACCACACCTACACCCCCCACTATTCCCTCCCCACCCTCACATTCCCCCCCCACACACACACTCTGTGTTTATTTTTTATGGGACCAAGAAACTCCTCTTCCACCTATGCCAGATGAGGCCATCCTCCCCTCCATATACCGCTGGAGTCTTGGGTCCCTCCCTATGTGTTCCCTGGCCGGTGGTTTAGACCCTGGGGGGCTCTGGTTGTTTGGTATTGTTGCTTTCCTCCTGGGGTCGCAAACCCTTTCCACTCCATCAGTCCTCTCTCTAAGTTCTCCATTGGGAAACCCCTGATCATATCAGTGGTTAACTGTGAGCATCATCCTCTGAGTATGTTAGTCTTTGGCAGACCTCTAAGGAGACAGCTATATCATGTTCCTCAGATTATGCACTTCCAGCCATCCACAACAATGTTTAGCCTAGCTGGCTGTACATGGGATGAATACCCAGGTGGAATGGTCTCCTGGTGGCCCCTCCTTCAGTTTCTGTCTAATGTTTTGTTTCCATATTTGCTCCCTTGAGCATTTTTGTTACTTGTTCTAAGTAGAACAGAGGCATCCCCTCTTGGTCTTCCTTCTTCATGAGATTCATGTGGTCTGCTGGTTAAGTCTTTGCTAATCCTAGCTTTGGGGCTAACATCAGCTTAACAGTGAGTAAATACCCTGTGTGTTATTTTGGGATTGGGTTAACTCACTCAAGATGATAATTTCTAGATCTATCCATTTACCTAAAAATTTCTCGAATTCATTATTTTTAATAGCTGAGTAATACTCCATTGTGTAGATGTACCACATTTTTTGTATCCATTACTCTGTTGAGGGACATCTTGGATCTTTCCAGCTTCTGGCTATTATAAATAAGGCTGCTATGAACATAGTGGATCATATGTCTTTATTATATGTTGGAGCATCTTCTGGGTATATGCCCAGGAGTGCTATAGCTGGATCCTCAGGTAATGCTATGTCTAGTTTTCTGAGGAACCGCCAGACTGATTTCCAGAGCGGTTGTACCAGCTTGCAATCCCACCAACAATGGAGGAGTGTTCCTCTTTCTCTGCATCTTCGCCAGCATCTACTATCACCTGAGTTTTTGATCTTATCCATTCTGATTGGTGTGAGGTGGTATATCAGGGTTGTTTTGATTTGCGTTTCCCTGATGACTAAGGATGTGGAGCATTTCTTAAGGTGTTTCTCAGCCATTTGAGTTTCCTCTACTGAGAATTCTTTGTTTAGCTCTGTACCCCATTTTTTAATAGGGTTATATGGTTGTCTGGAGTATAATTTCTTGAGTTCTTTGTATATCGTGGATATTAGCCCTCTATCGGATGTAGGATTGGTTAGGATCTTTTCCCAATCTGTTGGTTGCCGATTTGTCTTATTGACTATGTCCTTTGCCTTATAGAAGCTTTGCAATTTGATGAGGTCCCATTTGTCAATTCTTGATCTTAGAGCATAAGCCATTTGTGTTCTGTTCAGGAACTTTTCCCCTGTGCCTAGGTATTCAAGGATCTTTTCCACCTTCTCTTCTATTAGTTTCAGTGTATCTGGTTTTAAGTGAAGGTCTTTTATCCACTTGGATTTGAGCTTTGTACAAGGAGATATGAATGGATCGATTTGCATTCTTTTATATGTTGACCTCCAGTTGAACCAACACCATTTGCTGAAAATGCTGTCCATTTTCCATTGGATGGTTTTAGCTCCTTTGTCAAAGATCAAGTGACCATAGGTATGTGGGCTCATTTCTGGGTCTTCAGTTCTATTCCATTGATCTTCATGCCTGTCTCTGTACCAATACCATGCAGTTTTTATTACTATTGCCCTGTAGTATAGGTTGAGGTCAGGGATGGTGATTCCCCCAGAAGTTCTTCTGTTGTTGAGAATAGTTCTCGCTATCCTGGTTTTTTTGTTGTTGTTGTTCCAAATAAATTTGCAAATTGCTCTTTCTATCTCTATGAAGAATTGATTTGGAATTTTGATGGGGATTGCATTGATTCTATAGATTGCTTTTGGCAAGATGGCCATTTTTACTATATTAATCCTGCCAATCCAGGAGCATGGGAGATTTTCCCATGTTCTGAGATCTTCTTTGATTTCTTTCTTCAGAGACTTGAAGTTCTTGTCATACAGATCCTTCACTTGCTTAGTTAGATTCACTCCAAGATACTTTATATTATTTGTAACTATTGTGAAGGGTGTCACTTCCATAATTTCTTTCTCAGCCTGTTTATCTTTTGAGTATAGGAAGGCTACTGATTTGTTTGAGTTGATTTTATATCCAGCCACTTTACTGAAGTTGTTTATCAGGTTTAGGAGTTCTCTGGTGGAAGTTTTAGGGTCACTAAAGTATACTATCATATCATCCACAAATAGTGAAATTTTCACTTCTTCCTTTCCAATTTGTATACCTTTGACTTCCTTTTGTTGTCTAATTGCTCTAGCTAGGACTTCCAGTACTATATTGAATAGGTAGGGTGAGAGTGGGCAGCCTTGTCTGGTCCCTGATCTTTGTGGGATTGCCTCAAGTTTCCCTCCATTTAGTTTGATGTTGGCTACGGGCTTGCTGTATATTGCTTTTACTATGTTTAGGTATGGACCTTGAATTCCTAATCTTTCCAAGACTTTTAACATGAAGGGATTTTATATTTTGTCAAATGCTTTCTCAGCATCTAGTGAGATGATCATGTGGTTTTTTTCTTTGAGTTTATTTATGTAGTGGATTACATTGATGGATTTCCGAATATTGAACCATCCCTGCATTCCTGGGATAAAGCCTACTTGATCATGATGGATGATTGCTTTGATGTGTTGTTGGATTTGGTTTGCGAGAATTTTATTGAGTATTTTTTGCATCAATATTCATAAGAGAGATTGGTCTGTAGTTCTCCTTCTTTGTTGGGTCTTTGTGAGGCTTAGGTATGAGCGTAATTGTAGCTTCATAGAATGAATTGGGTAGTGTTCCTTCTGTTTCTATTCTGTGGAATAGTTTGAAGAGAATTGGTATTAGGTCTTCCTGGAAGGTCTGATAGAATTCTGCACTAAAACCATCTGGTCCCGGACTATTTTTGGTGGGGAGGTTTTTAATGACTGCTTCTATTTCTTTAGGGGTTATGCGACTGTTTAGATGATTTATCTGCTCCTTGTTTAACTTTGGTACCTGGTATCTATCTAGAAAAATGTCCATTTCATCCAGATTTTCCAATTTTGTTGAGTATAGGCCTTTTTAGTAGGATCTGATGATTTTTTTTAATTTTCTCTGTTTCTGTTTTTATGTCTCCCTTTTCAGTTCTGATTTTATTAATTTGAGTACTGTCTCTGCACCCTTTGGTTAGTCTGGCTAAGGGTTTGTCTATCTTGTTGATTTTCTCAAAGATCCAGCTCCTGGTTTTGTTGATATTTTGTATAGTTCTTTTTGTTTCAACTTGGTTGATCTCAGCCCTGAGTTTGATTATTTCCTGCCGTCTACTCCTCTTGGGTATATTAGCTTCTTTTTGTTCTAACACTTTCAGGTGTGCTGCCAATTTATTAATGTACGTTCTTTCCATTTTCTTTTTGTGGGCACTTAGAGCTATGATTTCTCCTCTTAGTACTGCTTTCTTCGAGTCCCACAAATTTTGATATAATGTGTCCTCATTTTCATTTAAATCTAAAAAGTCTTTAATTTCTTTCTTTATTTCTTCCTTGACCAAGTTATCATTGAGTAGAGCATTGTTCAGTTTCCATGTGTATGTGGGCTTTCTGTTGTTTTTGTCCAAGTCAAAAACAAGTTTTAGTCCATGGTGGTCTGATAGGGTACAAGGGATTATTTCAGTCTTTTTGTATCTGTTGAGGCCTGTTTTGTGACCTTATGGTCTATTTTGGAGAAGGTACCATGAGGTGCTGAGAAAAAGGTATATTCTTTTGTTTTAGGATGAAATGTTCTATAGATGTCAGTTAAGTCCAATTGGTCCATAACTTCTGTTAGTTTCATTGTGTCTTGGTTTAGTTTCTGTTTCCACGATCTGTCCATAGCTGAGAGTGGGGTGTTGAAATCTCCCACTATTATTGTGTGAGGTGCAATGTATGCTTTAAGCTTTAGTAAAGTTTCTTTTATGTATGTGGGTGCCCTTGCATTTGGAGCAAAGATGTTCAGAATTGCAAGTTCCTCTTGGTGCACTTTTCCTTTGATGAATATGAAGTGTCCTTCTTTATCTTTTTTTGATTACTTTTGGTTGAAAAACTAGTTTATTTGATACTAGAATTGCTACTCCAGCTTGTTTCTTGGGGCCATTTGCTTGGAAGATTGTTTTCCAACCTTTTACTCTGAGGTAGTGTCTGTCTTTTTCAGAAAGGTGCATTTCCTGAATGCAGCAAAATGTTGGGTCCTGTTTATGTATCCAATCTGATAGTCTATGTCTTTTTATTGGAGAATTGAGTCCATTGATATCAAGAGATATTAAGGAAAAATGAATGTTGTTTCCTGTTATTTTTGTTATTGGCGGTTGTGTTGTGTTTGTATAGCTACCTTCTTTTAGGGTTCTTAGAAGATTACTTTCTTGCTTTTTCTAGGTTGTAGTTTCCCTCCTTGTTTTGGAGTTTTCCACCAATTATCCTTTGAAGGGCTTGGTTTGTGGTAAGATACTGTGTAAATTTGGATTTGTCATGGAATATTTTGGTTTCTCCATCAATATTGATTGAGAGTTTTGCTGGGTAAAGTAGTCTGGGCTGGCATTTGTGTTCTCTTAGGGCCTGTATGACATCAGTCCAGGATCTTCTGGCTTTTATATTCTCTTGTGAGAAGTCTGGTGTAATTCTTATAGGTCTGCCTTTATATGTTACTTCACCTTTTTCCCTTACTGCTTTCAGTATTTTTTCTTTGTTTTGTATATTTGATGTTTTGATTATTATGTGACGAGAGGTATTTCTTTTCTGGTCTAGTCTATTTGGAGTTCTGTAGGCTTCTTGTATATTTACGGACATCTCGTTTTTTAGGTTAGGGAAGTTTTCCTCTATAATTTTGTTGAAGATATTTACTGGCCCTTTAAGTTGGGAGTCTTCACCCTCATCTATAGCTATTATCCTTAGGTTTGGTCTTCTCATTGTGTCCTGGATTTCCTGGATGTTTTGGGTTAGGAGCTTTTTGCATTTTGCATTTTCTTTGACAGTTGTGTCAATGTTTTCCAAGGTGTCTTCTGCACATGAGATTCTCTCTTCTATCTCTAGTATTCTGTTGGTAATGCTTGCATCTATGACCTCTGGTCTTTTTCTTAGGTTTTCTATCTCCAGAGTAGTCTCCTTTTGAGAGTTCTTTATTGCTTCTACTTCCCTTTTTAGATCCTGGACAGTTTTGTTTAATTCCTTCATCTGTTTGGTTGAGTTTTCTTGCATTTCTTTAAGGGCTTCTACCTGTTTACCTGTGTTCTCCTCAAATTCTTTGAGAGTGTTATTTATGACCTTCTTAAAGTCCTCTAACATCATCATGAGAAGTGATTTTAGTTCTGGGTCCTGCTTTTCTGGTGTGATGTGGTGATCAGGACTTGTTATGGTGGGGGAACTGGGTTCTGGTGATGCCAAGTAGCTTTGGTTTCTGTTGTTTACATTCCTGTGCTTGCCTTTTGCTATTTGGTTAGCTGTAGTTCTACTCGCACTCACTGGTTTTGACTGGAGTCTGCCTTTCCAGTTATCTTGGTTGTATCAGAACTCCTCGGGGTATGGATGACTCTATGATCCTGAGCTTCAGCTGCTCTGGGTTCAGTGGCTCTTCTAGGATGTTTCAGGATATGGAGTCTCCACAGTGGTAGACCAGCTAGGTATTTGATATTCTGAATGTAGTTGCTTCTCTAGGATGCTTTGAGATATGGTGTTCCCTGCTCTGCTGCTCTGAGGGCCGTGTCCTCACTAGGATGCCTGCAGCTCTAGGGTCTTTGGCCTCTCTTGGGTACCTCCGAACTCAGTTTCCAGAGGGGAGCAGATCGGCTGGGAGACTGCTTGAGCCACTGGTATCTGGGCCAGAGGCGGAAGGGGAGTGGTCCTCCGCAGGGGCAGGGTCTGGCTGCCAGGTGCCCTCTGGGGGGCTCTCAACTGCCAGATGTGCTTCTAAGGCCTAGGGCTGTGGGCGGGTTCTCCTACCTTCTGCTCTGCGATCCGTGCCCTCCCTAGGGTACCTCCGAACTCAGTTTCCAGAGGGGAGCAGATCGGCTGGGAGACTGCTTGAGCCACTGGTATCAGGGCCAGAGGTGGAAGCCTTCATATGCTTTTTAACTTATCCAAATCCTGCTGTTTTTAAAACAAGCTTAAGAGATATATTCCAATACCAACATAAGTAATAATAATAATAATAATGAATTTAGTAATTACAATGTAGTATGCATATCAGTAAAGGAAGAATTTTATTCGACACTCTGAAATGTCATCTCTGATATTTGCTCATTATAAGGTGCAATTTTCCTGTGACACATTCCAATCATATTATTTTATATTGAATAATGATATACTGCCCTATGTGCTCATAAGACTTGCATAGGTTATATAAACAGTGTAGAAGGAATGAGTCAGCATGCTCTAACTGGCAGGTCACAGTGGTCCCTGCATCAGTAGTTGCTTTTGTATCTGCTAACCCTGAAAACTGCCTGATGCCCTGAGAGCATGACCAGAATAACCTGTCAGATGGTCCCAACTACATGGAGCAAGCAGTTATGAAACAAAGAGGCACAGGTTGAGAGTATAAAGGCACACCTCAATCCTGCAATAAATGAGTCTGCTTGTACTTCGTACCTGACTCCCCGAGTTTGTGTCATTGAATCTCAACCTCCTTACCCCCTATCCCCAAGGCCTGTCTTGAGGAGCTGAGGACTAGTGTAACAGAGTAGGTTATTTTTTTCTTTTTGTGTATCTATGTGTGATTTGTGCATGTAAGTGCTACCCTAAGCTAAACAAGGCTCCTGCCAGGATCCAGTGTGTGATCCATTCTGGTTACTGCTCCAGTAGACAGCAACAGCAATCCACCAAACTATCGAGACCCTCAAGTTCTGTGGTCACTTTTCTACTTAAAACTTTCTTCCTGCACAGCATCACTAAGAGCTTCCAAGGTGGCCTACCAGAGCTTCCCTTTCTTCCTTTCTTTGATGGCATCAAGGGAGCAAAATGAGGCTGCAAATTGAGCTTTGTCTGTCAGAGATTTAGGAATAATCTAAGGATTCTTTCAGAGTCCACAATGCTCCTTTGGTGCTGCTTGTAACCTGCTAAATGAGGACCTTTCTTTACATCAGATAGCCAAGTCAGACATTTGCACCTTGACCTTAGGTAATTCTACCCTGAGAGATCACTGTTTTTCTGTAGTGATCTCTTTGAGTCTCTTCCCCTGCAATTACTGGCTAACCCCTGGTGTGCACTGTCTTGGTTTCATCTCATTTATAACCACAACAAAGAAATTTGACATGTTTCATATTTGTGTTTCTCTAATACTTTTAAATAGCACTAGGCATCTCTAATTATTCTCTTCTAATATGTAGATTGTTTAGGTATTTGAACAGCCATGTTCCTTTCTTCATTTCTACCTCAGCAGTATCTACAGAAACCTGCAAAATATCTACTGTACAACATATCAAGAGAGAGACAAAGAGGAGAGAGAGAGAGAGAGAGAGAGAGAGAGAGAGAGAGAGAGAGAGAGAGAAAGACTGAAAGATGGAAAGACACAGAGAGAAGCATTGCTTGAAAAACACAGAATGATGGATGTTGACCTCTGAAAATCACCAAGGCAGAAAGTGTAGCAAAAATAATCACCACAAAGATGTGATTAAGTTAGTCTCTCTCAATGAATGAATCACAGGGATGAAACAATTCTAGACATCACCTGCAGAAGTGAAAAATGAGGTTGTTAGTGAAAAGCCATATGCAAATATTATCAGACACTGGAACATTTCTCATTATGTATGAAGAGGACATTGCCAACGTGGAGTGATACACACACACTTCAGTTTCCAGTTTTTGATAAATCACTCTGTTAAAAAGAGTACATGGATTTAAAGTCTAAAATTGGTTTGTTTACACGAATGAAACATGAACAGGAGCAAGTGACAGGAGATCTCTATAGAGTATTTCAAGTAATAATATAATGATATTAAGATTTTCATTTTTCACATTTGTAATTCATTAATTTAACAGAGGGAACAATGAATAATTAAGTAATGACTGAGAGGTTAAAAGCACTTCCTACTCTTGTAGAAAATATTGTTCAATTACCAACATCCACAAGGTAGCTAAAAGCAATCTGTAACTTCAGTTCCAGGAAATCCAACTACATCTTCTGGCCTCCATGGGCCCCTGCACACCCATAATCTCACCTCTCTCCACCTGTTCTAAAGGCAGGTCTCTCACTGAACCTGAAGTTTCCCTTTTATGTTAAACTCGGTTTTTGTGATCAGAAGATCCACTGTTTGTGGTTTATAGGAATCAGCGTCTATATACTGGCTGCTGATCTGATCTCAAGTCCTTGTAAGAACTCAGTAAGTTCTCCACCCATTAATCTTTCTACCCAGATTCCCACATCCAATATCTTCTAAGCAAATTTGTGTCCTAACTTATTTTCCCTGTAATAGAATTGACTGGTTAAAAGGTACCAATGGATACTGAAAGTCAAGACTGATCAAACATTGTAAGTTTTATTCTCTTAAAATCTTGGAGCTTTCTCCTCCCTCCTCTCTGCCCACCTTCATCAGAACTATGGAGACTAAACCATACATGATAGCGTCCCTTCTCCCACCCATCTTCCCTGCTTGCTTAGTCCTTTCAGGCACAGCAACCTGCTCTGAGAAACTAGCTATCCCATGTAGTCCTCCATTCTCCTACCACTTCTCTGCCCACTGCAGCTGCTAAGCCACACAGATCTGCTAATCTGGTATCATATAGCCAAAGGATACTCATCAGAGGCTTGCTGCACCAGGGCCATCCAGAATAATCCTTCTTCAAATACAAACTACAAGGGAAACATCCAGAGATCAAAGCCATCCAGATGACTAAAGGTCTTCAAAAGAACACAATCATCTAAAGACAGAACAATATGACACCTTCAGAACACAGCAACCTGTAGGTCCTTTGTTCTGGAGGGTGTCCCACGAGAATCTCCCGGCTGGGGACAGGGTGAGAGCAGGGAGGGTTTGCTACTGTCTCCGTGCTGCCTCCAGCCTGCGCAGCTCCACTGTCTGTAGGTCTCTGGCCTGGCCTGATGTGGGAGGTCTGGGCCAAGGGACACAGAGTGCGAGCAGGAGGAGAGATTGCCTGCCACACTGCTGCCTCTGCTCACCCGCTGCCACTGTGCTGCACCTGTCTCTCTGTGCTGAGCCGATTCGGGCCTGGGCTGGGCCGGGCGGATAAGAAGCTGGCTAGCTGGCAAGGAGGCAGCTTGGTGTCCTAGGCAGGTTCCGGGGAGAGCAGATCTCTCCCCAAGTGTTACAGCTCTTGTGACAGAAACTCTCGGACACCAGGATAATTCTTGAGCACCTTACTTCCCCTAAATAAAGCCCTTATATATAGTTTCAGGGTGGGTTAGGGTCTGGCAGCAGATAATGCCTATTGGCTTGGTCTGAGGTGTTGGAGATACCTCATCTGCATGTGGGAGAGCCTGAGGCACTGTTCCTCCTGACTGATGGTCATAAACCTCTCTGTGGAAGGGGTTGTTAGAGGGCTGAAGCTAAATGAAAAGAACCAGAGCCTGGAACCAGGGCTGAGCTCCTGCAGTCCAGTAAGGTTCTGGGGTTACAAGCTCATGTTCAACCAAGCACCCAGCTGCTTCTCACAGCCCACCGCCCCACAGTAACCCTAACCCTTCTGTAGCAAGTACTGGATACCCTAACACAACCAAAGCATGAGCAAATGACCTCAAACCCAATCCTATAAAATAATAGAGGCTTTTAACGTAGAAATTAATAAATCCCTTAATAAAGTACACAAATTCAGTTAAACTGGTAGAGGTTTTAAAGAAGAAAGAAAGAAATCCCTTAAAATTATATATAAAAAAAAATAGAATTATACAGATGAAGGAAATAAATAAAACCGTGCAAGCATTAAAGAAAATACAAAAAGAGGGAATTTTAGAGGTGGAAAACCTAGAGAAGTGAACAGGAACAACAGATGCAAGCCACACCAACAAAATACAAGGAACAGAAGAAAGAATCTCAGGCGTAGAATATATAATAGAAGAAATTGATAGATTAGTCAAAGAAAATGTTAAATCGAAAAATTTCCTGAGACAAAAATCCAGGAAACGTGGGATATCATGAAAAGTCATAAGTTAATAATAGGAATAAGTATTATACATTGTGCTAGCAAATAACAAGGACACATGCTCCACTAAGTTTATAGCAGCCTTATTTATAATAGCTAGAAGCTGGAAAGAATCCAGGCGTCGTCAACAAAGGAATAGATACAGAATATGTGGTACACAATGGAGTACTACTCAGCTATTAAAGACAATGTTTCTGCCCCTGCTTTCAAATGATTTCTTGAGTTCTAGATCACACAAAAACAAAGGAATTTCTGTCCTGAGACAGCAGAAAGCAGAATGGATAAAAAGGACTGAAGTGCCTCCTTAAAGACATTTTATAAAGGTACAGAATCAAATTGGATCCATGGGGCCACAGCTCTTCTAACCATCTCTTGGTCACTTCTGAACATCAAAAAGCCCATTAAGGATATGTAAAATTCGATATTAATTTTGAAGTAGATGAAACATTCAAACCAATTCTCCATTCCCTCCTCTCTTTCTCTGTGAGCAGTTGTGGGTTTAGCAAAACAGCACATAGGTAGAGTCCATTTTATTTACATTGATCACACAGAAAATAGTTTTTAAATATTGTTTCTTCTTTTTTAATATTTTAGCTGTTTTTAAACAATAGTGGGTCTCCTATGGAATCTCTTTAAACAGATATCATTGTACTTGATATTGTCTAATATTTTTCTCTTGCAGGTGGTTTGATTTTAACCTTAAGGCTTTCAAAATTCTTTAGCAAGAATTATGGTCACACACGCACACACAAAATAACCACTTAAATGTGATCATTTATGATTTATTTTAAACAGTAAGAAAAATGTAATTAAATTTTGACTTTAGAATTTAAATTTAGAAATTAAAACACAGTGTCCAACTTCAATAAGATAGCTATTTATTTATTTATTTATTTATTTCCAGATTTTATTTTCCCACATCCACTCTTCTACTTTTCCACATCCCATACCTCCAAACCACCCTGTCTCCATGAAGCTGTTCCCACTACTCAACCCCCAACCCCAACCCCACCTGACCTCTAAATTCTCTGGGACCTCCTGTCTCTTGAGGGTTAAGTGAATCATCTCTGATTAAACACAGACTTGACAGTCCTCTGCTGTATATGTGTTGGGGGCCTCTTATCAGTTGGTATATGCTGCCTTTTTGGTTGTCAAGTATTTTCCCTCCACAAATACTGTATCCTACCCTCTTTACATTGCTTCTATGAGGGTGCTTCCACACCCACTCACCCACCAAGTCCCTCCTCAGTGCCATAGCATTTCCCTATGCTGGGGCATCATGCCTTCACAGGACCTAGGGCTTCCCTTCTCAATGAAGCCAGATAAGGCCATCCTCTCTGCTACATATGCAACTGGGGCCATGGGGCGCTCCATGTGTACTCTTTGGTTGGTGATTTAGTCCCTGGGAGCTCTGGGGGGTCTGATTGGTTGATATTTGTTGTTCTTCCTATCAGTTTGCAAACCTCTTCAGCTCCTTCAGTCCTTCTCCTAACTCCTCCATTTGGGGACCCTGTTGTCAGCGAAATGAGTATGATAGTTTTTGCTTTATCTTATTATTTTCTCATTTTCTTATATTTGTAAATGACAAATTAATAAAATACATAAAATATGTAACAACTGAACTATCGCTTATACCTGCTTGGAGGGGGAGAAGTCAGTTTTCTTCAGTAGATACTGGGTATATCAGTGACTCCTGCAGAGGAGGCCTCATGTTCAGGAGTAAGTGACCAACCTATAACGTATTTTATAGTTTTTCTTTTTCTTTTTTCTTTTTTTTTGTGGGTGTGTGATGTGAACTTTTATTTGGTTATAGTTTAGTTGTTTTGTTTTTTGGGGGGGATGTGGTTTTATATTGTTTGTTTTAGTTTTTTGTTGTTGTTGTATTGGTTCTTTGTTTTTTAAGAAAGAATTTAAAGTTTGTTGGATACGGATGAGAAGAGGATATGGAAGGATTTAGAGGAAGGAAAGAATATGATCAAAAGTTATTTAAATATAAATAATGAAAAATAAAATAAAAAGGAAAACAACCAAACATAAGAATATAGATAAAAATATACTACAAGTAGAAAAGAAATACAAAAAAAAAAAAAAACCCCACTAACTATTACATATAAAAACGTGTTTTGGAGCAGATTTACAGCTCAGTGAGACCACCATTGCCTTGTCTACCACAGATTGGACAGAACAACTGTCCCTATATGAGCAGGAACATTTTCCATGTCAATATATGTTGAACCCCTATGAATAGCACACAAATGAGGAAGATGATACTGAAACCACATCCTACACAGAGGGTCTATCAGGAACTATGCTTCTGTAGGGAGTAAGAATCACTATTCATAAGGGACATGAATGCAGGTAGGTTGTTTATATTTCAGTGTATAGCTTCAGATCCAAGTACATGGGGGTAACCCTAACTGGACTCAAGGTTTCCTAACAGTGAAAGCAAGAGGACCCAAAGTTGGGAAGAAAAGAGGACATGGGGCAGTTTGAAAGAAAATAATTGATGTGACACGCTCAAAATCAGTAGTGCTTATAAGCTGTCAGTCCAAGTAATCTCTCTGTTCCTAAAGATTCTCATCATTCTTCCTTTTTCTTTTTTCTTCCTCTTTTCTTTCTCATTCTTTTGCCTTCTCCACTTCCATTCTTTAGCCTTCTCCCAACCAGAGATCCTGAACCCAGTCTTTTATTTACTAAAGTTACATCATTAAGGCTTCTATCATTATTAATACTTTTTAATTCTAATATTTACATCAATTCTATGAGTCCTACGTTAATAGTCCCAACACCTGCTTCCTTAAAACAGAAACTAAACCCAAAGCAAAAGCATATTTTCTAATAATTTTTACATAGCCTGTTTTTCATGGGTAACTGGACAAAGCTCTTGTGGTTTCCTGGAACAGTAGAGAGCAGCCTTTAGTAACTATTTACATGTAAGAACACAAAGGTGACAGTCTACTAGAGTTAAAATAATTTTTACAAACTTTTCAAATTTATGCAAGCAAAGCAGCTAGCTCTCTGTCTCTAATCTCTCTCTAGGCCTTGTCATCTCCAATCCTTTAAGTAGCTAGGAGAGCGAAGTATTAACATTTTATACGCTTGTAATCATCTTTTATTTCTTGAATCTTTGTTTCCTTTCTTAGTTCCATAGCCTCACTCTCCTTCTGATTTCTAGATAACATGCAAGACTCTCTCCTATAAAATAAACTCATTTATCAATTGCTTGTTTTCTACAGATTCATTCCTTTCCTATGCATGCCTTTTCTTCTTTAGATCACTTTAATTCTCTATTCCTGATGTCCCCAAGTTCACCCTGGCTAGTTAATGTGCCATTGGACCAGACGGTACATGTATCTCCTCATAATTCCAAATTCAGAGTCAAGTATGACAGTGAACTATTCTACAAAGGACCCTGTAGGCATTTGTGGCCTCTGTGGTTATGTTGTCTAGATCCTTTCCATGGCCAAGGAGAAGACCTACCTGTTCCTTGTCCTCCACAGATTCATGACCATGTTCATTCCTCATTCTGGAGAACCACACCTGTTCGTTTATTATGGCATGATTAGCCATATGGGGGAATTGTATTCTTTAAAGACAAAGATTGAAAACAAAATAGTAGAGACAGTAGATCAGGGCAACCCCAGTCAACAAAACACCTGGGGATTGTTGGCATCAAAGGCCTGACAATGCTCCAGAGGCAGGAACATGTCACATCTTCTCTTTACACAGCCATGCTAGATCCAATATGTGATCAAAATATATTGCAATATATGAAAATTTCAATTAGGAAATAAAAGTTATTTTATAAATAATTTATAACACAGGTAGATCAAAATAAACAAACAAACAAACCTCTAAGTAGTATGGGACTATAATTCCAGGTGCCTGGGAAGCACATGCTGATGGATTATAAATTCATGGCTCAACCATTATTCTGTGACTCTCTCATAATTAAATAAGTATATGGGGGCTTAGAAGATAGCTCAATTGGTTCAGTTTACTCTGCAACCATGGTGAACTGTGCTTGATCCTCAGAACTCACATAGACTCTCTTGTAGTTCACACATGCAAATTCATCTTTGAGGAGGCAAAAATAGATTTCTGGAATTTACTGCACAGCCTTTAGAGTATACTTGAAATGTCTCAGAACATTAAAAATTTTGTCCCATAAGCATGCATGACCTTAAATGGAACATCAATGTTGAACATAGCCATGCCAAAGAATAGGAATCATTGTAGAATGACCTTAAATGGAACAGTAGTGTTGAACATAGCCATGCCAAAGAATAGGAATCATTGTAGATGAGTTGTAGATGGAATGTGAGAGCAAGAGTTTGTGGCTGATTATAAGGAAATAGTATCTTACTGGAATCATGTGAACTGAGCATATGAACTCATAGCAGTCATAAAATCATGCACACCCATGTTCAATGCACCCTTAAGCCATGTGAAATTCCAGCATGGAGAGGGGAATTGGATACAAGGTTTACCCCTATCTGAGGAGACATAGCAGAAAGATGGCTGCTATGAAAGGGAGCCTGCTGTCTCTAAGTGTGCTACACTGGTGGGTCTATCATATTCCAGAGAAAAGCTGTATACCCATCACCCTATGTGCTGTTCTAACTGTTTGTGATAAGTGAAAATACTGAGGACACAAAGTTGGGTGCACATAAAATGAAGATAGATATTCAGTAAGGTAGAGAAAAAAAGTTGAATGTGATCAAAACTTGTAAGAAATTTTCAAAGATCTAATACAAAAACGTTGTTGAAATTTAAGGGCCAACACCAAACAGCTCTGGCCTGTACATATACATACACATGCACACACAAACAAGTGAAGAATATCAAATAATATCACAATAAGGTTGTTTCTCAATTCCATAATCATACAGCAGCCTTAAAGTAAGAAGTAAGAATACATAAGGCAGATGACAAAAAGAAGCAGAGAAAGAATAACATTACAAAAACACATTTGTTTAACTTTTGTTCATGTTTTAGTAGAATGTTTTATTTTTGCAAAATACAAAATGTCAAGTGGATATTTAACATTACCAACCAAGGGAAAGTATTTTATAAGAGGAATATATAACTTGTTATATGCAGTAGGTATTGAATGCAGGGTCCAGATGTCAGTTCTCAGAATCTGTAAGTGACCAAAAGGTTTATATTTCTCAGAGTGTTCGCAATAGGAATGCAGCACTGTAATAAGATCCAAACATGTGATCATACAGAAAATAAAACATGCATTGTGGAAAATAAAAGAGAGTGAATGCATTTGTATGAGGAGCTCCAGAAGACTCAGAATTTGAAAACACTTGAAGTGCAAAGTTGAGCACATGTGGTATTTAACCAAGTGCAAAATGTGGGAAAAAACATGCTAGACATCAAAAGTCCTGCATAGAGGCCTGGAGGAGTAAGGGAGAAGGTCATTTTCAAGCATCTATAAATAATCAAAGGTGTAGTGAGAACAGGGAGGCATAATGGAAAAAGGAATATAAATAAGACAAGCAACAAATTATATCCAACCTTTCCCTGCTTATGAGACTAAGCCACTGAAAGATTTAAAGCTTGGTGTTATGATAAATTTTCAGTCTTAGAAGAACATTCTGGAAGTACTTTGGAGGGTGTAGAGTGGATAAAAACACTGGAGAGGAACTGAAGCTATCTGACTGAAACTTCTCTTAGAAATAGGAAGCATATTGGCACTGGTGAGATGATTTAGTGGGTATACATGCTTCTTGTAAAGCCTGATAAGAGGAGTTAAATCCCCAAGACATAGATGGCATGAGGAGAGAACTGACTCCTGAAAGTTATCCTCTGAATTTCACATATACCTGACCTCCCTTGACACAAATAAATCAATTTAATAAAAAATAGATAAATAAAAGAATTATGATAAAGAGATGAGCTTAGGGGAACATGGTGAAAGGAAGGAGAGAGGATTTCTGCATTCCCAGAAGTCTTCCATGTGCACTCTCTTTTAGCTGACCTTACAGCTTTAAATTAAATAGGATATACCAAAGAACTTGAAAAATTATAAAGCATACATGTATTTGATTAAGTTATAATATTAAAGTTCTGGCCATTTAAATAAATCACTCCATTTTCATTTATAACACAAATTAAATGCAATGTTATGTAATTAAAATGTTAGTGTGTTTTATTTAAAAATTAAAAATTTTCGGGACAGATAACAAGGGAGTAGGAAATAAAAATCCCTTTTAATTACTTTTATGATAAGTTTTTCTCTTCTGATAGGGAATGTACCACAACTTGCACAATACCATGAAAGGGGACAAGATCATGAACTGGGGGAGATAGGAGAGAAGTCCAGAGGAACAGAAGAATGAAGAATGAATGGAAAGATACAATTGTGGGTTTTGTGGGAGTGAGGGGAACCTCTATATAGTCTCAGAGACCTGGAATGTAAGAAGCTCCCAGAACTCAATGGGAATGACCTTAGCCTAAGTGTCCAACAGTAGGGAAATGCAAGCTGAAGAGGCCACCTCCAGTAGATAGACAGGGCCCGCAGTGGAGCGATGGGGTCACCAATCTACCTTCAACATTTTTGATTCAGAACTGTTCCTGTGTAAAAGAAATGCAGAGATAAAAATGGAGCATAGATTGAAAGAAAAAAATCCAGTGCCCTACCAAACTTTGGATCCCACCTGTAAGATGGTCATCAAACCCTGACACTATTACAGAGGCCATGTTGTGCTTGCAGACAGGCGTCTGGTGCAACTGTCCTCTGAGAGACTCTCTCAACAGCTGACTAAAACTGATGCAGATACTTACAGCCAACCATTGGACTGAGGTCAGAACCCCTATGATTGGATTAAGGAAAGGATTGAAGAAGCTGAAAGGGATGGCATCCCCATAGGAAAAACAATAGTATCAACTAACCTGATTTCTTGGGAGAGCCCAGAGTCTAAGGCACCAACCAAATGGCATCCATGGGCTAGTCTGTGGACCCCAATACATATGTATCAGAGGACTGCTTTATCTGGCTTCAGTGGGTGAGGATATACCTAATTCTGTAGAGAATTGATGCTTGAGAGAAGGGGGATGATGGGAGCACTGGTGAAGTGGGAATGGGTGGGTCGGGGTGGAGGTGGGGGAGTATACAAGGATGATGAATGGGGAAGCATCTCTCAGAGGCAAAGAAGGGTGATGGGTTGAACAACTCTTGGAGGAGGGACTGGGAAGAGGGAAACATTTGGAATATAAATAAATAAAACAATTAAAAAACATTTACTTTATTATATGTATTTTACTGAAAATATAAACTGAAGTATGTGCATTAAAGCAAGAAAAGATGTCTGATACCCTGGAAATAAAGGAATGACTAGCTATGATTTACAATGTTGGTGCTAGGAACAGAACCTCATTCCTTTGCAAGAGTAACAAATATTCTTAACCACTGAGCCATCTTTCCTGCCTTTAACCCTCCTTTAATATTCTTCATTCATCACTGCTCCTACATTATAAATCTCCAGAGTCTTTTTATTTTTGCTTTGTTCACCCACAACTACTGTTTTTCTTCTTTCTCTGAGAATATGTTTTCAAAGAATTAATACAAAGGAAGGAATTAACACTAGCACATTACCTAGGAATGTAAAAGGTCCATTCATTGCTTATAAGGCATTTACAATGGATTAAGAAGAGTGTAAGATGTTAGTTATCAGAAGGTAGAAAGGCAAGCTTGGTCTTCATCCTCATTAAGGTTATTATGTACTATGTAAGATAATAAAGGTTGTCTGTAGACAGAGACATACCAAGATATAGACAGAGAAGAAAAAAGCAAAGAAAGGAAAATGAGAAAAAACAGAGACGACAAAATAAAACAGACAGTGTAATGCAGTCTATAGATGATAGAATATGAACTTGATATTAAGGAAGTAATGTCATCCTTTATGAAGGAAGCGAGGCTCATGGCATTATCAGGAAATTTGGTTTAGGCCTCAAATCCTGAGACAGATTCACCTTTTGGGTAAGAGATTTATTTAAAGCATCAATAGCACTGTAGACACATTTATATTTCATAGTTAGAATCCTTTTGTATAGGTTTCAGAGAAAGGGGGAAGGTTCTTTGGCCTGTAAGTAAAACATACTCTACAGTGTATGGTTACAATTAGTGAATAATTCATGAGGATGTATAGGGAAAAGTCTCAAAAATAAATAGATAGATAGATAGATAGATAGATAGATAGATAGATAGATAGATACATAGATAGATAGAGCAAGCTGCTTTAGTTTTCAATGTGGAAAATCAAAGGCCTTGGATGCAGGATCAGCCATATTTCAACCAAAATGAAAAGGTTTTACAAAATGGAGTGACTTTGGGTAACAACATTTGATGGCAGTAATATATAATATATATATATATATTCAAAATATGCAGACTCTGTATTGAATCCTCTAATGGAGAATACACCAAAGCTACTTCCAGGAAATAGTTCTATTTGGCTTGAAAATGATAGTGAGAAACAAATACTGGTAGAGTCACTGCGGCCATAAATTTCAAAACAGAGAGTAGAGACAATTACTATAAGAATCATGGATGTCATGTGTCATTGTGTGACACAAAAGGAAGAGCTCTGAGCTATGATTTACTGGAGATTTCAAAGTACATTGTAGACTAATCTTTACCTCAAGAATATCTTAATTAGAACCAGTTACTATCACAAGTGTAAATGTAGGGAATATGAACCTTTTTTTTTTCTAAAGAAAGAGGACAAAATGGTATTTTTATATAACTGAAAAATTATATAGTAAAACTATAATTATATAGTAAAAGTTACTGCTATAAGGGAATATTTCTGTTGAGATTTGTACAGAGGAATTGTGCTAACTTTAAATGGATTCAATGACTTTAAATTTTTACATAAGAAAGGAACCTTTATTAACTGATAATAGAATATTTGCCAAAGTGGATTCAGTTTATGTTGTTGCAGACCAAGAAAGGAAACAGAAGAACTAATATGAAAAAGCCCGGGTGAAGGATTGCATGTCTATATGCTATGATCTTCATCAGCAACAGATCAGCCACAAGGCTCAGGATGTTACTGGTAACATTTCAACCAGCTTATAAATACAGGCCCAAAGAGAAGAGTCAGTGACATTGCATGTAAGTAAATTGCACATTATCCTAGCATGAGAGACACATCACCAATAAAGCAAAGTTCAAAGAAAAATGATAAAACTCATACTGCCCAATGATGCTATGTGACATAATATCTGTTTTATATCTCTTGAATGCTTTTTAAATACTAAAATATAAATTAGAAAATCTAATAACTTCTTTATTGAGAACCAAAGGCAGATGAATTTTTTTAAATCATCTCAAGTGTGGGATAAAACACTAAACTCCTTAACCAACTGAAACTGATGGTTGTATGTTCCTATTTATTTAGTTATTTATATCTCTGCTCATGATAAAACAGCAATTTTTGTTTCATTCACATTGTTACTTGACATCAATCATTGTTAAAAATGAAGAAGGGATAATGTACCAAGGGGGAAAGCATGACAATATTAAGATGAATAAATTTGTTTCCAAGCTCAAGGTTTCATATCTTATTATTTAAGCTAGAAAATTATTTTAATGTGATTTCAAAATGTTTGTCCTCTTCATCATTTCATTTTATGCACAGATGTCTAACAATTGTATTTATAACATGGGTACACAAATTAGGTTTACACATTCTCAGTGAAAGAGAATTGTGTGTGTGTTGTGTGTGTGTTATCATTCTGCTTGATTTAACTACATGTGTTGACATTTATTTTGTTACAATTTTCCTTTTTCCTCATGCCCCTTTTTGTCTCTTGTTTACTTCATTCTACCATCTGTTATTTCAATCATTGTATACAAAACAATCTGATGTTTCTATTTAGAAATTTAAGCCAGCCATTACAATTCATTTATTCCATACTTCATCTTTACAACACAACCTAGAGAAACCTGCCATGATGGAACCTCCAGTGTTCTCCATCTGTTGTTTGAGTAGGCTCTTCTTACTATTAAGCCATTTGTAAACCTAGATATGAGACAAAAAAAAATTCCTGTCTTTCTTTCTGGATACTCATCTTTGATATATTTAGACTAATCAAGACCAAAATCATTATGAGGAGCAGAAAAGACTTGGAAGATAGATGATGCCTAGCACATCCTAGGCATTCAGCACATTCTCCATCTTTTTTTTTTGAGGTAATTTATCCATGTGACTCAGACCATGTGTTTTAGCCCTAGCACACATACTAATATAGTAACGATTTAATTCTTTTTTATTTTATGTCCACAGAAACCATAGGAGTTGATAAAAACATCATTATTCTGCATCTCCCCATATGAAATGTTTTTATTACAGAGCAAGAAAGAAGTGTGAGGTAACATGAAGTTGATGTCAGAGCTCTTTGATGGTAAGGTCACAAATAGCAAAGCTTTTCATCTACATCTAGTCACAGTATAATTGGAAGAAATTATTAGTATTTTTAAAAAGGACAACATGGGTCATAGAGTATACCTGAAATATACACACTTCAATTATCATGGCTCAGACAATTGCAAAGAGAATTGGTCTGATCATTACTGTATATTCTAGCTTGGTATACAGGAATACATTTTCTAGATCTGTAGTTAATATGAGCCATAGTGAGGAATAGAGTAAATCCATGTTTCCTTTGCCTTTATTAAGCACATTGTACTTGTCACTTGACAAGAGTAGAGACCAATTTGAGCTTTACTACTGTGCCTAAGAAGTAGAAATGTTAACAGCAACAGTATTCCGTCATTGTTCATAATACCAGTCTTTTGTCTCTGCCCTAAAAGTGTGATGACTTGTACCAGCACCTATGAATAATTACACTCTGGCTGTTACTTGTACCTCTGTCATAGCTGCTGATACTACTTGTCTTAGATAGATAAAAACAAGTTCAGTAATGGTTACAGCTTGTTTTTTTTCTTTACTTTTGTGTGTGTGGTCGATTATAGCCTGTATGTACATGATATGCTACCTTCTTAACTATGTCAAACAAAAGCTAATTGATTTGAAATGCTATCTTTTCCATGACTTCTTTATGAGAGTAGAAGTTCATGGCTAGATTTTCAACACTCTGAGACAATACACAGATTTCTATGTGAAAAAATAATAGTTATATTTTCATCTTTTGATTCAAGGGTTTCAAAATGTGAAAAATCTCAGTTATCTCTTTATTATATTTTCAAATTTGATATCTCTAGGTAGTTTCCATCAGTGGACAACTGATTTCCCTAAGAACTATCTCCCTGTACTGTACCTCCTGAAATTCCAGGGCCTATATGAAGAGTATATTCCACAGCTTGCTTCACTGGACTGGCTCATTCTCAATTAGTGATAGACAATGGCCATCTGATTTAAAAAGAATGATATTGTCTCGTGTGTTATAAGATGATTCATCAACTTAAATGGAGAAGAGGGCAGAAAGGATAAAGATATTTGATCAAGTAAATTACTATTGTCTGAAAGCAAAGTGACAATGATTGCTTGTTATATTATTTTTTCCAAAAATAGTTTGAAGTCCTCAGAACCATGATAATTATGTATAAATACATGAAAAGATTAGCATATTCTCTTGCTATGTTCTGGTTGCCGTTATAATTCTAGGCTCATGCTTGAAATCTCTAATATCTGATTATGAAAATATTCTTATCATATGTATCTTAAGAACAGTTTACTGGTGATATGCTAGATATAGAGTTTGAAAGGAGGAACAACCAGGAGACTGTCTTAGCTTAGAAAAATATGGTATATATCCACATACGTGTGGATTTAAACTTTTAAACCAATTATAGCCAAGCTGCAATCCATAGAGTAGGGTATTTCAGGGGACAGGTTCATCTAGATCTCCCTCAGACAGGGCAATAGAATACATAGTTAAAGATGTTGAGGAAGCAAGTAGAAATGGGAAGAGAAGAGGGACACAGGAAAGGATTATGGAGGAGTGTCAGAGAAAATTAATGGGCATTTGAGGTACTGTAGAATTAAAATACAATAGAAGCTTTCTAAATCTATACATGTATGAAAATGATCTAAATAAAATTGCCAAATAATGAGGAAGCCAGAATACAAACTGGACATCGTTTGTCACCAAATGAAGCTTCCAGTATTAGAATTAGTTTACATCTAAAAGAATAATTTGGCCAAAGGGCTCCTTTGAAATCTCCAAATAACTCAGGATTTTATTCTTAATTGTTGAGTAATTGTTGAATAAAGAAAAAAAACACACATTCTCTGTCTCTCTGTCTCTGTCCGTCCGTCTGTCTGTCTGTCTGTCTGTCTGACTGTCTGTCTGTCTGTCTCTTTCTATATATGTGTAAGTGTATATGTATGTTGTATAATAGTGCCACAATAAAAATAGGAACTTATATCTTTCTCATATGCTATTGACTTTTTTTCTTGAAAGTAGTGGAATTTCAGAATCTTAAGATTGTTGTATATCATTTTTAAAAATATCTACAGACCATCATAGTTTGTTATCACATCACTTTTTTCTATTTTTGCTTTTATTTCCTATGTCTTTTGAGTTCAATTTACAAATTTATTTTCTAGAACCAATAAGTCTGCTTATTTTGCCCTTTGATACTTTCAGGTGGTTTAATGGAAACTTTCAGAGTTGATTTTTCACAGGGTTAGGGAAGAGAGATTGATCTTTTACACATGGGTATGTAGCTTTACTGATATTTGTTAAGTAGGCAACTCATCACTAAAATGGGTTTTAGTGCTATTATCAATATTCAAATGATTATAGCTTCATTGGTTCATTTGTGGGTTCACTACTTAGTTCTATCTTTTTGCTCTGTTTTTTATAGCAATCCCATGCTGTTTTGTGACCTACACACTTCCCTAGTGTATTTTTAAATCATGTATTATGATATCCAACACCGATTCCTGCTGTTTAGGAATGCTTAGGTTATTGAAGACTTTTGTGCTTCCACATAAACCATTTCTACAGGAATTACTAGAGATATTTTACAATTGAAAAACAAATGAGATCCATTTCTGTTACAGTTAAAACGAATCTATATACCAATGCCTCCAGGCAATATGTTTTTCCAGAGCATTGTAATCTGATACTTTTCAATATAAATTTATATTAAATCTTTCATAGTGTTTTAAATTTACATTATAAAATTACTTTAATAAGTGTTTGCTTATATTCTTCCCATTATGAATTGATAGAGTTTGTTATACTTTACAGTTCATTTTAATACCATATGTTGATATAAATATACACAAATATAAACCCTTTGTCATAATTTTTCAAGTATTTACTCATATTGTCATGGGTGTATATTAATCTTTTCGTCATCCAAGTATAGCCAATCCACAATATTCACACTAGATAATAGTGCAATGACTATGTTAGTATGTGAAATAAATTAGTTTATACATATTCTTTCTATTAACAAAAAGAGGTAGTTCCCTATTTGGTCACATCATCTCCCTGAATGTGAGATTGGTTTATATGTGTTTCTTTGTAAAGACACCTTATTTCATGTAGGCTTTTCATTTAACATTGAACCTCATGGTCTGTAATACTATAATTCATATTAGAACAAAGCCTGTCTAACATCTTTCACTTCATTAGGCCTAACATTGAATTTCTATATATAGGAACATAAGAGCCCTTATTCTTGGAGAACAGCTTAAAGAGGAAAACATACAAGAAAATGCGCTCAAATCATATAAAAGTTGAAATACAGAGATTACTAGCGAACACTTGTTTATAACCTGGAAATTGAAACATTGAGGCTGCGGAGAGGATATTTTGCCTCATTAAGGAAATGCTTGTCATGTACTGGAGATGTCTCACTATTTTTTACATCATTAATTTGCTACCAGGGATTAAATGGCAATCACAAATAAATTTATGTTAATGAATAAAGGCACAGATGCAAAATCTAAGAAGAGATAACACTGTGGAAAAGTGGTATTGAGACATGTTTAATAATAACAAAAAGAATAAACAGAAATATCCCCCTACACACATACACACAGAGTCAGCGACATGTGGGGCAAAGGAAAACAGAGAAAGAGGAGGCAGAGGGAAGGGAATGGAGGAAGGGAAGGAAGATGGGAGAAAAGCAGAAAGAAAGTTAGGAAGGGAGGAAGAAGTGAAAGAAGGGAGAAAGGGAGAAAGGGAGAAAGGGAGAATAGATCTTTGATGAAAACAAAGTATATAGACCATTCTTCCTGTATATTCTAGCCCCTTATATTTCAGTGCATTATTCTAGCTTGTTTTATATTGCTATGACAAGCAGCATTGCCAAAAGCAACATGAGGAGAAATGGATTTCTTTTACTTATATTTCCTGATTACAGCATATCATTGAGAAGTATCATATTCTTATAGGTTTTTCTTTAAAAATTAATATCTTAAGAAAAAAATATAAAACTTACTCAGTGTAGAACTTTTAAAACTTAAAATGTAGGAGTATTTTAATAAAATATGATATAGTTTACAAGGCTATATAGTACTCTAGTTAGTAGATTAAAGGAAGCAATTAAAAATTATTTTATGTCACTTAAAAATCTGTAGGACCAATAATTACCAAAAGAAGAGGTTAATAATTTGAAACAATGCAAAGCATAAGGTAGGTAAGAAGGGTAATGGGGGAGGAGTAATGAGGTAAATAGAGGTTTCATGTGTAGAATTATTGTATACCAGATAAAACAAGAAATATTACACTGAGATGCAGAGATAGTTCAGTGGTTTGACATCAGCTATTAAAAACATGTATTGATGGATTATAAAAAGTGAGGACTCAAACTTGGATAGTTAGAAATGGGGATTTAGACCTTGGAGGATTTGTGTGAGGGGGAGTGAATATGAGCAAACTAGATGAATAAAAATTACACACAGAGAGAGAGAGAGAGAGAGAGAGAGAGAGAGAGAGAGAGAGAGAGAGAGAAGAGAGAGAGAGAGAGAGAGAAGAGAGAGAGAGAGAGAGAGAGAAGAGAGAGAGAGAGAGAGAGAGAGAGAGAGAGAGAGAGAGAGAGAGAGAGAGAGAGAGGCTTAGAGGTTGTGGTCCGGCTACAACAATGGCTGTCTACCAATGGAAGGTCCAAGAATCCAGTAGTTATTTGGTCCACAACTAAATGGATGTCTAGCTGGTCTTCAATGTTCATTGTCATCCAAAAGAAGTAGGCTCTGATACCAGTGAAGGAATAACCTCATTATCAAGGTGAAAGCAAGCAGGAAAGAGCAAAACTTTTGTCTTCCATGTTCTTTACACAGCATGCCTGCATACAATGTGGCCCAGGATTAAACTCAATCTTACAACTTCAAAAGGTCCAGATTAAAGAAGTATCTCCCACTTAAGTGATCAGTATTAGGAGTGATTATTCACACTTCAAATGATTTAATTATGGAAGAAACCTCACAAGTTTGGCCAGCCATTTGGGTTTTAGTGAATTCCAGATATAGTCAAGTCGAAAACTGTGAAAAGCCATCACAACACACTATTTTGACTCATAACCCTGAGTAGATACAGTAGCCTGGGAGATGACAGGCTGACAGCGGGTGAAGAACTCAGACAAATTCTGCTGATGGCATCCATGATTGTTGATGGGGATGTCAGTCAGTTTCTTTTGGGATAACCCCCCTTGCTGTCTCTAGGACATTGCATAATCCCTTCTGTTTAGTTTTATTTATTTATTTATTTTTTATTCTTTGAAGTACTTGTTGAAGATATCTGAGGTCATTCTTTTCTCTTTTCAGGTATGTAACAAAATAATCTCTTTACATGAACTAGCAAATGTTGTGGGTTTTCTTTATGTTTTCTTTTATATCATGGTTTCTGTAAGACAATGCATACCAGTTTATTACATTTATTAGACAACATTGGTTTTAAAGAGTTTATACAGTCATGTTAAGTTCCTATTATATTATATATATTCATAATTATAATACATGAATAAGTGAAATATGATATACTCTTCTTTACTTTGGATTTTTGGTTTTGAATGTATTTGTGGCAGCTATGTTTGCCTGAAGGTTCTCTATTATGAAACTGACTTAGTGACTCGGATTCTCTTCCTCACACTTTCTTTCTATAAAGCCCAATTCTTTCTGACATTGTATTTCTCTGGTGACTGTGTTAGAATTCTTAGCACATTCACTGTCTCACCCACATTGTATCTAGGGACAATGTGATTTCTCTTCTGAGCTGTAGTTTGAGGGCTAAGCATACCCTGGGATGGATAGTGAGATGCAACAAATATCCTAGCTGGTAGATAATACCTTAGTCCACAGATAAATGCCCCTTGGTTTTTCTTTGAGAGTTTTAAAATTAACTCTTGAAGTTCATTCTAACTATTTTTTTTAAAAAGGCAGTGACTTTTTTGGGACTCCATCTATTTGTCTTCTTTAAGGAGACTGAGGATTCTTTCATTTGAGAAGAGGTATCTTCTAGTGCTTCCCATCTTCAACTCTCAATACCCAGCAGCTGTTTCCAATAATCTGCACTCCAAAAGAAAAGGAAATAATGATCTGCTTCTCAAAATTGTAGATTCTTAAGATAATTAGGATACTGTGAATACACCCAGATACAAGATGATGGAATTCACTGGTACCCAATAATGTTCAAACTTAATCTCGGCATATGAAAACATGATACTATTGATGTGTTCTTTCTTTGCTTAAAGACTCATCTGTAAAATTTTGTTTTAATTTCACTGCCCTTTACTTATTTCATTAGGTGTTATCAAAGTCAAATTCTGCAACATTTTAAAAAGAAACCATTCTGAAAACGTGTATGAAATCTTTAGTTGTCATTGTTTTGTCCTACCTAATTTTTTCCAGTATGATAATTTAAAGGTATCCTGACCCACTAGTTAAAACACATCAGAATCCTGGAAGGTTTTTATTTGTTTTTATATTGTTGCTTGTTTGAATCCTCTGATCTGATCTACTTCATCTTAATAAAGAAGATACTGTTGTATTTTGTCCTTGTAACACATGTTCCAAATTTAATTCTACCTCCTTAAGAAACAAAATCAAAAACATAAAGAACTATTGGGCAATGTTCCCAATTAAAACTTCAATCACAAATCCTCTGTCCTTTAAAATGCTAAAGTTTACCTCTATTGATACACAATATAGAAATTTGTTTTTCTGTAATCCTGTAGTATTTAGTGGATTTGGCATTGCTGTGACCATAATCCAAGTTATACAAATAACCAGAGACATCAATCATCTAAATATTTATTATCTGTCTGTCATCTGTATACCTACCAGTCATCATCTATCAAAATTATCTATCAATCATCTATTTGTAATCTATCATCAATCATGTATCTATTACCAAACTATCTGCCATCATTCTTTCTATTTATCTATTATATATATATATATATATATATATATATATATATATATATATATCTCACATGTGGTTATCATATATTGATTTTATGTATATTGTCATCTATTATCTATATTAATATATCATTTTTTAATAAATAACTTTGTATTTATCAATTAAGATGGAAACATATGCAGAAAATTATCATTATTTTCACATTTTAAAGTTTTAATTGAAAAGCACAAACTATCTAAATGTGTACACAAAAGATGCCCTTTGCCTTTGTTCTTCCTATCTTTAATGGCAGTCATTAACTAATAATGTCTCATCTCAAGTGTCAGACTATTTAAAAGTTTCATTTGATACCAGAACATTGTTTTTCTTTTTTATTCAGATAAAAATAATTCTGGGTTTTAAAAATTGTATTTCTATTAAATCTTTGAAAATTTAAAAGAATATATTTTATCATAATAAATTCCTTCCAAGACCTCAAAACACATATGTATTCAACTTCTCCTAGATCAATCCTAACACCTCTACCTGCTCAACTCTTTTGCCTGTCCTTCTCTTTCCTTCCTTCCTTCCTTCCTTCCTTCCTTCCTTCCTTCCTTCCTTCCTTCCTTCCTTCTTTCTATTCTTCTTTCAATTAAATGCGATCTTTCAATTAAATGTGATTTTTACAAGTACTCTTGGTTGTGCGATAAAGTGTAGTCAACATACCATTAAGAAAACTGACTGTCCCTCACCACAAGAATAGCAAATCCCTAAGATTGGGTGGGTGGCCCCATCCCTCAACTGGGGGCTGTGCCTATCTACTGGAGACGGTATCTGCAAGTTATATTTCACCTTTGTTAGGAATTTCGGCTAATGGCATCCCAGTTGTGTCCTGCGAACCTCTTACTTCCCCGACTTCAGGAATTTTCTAGTGGCTACCCTACTTCCCCATCTTCTACTACATATTTCTGTTCAATTTCCTAATCCTCTGTAGCCTTGAATTGTTGCTATCTAAAGTAAGTGCAGAAACAAAATATGGAACAGAGTCTGAAGGAAAGGCCATACAGAGACTACCTCACTTAGGGCTTTATCCCACCTGCAGACACCACACCTCAACAAACACTATTGCTGAGGCCAAGAAGTACTTGCTGACAGGAGCCTAATATAGCTGTCCCCTGAAAGGCTCTGCCAACAACTGACCAATATAGATTCAGATACTCACAGCCAACCATAAGACTAAGCGCTGGGACCCCATGGAAGAGTTAGGGGAAAGATTGAAGAAGCTGAATGAGAAAGCAACCCCATAGGAAAAACAACAATATCAACTAACCTGAGTACCCAAAGCTCCCAGGGACTAAACCACCAACCAAAGAGTACACATGGATGGACCCATGGCTCCAGCTATATATGTAGCAGAGGATTGCAATTTCTGGCATCAAAGGGAGTGGAAGCCCTTGGTTCTATGGAGTTTCTGTGGAGTATTGGGAGTCGGTGAGGGAGCACCCTCATAAAGGCAAAGGGGAGGGGGATGATGCAATGGGGGTTTTTCAGAGGGGAAACCTGTAAAGGAGACAATATTTAAAATGTAAACAAATAAAATAACCAATAAAAAAGAAAAATTGCAAATTTTAATAGCTAACTATAAGTTAGTGTTTCTAATTCATATCTACTTACCCTACTTTCAACACTTCCTTACATACTCAAACTTTTTCTGGCTTGAACATGTGATAGTCTTGTGTATATGGTAACAATCACTAAAATCTTATGTTTCTAACTCCCCTAATGTATCCAGAAAACCATGTTTCCTGGGATTCCTTTACCATATTTAACTTTTGGAATCACCCTATCCCCTTTTTTCACAAGGATCTCTGAGGCTTGTGATATGGTATGTATATTAGACATAGGACTGAACACTCCACTTTCATATTACTTGCAAGACTAGTTGTTGGCTTCCATTAATTTCAATTTATTACAAGAACGAGCTTTTGAGGGTTGAGTGATATACTGATATGTATTTATATAAGTAAGTTAATAAAAGTCATTTTAATACTGTGTGGACTTTTAACAACAATAGTATTGGGTTTGATTTTAGGCCTTTTGAACTACCTAGGTACAATTTTTTGGCTTTTTTTTTTTTTTCCTTTTTTTGGTTTTTTGAGACAGGGTTTCTCTGTGTATCCCTGGCTGTCCTGGACCTCACTCTGTAGACCAGGCTGGCCTTGAACTCAGAAATCTGCCTGCCTCTGCCTCCCAGGTGCTGGGATTAAGGGCGTGAGCCACCACCGCCCGGAAAAAATTTTTTTTTTTTTTTTTTTTTTTTTGCTTTGTTGTGTATTTGTTTCATCTGCTGGAATGGAAAGTATAGCCAGTAAAAATCTTTTAATTTTACATCATATAACACTTCTTCAATGTAAGGAAATGTAGAATTGCATACTATAGAGTTAGATTTCAGTGCCTTAAGAACACTAGATATTATTGTGGTTTTTTTAAGCTTTATGTTTATTCTTTTGAAACTACAGATTCCATTCTATCTAGAATTGAATGTATATATAAATAGACAGTCCACTAGTAGACTTAACAGAAATAGAGTGCACTTTTAAATTTAATATCTAATTATTTTCATCATTTCTTTATTAACAAATGATTATATATATTTTATTATAAAATATCTATAATTTGCTTTGGGGTAATTACAAAAATGTCTAAATTAAGATTGGAATACTAGTATAGTAACTTTTTAATCCATAATAAATTTCCAACATAAAGTTTAAATTATACAAATATTCAGAAGAACTTGTTTTAGGTAGCTTGTCATGGACAGTATAACAACAAACCTTATTCAACTCCCAATATACATACAGAAATATTCTGATAAGTTTTAATTTTACAATCTTTGAATTTTAGAATAAACTTTAAAAAACATACCCATATTTCATAAAAGAGGTAATTTAGGTTACATGGACAATGAAATAGATTTTAGGTATTTTACTGTACAACAATCATCAAATTTTAAGATTAAAAGATTCAAAATGCACATATACTCATGACTCAATTCCATATGTACTTGTCAAAAACAAGCAGCTGTCTACACAATCGGTAACCAACACACAGAGCTGTGCATAGACACTAATGACCTTACAATTCTACGAAATGCTCAAATAGAAAGGCAAAATATACAAAGAAAGAAGAAAAATTTATTCCTTCAGTGTATGTATACACAATCCACTAAAAAGTATGCCTACAGTCCAATATGAATCAAGCTTTGGAACAGAAATAATTGTTTCTTACTTAAAGCTAGGGCATGTACTCTAAAGTTCAGATTATATATAATACATACCATTTTATTTGAGTTAAACTGTGTGTAGCTCAGAATATCAGGATTCTTATGCAGCTGCTTTATGGTAGGCAGAAAAATCAAATAAGTATACACTAATTTTATGACATGAAACAATGAAGCATTGCTGCTGACTACTAGAAATTGACAACAATCAATCAATGTGACATGCCACAATTAGAAGTGAGAGAGCTGTAATTGAGCAAATGTGTCTTCTGGCTTGTAAGTGAAGGGGCAGATTCATAAATAGTGACAAGATCTAACAATGGTGGCTCTATTCATTAATCAAAGAACATCTTCATACCATAGTCTGCAATAAGACTTTGCCGTAAAGATTCATTATTCAAGTGTTATTGATATAAATATGTAAACAAAATAATAGTACAATTCTGTGATTCACAAGCAATTCCCAATGGTAATGCTTCTCAACCTTACTGATTCTGTGACCCTTTAATACAGTTCCTACTTTTGTGGTGACATCAAGTATAAAACTATTTTTGTTGCTACTTCATAATTGTAATTTTTAATGTTATGAATCATAGCACAAGTATCTGGGTTTTTAAATGGTCTTAGGCATCACTTGTTTGACTTAAAATAAATCATGACCAACACATTGAGAATCACAGCTCTAAGAATTTTAACCTGAATATTATAGTAAGACAAGTTTCAAAAATTGTATTTATCACTTACTTATATAACATGTAAAACTGAAACTCTGGAATGCTATAGTGATGTCTACATTTAATATAAGCACTTGAGAGGCAGAGGCAGATATTTTGAGTTCAATGCCAACCATGTTTCCATAGTGAGGCTCTATCTTCCACTCCCACAAAAAAAGAAAGAAAAAAAGCTGAAAACTATATGATATAATTTTTTTTATAATTATGAATTTCAATCCTGTATTAGGAATATTATAATTTATTCACAATACATTAAAATCAAAACTACAAATGCTATTCTATGTTAATTTTATTCACTAAGAAATGTTAACACGGATTGTTCATTATAGCTTTATGGTAATTTGACACAAACTAATGACATCTAAAAGAGGAAAACTGAATTAATAACATTCCTCCCATTTCTGCCTGAAGCAGCAATGGGGAAACATGCATGCCTCTGCGCTGTCTTCTGCATGAATTCTATGGTTGTTTTTGTCAACTCCCAAATGTGGGAGTGAGGATGTTTCTGTCTATTTAGTGTGCTCTTCTGACACGGTTTCTTATACTGAGTTGGCTTACCCAGCCTTGGTATGAAAGTTTATGCCTAGTCTTATTGTAACTTGTTAGGCTGTGTTCAATGGATCTTTTTCAGAAGATCTGGAATAGAGGGGAGAAGGAAAACATGTAGGTTTGGAGATGAAGAGAAAGAGGAGGAGGAAGAGCAAGAAGGATGAGGAGGAGGCAGAAAAAGAGGAAGAAGAAGAAAAGGAAGAGGAAGAGGAAGAGGAAGAGGAAGAAGAAGAAGAAGAAGAAGAAGAAGAAGAAGAAGAAGAAGAAGAAGAAGAAGAAGAAGAAGAAGAAGAAGAAGAAGAAGAAGGGTATGTCTCCATGAGATTGGCTAATAGGGCTGTGGCAAGCCTGTAGAGCATTTTCTTACATAGTGATTAATGGAGAGGAGTCCATTCCATGGTGGGTGGTGCCATCCCTGGGCTGGTAGTCCTGGATTATATGTCAAGTATACTGAGCAAGCCATGAGGAACAATCCAGTAAACAGCACTCTATGCTCTAAATCAGCTCCTGATTGGTTTTATCAAGGCCTGAGTTATCATCCTGACTTCCTGACTTCCTTCAATGTGAACACTGAGGTGAAAGGATAAGCCAAACAAAACATTTCCTTCCCAGGTCACTGTGGTAACAGTGTTTCATCACAGAAAAGATAATGTAAATAAGACATGGATCAAAGTCATGTTGGTCAAATATGTTTGTAAATTCCTTTTAGTTCTTTTCCTTTTGACCCTAGAGATTCATAGATATGGTTTTATATGAAGTATAAATAATCACAATGACCTAATATTTAACAACAATAATATTTACAATGGTAAATGTTAGTATCCTTGAATTATCAATAACCAATCTATATGTGTAAATATTAAGATACTAAGTTACATCTATTAAACTGATCTAACAAAAAAAATTGAGATTGCAACCCAGTATAAATTTTTGCTGCTAATAAAAAGATTCATTTTAGAAGATATTTACTAGTAAACATTTAAATAATTCAAAGCTGAAAGACATGAAGCACATGTTAATGTCCTTCATCCATATTAATTTTACTCTTTATGTTGTCAATCTCCTATAATAAGTAATGGGAACATTTGTCGTTTAATTAATTGACTCATGTAAAGACATATATATGTAGAAATATTATGATTGTATTATATGTTTTCAAACACTGATGTGTTTTGTGTCTTAGACATTTACAGACTAAAGGTATAGTACTGATATGCCTTAATTTATTTTTTAAGCATAAACTTGAAGATTTAGCCAGTAGAGACTTGGAGTAGCTTCAGTAGATTAGTCACAGCTAAACTAATATGCACATGTACAAGATGACTGGGTTGTATTAAAACTTACCCGTGCCCTCCTTGGGAAAGCATATCTGAAATCAGGTGCTGAACTGTGCCCCAAAAGGCAAGAGTGAAAACCACAGTCCCAGATCAGCTGTTGTTGAGAGGTGAGACAGGTAAAGAGACTCTTGGATTAATTAAGCTGATATTGTATTATCCAGACTTCACATACCTGAGAAGTAAATTTTTTCTTCATAAATTAACAACAGTCATATATTCTTTACAGAAAGACAAACTGACAATATATTTAAACATAAATAAAGGTTTTAAAATATATCTACATATCATTATATCTTATATAATTGTCCCCTTTGTAAACTTTCAGAACACTTTTATGTAACTGTAAAAACTACACTTACTGATATTAACTGAGTTTTCTCTGGATTTTATTTTTTAAGCATTAAAATAGAATTAAACATTCCTTTGTGGAGGTAGAAGACACACTAATAGGAAGCTGTTCTTTGTCTTTGGTATCAAGTTCCAAAAAATAGAAAAAAATTACCTAATGGATCCAATAAATCAGCTGCTAAATACATTATACAAACAAGTAGCATTTGTTGTCTGGCCAATATATGTATCATAATACTTATAGATTTTTAACTAGGTCTGGATAAAATAAGACAGAGGGCATTTATAATAGCAAAATGAAATTGTAAAATCCCTGTGCATTTTTTCCTCATGTAGAGTATAAGTAACATTTGGTAGTTTGGAGTAATAAAAGTAATTATGTAGTATCATTTTGTATTAATATTTATAGGATCATTAATAAAATATGTGGTATTTTACATATTTATAATATTGATGTATAACACCTGATATTTACCTTTGTATTTTTGTACTTGGAACAACTGTGGAGAAAACAGTAGAAAAATAAATATTATAGAAATCAAATAAAGACTTATAATTTTAAAACCCTACTTAATCCACACAGCTCACTAATTGCTGAAGTTTAAACACCTAGAGAGTTGGACTCTGAGTAATCTTCAGATTTCAGGCACTGTTTGCATGTTGGTAAATTTTTACAAGCTTCCTAATTAATGCCTAAGCCCTGGTGAAAAGCAATTAAATGTGCTTCAATAACTTTATCTTTCTTTCTTTATTTTTCATACTCATTGTCCAAAATGCTCAATATTCACTTAGATTTTTCTTATGTTTCCATGGGTTTATAAATTGCAGACCCCGGGGAGGTGAAAAGGTGGAGAGCCTTTATTTTATTTTATAGTTTTGAAGTTCCACAAAGGCCATGTCAGGAGGTCAGCAGGGGATCGGAAAGGCAGGCATGTTCTGAAATACTGAGTTCTGTGCTGCTAACATGCTCTGATAGACACATCAGAAAATGTCTCATGAATTCAAATGGCATTCAGGAACAAAAGGCTGTCACTTCTTCCTTTAAAATAACTGTCTAGCTTATCTGTCTTTCTTTACACTGACAATACCTTCACAAAAGCACAAGGTACACAATACAGTTTGAAAGGCATACTTTACATTTATGCAAAAGAAAAAGTGAGTGCCTGAAAATCATAAAGGGATATAAGTCATTAAGAAACAGTCATGTGCAACAGAAAACTCTCAGAAATATCAAATAATGGAGGTAGTACCATGTTTTTAAAACTTGGTTATTTTTGTCCAGTAGCAATGGCAGGTCATTTATTTAATAATATATTTTTTTTTCTGAGGCTTGGTTATCCAGCCAGTCTATGTAAACCAGTAACAGTTCCAGTTTCAATGGAAGACTTTATGTCAATTGTTGAGGAAAGTATCCAAACTTAGTTTCTATCTACCACTCACATATTTGAGCATACATATATTGTGAATTCTGTCTCTTTCCCTTTCCCTCTTTTTTTCTTCCCTCCTTCCCTCTCTCCCTCTCTTCATCTCTCTTTGTGTCTGCCTGTTTCTGTCTTTCTGTCTCTCTGTGTCTCTCTTGCTCTCTCTCACCATATGAGTATATATATATGTATATATATATGTATGTATATATATATATACATATATATATACATACATATATATATATATATACATATATATATATAATACAATAGTAGAGATTGTGTAAGAGGAAATTAAATCTTCCTCTTACTGTTTCATTAAAAATTCCTTCAGTGAGAAATTTGTTACAGGCAGAGAAAGGAGAAGTGAAGATGCAGTCATATGAAATAAAAATCAAGTAAGCACAAAGCTTCTATGGGAATTCTTAACACATCTCTCACTAGCTGGTTGCACTTCCATTCGCCCAATTTCTGAGGTACTTTGTTCTGTTCAATGGCTTTCTCTTTACCAACTTGAGACACATTTTTGGAACAGCTTAATAAGGTCTTTAGATTGAACGGGACTTAGGGAGTCTTTTACAGTAAAAGACCAACAAATTCCTTTAACCTCAAAAACGTCCACATAAACAAAAGAATTTTCTCAATATTTTATCTCTCAGAAGACTCACTATAAAACTCTGATTCTGTGTGACAGATTCTAATGTTTTATGTTATGATAAATCTAATCTACTTATTGAAAAACTATATAAATCTTATGTCTAATGAATAGGTTTGATTTTGTTAATATATTATTCTTCTGTTACATTTTTGTACAATATATTACTGACATGTTAAAAAACTATATTAATGATAAGTATTCTTAAGTCTATTTTGAGAAGACACAAGTGTACATATGTGTATATTGAATCATTCTATTATATGTGTATTAGACATTAAACATATATGAACAAAAAATATCCTGTAACATTTAAAACAGAACTCTCAAAATGGTAAGGTGACCACTGAGCAACTTTAAACTAGTTTTACTAACTAACTTGCATAGCTTCTTGAGAGAAAAAAATATTTATATTTGATTATTTTCAGATTTCAGATATAACAACTTGCCAATCATAAATAATGACTAAAATTGCTGATCCTAGTTTATATTAACTGGTGTTAACTAAATAAAAGCAGATTTAAGTGGTAATAGAAAAATTTTAAAAATTATTTCACACTTAAAGTACCTATGAGTCTAGAAAGCTTTTGAATATATCTTCAAAATTATCAATTTATTATGTATCCACACACCTATACTATCATGACTTGTCTTTCTGAAATCTCACTAAAGACCATTAAAACATCGAATATACAGCAAAAATGTAAAGAAAAGTAAATATTCCTTTGTATCTTGATTTTGTTTGTTGTGAACATTGTTGGTCAGAAAATGAAGAATATTCAGCTTAACACGGTGGCAAATATTGTCTTCTCCACTCTTAGAGACTTACAGGAAGAGTCCTAGAATGGGAAGAGTGAAGGATAATCACAGATCTTGCTAAGATCCATAGTTATTAGAACGGAAGAATATTGGGCTTAGTTAGAACTGCACTTAAGCACATCTCAGGATCCAGATGTGATGGATTTAGAGATCTTGTTGAATATTTTGCTTATTTCCTGAAACAGTACACATTTTGTTGCTGCTGGGTTGAGCACTGCTGTGAACATGAAACTTGCCTTCCCTAAGAAGAGGAAATTAGTAAGACAAATCCTTCTCTATGTTGGTGGGGGGAGGAAGTAGAAAGCCAGATAGTGAATGGTTTTACATATTCATCTCATAGACAACCACATTGATTTAGCATTGTGAAGCACTGACAGATTCAGTGGAGAAAGCACTGCATAAGGACCTTGAGATTTTAATATTCTATTGATCTTAAATTCAGCAGTTTACTTCAAGCAACTAAATCTTTTTTGGACATTTGTATTTGCTGTGACACAGTGTCCAGGTCTGCTCTGGATCTGATATATCATCTTTGTTTCATAAATTAGTTGTGTGTCCTTGGATCTTGGGTTTTGAAATAGTAAACTAATTACCATATCATATTTTGGTACTTGTATTTCAGTTCTAGAGTTTTAACTGATGTACAGTAGATATCTGTGATTCTCTGCTGAATATTGTCTTTTCTTCTCCATATTATGAATTTATCAAATCTCAAAGTGGTGATTACAGTGTATACCACTTCCATTTTGAAAGTCTTTGGAAGGTTATTTCAAATTCTGGAAATAAAAACAAGGGAAAAAACGAAAATCATATTGTAGAGTTGTAGAAGATGGTTCCAAAATCAATCCATTTAAAAGGAAGAAGAAAACAATGATCATTCTAGGGGAGGCAAAGTGGCTAGTTTGTAGAAAGACTTCCTTCAGCTGTAATTTTCTCACATGTTTTATAATGTAACCAGGTTTATGATTGTTAGGAATAGTGACACTCTTTTAAGAAACATTGCCACTATATCACACAGACTTTTAGTTATATACTATTATGTCATAAAACACATCTGTTGATCTGCATCTCCATAATAACAATGCTCTTTTCTTGTTTTTTAGAAGTGTGGTTTTCAGAATTCAGTCTCTGTTTCTTTATTATAGTGCACAAGCAGTGCATGTGGATTAGTATTTCTCTGCAAGGGAATGTGTTTAAAATATCTTTATATTTTTTGAGACCTCTCATTTGACCCATGTGTTATTTTAAGTTGTATGCTTAATCACAAACTATTTTAAAAACTTTGCATTGTCTATTATTTATTTTATTTTCATTCTATTTAAAGATAATGCTTGTGTAATAAGTATTTTCGTAAATATTTTAAGATATATGATATTATTCTGAATGTGCTCTATGTTGGTTTGTTATATGTGATCTTCAGTTAAACATCTATTCTGGTGCTCATTGATTGAATATTTCTTGTGTCCATAAAAGTAGTGGGTTTTATTTTACTATTTTGGGAGTTACCGGAATAGAATCAAAGTTTTCACTCATTCTAGGTTATACCACTGAAATACACACTGATCCCAAAATCTTGTTGGTTAATTGTAGTGCTAAAGTCATCAACATGCATGTAAATTTCTGTCTGATTATTGTGGCTATTACTGAGAAACTTAATGAATTTAGGATATAACTATTTTACTTTTTATCTTCTCATACTTCCATTAGCTCTGCCTCATAAATTTTTATGCTATGTTATTAGATGCTTATAGATGCTTACATATTAAAAATTCCCATTCTTTCTTTGATTCCTAAAGAATGAATGAGAGTATTCCAACTGACCTCACTCTAAACTTCAATTCCCTCTGTATAAAATCTGCTTTGAGATCAATATTGCTAGCCCAGCATTCAATGATTAGAATGGTACAGTTCTATCTACCCTTTTACTTTTAATATGACTTCATCTTTATATGGGGTTTTTATAAACATTATGTAATTAGGTCTTGATCTTTATTTTCCCATTCTGATGTTCATGTTTTATTGGCATAATCAAACTTGCACATTTAAAACAATAGTTTTCATGACTGGTCTAATGTCTATCATATTTGTAAAAGGCTACTGGATGCATTTCCTCCTTTTATTATCTCATACTAATTTCTTGCTTAAGTAGTTTAACAAACTGTTTAATATGTTTCAATTTACTTATTTTCTTAGGAGGTTAATTATATATTTTAAATCATCTTTACAATCACTATGTAATCTAATACCATAAAGATACAGCCAACCAGTCATTTTAACATAGCACACTACCCCTAAGTGTAAAGTATGAAAACTTTACCAAAAAGTTTCCCCAGTAGCTACTCTTTGTTTCTTGTGATTGTTCCTGTTCATCTTAACACCACATGTCTCAATACAATCGCAAACTTAAAACCTGATCACAGTCTTATTCCCTAGAATAGTTAAGAATTTAAGAAGAATGATTTAATTTGATGCTCTGGATTTCCCTATTTACACCTGCAACCTTCTTTGGTTCTGATTTTAACGTATAGAATTTATTTTTTGTCATTTGATGATGGTTCAGGGATTATCTTATAAGACCATTCTGCTATACTTTTGCTGTATAATACTGCTGCTAAGAGCATCCAAAGCTGGGCATGCATTTCCTGTTCTGTGAATAATTCACACCACTCTTTACTTGGCAGATTGTTAGTTCTCCTTGCTTTATGAATCAAGGCTTCCCTTTTGATTTCTTTCAGGTGTTTCCTTTTCTTCCCCCAACTTATTTGACAATGTGGTTATTCATAGGCTATTCATAGGTTTATGTTGTTGTTGCTTTGACATTTAGCATTTACTCTAGTCCTGGTCCTCTGAATGTCCTGAATAACAGGCTGAATATCTTCTGTGATTACTAACATTGAAAATTTTCAGTATTTTCTTTTCTTGTTCTTCCAGTGTTCTGAAAGTTCATTTGTGACACATTTTTAAGTTGATCCATATTGCTTAAATGTCTCCCATTTCTTCTTCATCACCACCATACTCTTTTAAATTTTCTCATTTAAAAATATTACCTGGAATAAAGCACAATCACTGATGTTTTGCTGTGTGCCTTGTCCATAGATGGCCTGCCAAAGGTGTCCTTTATTTATATTTCAGTGGGATGATTTCTAGTTGTTCCATTCAATCCCTCTTAAAATTTCTCTCTGCTAATGCAATACATCTGTTCTTAAATGTTGTCTACTTCTCACAGTGTAGCATTTAATATATTTATAATACTCAAATTAATTTTCAGATATGTGTTGTTTATTTTTTCTCCTCAGACTATGTTTGGCATTCACTTATGCTTCTGTGGTAATGTGTTTGTTGTACTTGGTCCATAGTCAATTTGGCAAAAAGACACTGTGGCAAGTATATTTTCACTGAAAGTTTTCACTCTAATCTCAATAAGAATTGGGCTGTAATTAATGTTAACTTTAAGTATCAGAAGCCTATCCTTATGTTTTTGTCTTATTCATCTTTTATACCTTGGAGGATTTTAAGAATTCTTCATTAAGTGAAAAGTGAATCATATTGCTATTGTAATCCCTTAGCAATCAGAAAGAACTGGAGTTTTTGTAAAGTGTCCATAGAATTAGGATAGGGCAGAGCTACATGATCAAATGTTCAACTTTTCATGTAAAAGATCTTTTAGTTACACAAAAGTAAACACAGGAGAAGTGATAAGGATAGAGATACAGAAATTAGATCTGGAAAACACTGATTTGAAGAAACATAATAAATATGAGTAAACAGGTTTGTATTTGTGTTATATTTTAAAAAACATTTGGTTGAAGACACAACAGAATATGTTCTATACATGATTTTTTTTTTTTTTTGGTACATTCAACTTCCTTCTTCAGTTAAAAGGGCAGAAGTTGGTGCCAGAGATTCTAAACTAGGGAATCCTGTGGGGTCTTGCATAAGATACCAGATTACAAGTTAGCAATTTGTATACTACACAGAGTAGAGGTGAGATTGAACTCCGGGAACAATATAAGAACTTTGCATTGTAAACATAAGGTGGAATGAAGATGTATGAAAGGAGACTCATTTTTTTTTTTTTTTTTTCTGATCAGGGCAAGGCATTACTTGTATGTAGTCCTGAGAAAATAGTAAGTATCACAGTGTGTCTAAACATCTGTTAGCATATGCTGATCTGAGATAGGAACTTCTTTTTCCTAGCTTTTGTTTTTGATTGTTATCTATTTCACTGAAAACTTAATTGTATTTGTTGTTTTAAATTGTGTGTGTGTGTGTTCTATTTGTATTTCTTCAGAAGAATATTTGTTCTTTCTCTGTCTAAATTTTATACTGAAACAGTTTTGTTTACTATTTTAAACTTTTAGGTTGTTAGTAGCTTATTTGCTGTTTCATGCTTTTAATTTGTCCTCTATATTTTGTTTTTTAGCTTTTAAAATGCCATCTTTTAAAAAAATGTCTGTTTACTATTAAGCATTTCTATCTTCCTAGCCAGTTTATATATTTTCATGCGTAGATATTTTTATAATTATATCCTTAAATGATCTTCTATCTTTACTTTTGATTTTGGCACTAGATTCTGGATTGAAGACAACTAAAATACTGTAATTTCTGTCAATAATGATACAAGTTAGTTCTGTGAATTCATGTTTTCAGAAGTATACTAACTACACCATACATATTCCATTCTATGTAATTATTTAAAAGTCACTATTGTAGATAATGTTAGTTAATTTTAAATATCTATCCTATAACTTAACTTTAGGCATTGTAAAATTTAATCTCTGTTTTGTTTTAAAGATCCAGCAAACTAAACTAGAATTCTTAATGAACAATTTAGGGCTTTACCTAAGCTGTTCTATCGTTTTTCTCAGGAATCTTATTGAAGATCCTATTGATTGTGGGTTTTTTTTCCTCTAAATGCTTTCCCTACAGCTGTATGCTAATATTTCTCTCATATTTCCCATAATTCTCTGCTCTTCACTGCCAATATGCACCTCAATAATTCTTCTGAGAACATCAACTCATCTGCTTAATGACAGTTTCTGGACACTCAATCTTCCTTCTCCATTTGTCAAGGGAGGTGCTCATGACTTTGAACAAAATGTAAATCATTACTTGGTTCCCATAAATTTTACTTCAAAAGTGCCACAGATAATAACCATTTTTCCTCATGTTTCCTATATTTAAAAAAAACTATTGTGTTCTGGGATTTCATTTTATTTCATTAATTTTTAGCTATGCTGAACCTCCAGAATGTCACAATTACTGTGTTTTAAAATGTATTTGGAAATTATTATACCATACACTTTTATCTAATGTTTACATTATTCTGCGTTTTTTTGTTTTGTTTTGTTTTGTTTTTTGTTTTTTTTTAGCATGAGGATCTTAGGGTCAGGAGCATGCACTACAGGAATTCTAACACATTCTCTGCAACTTCTGAAATATTTAGTTACTTTTACTCATCTGTTGTTTTCCATTGATTTTAGAAACATTAGTTTCAACTTAACAAATATGTACTTAGAGTCTCAAAGAAAATGTATACTTTTAATCACATGAAGATGAGTGTTTTCCATCATTTAATTAGTCACACTACCTTACTTTATTTAGAATATTTGATTTACTGTTAGAATAATCAAACCTTCCGAAAATGATCTTCATTAAGCTTTTGTAAAGACACACATATCACTTAACAGAAAACAAAAGAAGAAAAAAGTGAACAAAAGAAAGTTCTTGAACTGTGTATATATTATAATACTCAGAAATACTTCAAGAATGTACCTTGTTTATATTTTGCTTGAAGATTACCTAAGATGGATAGAAACTTCAATTATATCTAAAATGATTGCACAACATAATATGTAAAATGGTGTTTTGTCCGTTTATTGTTTTGAAACAGATATCTGTTAACTTTTAAAGTAATTTTGAAACATTGGATTTTGTGTATAAATAAAATCATCTTAAATTATTGTGCATGTATGAACAGGTTCACAGAGGCACATGTCTCATGGTTTTTAGACCTTATTTTGACTATTTAGGATTGAGCTTCAAGTTACTACATTGACAGTGTAAGCTACAAGATTGGAGCTGAAGAGGTGACTCAGTAGTTAAAAGCACTTTCTGTTCTTCATGAGGAATGGAATTTGGTTCCTCCTACTCATACTCAGAGGCTCACACCAAGGTCTGGAAATATGGTGTCCCCTTCTGGCATTCTTAGGCACTTTTACATATGTGTGCACATATTTGCATATACAAATACATACATACTCATATACAGATATATAAATCAATCTGAGGAATACACACATATACATATGGATGTAAGACAATTAAACAATGGTCACAAAGGTGAAAAGGAAACAGGAGGGTTTTCAAGGAATAAAAAGAAGAGAAAATCCTGGCCTGGATAAAAGAGCTTCACCTTAAGAAATGCTCAACATCCTTAGTCATCAGGGAAATACAAATCAAAACAACCCTGAGATACCACCACACACCAATCAGAATGACTAAGATCAAAAACTCAGGTGATGGTAGATGCTGGCGAGGATGAGGAGAAAGAGGAACACTCCTCCATTGTTGGTGGGATTGCAAGCTGGTACAACCACTCTGGAAATCAGTCTGGCGGTTCCTCAGAAAACTGGACATAGCATTACCTGAGGATCCAGCTATAGCATTCCTGGGCATATATATACCCAGAAGATGCTCCAACATATAATAAAGACATATGCTCCACTATGTTCATAGCAGCCTTATTTATAATAGCCAGAAGCTGGAAAGAACCAAGATGTCCCTCAACAGAGGAATGGATACAAAAAATGTGGTACATTTACACAGTGGAGTATTACTCAGCTATTAAAAATAATGAAGTCGAGAAAGTTTTAGGTAAATAGATGGATCTAGAAATTATCATCTTGAGTGAGTTAACACAATCCCAAAAGAACACACAGGGTATTTACTCACTGTTAAGCGGATGTTAGCTCAAAAGCTAGGATTAGCGAAGACTCAACCCAACTTCACACCACATGAATCTCATGAAGAAGGAAGACCAAGAGGGGATGCCTCAGTTCTACTTAGAACGAGTAACAAGAATGCTCAAGGGAGCAAATATGGAAACAAAACATGGGACAGAAACTGAAGGAGGGGCCACCAGGAGACCATTCCACCTGGGTATTCATCCCATGTACAGCCACCTAAGCTAAACACTGTTGTGGATGGCTGGAAGTGCATAATCTGAGGAACATGATATAGCTGTCTCCTTAGAGGTCTGCCAAACATTAACACACTCAGAGGAAGATGCTCACAGTTAACCACTGATATGATCAGGGGCTTCCCAATGGAGAACTTAGAGAGAGGACTGAAGGAGCAGAAAAGGTTTGTGACCCCAGGAGGAAAGCAACAATACCAAACAACCAGAGCCCCCCAGGGTCTAAACAACCAGCCTGGAAACACATAGGGAGGGACCCAAGACTCCAGCGGTATATGTAGGAGAAGATGGCCTTGTTGGGCATAGATGGGAGAGGAATTTCTTGGTCCCATAAAAAAATAAACACAGAGTGGGGGGAAATGTGAGGGTGGGGAGGGGATAGTGGAGGGGTAGGTGCGGTCACTGCCTCATAGAAGCATGAGGAGGGGGATGGGATAGTAGGTTTCTGGGTGGTGGGAGGAAGTGGGGTAGGAGGATAAAATCTGAAATGTAAATATTACAGCCAATTTTAAAAAGAGAGAAAAAAAAAGAAAGGTTGTTAAAACCAACATCTTTTAAAAAAATGTCAGCCCTCTAGGAAAAAAAAATTTTTTTTGATACTAAAACTTGTTCTGAGAATTGTATATGGAAGAATACACAGCCTTGGTGTATCTACTCATCAAGCATACTGAGAAGACCTGCCCAAACCTCCGATGTCCTGGAATTCCATCTGGATTCAGTGAAGACACAGCTTCAGAGGCTTATCAACTTACTCTTCCCCCCACCCCTCTTCTAATATCTCAAAGTCTGTAATCAGCTTGAAGAAGTTAAAGAAGAGTCAGCGCCCCTATTCCCTGGGCTTGGGGACTAATGTGGTTAATAATGGTCTGTCTTTCTAGGGAAAAGTAGTGGTTTTGTTGGAACAGCCTTATTTATAATAGCCAGAAACTGGAAAGAACCCAGATGTCCTTCAACAGAGGAGTGGATACAAAAAATTTGGTACATTTAAACAATGGACTCAGCTATTAAAAAGAATAAATTCGAGAAATTCTTAGGTAAATGGATGGAACTAGAAAATATCATCCTGAGTGAGGTAACCAATCACAAAAGAACACACATGGTATTTACTCACTGATAAATGGATATTAGCTCAGAAGCTTGAAATACCCAAGATTCAACTCACAGACCACATGAAGCTCATGAAGAAGAAAGACCAAGTGTGGATGCCTCGGTCCTACTTAGAAGGACTAACAAAATACTCAAGGGAGCAAATATGGAGGCAAAGTGTGGGATAGAAACTGAAAGAGGGGCCATCTGGAGACCCTTCTACCTGGGTATCCATCCCATGTGCAGTCACCAAAGATAGACGCTGATATGGATGTCAGGAAGTGCATGCTGACAAGAGCCTGATATAGCTGTCTCCTTAGAGGTCTGCCAGAGACTGACACATTCAGAGGATGATGCTCACAGTTAACCACTGATCTGATCAATGGTTTCCCAATGGAGGAGTGAGAGAGAAGATTGAAGGAGCTGAAAATGTTTGTGGCCCCATGAGGAGAGCAACAATACCAACCAACCAGAGCTCCTCAGGGTCTAAACCACCAGCCTGGGAGCACATAGGGAGGAACCCATGACTCCATCTGTGTATGTAGGGGAGGATGGCCTTGTTGGGCATAGGTGGGAGAGGAGATCCTAGGCCCATGAAGGCTGAACATCAAGTGGAGGTGGTGAATTTGAGGGTGGTGAGGTGGGAGTCGGGGCGTAGGTGGGGGCACATCCTCATAGAAGCAGGAGTAGGGGAAATGGGATAGGAAGTTCCTGGGTTGTGGGGGAAATGGTGTAAGGGTATAAAATCTGAAATGTAAATATAATATCTAATAAAAAAAAACAACAAAATATATTGTTGCTAATACTCATGGAAGTAATAAAATATTTTATAAAATAATAGCAATATTAAGATTATCATTGACTTTTTATTTTGATCAATATTTGGATGGTTATACTTGGATCCATTTTCTTAAAATAATTACTTTCTTCATTTCAGCCTGAAGCCATGTCTATTTTAGATGTCAAGGCATGATTCTGAAATTACCATGAAGATGTATTTTGTTTTATATTGATTCTGTTAGTCTGTGTCTCTTTATTGGGGAATTGAGACCATAGATGTTGAGAGTTACCAATTAGCAGTGGTTGTTTATGCTATTTGGTTTTGATAGCATAGTTTTCATTTTTTTTTTTTTTTATTTTCTGGTCTAAGATTATTTACTCTTTGTGTTTTCTTGGGTGTACTTAATATGTTCTGGTTGGAGATTTTCTTCTCACATCTTCCATAGAGATGGATTTATAGATAAACTTTTAAAATTTGGATTCATTGGATTCAACATGGAATGTCTTACCTTCTCCTTCTGTCCTGTATGGAAAATTTTGATGGTCATAGTAATCTGGGTTGGCATCTGTAGTCTCTTTAGAATATTTAGAACATCTCTCAAGGTCCTTCTGGCGTTTAGAATCTCCATTGAAACAATAGATGCTTTAATAGGACTGCCTTTATGTGTTACATTGTCATTTTCCTGTTCAGATTTTTAAAAAATTCTTTCTTTGTTCTCCCAGTTTAGTGTTTTGATTATTATGTGCTTTGGGAATTTCATTTCTTGTCAATGAATATAAAGTGGAATCTTAGAGTCATTTTTATTTGCATTTTACTGATGACTAAGAATGTTGAACATTTCTTTAGGAGCTTCTCAGCCATTTCAGAGTCCTCTTTTGAGAATTTGCTGTACCCTATTTTTTAATTTTTTTTTGGGGGGGTTGTTGGTATTTAACTTCTTGAGGTCCTTATATACTTTGGATATTCTCTCAGATATAGAGTTAGTAAAAATGTTTTCCTAATCTTTAGGTGGTTGTTTTGTCCTAATTATGCTGTTCTTTGACATACAGAAGATTTTCATTTACATGAATTCCCATTTAATTTTTGACCTTAGTGCCTAAGTTATTGATGTTCTGTTCAGGAAGTTGTATCCTCTACAAACAAATTCAATGTTATTTCTGGCTTTCTCTTGTATTAGATTAAATGTGTTTGGTTTTACATTGAGGTCTTTGATTCATTTAAATTTCAGCTGTTTTCAGGATGATAGATATTTATTTATTTGCATTCTTCTACATACAGATATCTAGTTAGACCAGCACCATTTACTGAAGATATTCTCCCTTTTCCATTGTATGATTTTACGTTCTTTGTCAAAAAAAGATAAAGTGTCTGAAAGTTTGTAAGTTTATTTCTGAGTCTTTAATTTATTTCAATTAATACACTTATGTGTTTTTATACCAGTGACGTGCAGTTTTTATTACCATAGCTGTGTAGTACAGCTTAAAGTCAGGGATAATGATACCACCAAAAGTTCTTTTATTGTTCAGGTTCATTTTAGCTCTACTAGTTTTCTTCTTTCTCCATATAAGTTGAGAATTGTTTTCTCAATATTTTGATGGGGATTTCATTAAATCTGTAGATTGATTTTGGTAAGATGGCTATTTTTTACCATGTTAATCCTTCTAATCCATGAGAAACAAAGATTTTTCAATTTTCTGGTATCTCCCTCAATATCTTTCTTCAGAACTTGAAATTCTTGTCATACAAGTCTTTCAGTTGATTTTGTATTGTTCCTGGTTATTGTAAAGGGTGTTGTATTTCTAATTTCTTTCTTGACCGATTTATTATCTCAATAAAGTTAAACTACTGATTTCTTTGAGTTAATTTTATATCCAGCCAATTTTTCTAAAGTTGTTTACCAGCTATAGGAGTTCTCTTGTAGAATTTTTGGCTCACTTATTACTATCATATCATCTGCCAATAGTGATACTTTTACTTCTTTTCTTTTGCCTTTACTGTGTTTAAGTATGCCCCTTGTATCCGTGTTCTCCCCAATACTTTTATCATGAAGGGTATTGGATGCTTTTCTAATGTTTTTTCTGCATATAATGGAAGTGATCATGTGTTTTTTCTTTCAGTTTGTTTAAACTGTAGATTATGTTGGTGGATTTCTGTATATTATGCCAGCTCTCCATCTCTGAGATGAAGGCTACGTCATCATGATGTTTGATGTCTCTGATGTGTTTTTAGATTTGGTTTATGGGTATTTTATTGACTTTATTGCAACAATGTTGATAAAGGAGATTGATCTGAATTCCCTTTCTTTGTTAAGTTTTTGTGTGGTTTAGGTATCAGTTACTGTGGGCCATAGAAACAAGTTTTGCAGTGTTACTTCTGTTTCTATTTCGTGGACTAGTTTGAAGAGTACTGGCATTAGTTCTTTTTTCAATGTCTGGTAGAATTCTGCAATAAAATCTTTTTGCCTAGGGCTTTGCTGTTTTTTTTTTTTTTCTCTTTTTCTTCTTTTTTTTTTTTGGGAGGAGGTTGGAAGACTTTAAATGATTATTTCTATTTTCTTAGAGTTACAGGACTATGTAGATAGTTTACCTGATCTTGATTTATGGTAATTGGTATCTGTCTATAAAACCATCCATTTCATTTAGATTTTCCAATTTTGTGAAGTACAGGTTTTTGAAATAAGACATAGTGATTCACTGAATTTCCTCAGTGTCCATTGTTATCTCTTCCTTTACATTTCTGATTTTGTTGTTGTGGATACAGTTTCTCTGCCATTTAGTTAGTTTGGCTAAGAGGGTATCACTCCACTTGATGCCCTCTCTGCCGGAGGTGGACTCTACAAGTTCCCTCTCTCCATTGTTGTGCAGTTGATCTAAGATCACTCTCTTTGAGTCCCAAAAGTTTCTCACCTTCCACATCTCTGGTACATTCTAGAGGGTCCTCCAACCTCCTGAGCTTGCCTGTTTCCATTCATTCTGGTAGCTCTTTGTGCTTCACTCCTGCCACCCTTACTCCACTAATACATGATCATGTTTCCCTTTTCCCCTCTCTGTCTCCCATCTCACACTCAAGTACCTTCCTGCCTCTGTTTCCCCATCTCCAGCCCCCTAATTTCTTTCTTCTTCCTCCCAAAAGAAATTGAGGCATCCTCATTTGTGCCCTTTGGCTTGTTTAAACTTCTTGTGTTCTGTGGATTCTATCCTGGGTATTCCATACTTTTTTGGCTGCTTATTAGTGAGTACATACCATGCATCTCCTTTTGGGTCTGACTTATCTCACTCAGGAAGATATTTTCTAGTTCCATCCATATGCCCATAAAACTCATGTTGTCCTGTTCTTAATAGTTTAGTAGTATTCCATTGAGTTTGATTGTTTCCTTCCTGGTCTACTCCTTCTCATTGTGTTTGCATCCTTTTTCTTCTAGTATCTTCAGATGTACTTTTAATTCTTTAGTATGGAAACTCCAATTTCTTTGTGAGGGCACTTAGTGCTATGAACTTTCCTCTTAGCACTGATTTTATACTGTCCCATAAGTTTGGCTATGTTCTATACTCACTTTCACTTTCATTGAATTCTAGAAAGTATTTCCTTTCTTTCCTTTTGTTCTCCCTGACCCCATGGTTGAGTGGAGTGGAGAGTGGTTTAGTTTCTATTAATGTGTAGGCTTTCTGTTGTTTTTATTGTTAAAAAGTCAAGATTTAATCCATAATGACCTATAAGATGCAAGGAGTTATTTCAATCTTCTTGTATCTGTTGAGGTTTGCTTTATGATAGATTAAACGGTAATTTTTGAAGAAGTTTCTGTGAGGTGTTAAGAAAAAGGTATACTATTTTGTGTTTAGGTTAAATGTTCTATAATCAACTGTTAGGTCCATTTGAATCATAAGTTCTGTTAGTTTCTTGATTCCTCTTCAGTTTCTAAATGATGATCTGTTCATTGGTAAGAAAGGGGTGTTGAGGTTTCCTACTGCTAGTGTGTGGGGTTTGATGTGTGAATTAAGCTTTAGTAATGTTTCTCTTATAAATGTGGATTCCCTTGCTTTTGGAGCATAGAAATTCAAAATTGAGATGTCTTCTTGGTGGTTATTTCCTTGAGGAGTTCTACGTGTCCTTCCCTGGCTCTTTTGATTACTTTTGTTTTGAAGTCTATTTTATTAGGTATTAGATTACGATTTCAGCTTTTTTAACATGACTTTTTGGGCATATCTTTCTTTAGATAAGGAAAATTTTCTTCTATGATTTTTTTTTGTTTGAAGATGTTTTCTGGTCCTTGGACCTAGTAATCTTCTTCTTATATTCCTATTATTCTTAAGTTTGGTGTTTTCATAGATTCCCAAATTATCAGTATGTTTTGTGTTATAACAAAGATTTTGCTTATTTATTGGTATATTGATATATTGACTTCTTCTACTTTATTGTCTATATGTGAGATTCTCTCTTTAATGTTTGTACATTTTTGGTGCTTATGTCTGTAATTCCTATTTTTTCCTAGGTATTTCATTTCCATAATTGCATCAGTTTGTGTTTTTTTTTATTGATTCATTTCCCCTTTCAGGTCTTAAAAGTTTTATTCATATATTTCATCAGTTTGATTGTATTTTCCTGCATTTATATTTATTTGTGTATTTTTTTATGTTTGAATATATTTTCTGTATTTCCCTAAGGAATTTATTCATATCTTTTTTAAAGGCCTCTATTATCTTTATATGATTGTATTTAAGATCTTCTTTTTGTGCTTCAGTTTCATTAGGATATCCAGGGTTTGCTGTAACATCATTGCTAGGCTCTGGTGGTGCCATATTACCCTGGGGCTTGTTGATTGTGTTCTGAGCCTGGCCTTTCAGAATCTAGTTTTCTCTGGTGTTGGCTGGATGATTCTGATGGCAGCAGGTCTTCTTGAGAAGGTGGGAGTTAGGGGGAATGGGCAAGACAGCAGTGTTCAAGATACTCTTTTCTGTTAGCTGTGCCTTAAGTAGACTCTTCCTTGCTGGCTGTGTCCCAGTCAGACCCAGTTGGGTTGTTGGGAGGATACAAATCCACAGGTTATGCTAGGCAGACCAGCTGGAATAGTTGAAGGATCCAACTTTCATGGGTGTTCAAGCAGTGTTTCAAGCAGGTTAATTTTGATGTCACTCAGAAGGTTTCCATGGGACATCAGTATACTCCTGGGGTCCTGCAAAGCTCTTCCAGACCAAGAAGCAAGGTAAGAGCAAGACAATGGTGCTCTGGGGACCACACAGGCCACTCAGATTTCTCTGTATACTTGTTATACCTTGATAAGTATCTACTTCTTTAAGTTATAAAATTTTTCCTCTATAATTTTGTTAAAAATATTTTCTGTCTTTCACTAACATTATTCATAGATTTGATCCTTTTATACTCTTCCAAATTTCCTGATAAATTTCAACTATTCCTCTTTTTAAATTTTCTTTGATTTCTCTTCTGTTTTATTTTCAATGTCAGATTTTCACTTCCATTTCTTTTATTCTATTAGTGAGGCTTGATTCTTGTCTCGGACCATCCTTTCAATGTCGGAACCCTCACTGCCAAAAGCCTTGGGGACTAACTTGTTAGCGCACACTGCCCCAAGCAGCTCCAGTCCACGGGTCAGAGTTCAGCAAGAGTGAGAGTGAGGAAGGACTCGAAGAATGGAGACCAGACAGAGTACGATACAATCCCATTTATTCTTCAGTCTCTCTTCTTCTCTCCAAGTCCCTAGTTCCTAGTCCCTAGTTCTTAGTTCCTAGTGCCTCCAAGTTCCAAGTTCTTTCTCTAAGTGCCAAGTGCTTAATTCTCTGTTGCAAGCGTCTAACCTAATTCCTAGTTAAAGTTGTACTATAAGTTGTTCTCTTCCAAGTGTCTAATGTCTATTCCTACTCCTAGTGTCTGAATCTCTGTTACTCCAAATTGTTCTGAACTCTCCTGTCTGCTTCTCGAGTTTTATATGTCTCACTTCTAAGCCACAACTCTAAGTCACACCTTTAATCATGCCCTTAGGTCTTGTCTCTAAATCTGATCTCTAAGTCATGCCCTTAAGTCACACACGTTTAATCTCACACACCCAAGGGAAGATCCTGGGTATCTAAAGCAAGATGTTATCAGAGTGTGCTCAGCTATTGTAGGCTGATGTAATCAAATCTCTTGTCAGAGTATATGGCTCAAGATGGCTACAAGGATGATAGCCGCCTTCTGTCGGCTCCCCACAGACTAGATATGGGGAGAATGGGCATCCTTGTCTTGTCCCTGATTTTAGTAGAATTGCTTCAAAGTATAATTTCATTTAATTTGATAATGGCTGTTGGTTTGCAGTAAATTGCTTTTATTATGTTTAGGTATAGGCCTTGAATTCTTGATCTCTCCAATACTTTTAACATGAAAGGGTGTTTTATTTTTTCAAGATCTTTAAACATATAAGCAAAAAGATAGCCAACAGTTCTCCCTCTTGAGAGGAATGGCCTTCCACTTGGACTGACTTTTCCCTATTTCCCCCACTATCCTTTCTAAAGGAACTATTATTACCTTTGAGATATTTATGTCTTTACTAAGATAATAATATTTTATTTTTAAATACTCCCATAAAATACATTATAATACTGCTTTCAAAAGGAGAAAACTAGATGATCTGAAACTCAAAAAAGAAGAATCTGTAAAAAACAGTATTTTTATATTTGTACTATTTAAAACACAATGTGTGTGGGTTTTCTACACCAGTATGCCAGCTAGGAGTGAAATAACTTAAGAATGATTCTGACACTAGTCACTCAAGCTACTACAGATCATGCAGAAGGAAGGCTGGGCCTCAGTTCAGACTCCAATTTTTGGTGTCAGATGTCAAGGCCTCATAAACATATATCAGATTATTTATTATAAACTAGGGAAGATAATTTATTAGCATATAGTAGAAGTTATTACACAATTATGCAAAATCATCAAGGTTAAGGGGAAAATAATGTTCTAAATGATCTCAAACATCTAACTGCATTGGTGGAGTTCTCCAACCTGGGAACATATTGGTGTATAGAGGAACCCACAAGTTCTCATGGTAGCATTTTGAGATGTTTATAGAAGCTGTAATCTTTAAGATGTGAAAAATTATGAATTTAATCAGGACCACCTCTATCCAGATGATAGTACAGGGTTGCAATCTCCAATGTTCTAATCAAGCTTTGTTCTTATTGCTGTATTTTTCCTCTTAAATACACCAAGGTACACAGGAAGTCTGCTTTTAGCAAAATCCTGTTCAATCCACAAAAAGTAATGTATACATTATTCATTTTAACCTCATTAATCAGGAAGTTAATAGGGTTTTAGAAACTGTGCCAAACACCAATTGTTAGGAAAAAATAAATAATAACAACAAGAACCAAACAAACCAAACAACCTAACAAACGAATAAAAAAAAACCTCACATGCTCCTCTCATTCTTGTTACAAAGATATTTTTTTAATTTGTGTCAGAGAACAAGTGTAGACTTCAAGTCTCTATTTTTTTAGTGCTTTATAATATATTAGCATTTTCACAATTAAATCTTCACATGAGTTTTGTTTCTAAACAAATAGACACCCAACCATCATTTCCTTCTTTCCTGTTTTAAGTGAGAAACAACATCCAATTGGAAGTAAAACAAATAAATTATTTTATCTCATTTCTAAACTAATTAATTCACAAGAAGATTACAAAAATATCCTTTAATCAACTAAAGTGGAAGATTAATAGCAAATTTTTAGTACTACCTTGGAGTCATATTCATTTTTAAATTAAATGTTTTCAATTGTCTTTTTAATTTTTGCTCACAGAGTATGATGCTTTGTATATACTTGGTCAGGAAATGATACTATTTGAAGTTGTGGCCTTGTTGGATGAGGTGTATCACTGTGGGCATTGGCCTTGTCCTAGCTGCCTGGAAGCCAGTCTTCTCCTAGCAGCCTTCAGATGAATATGTAGAACTCTCAGCTCCTCTTGCATCATGCCAACCTTGATGATACTGGACTGAACCTCTGAACCTATAAGCCAGTCTCAATTAAATGTTATCCTTTATAAGAGTTGCTTTGCCAACTGGCTGATCCAAAAAGCCATCTTTCCATTGTTCCCAGGTCTTGCTCTGGTGCTCACTGCAATCCACCTTCACTGCCCACCACCTCCTGACAAGAGGACTCTGGCAGCTTTCTCACCAGAGTCCTCGAACTCCACTAATTCCTCACTCGCTGCAGTGGACCACCGGCATGCCTCACCATGTCAGACACAGCAGTGGACACCAGCTCCCAGATCACCACCAAGGACTTGAAGGAGAAGAAGGAATTTGTGGAGGAGGCAGAGAATGGAAGAGAGGCACCTGCCAATGGGAACGCTCAAAATGAGGAAAAATGGGGAGCAGGAGGCTGACAATGAAGTATATGAAGAAGAGGAAGACAGTGGAGAGGAAGAGGAGGAAGAAGAAGAAGGTAACTGAGGAAGATGACTGAGATGAAGATGAGGAAGCTGAGGCTCCTATGGGCAAGCAGGTAGCTGAGGATAAAGAGGACGATGATGTTGACACTAAGAAGCAGAAGACTGAGGAGGATGACTGGACAGCAAAAGGAAAAGCTAACCTTATGCACTGTGACCTATTCACCTTCCACTTCCGGTCTCAGAATTTAAACAAGGTCATCTTTGAGCAGAGAAGCAGGCCCCACCCACAGTGGGCAATGCCATCCATAGATGACGTGCAGAAACCACAACATGATTTGGCAACATGGAAGGAAAAAAGAACCAGAACTTCCCAGGCCCTGCTTCTTTTTTCTTAAAAATACTTTAAAAGGAAAAATTGTTTGTATTTGTTATTTATAGTTTATATTTTTTGTACATATTTTTAGGGAGCCAGCCATTTTTAATTGATAATGGGTGACCAAAGCAGCCTTCAGAACATTTTCTGTCTTACTTCAGACTTTACTTGTGGTGTGATCATGTTCATTATAATCTGAAAGGAGGAAAAAACCTTGTTAAAAAACAAAAACAACAACCACAACAAAAACAATTTTATTCCGAGCATTCCAGTAACTTTTTTTGTGTATGTACCTAGCTGTATTATAAGTAGTTGGTTTGTATGAGATGGTTAAAAAAGCCAAAGCCAAAGTTTTTTTTTTTCCCTTTTTTTTTGTCTATGAAGTTGTTGTTTGTTTATTTATTTATTTAGGCCTGTTTGATGTATGTGTAAAACAATGCCCAACAATAAACAGAAATTTTATTTTGCTGAGTTGTTATAAAAAACAAAAAAGTTGCCTTGGACACTGTGTCTTTTCACAGCAGTATAAACCTAAGTAACACATATGGCTAAAATTTTTTATTTATGAGGAATTTATTGTGAATGAATGTGTGTGGAGGCCTCAGATGGACAGTATGCTGCAGTTAGTTACTTCATACTATTTGGGATCAATGGATAAACCTGAGTGTGCTAGCTTGCTTGCAAAGTGTTACAAGCTAAGATAGCTTGCTGCCCCTTTATCCTTTCTTATTGTTAATACAAGTATGGTTGTTAAATGTTTCTAAAATATCCATTAACTTTGGGTTTTGAAATCATTAGTTAGAAAAATTATATTTTTAAAAAAGCATTGATTGTGATGTGTTTATTGATGTTATTGTTTATTATTTGTCCCAGATGTGAGACAGAGACACTGGGACAAATGGTCCCGTGAAATGAGTGCTTTTCTAGAAATTGCCTAGTACTTTCCAAAAGCTCTCTAGTCTTGTTTATGTGAAAGAAAGTTCTTCACTGTAAACTACAGGATCAAATCTCAGTTTTGTCTCACTGACTATTGTACTGCAAGTTCCTCACTGTGACTAGGAACTGCTTCTCGGCATGTTTTCATCACACTTGTTCAAAAATATATTTGCATGTCTCAGATAAATTTCATTAAAATTATTTTTAATCTAAATTGCCTTTTTGAGATTTTTTTTTCCTTCTTCTAGTATGGATCATTTTATCCTTGTTTTTGTAAAAAAAAAAAAAATCATGCTGATTCTTTTTTTTTCTGTTCTAACTTACAATGTGTGAAGCAGCTTTGATCAGTCTAATTAAAACTTATGGGAAGAACAGAAAACAAAGTATGTGATGGGAGCTTTCTGAAGTTATTGGAAATAATGCTAACATCAATGCTCTAACTGGTTGTGTACCATCAGGTATGTGCAAATCAAAGTAAATAAATTTCTTGCATTTTTCACAGTATAATTAGTATTAAGGTACATTACACTGGTGACTTGAAAGATCTTTCTAACGAACAGTAATGCAAATATGTTAAGAAATAATTCCAATGATGATAGAGATTTTACAAATAACTAGTTTTGAAGTGGTACAAAGCCTTTAAAATAAATAAACAGGATGAATATGATTACATACTTTATTCTTTTTTTTCTATTACTTTTATTTTCTTACAGTCTAATTGCTACCCTACTCCCAGTTAGACCTCTCACAGTTTTTCAGCACATACTTTTTCTGCTCTGTGTCCAAGAGGATGTCTCCAACCCACACCATCCCTACCAGAACTCCCCACTTCCTGAGGCCTCAACTCTCTTAAGGGTTGGGCACATCTCCTCCCACTGAGGCCAGAACAGGCAATCTTCTCCTGTATATGTGAAGGAGGGTTCAGGCCAGCTCCTGTAAGCTGACTGGTTGGTGGCTCAGTGTCTGAGAGATCTCAGGGGTTCAGATTAGTTGAAACTGCTGGTCTTCTTTTTGGGGTCACTTCATTCTCAGCTTCTTCCTTCCTTTCCGTAATTTGACCACAGAGATCCCTGACTTCAGTTACTTGATTGGGTGTAAGTATCTGCTTCTATCTCAGACATTCATACTAGGCTATTCTCTGTAAGAACATCATAGCAACAATAACAGTGTCAGTCTTAGAGTCTCCCCTTGAGATGGATCCCAAGTTGGTCTGGTCACCAGATCACCTTTTTCTCAGTCTGTTCTCCATTTTTGTCCCTGCAGTTCTTTTAGACAGGAACAATTTTGGGTCAGATTTTTTTTGACTATAGGATGGCAACCCCATCCCTCCACTTGATGCCCTGTATTTCTACTAGAGGTGGACTTTACAAGTTCCCTCTCCCCACTGTTGGGCATTTCATCTATTTTTATTTGATAAAAAAATAATAATACAGGAAGAAAATGAAGTCAGACAAATGTGAATAATGTGTAAAGGAAAAGAACAAAAATAAAGTCCAGAATTCTGTTTCTAAAATAAAATCAGATATATTTTCACAGATCAAATCTGGGGCCAGTAGTACAATTTAATGAGGGGTTTTCAGCACTCAGGTTGATCTTTTCGAGGAATAAAAAAAAAAGGAATGAGAACAACAAACAAGTCTCTAAATCTGGAGCATTCCTTGTTGCTCTTTTGTTCCTCAGGCACTGAGTTCCTTTCTCTTCTTCAAGTTTCCAATACCAGATATGCTGGGTGTACCACTCTTAGAGTTTCTGGGGCAAGCACATAAAAGCTACACTAGTGTTAAAAAAATCACAAAACTCATCTAAAAAGTTTTCTGTGGTCATGGAGAACAACACTTTTACATAGGATGGTCTATTACCGACAGATTAATCCTATGCTAAACATTCATTAAAACCATTAGGTCAGACATTATAACAATAAAGACCCCACTGTAGACTTAGATTTTTTTCAAAAACTAATTTAATTATTGTTCTTGAATGCTTCAACCTCCCTTCTAGCCCACCACCAGTAAGAGGTAGGGGAGTAGAAAGGTTAATAGGAGAGGGTACTTGTGGACCTGTTAGAAATAGTCTTTTGAGGTGAGTCCAATCTTTGTTGTCAGTAGTTCAGTTAACTTGCAAAATACCAAACAGGAATCATCAGCAGCAAGTCCAGACTCCTAGGAAACACCAAACATGAATCGCTAGCAACAGCTAGATCTAGGAAAAAAAAAAAAAAAAAAAAAAAAAAACAAGAGGTTTTACTGATCTGACCAGCATGAGTCAGCAAAAGCAGCAAGAAGCACCCAAAATACCCCCAGAAGTTCTTTGGTATATTTCTCTCCAAGATGTCATGGCAAGTGAAGATCAGCAAAGAAAGCAAGGTGAACCAATGCAAGAACATCTTCAACAAAGACCAGCAAAGCATCGCAAGGAGAACCAATGCAAGAATATTGTCAGCAAAGACCAGCATCAACAAAGCTCAAAGACTACAAGCAAAGAGTTGCAAGCCAAGCCAATGCAAGAGTATTGCCCACTGTCTATTGGGTTACACTAATATTCTTTCCAAACATCATGGGTCCTCTCAAGTGTATGCTCCAGTAAAACATCACATACCCTTTCATCAGGCAATTTCTAGAAAAACACTACGTGTCTGTTCTCAGCAAAATACCCTCTCACGTGTCTGCTTCAGCAAAACTTACTCTTATAAGACAGTTTCTAGAAAAAAAATCAGGTGATACAACTGAGTCTCCAACAAAACCAGAAATATCCAATTCATCTAACTATTAAGTACATAAAAACACCAAATTCTCAGAATTTAAATAATAAAAAATTAAACTGATTATGAGATAATGCACATTGACTTATATATTAAATATATTATTATAGGATATTTCTGAACTCAATAAGTATATAAATGTGTATAGCATTATAGTATGGATATAAATCCTTTTTGTGCCAAGAAAATATATTTTTACTTAGATTAAAAAATCACATATACATGGTTTAAGCGATGCTGGTATTGAATGCAGTCATTTATGAACTTCTTATCCATCTCTCCAGCCTGCAGGCCTGTGTTCTAATTGCAGCTGACAGAATCATTGCAAACATTATATTTGTGGAATATATACCAGAGTCTAAACATATATCAATAGTCTTTTGAGTTTCTTAATCACTAAGATAGATCAGTTGTACAGAAATTACAATGAAGGCAAGGAGGCATATACATTTCAAGTTAAAATTGCTCAACATGAAAGTTCACATCAAGAATAATTAACAGACAAATAGACAACATATACTATCACTTTAATCAGATTCTGGCTGAAATAAAATTTTAAATTGACTTTAACATTCTATGCAGAATATTTTAAGGTGGCAAATATTTTTGTTTGCATTCAAAAAAAATGAAACCTCCGAACAAACACTATAGCTTTTGAACTTCTATAAATATCTTACTTTGACTTAAGACTTGATTATAATAGGTATATGGGTGAAACTTGAAATTTTTATCTAGGTACTAAATATATAATCAAGGTTTATAAGATAGAGAATAAGATTGTATGAGTTTACATAAAAGACATATCTTTATTATGCATATTTGAGCACAAAATCAGATATATGAATATTCATCTTGCTCTCAAAACACTCTATCTCAACCCAGCTCTTTAGAAAGGTCTATATGCTTCATATCTAGATCCTTTTATGTCTCATACAGACAAACACTGTTGTTATATGGAATTTATAGATTATCCTTGGTCTTGTAGCTTTTAGTGAGGAAATCATAATGTATAGCGAGTGTGTATATGTGTGTATGAGTGTGTGTATGTGTGTGTGTCTATGTCTGCATGTTCAGGCATGCACATGTGACTCACACACATGAATGGTGACATACCAACATGCTTTGGAATTTCTTTTTTCCTACAAGTAGATCCTCACACAAAACTTAAATACAAACATTTTCTATTGAGTTCTGTTGTCCGGAATATCAAGGTGAAAGAATGATACAGAATAAAAACTGGCCCTGAAAGGTACATTGTAGGTATCCATGGCAAATAGCACACAGAATTTAATTCCACTGGATACTCTTACAAATGATAAAACATTACACTAGTAATTATTCCACTGAGTGCAAGAAGCTGCTATATTTATTCATCAATTCCCTAAGTCATTATTTTTTTTTGGGCTGCTACCAGCATGTTATGAATTTCACATTCTCTATACTCAGAGGAAGAGTAACTTTCATGTCTTCAAGAAAAAAAGCTCCCAGGCAGAGATCGACACTGGGACACTAACCATAATATTTTGCACTGTGTGAAGTAATTGAACAGAACTTGGAATACATACTTCTGTTTTCACCTTACAGAGCTCCAGTCACCATAGGAACTAATAATAATTTCACAGTTCACTTAATATTACTACTTCTTCAAGTTTGGTTTTTTGAGATTTTAAAACAAAAACAAAACCAGTAGACTTCCGACAACCAATAAACTAAACACAAACTTCAGCCTTGACGTTGCAGTTGGCCCAAGTCCTGTCAAGGTTGGAGCTCTCCACTTCTATTGCTAAGATTGCCCTGTTGTTTTCTGTTTAGCCATGGGAATTTGTCAGTCTAGGAAATGATAATTTCAGGTCTGAACATTTTGATCCTTGCCTTATCAATTGCCTTTTTAGATCCTATATCTTGTTACTGCGGTTTAAAACTGGAGCTGGAGAAATGGCTCTATGAAAAGTGCATACTATTATTGCATAGTTTGAATCCCAGCACTCATACCCAGCAGCCCACAACTGCCTAATCCAGGTCCAGAATTATCAGACACCTCTGATCTCTGTGGATTTCACACTCATGTGCACATACCTCATATGCATACATAAATTAAAAATAATTCCTTAGAAGAAAAATACCATGGCTCCAAAAGAGATAAGAGCTCTAAGGGATCTCTATGTATCCAAAGACTCTTTTTTTTTATGTCTATTATACCTTAATAACCAATGTGATCTTCAGAATTGCAGTTATCCATTGCAACCTACTACCTCCTCTTTACTAACATTACTGAGTGGGGTCAAGCATTTAAATTAATGGTGATCCTTCCAGAGTCCAGCCCTGATGGGGATCAGAACCCAAAGATATGTAGAATTGGTGAATGAAGACTTGGACTTTTTTTTAATTTTTGATATTAAAATATAAGGACGTCATTTCTTCCCTCCCCTTTTCTCCCTCAGACCTGTCCCCAACTTCTTATTCTCTCTCAAATTCCATGGCTTATTTTATTTTAATTGTTATATAATAAAGTCAAATCTAAGTTAATGGATTAATGCAACATATACTATTTCACAAACGTTTAATTTGTCAAATCAAAATGTGATGACATTCAACTAAATTTTACTTCTGGATGTCTTTTAAAGCACAGGATGCTTTTTGGAAATAGTTACAACAGTGGAATTTGGTCTTTGTAGTTTCAATAGATGAGTTCAATGCATAGAATATTATAGACATAAAGAAAATTTGTAATGAATAGAAAAAGTAAAAAGGAAATTTTATTTGAAAATAAAATTATAGTATTCCAAATTTGTGTATGTATTCTGTTGATAGCTAAAAGTGAAGACTATCTTAACTTATAATATACTAAAATATTATGCTAAAGCATTTAAAAATTTACCAACATTTCATGTGTGTGCATATGTATGTTTTTGAATGTGTGTTAGTTACTTTATGTGGAAGCATATACATGTGACCCCTGAGGCTGACAGCACTTTCTCAATCATTCCCACTTTCTATTTGATGTGTGGTTCTCAGTGAAACCAAGAGTTTGCAGATTCTACACGCTAGTGACTTAGCTTGCTCCAATGATCTCCAGTCTCCAGCTTCTGAATTCTTGGAGTTACAGATGACCAGTGACACACCATACTCAACCACCACCTACCTGGGTGCTAGGGATCTTGATCCTGGCTCTCATGTATGCATAACAAATTCTTTATTTGAATAATAAATTCCCATATTCCTGCATATCACTTTTAGTTATATATTTCAGCAACAAATATAAAACTTCATTAACATGAAATCTACTACTTTCATACACTTGAGTTAATATTCAGATGTGGATATTTATTATTTTGGTTTTTGGAAATAAAGTGTTGTGTCTATCCTGGTCCTGAACTACTATACAGCTGAGATAACCTCAAATTTTTAATACTTCTGCAGCTTGCTTGCAAGTGAATGGATCACAGGTTGTGCCATCAAAGCAAGCTTATATGGTGTTGGGATTTCATGCATGCTATGAAAGTCCTCTACGAACAGGACTATATCTCCAACCAGCAGATGCTAATTCTAGATTATTCCTACAGTATGTACCCTATAGATAGCTTCCTCATTAATGTAGAATGTGAATATTATCTTTGTCAATTTTCATGAAGGTTACAGAAAAAAACTTGTAATTAGTTCAATAAGTGAAAACAAATTCCCGTTTGAGCTCAACAACTGTTCAATTAACTTAATTGCTTCACTGACATCGAAGCAACAGGAATAAATATCACAATAATGAAGGCCATATATTTTTAGATACATTCTCCATATTCAGTATTCTGATTCTTTAAAAGTAAGTTAGTTTATTTCTAATGAGCCTGACTTCTGTATATTTGCTACACTTCACAGTTAGACTTTTACTAGTTAAGCAGAAAAGTATTCACCTAATTCCAAAGAAGAAAATATCAGCCCATTCCAGAGAGGGGAAACAAGTGTGAGACTCCCATATTGTCTTGGAAAACTAACCAGACTCAGGAAAGAAATAAATTGAAATGAATTATGTGAAGGAAACCACGGAGTAAAAAATATTCAATCTGTTGTCTATGTGCAATATTAATATGGTTTATAAAATAATCTTGAGTTAATGGGCAATCTATTTGTTTGAATGAAGTACATGTTTTGCTAGAAAACATATTTTAATTTTTATGAAATCATAACTTATTTTTACTTTTGTTAGTATAAAACCTACTTTAGTAGATGCATAATAGTTTTTTTTTAATCAATCATGTTTAACATCTTCTTACATTAGAAAGTAAAGAGTCTTTCATGGAAAGACCGTAGTACTTAAGGGGCACTGAAGGCCTGCCTACTTTTCTACACAGGGAACCCCAGTCATCAAATGCTAGGAGATCTGATGTACATCTTGGACTACAGTCCTTTACATAAGACATTTAAACAAGAGAAACCACACATGCATAATGCATTACTATTAATAAACTATGCAGATCGTATCAGGTGAACAGCAATATATGCTCTGTTTGTAACCTCTTAACTGTTTTATAAAAGATCATTTTGACATTTGGTACCAACTTAATTAAAAACCTAATTTAATATCATACTCAATTGCTGGAAAGCAACTTCTGATATTGTCAATGCTGAAGACACGTTAACCTGAATGGTAATCCTGCATTACTCGCAAGGTGCTACTGCTCAGTATAAACACTGATGCTCTGATATACGTATAGAATTTAGAAGAAACAGCTGATAGGAAAACAGAAAAAAATGTTGATCAAGCTTTTAAGTGGGCTTGTAACAAAGCCTGAAATATATGAATAGGTTCATTTTCTATCTCATGCCATTAAAATGCATTTTGTTAGTTATTAGAATCTGCTAAGTTTCCTTATATAAACCTGCTAAAACATATGTCAGGTTATCAGTACCAACAATGTTCTACCATGCTTAAAATTAAGAACACTCCAAATATTATGATGTTCTTAATTGGGCCAAGCAATTGTTAAAGACTTATATAGAACCTCCTTCACACAAGTACTTTTTTCTTGTTCAGAATTCCAAATATTATTTTATTGGCACACACAGAGAGAGAGAGAGAGAGAGAGAGAGAGAGAGAGAGAGAGAGAGAGAGAGAGAGACAGAGAGAGAGAGAGAGAGAGAGAGAGAGACAGAGAGACAGACAGAGAGAGAGAGAGAGAGAGAGAGAGAGAGAGAGAGAGAGAGAGACAGACACACACACATTAAATTACGTGCTAGCTAGTTTTATGTCAACTTGATATAAGCTAGAGTCATTGGAGAGGAGGGAGCCTCACCTGAGAAAATGCTTCCATAAAATCCTGCTCTAAGCTAGCCTGTAGAACATTTTCTTAGTGATTAATGTAAGAGAACCCAACTTACTGTGATTAGTTCCATCCTTGGGTTGGTGGTCCTGGATTCTATGAGAAAGCAGGATAAGCAAACCATGGGGAGCAAGCAGTCAATAAGCTGGTAAGCATCACCCAGGCATGGCAATCACATTGTTATTTTGCTGTCTAGGTTCATACATGGTGTGGGTTACTGTCCTGACATTATTGTTATGATGAACAATTATGTGGATGCATAAGCCAAACAAAACCTTTTCTCTCCAAGTTGTTAGGATCATGATGTTTAATCAACGCAACAGAAATATTAACTGGGACATAGTTATAGAATAAATGAGAAGGGGAAGGGCTAAATGGATGATGAAATGATGGAGATCAAAAGGTAGTTTTAATATAAAAGTAGATTTATGTAAACCAGTCTTGAACAGTTCTCTGTTCAAGAATATATATTATATTATCTTTATAGAATGAAAAATTGGAAAACTCAAGAAAATTTTTTATATAAAAATGAGTGAATTTAAATTACTGCACTTAAAAACTTAATGGGAATGCATTAGTATACTAAATGTATGAATAACTGTTGTGATTAAAACACTATGTGTGGTAAATTTGTTTGGAAAAATACAGCATTTTGGTATTATAGAATTGCTTAGGTTAGATATGAAAAAAATTGTGTTATAATAAAGTAAATTGTTCAGAATGTACTTAAAATAAGTACATTTATAGAACTTTTAACTAGAATGGGGGATTGATAAAAGTATAATTAATCATGGGAAATAAGAGAAAAGCTAAGCAGAATGTGAAACCACCTGAGAGAATGGGTGTAGTTTTTTCAAAGTACTGTCACAGAAAGGCAAATACACCTCAATGTGGTAAAGAGCAACTCAAAGAAGAGCCGTTGCTTCTTCTCTCATCTTAATCTATCCTTATAGGAATATGTCTAGCTTCTGAGATTCCATAAAATAAAATAAACCATAATTTGAATGTGATTGGGGAAATGAATTAAATAGTATATAAACACATGCTGGTTTTCTCCCTACAAGACTTCATCTTTACAACTCTCAAGAGTATTCCTTGCTGAAGATATTGTCTTGTTTCTTCCCAGTCTACCTGTTTAGTATCCATTCAATATTCATTATGTAGTAGAAGAAAGTCACAGCAGAAGAAAGAGAGAGCAGAAGAAAGAGAGAGTCTCAGCAAAGAGAGAGAGAGAGAGAGAGAGAGAGAGAGAGAGAGAGAGAGAAGGAAAAGAGTGGGAAGAGAGAATTAAACGTAATGATGTACAACGTCAAGAAAAACAAGAAACATCTGAAGTGGAGTAAGTGAGAGTAGTGAGCTAGCATCACCTAATTATACTCAAATACTTATTCAGATCAAAGTGGTTTTCCTCCTGATAACCCGTTCCACATTTATTACAGGTGAATTAGGCACTTGATTCAATACTGCAATTCAGTGAATTGAAATGACAATTACTTTAATAATAACCAAATAGCAATAATACTTTCAAATCAAAATATTCAAACCTATGTTTTAGTTCAACAAATACAACACACTAAAATGAGGAAGATTATGTGTCATGTAGACTTTATAACAATAGCCCATGGTATATTTAAACAATGTACAAGTCTGCCATTTTCTAACCCAAGAGAAAGTTATACAATAGTGATCTGTAACATCTGTTTTGTGCTTACTTAAGAAAATGCACCTTAACATGGCAAACATATGAGTCAAATAAAGAATCGTGAAATGTAATTTATTTTATTTTCACTGATTAAAAGATTTCCTTAAGAAATCAACAAAATATTTTGAAATTATTTCAGGGCAACGTTAGGAATCAAAATTTCTAAAATGATCCCCAGATTGCAATGTATTTTTCATTAATTATTTTTTTACTTTGTGCACTGATAGCCAAGCAATTTCGTTGCTTTTTGAAGCTTTTTTCAAACATTCTTGGCAGTGAAGTGTTGTTGATGAATAATGTAATAATTTGCAAAAACACCTGGTGTTTCTTTTTTAAGTTGGTCATAAACTCCTGTTACCCACTAACCCATGTAAGTGTTCCATCTGTTGTATGGGCAATATCAGAGCAGGGAATATTTCCTTGTGAACCTATTTTAATGTTGTTAAAAATGACAAACTGATTTGCAGAGCAGTTTTCTAAAAGATTTCTCTGTTATTCTTTTTCTCTCTGTTTGAAATTTGTGAACAACAACTGTGATATGACACATCCACAATTTTATTTTTCCTATTGATTTGTCTGAAAACAACGTTGTATATCAATACATGAACTGCTCTGCATTACCATACAAATGACTTCTAATACATTTGCTATGATTAATTTTCTTGATTACCAAGAGAGTCAACATATTTTGCATTAATTGTGCTTTTTGCGTAAGGAGATAAATTCAGTTGGTTTTTAAAATTTTGAAACATTCAAATATCAATGTAAACATTGTTAAATATCATTAAATGTCAAAATTATACTACCATGTTTCTTTTGAATGTGTCTACAGAGTGCCTGTCCTGCTAACTGACACACTTTTAAGTTCTTTTTCACAATGGTTAGTTTAAACCATCTTTATGCATTTCAAAATTTAAAAAAAAATTACTCTATAATATTTGTTAAATGTCTACTATTTACTGTTATCACATACTTAGAGGCAGATACTCTCACAATTCCTTGTGTCCCATAGCTGATATTACTTTCCTATCATGAAGAATTCTTCTACCTCTTCACAAAGCAAATGCAATCTCTCCTTAACTTCCTGGTAATTGTTATTGATATGCATGCATTTGGTGTGGATTGTGTTATTCATTTACATGTGAAATGGATGTAAATTCCAGGCAACTTAAACACTCTGCCTCAGCCACTTTGATATGACTGTTTTTTTTGTTTGTTTGTTTTGTTTTGTTTTGTTTTTCAAATCTGGCCTGAGCTAGGATGATCAGCTATCTAATTGTTTTGTTAATCTAAACCTGATCTTTTCTTCATTGCCATTCACAAACATTCATACACTCTTGCCAATATCAATGTAGACTCACAATCCTCCTTCTATATTTTCACACACACACACACACACACACACACACACACACACACACACACCTACTAGAGAGTAAACATACTGATACAAGAAACTTCCTTCCTGAAATTGCTCTATCCTACATACACTTGACATAAATAAGTATCTGGAAAATAAATAGTTTTCATTTTCCTTCTTTTATTTGATTTAAATGCATTGCTCTCTAAGTGAATTTTATACAATTGCTTATAAAAAATTGCTGTAACAATTTTAGAGCAATTCAGGAAAATTGTAGTATGATTAATAGTTCTTGCTTCTTATGTGGTTATCGTAACTGCAACTTGGTTATTTTAACACTAACTCGAAGAAAATGCATATTTAAATGTGAAGGCAGTTTTCAAATTCAAAAATTTGAAATATAAAACCTAAATGAACCAACAGTATTAATCATTCAATCTGGTATCCAAGAGGCTCTTTTTCCCCCTCTCTCCAATAAGAAGAAATTGTTAAAACTAGAGGCATTGAATTTGACAGAGATTAAGGAAAGGTATATGAGGAATTTGGAAGGAAGAAAGAGAAGATACACATAATATAGCTATATTAAAATCTCAAAAATTAAAATAAATATTTTTTTTTAAAAAAGAAACATTATCATGCCACAGTCTGAATAATACACAGACCTCTGTATCACGCATTTAGCATTGCAGTGTGCCTCAGGAGTACAAGAGTGGCAGAGTTGCTCAGGCCTGCATATTTAGATTAACAGTACATTTCTGCAGGGCCTGTACAATAATTAGAACTTAAATAACATTGCAGGGCATTATCAAAGAGAATGAAAAGACCCAAAGAGAATGTCTGTCATTATACAAAATGCCTAATTAAGTACAAGTAATTTAGCTGATAATTTACATGTTCATTTTCTAATAGAAATTATTTAGTTTTAGGTCCTCTTTATATTTCTAAGGTAATGTTGACTCAAGGGATCACTGACTATTAGAAGGGGTATAAATTTTAGAATAAGACATATGTTTAGCTGATGCATACAGCTTTTGTTATGCTAATGATTCCTCAAGCAATAATTGCATAATGAAACATCTTTTTTTAAGCTAATAATGCTCATTGCTTCTTATATCTGCTGTCACTTTACAACATTAATGGAAAAGAGTCCTAAGTTCTTGATTACTTTTCCAAGGATATATACTGGTTTAAATTAATTTTCAGCAAAAAAAAAAAAAAAACCATTAATACCCATATTACCCAGCAAAGTTTTCTTACAAATGTGGATGCCCAAAAAGTAGATAATAATTCAATAGTTTATTAAAAGCATCAATGCACTCCTGAAATATTCATGCAGATAGTACACATGTATATATGATTATGCATATACATATATACTTCTAATACAAAATCCATACAAAAAATTGAGTAGGTTACACATTGTGTGCTATTTAATAGCTATTGACTTTATCTGTAAGTGCGATTATTTTAGTACTGCAGACAGGTATTTATAAATTCTGACTTTACCTACATTTGCTAGGAAATGTTACTCTAACATTACTTAAGTGGGATATGAAATCACACTCTTTTCTCAAGATCTCTTGTGAGCTGGATAATTGTTTAGAAATTTAGGTTTTGTTTTGTATATGTATATATATGTACATATATATATACATATATGTGTGTATATATATGTACATATATACACACATATATGCATATATATAAACTTATATAGGTATATATAAAATCAAAAACACCCTAAGAGTAGTAGAGATTTAGTTCATTCAATACTCGTAAAACAGTAACATAAAATGTTGTTCATTTACATAAGAACTCCCACAAAACTTTTTCTGGATTATATTTGTTTTTATAAACTTATTGTTGGTTTTAAATCCTTATTTAAAATTTAAGATTTTCTTTCTCCCTTTATCTCTCCTCTCTTCTCTCTCTCTGTTTTTCTCTTTGTGTGTATGAGAAAGAGCAAGAGAGAGAGAGAGAGAGAGAGAGAGAGAGAGAGAGAGAGAGAGAGAATAGCTCCACATGATGAACAAGCGGAAAAAGGAAACAAGCAGGACAGGTTATGATTGGAGCATTTCCTGCATATCTGATTGCTCAGTTACTGCAGATATTGTTTGAGTGAGACAGAACTTCCTACCAGTTCATTTTCATAAAGATAACAACGTTTTTTTCTGAATGGCTGTTCTAAGTTTATAAAAGTTTGTTGGAATGAATAGATTTTAGAACTGCTAAATTTTTATCTGTGTTTAATTTTTTAAAATACAATTAAAATTATAAAATTTTAGAAACTCTTTTAAGTATTGATGATTTTTGTACATAAATAAATTCAGCAGTCATTTACTCACAAACAAATTGAAACAGTGTTTGTTTCTTGTGATATATAACTTCCTGTTCATTAAAATGCTTAGCCTTTGTGTGGGACAGGGAACAATTCACTTCAATAGAGCATAAAGGAACCTGGGTTATTTCTAGAATGTTGAACTAGTAGCATTGAAACAACAAAAGAACAAAAAGATAACTGGGAGTAAGACAACTAAGTCCCCTTGACCTTAGTAAGAACTGCATCCTATGTAAGAGCAGAGAATGCCAAGACTGATTTCTAGGGAAGAGAATACTATCATTGAGTTTTTAATTCCAATATTACCTAAGTGGAGATTAGAGCAAAGAGTAGAAAACTGTTGTTTTTGCAGAGCAACAACAGACTGCTTTTCGATCTTCAAAATGTTTTCAAAATATTATGAGTAAAATGATAATGAACACAGTAACTGTTAGCATTCCTTCTAAGCTCACACCCCCTCCCCCCCCAGTTACCCTGACTCAGTGTAAAAGGAGATTCTTGCCCCTTCCTCTCTTGCCCTCCCGGTCTTCTCTTGCTCTCTTTCCTTCTTCCCCCTCTGTCCATTCTCCTTCCCCTTGCTCTCCACATCCTCATGGTCAGATTTTATATCTCTATTCTTCTCTTTGCCTTTCTCTGTCTCTACTACCCCTTTAACTCCTGTCCTCATGCCCTAAATATACCTTTGGGTGGCTGGTACCTCATGTGGAAGGGATGCCTCAGCCTTCATCTGCAGAGGAACCCCACACTATACAGCACCTCTACCAAACATATCTCTGGCTTCTCTCTCTCTTTTTTATAAAACACAACAGTGACCAGTTGCATTAGAGTCCATTAAAGATTCCTTTCTCCTCTTTTTTGATTGTGAGATATTAGAGAATGTGCTAATGAGACGAACTGAGGCTACACTGAACTGAAAGTTAAGAAAGCAACAGCTTAGAAAGTGTGATCTGTACAGATTAAGTTCTGACCCTTTGAATCTTTTGATAACTATGTGTTTTGGTAAGTCAGGTGGCTGAATTGAATCGGATCTGTTCAGTTGTGGTTTTCAATGTGCTCTCTCTTTAGCTCCATTAGGTTATGCTGTCAAACAGCAACATGAATCCTTTGACCAAATAAAACAAATTGTGTTTCATACTTACTACTGGTTTAAACCTGCTTGATTTATTCCCCACAGTGATTATGCAAAAGAAAGTAGGAGGAAATCATTAGCTTTAGTGTTGTATACTATTTGTAAAACAGAAACAAGAAATCTATAAAAAATGACTAAAAAGAACTGTCTGTAAGTAATTTTAAAAGTTGAGAAAATTCTAATTTATGAATACAGACCATGAAAACGATCCTAGGTTACCGTAATGAATACTCTGTATCCATTTAGATCCTATTTCTCCCTGTTAAAACCTCATTCCACAGAAAACTTGGAAATTGATACATATGACAGTGGCATATCTCTTTGAATATCTGTACAAATGCTAAGAAACAATAATTGAGGAGGGTGGTTTCTAGAAAATATCATTGCCTTTTGATTAAAGCTGGGTCTGTGGGCCGATAGGCATGTTCATAACCACCACGTAAGTGGCAGATAATATAAGCCAAGATTTTGAAAGGGATGAGCAAGGAGACTCCAGCAAAGATAGACAGAAACCTGACCCAAGATGACTGAGGAGCCTTCACTCTGAGTATTTTCAGAAAACAACATACTTTTTCAGTTTGAGTTAGTTTTTCTGTTAGTAAAAGCCGAAATAAAATCATAAAAAAACAAAAATATACAATCATTGGTATGTATTTAAAATCATATTATGAACCATATTTCAAAATAAAAGAGAAAAAATTATCCTGAACACCCAACATTTTACATGAGTTTATGCTTTTTTTTTTTTTTTAAATTCTTTATTTATATGCAGTTTGTCACTCAAGCACTTACGTGAGGAAGTTATGCCTCATTTCAAGGCACATAGAATGCAAACCTTATCTCACATTGGCTGTACACAACATGTCTTTGGGTGGTGATAGAGTAGACAACCTCCATCAGCTGGAGCCTCCATAGTAAAAGGTTGGAGGCTATTGCATGGGAGGGGGAGGGAGAGAAGGAACAGAGCGAGCACACATGTATGTTCCCTCTCATCTAGTGATGGTAGGACCATTCTTAGACTCTGGTAAAGCCATCACAAAGATTGGCCTGTCAAACTTTGATTTATAAGGTATCATGCATTTTTTTTGACATTTTTATTATTGTGCTTTAATGATTTCATACATAGAGTACTGGTCTGAACTAATATAACAGTCAACTCATGAAAACTGACTATGTATCAGAACTGCTGCTGAATTCCCGATCCTTTCATTGTGAATCAGTCCAGAACCAAATTTCAGGTCATAGACTCATGAAACCTTTAGAAACATAAAACATGAACAACTACACTTAGAAACAGAAAATTACAATGAACATTAATAACTTCAGACATATCCATCATTGACAGGCTCAATTTTATTTAGTATTGTCTCTTTAGGTTTAGAAGAATATAGAGAACATTCAATTATATTTTAACAATTTCCATTTGACTTTTGAAAACTAGAACAAGGCACATATGTGCTACATCACCTGTAAAACACAGTCACCCATACAACAGATTTGGCAGTGCATGTGGAGGCATGGAGATACTGACTGAAAGTTAATCTGTTTGGATTGGCTTTTACTTATTAATAAAGCAAAGATTGTCTTTTGTGTTCAAGGCACTTGGGTACAAACATTTTTTAATTTGTGAAAAAATGTTAATTGGGATGATACAATGTATTTGTTGAAACATTCACACATGCACACATATGCATATGTTCATGCACATGCACAAACATGCACACAATTTTAGAATGAATAAAATTTAAAAATTGAAGGGAATGGACTGACGAATTTTATGATAAATACTGGAAATGTACAATTTCTGCTAAGGCATTAGGATACTGCATTATTAAGTTGATACAACAATATGTCTGTGTACTTGGTAAACTGTTTGACTAGTTACTTGTGCACCATATATATATATATATATATATAGTTTATCAATCATGTGGACACTTTTACAGATTAAATATCCCAGAAAGTATTGTCATGACCTGACACACATGTGTACTGTCTAGACCTGGCAAGTTATATGGTTCTTCTGATATTAAAAATACACATTAAGGTAGATATTCTGCAAGCCAATGGATTTAAGTGCATACATGAGTTAGTTTATATCAGTACTAACCCAAACATAAGCTGCTTATAAATTTAGAGGCAAGACATATCTAAAAGACTTATTCTACTTTTCATACAAAATATAAACAAGTTTTGTTTATAAAAATATTGATAACATGAACCGTACACATTAATAGAAGACAACATGGATTGTATGTATATGTCTCCCTGTTTCCATGTTTATGCTCCATACACATGTACATGTACCTGTGTATACACAGACATTTTGAAGTATTTAGAACAAATCTCAAGAAAAAATATCATCTCAATAAGATACTGGAAAAGTTGAGTTCACAATTGGCCTTTGGAACAGCTTTCCAAACTGGAAACAAAGGGAGAACATCCGTAAGGTAAGTTTAAAATATTTTGACGTGAAATAAATTCATGGAAATACAAATTACTCAAGAGAAAAAAATAGCTTAGGTTCTTAAAAACCTAAATTTACAAGTATTGAAATATTAATGCAATGGATACAGGTGAAACTTTGACAATTAAAAAAAGAAAAAAAAAAAAAAGAAGAAGAAGAAGAAGAAGCTTGCCGGGCAGTGGTGGCACACGCCTTTAATCCCAGCACTTGGGCAGAGGCAGGAGGATTTCTGAGTTCGAGGCCAGCCTGGTCTACAGAGTTCCAGGACACCCAAGGCTATCAGAAAAACCCTGTCTCGAAAAACAAACAACAAAAAACAAACAAAAAAAGAAGCTAAAACCATACAATAAAAGAATCGTGGGGATTTGTCATAACTATACTAAATCTGCTAGATGCTAACAAAATATTTTAGGCCCCTGGACAATATGAAAATTTGCATTTGCCTATACTTATAATGAAAATGTTATTATTATGAAATATCTGTCAGGCATTTGGGCAATAGATCAAAATAAACTTTAAATTGATTTTAAGTCATGAATTAGTTTATTTTTGCAGAAAAGAATTGGAAACATCTCGGTAATAGTTGGGAAGAATGCATACCTTCAAGTTATCTTGGCAGAAAACAAAATCAGAAGAAGCATTGCAAAGCCATCCATATTTCCCAAGAGTTTAGGAATCATGGAAAACCCACTAGCCAGTCAAAAGCCACTAAAGTAATAGGTAAATCGTTCCTTGAGTAAGTTGAATTTGAGCATCCCACAACATCAAATCCACAACAGTAATTTTGAAGAAAATTGTTGATGTTGCATTTCCTAAATCAGCTCTTAGTGTACACATAAAACGTTAGAGACAATATACAGCAGATTTTAGCTTTTATTTTTTACTCTTTTCTCATTGAGATTAGAAAAGTGTGCAATATATAAAGCCAAGAAAAAAAGTGTACTTGTAAATGAAAAGGTGGTAGTAAGAAATGACCAAACAATCAAAAAACAGAAAAGAACCAAAGAACCAGAAAGAATCGAAAGCAGCAGAATCAACAAGGGTTTTCAAACCTTTGGTAACCTTGTAAGGTAATGAATAAGTTTTAAATAAATAACTCTTACCTCTTATTTCAAATAGATTTGAGGTAGTCCATATGAAAAGCCAATATAACAGTGTCTTTGTAAAAATGAGCTAATATTTATGGACACAATAGAGACATCATGTGGGAAAAGTGTCAAAATAAAACATGCTAAAAGACACAGCAAGTAACATAACCACACATTTGTCAGAACAGCAGCTAAGGCCAGGAGCAAACGCCAGAACTAACACAGTCTAATAAAAGGAGGTGGAGATTTATAAAAATAAGGCACTTATATTCTGAACACTGGAATAGATTATTATAACATGAAGTTTTTTTTTCAAGATTGATGCTATATGGAGTTTCTGAGTTGCATAGATATGACTTTCATAACATCAACATTTAGTGAAAACCTAAAAATGCATCACAGTGAACCACATGGGTGTGGTGCGATTTAAGATGACGTTAAATGTCCATGAATAGCATACATAGATGTATATAACATAAAGAAGTAGAAAAGTAAGGCTTTACTATAGAAGTAAAATTAGACATTAAAAAAAAAAAAAACTGCAGGTTACAGTAAATACACAAAAAGTGTAAGAACCAAAGCAAAACAAAACTACAGAACGCTCTACCACCATCTTAAAATAGAATAAAACCAAATACACTAGAATATGTGCATGCACACATATTAGAACTTTGGCTTGGAGGGATTAATCCAGAAGTGAAATTTGAGATTTAACTGAATTCTGTCTATCAATTTCTAAAATTTTGAATTGCCCCCCCAAAATAGTGTTAAGATTCCTGTTGCCTTAAAAAAAATAGAGATTTGTCTTGGATAATTTTTATAGAAGAAATTAAAGCTCACATCACTATTGCCCTGAAAAACAGAAAATATTCAATAAATACAAGTATGTGCTTCACTTATTTCAAAACATGATACAAATGTAACCAACTAAACAGTTCTAAATGGTAGAAAATAAGAATATTTTTTAAAAAAAAAATTGAAGATGTGCCCTGTAAAACAAACCAAGCTTCTAATGCACCTTTTTCATTCACATAAAATGAAATGTTTCTGTATACACATTTCCTTGCACGATTGCAATGAATTAAGCAGCCTCTGGGTTTTGAAGATTACCCTTCCTTATAGCACCCGATAGATGGAGAGCAGTACTGTTCTCCTAGCTGCTGCTCAGATTGCGAGGTAGGATCATATTGGGCTCAGTGCTTCTGACCCAGAGCAATGTTGAGGGGCTTGGAGCCGAGGATCCGGCCATTCATCTCAGCCATTGCTTTAGCAGCTGCCTCTGGGGAGAAGAAGCAGATCAAACCAAAGCCTTTGCTCTGCCCTGCTTCCTTCATCACTTTAACTCGGCAGATAGACCCAAAGGCAGAAAATTCCTTGCGCAGTGTTTCATCATCAATGGTGTCATCCAGGTTCTTAATGTAGAGCTTAGCTGCCTGACGTGCACGGATTCTTTCCTTCTTCATCTGCTCAAACATTTCCTTTAACTCAGCCTGTCGTTCTACCTTCTTCTGGGCTCTGCCTACAAAAACTGTCTGCCCGTTTATGTCCTGTCCATTCATGTCTTCAATTGCGTTTTTCGCAGCCTCATGGCTATCGAAACTCACAAATCCAAAGCCTTTGGACTTCCCAGTGGCATCTTTCATTACCTTAACACTCAGAGTTTGGCCATATTTGCTGAAAACTTCCCTCAGCTTCTCATCGTCCACATCATCCGCAAAGTTTTTGATATAAACATTAGTGAATTCGGTGGGTTTCTCTCTGAGCTCAGCCTCCCGATCCTTACGGCTTTTGAACCTGGCCACGAACAAAGTGCTCTCTCTCAGCAGCTTCCCATTCATCTCCTCAATGGCCCGGTCTGCTGCTCTCTGGTCCTGGTAGTGCACGAAGCCATAGCCCTTTGAGCCTTCTTCATCGGCCATCACCTTGGAGGACATGATCTTTCCAAAAGGTGAGAAGTGTTCATACAAGGTCTTGTTATCAATGGACTTGTCTAGATTCTTGATAAACACATTCCCGACTCCCGATTTCCTCAAGCAAGCATCCCGTTGAGACCACATGAGACGGATGGATTTACCTTTGATCACATCAAAGTTCATGGTTTCTAGGGCCTTTTTGGCATCATTCACTTGAAGAAAATTGACATAGGCGTAGCCTAGTGAGCGATGGGAAATCAGATCCCTGCAGATTCGTATGGACAACACCGGCCCCACTGTGTTGAACTTCCTGAACAGCACGTCCTCGGTGACATCTTCGTGGAGATCACCCACATACAGGGAAGCTGCACGGTACTTAGCTTCAACACTCATGTTTTTGTTCTTGGCCTTTTTGGTTTGTTTCTTTTTTTACCCCAACAGTACAAGTCCAGCAGCTCCCAAGGATGTATCTTCCTGCAAGAGGGAAAGAGGGGAAGCACAGTCACAACTCAGGACCTGCACAGTGGCCTCCAATGACCACTTAAGAGTCCAGCTGCTGGGTCAGTTGCACTTTCCCCGAGCCAGGCAACACCTCAGAAACCAATGCCCTCCCCTGGTGGTAGTCAGCAATCTGCCTTCAGCTCTCAGTCTCAGACTTTCCTTCCCTTCCAACTCAGCAACAACTTACAAGTGGCTGGCCAGGACAGGCCCTCCATCTGACTCCATCCCAGCAGCTGGTGGCTTGTTTCCTCCGAGAGCACAAACAGGCCCTGTGTTCGGCTGGCTTAGCCTTCTAGCCAAGCCTGGAGCAAGCAAGGCAGCGGGGGCGTGCAGCCCAGGCCCGTGGCTGGAGGCCCCGCTCCGCCCCGCGCAGGGAGCCGGACCCACACCGCCCACCACGCCGCTGAGAGCGCGCCTGGGCCGCGTCCGTGGCCACCCACCCCGCACCCCGGTGGCCAGAGGCACCCAGGACGAGCCTGGCTGAAGATTGAAGCTCACCAGGTTAAGGATTGCAGGCGGCAGGAACACGGAGCTCGCTGGCTAGCACTGTTTGCTCTTTCACACTTTTGGGGGGAACCGTGTTCCTCCCCCGCCCCTCTGGCTCGCTCCCCAGCCTCTGCCGCTGGGCTGCGGGAAGGAGGCGGTGTCAGGGGTGGAGAAAACGGCTGGGGGTGTGGCCGGGCAACCCACCACCGGGCTGCTCCCCCCAGGGTCTGTTTTGTCCACACCAGTCGTCCCAAGCAAAGACCAGGATCCCGCAAGTCCTGGAAGCACCCAGTGATGGCTTTGACCAGGTCCGGACAGAGCAGCTAGTCCAGCAACTTTTTGCAGAATCTGCATGCCCTCCTTCCCAGGAAACTCCGAACCTCACTTGCTTTTTCTTGTGAGGTCAACTTTTAAAAGGTTTTCTTTTTAAACAGCAGATTCAACCCTCCGCGAAGAAAACTTTTCCCAGCATCCCTTCCCATAGTCTAGGTTTCTCTTTTTCACACAGTTGCACCATCTCACGATCTCATACCTGAGTATAACAGACTCCATTCCAGAAACATATGTCATGTGTATTTTGTATTCAGAGATTTCTGGAAATGAGTGATTTATTAAAATGGTGTCCACTATGTATTGAATACTTCACCTTGTGGAATAGATGAGGGAGTTACTGAAGCTATCTGGAGATAGTGGCGCTTAACTCAGTGTGCAGCAGATGTTAAATAAATTAATAGATTTAAAGATGTTGATGAAGTATCAAGAGTATAATTGATTTCTTGTAATAGTGCCTCCACTTCCTCTTACATTAAATAATAATAATAAAAAAATGATTCCTAGCACATCTTACAATTTGAAACATGATAGCCTTAGAAAATTAAAATTATTTACCTGAAGAACTGAACTGGACACAAAACAAAACAACAACAATTTTAATACGTTGCAAAGTTTAATCAACATAGACATTGCCTAAAAACTTTAGTTAAAAGCAGATTCTGGTCCAATAACTTAGACGGATGGGAGACTCAACAGTTCCAACTAATGAGACAGTCTGTGGTACTCTGTTTTACATGTTAGGTAGAAGGATTTTGTGTCTAATGAGTCCAGAATTAATGGGGTGTTTTCTAATGTAGCCAGAAAAAAATAATATGCATTTCTCCTAGGGAAGAAAATGGCATTGTTTTAAAAGCCATTGTCAATGCATATTAAAAAGTACTCCAATTTTCACTATAAAATAGAAATGTATGTTAGCCAACTTAAAATTAATTATGTAAGAGACAAGAATATCTCATCCAATATGTGACAGACTGTTGAAGAACAATTATAAATAAACAATATTATGAAACTATCTCCTCTCTAATGATTTATCTGAAAGGAGAACATAAATTTTCTACATAAAAATTCACTGGTCTCCTCTTTAAGAAGAAACACAAAGTCAATCACTGAAAACAACTTGAGAACATTAGGAGGCTGGGAATGATACCAGAGGCATCTCAATTATTAAGGAGACTATTTGCCTAGTATCTTGCCTTGCAAATATTTTGTATCTACAGACTGGATACCTTTCTCCATTTGCTTTCCCAGTTCTGTGAAAATACTCTGTTCTAAACTGGAACTCAAAACCATTCCTGTGAAATCTACTCATTAGCTGTATCTTCCACTATAAAATGGATCAATAATAAGTGGGCATTTGCTTTTCTTCTGTAAATCTATTTCTTGTTAATGGATTTGTTCTAACCAAGGGTCTATAAAGTTCTGGGAAATGTTATTTTAATATAGTAGTGGATTTATGATTACTTACAAGCCAATCTTGGTTGACCATATTTGTCTTCAGATCATTTATGTGTTGTTTCTTCTTAAAGAATTGTTTGTAAAAACAGGTGATTGTGTTCTAAACTGTAACTTTCAAGAGGTAGACAGCACAATAGCATATTAGATACTATTACAGATTTGTGCAATATGCCAGCATGAGTTTTAAATTTGAGACAATGACACTGAAATCAATAATATATAAACCCTTTCATTTTCTTTTATGTGTAATAATTTGAGGAATACTAGTATTAGTTCTTCTTTCAAAGTCTGACAGAATTCTGCACTAAAGATTTTTCTCCCTAATGGAAAGTTACTTACAGCCAAGTGGGTGGATTCAAGATTAACTCAAAACAAACAAACAAAGAAACAAACAAAGAAACAAACAAATCTTCCTATATACAAAAGCAAACAGTAAATGAGCTTAGAATGATATCAGGGAAACAACTTTCACAATAGTAAGAAATATTGTAAAATATATTGGGCCAACTCTAACCAAACAAATGAGAGACCTGTATAACAAGAATTTGAAGTCTTTAAAATAAGAATTAAAAGAAGACATCAGAAGATGAATCAGAAAAAGATCTGTCATCCTAGTGAACAGTAAGAATAACATTGTAAAAATAAACATCCAAACAAAAGCAATCTACAGATAAAACACAATCCCCATTAAAATTTCAACACAATATTTACACACTCTGAAAGAACAGTGCTCAACTTCATATGAAAACAAAAAAAAAAAACAAAAAAAAAAAAAAACAAAACAAAAACCAAAAAACAAAATACCCAGGATAGCTAAAGCAATCATGAACTGGAAAAGAAATTTTGTAGTTATCACTATTACTGATTGCATGCACTACCACAATGCCATAGTAAGAAAATCCACATGATGTTGACAAAAATGTAGAGAATTTGATCCATGGAATCAAATCATAAAACCAGATATAAATCCACAACTTGTGGAGACTTGATTCTTTTTAACAAAGCCAGAAATATACAATGGAGAAGAGAAAGCATATTCAGTTAATGCCATCAATCTAAATGGATGTCAGCATCAAGAATGCATCAGACCCAAATCTATCTGGATCAGAGTCTTCAACATAAAATTGGATACAGTGAATATGATAAAATATTAAATTGGGAATAGCCTTGGATTCATGGACACAGGATATAGCTTCTTGAACAGAAAATCAATAGTGCAGGCACTAAGATCAATGAAACTGAAAAGCTTCTGCAAGTCAAAGGATACCATCAGTAGAACAAAATGAGAACCTACAGATTGGGAAAAGATCTCCACTAACCTTATATGCAACAGAGGGCTAATAACCAAAATATATAAAGAACTCCGAGTCTCTTAGCAATGGGAGTTATGAAGCCTGGCCATTTTCTCAAAGCAGATAAGACATCCAGTAGAGGGATTTTGACACCAACCCAGACACAAAACCTTCATACAAATTGTTCTGCCTGCAAGATTTCCTGGGGTAAAAGTGGCATGGAAATTGTGGCTAAACAATGACTGGTTAAGGTTAACACACTTGCCTTGAACTGGAGCCTTCCCTTCCCCCTGAAACTGCCTAGAGGGCCAGGACACAGAAACTGGATTAGCCCAGTAACCCGGATAGAACTAAACATGTCTGGGAAAAATAAAGTCAAATGAAATGATTTCTTATGATATTCTACTGCAGTCATAGAGTAGAGCCTACCACAATCTTCTTCACAGAGGCTTCATCCAACTACTGATAAAAACAGATAGAAAACCCATAGGCCAATATTAGGCAGAAGTCAGGGAATCCTGTGGAAGAAGGGGAGAAAAAATTATTAGAGCCAGATGGATTAAAGACACTACAAGAAAACCCACAGAATCAACTAAACTGGCCTCTTAAAAAATCATAGAGCCTGAACTGACAACCAGGAAATTTCCCTACTTTGAACTGACCTAGGCCTTCTATATATATGTTATGTTTGTATAGCTTTGTCTTCTTGTGGGACCCCTAACAGTGGGGTGAGGGCTATCTGTGACACCTTGCCTGCTTTGGGACCTATTTTTAAAAACTCAGAAAAAACGTTCATTTGTGTTTTCAGATTCATCAGTTTGTTTCTGTATAAAAAATTACATTCCTGATTGACTGAGCACCTCTAATGATATTCCCAGACAGAAGCACACTCTTTACTCAGAAGAAGTTAAGGTCATGTCCTATGAAATTAGAAGTTTATGGTTAAACACACATTTATTACTGATTTCTGTAATAACTCCTTTATAACTCTCATTCCTCTCCCTAAACTAGCTGTAAAGGAATTTTAATCCAGCAATATAGCTTGTCCAGCAAGGGATCATATCCAATGTTATGATCTGTCTAGAATACAAATAAGCCTTTAGTATACTCATTTAATCTCAAACATTGTCAGCTAATCTAGGAGTAGTTACCAAATAACAGAAAGTTGACCAATCAGAGAAAGATTTCACTAAATGATTCAAAGATGTATACATCCAATCTCACCAAACATACAGAAAAGAGAGGTTATTTAAGAGAACTGAGGGAAAGAAAGTCAATCAGTTCAAAGAATTTGGTTTGGACAGTTCATTTCAGCTCAGTTTGGTTTGTAGAGTTCAGAAACAGTCTTTCCAAGTAGAGCAATTTAGTCAGAAGCTGAGACAAGACGAATGAATTATCATGGAGATGAGTTTTGGCCATAACAACTGAGTTAAACCAACCATCCAAAGTTCACAAAGAGTAGAAATGATGAGATTATTGAGCAGTAAGTTTTGAAATTTGAAACAATATAGACATAAGTTAGCAAATGGAGCCAGGACACTAAAGGTTTGTGCTTAGCAATTAGATTGTACAGATGCTAGAAGCTTCCAGGCCTAGTCCTAGGGATAGCCCAAGCCATGTGTTTATAAATCTTGGGTATAGTTCTTATCTCATAACTTCATCTGAGGAAAGTAAAGCATCATTTACAACTAGCTAAGGCTATAACATGTTTAGAGTGTGTGATTACCTTTCCATCACTATGCCTAACTATAATGGGTAAGAATCACTAAGGATACGCTAACATTTTACTTTGGTATAGCCCCAAGAAAGATCTAGTGTTTTCCTAATTGCTAATATTGTTCTTAAGACTTGACATCATTTTCATGCACTTTTTACTTTTATCCTCAAACCAAAATCCTTCTTGCGGGAATAAATTTTTGGAATGTCAATTTGATATGCATCATAGTTTTCTGATGCTTACAGCTATTTCCAAATGTCCAGAAAACAAGTAATTGAGGGATCTTTCATTTGATCAGCTTATTAATATTCATGTTCTTTCTACCAATGTTAGGACACATTCAAAAATAGAGGGAAGATTGTGCCATACTCACTTATTGCTATATTTTCACAACTAGGAACAAAGGTTGACACATCATTTGTTCTTGGATCTTGAGCTCAGAAATTTGCAGACAATTCTGCACAAATCTCACATTTTTTTCATTAAGTTATAATTTAAGATACAGAATTATTTGTTGTTGGATATGGTTTATAGCATTAGTGTAGGTAATAGCTTTCAAAATAGGGACAATTGTCTTTGAAGTAAAGAGCCAGTGTGTTTACAGTCTTGCAAGCTAGAAAGTTATTTTCTCTTTGGAGCACTTAGAAGACACACTTTCTGTCCATTCTAAAAGAGTCAGTTTTTTGAAGTTCTAAATTACTCTCCTCTTTTATTATTTGTGTATCATGGAACTGTGTACACCATTCAGTTTCAGTGTGAGGAAAAGCTTAGGAAAGTTTCATAGGCAAGTGCTATCAAACTGGCTACTGATCTTCCCATTAAAAATAGTATTGAATTGGACTTAGTAGCATTGGTTTCTTTTATCAGTATCCAAGAAGCAATGGACTGTAATGTTTTTTTTATAAGTAAAGCAAAATCCAAGGTCCTTCCTTACTCTTTACATTATTGGCAATGAAGATAGAATCCTGACAAAGCCAGAGCTTTCTAGAAAATACGGACTGAAGATAATCAAGAAAAGACATATGGCTTGAAAACAGGAGAATTTACACTTGACAGTAAAATTTTGACCAAGTAGAATGTTCAATTAAAGAGCAAATAGATTGTCTTTTTTCTCAAAAATAAACTGTATTCTCAGTGCTATTGAAATATGTTAGAATCAGCTCATGTTTTATAGCTGCATAAACTCACATGCTCAACTCACAGGTTTTTTTTTTTTGGTTCTTTGATAGAAATGAGGGTCCAAAAAAGAAGTGGAGGTTATAGGAAGCTAAGGTAAATGAAATAATGGTTATATGTAGATATTGAATAATTTATATCTTAGACTGCTTGTTTTTTGGCCTGAACTGACTAGTACTTAAAGAACTAAATTTATGTTATTAAATTATATTAACTATTTAAATGTTCATACACAAAGGCATATTAAAATTAACGTTCAATGAAAAATTGTCCTCTGATCATAGACAGTTGCAACTTAGAGAATATCTTAGGCTCTTGGAGAATACCTGTATTAAATATCACTTACTCAAGACATTGAACATCAAACCCATGACTGCATTTCACCAAAAGATTGCCATCAATGTTCCAATAGGTATGTAGATGTATTTTATATTTCATAGCCTAGTGTTTCAAAGGCTATGGTATATTGTGTCTATTTCTGGTAATTCTGTAGAAGTGACTCCTATAAGATTGTTCTCTACTTCTCAATAGTCTCTGAACCACTTTCAGAAGATAGTATTACTGTTTTGTTTATTGTCTACTGGGACCACATCATAGCTTTGTTAACCAGAATATTATACTTTATTGTTGACCTTTTGACCCAGGTAGCTTTGTAGTTTGGTGAAGGAAACCTCTTATCATGAGCTTATTCAACAAGACCTGACATTAAAGATATTCAATGGCATTTCCTATCCCATCCTTTCTGAAAATATCCAGTATCATTTAGATTTGACATATTCTCAGATTTCCTTTCTCAATTATTCCTGGCTACAAATGTAGAAGGAATTTTGGACCTTAAATGTGGCTGTTGTCAGTCTGTGAAAATTTCCTTTGACTACATCAAAGATAATGCTCAGATTTCAGCATTAGAAACTATATAGACCAATGTATCTTATAGGATATCTTAGGCTCTCACAGAACACCCTTGTATTCTCATATACTAGGCATGTACCTGTACAGTCTCAAGGTTATCATTTTATTCTACATGTAATTATGCCTTTTCTGTCTTTTAATGTCACCACCATAATAGGCTGATTGCCAACTGCTCCTAGAATCAGCCTGTCCAAGTTGTGCTCAGTATGGTCAAATTTTACTCCATTGCAGCCAGTTGGATACTCTTGTTTGATTGGCAAGTTTTTATGCCATATTGATAATGGCCATTTATTTTCTGCACGGCACCAAATCCTTCAATTCTCATCCATTCTGAATATATTAGTAGCCATATGGACATTGTATGTTTCATAAAATGTACTTATCTCTCACATAACTTCCCCTCATGGAGAAAATGTTTGGATGCCAGTAGGGGATGTTTGTAAAAATGTGGCATTACAGTTCCTAAAGTGGACAATAATTCTGTGTTCATGATAGTAACATCTTACCTACCCAGAAAACATGAAATTTGGGAGAGATCTTGTGAAAAGAGAAAGATTAATGTTCTTTTTCTCTTCAAAATACTCGGCAAAGTTATTCACAAAGAAAAGTGAATTGTGAAGAAGGGAAAAGGAACTGTGAAAAGACCTTACTTAAATAACTGCTTCATCTTGAATTGTCTGCTACTTAAAAACCTGACCAAGACTTGGATGGTATTCCATTATACTCACTGTGCAGTCTGTGAAGGTGATAGCAGGAAACATCTGTTCCTGCACTTACAACACAAAACAAAAGTGTATATTTCAGATGTTGCCCGTCTTACATAGAGTTCAATTATTTAATGTAACAGACAAATAGGACACAGGTATGGGCCACCATAAGATCGTTGGTCGAACTGACTGAGGGCAGGCTATTTTTAATAAACAACACTCACTTTGAAGTGAACTTGAAATTTTAAAATGTACCAGGTACATAGAAACTAACTCATGTATGGTCCCATTGAGTACAAATATTTCAATGATATAATTCCTAATTCTATCTAAATAAACTGTGTGAATTTATGGGGTTGTTTTACTCTACATTCATTTGTGATAACTAATACCTTTAAAAAAGTATTTAAGGCAATGTCCATCATGATGTAGTTCTTCACAATTTCTATAATATGAGACAAAACTTTGATGATTTTGCAGACAAGTAGCTGACATTATTCAGAAGTGGCAAGGAAATTTCTTTTGTTCCAATAGAAATAGACTGCTTGCAGGATTGAATAATTTGGTGGACCTAGAAGAGTTCTAAAATATTGCTAGATTTTACAACTCTATTTTGCAAGTGTACTTTGAACAATAAATACTGAACAAATTGAGTAGACTTATTTCCTCAATAAAACATATCAGAATTTGTTAGATGACATCTGTGGAAAAAATAAGGGGACTTTACTGTCAGGTTATAATTCACAAAGGTTGTTTTATTTGTTTATGTGGGTTTTTTTCTACAAAACTTGCAATCAATTGAATTAACTGTTATTTTCCCCCGACTCTCTGGACTTGGGATATGGCAGAAAATCATCGGAAAAACCAGGTGTCTAATCAGAAAGGAAACACAAATATAAATAATATTTTTTATTAAAGATACCCATTCCACAGCTATAATTTATTTTCCTTATAGTAATCTAATAAATATATGGGTTCTTGGATTCCTTCAGATGATTGATTGAATTTTATTTGCCAGAACTGATACAATACAATGCTTGTAAGTTGACTACTGCTGCTGTTCTAAGTGGTGAAGATACTATGGAATATCAAGTCTTTTTCCTTATCTTTGAAATTGTACCATACAAACATCAATTTGTTTTCAGTACAAAATATCAATGTCTTCATATGTTTTATATTGACACAGAGTAATTATTTATAATGTCTCTCAAGCATGGACAAAAGTTTTGTGCTACCACTGCTTTAGCATATTTTTCTGGGTGGGACAATTGTATATCAAAGGTTTTGTGTCATTTTTTAAAGTTTTTTATTACCGTTAATTTTTTTCTTTCTTTCTTTCTTTTTTTTTTTTTTTTTTTTTTACAGTTCAATCATTATTCCCTTTCCATTCTGTCTTCCAACAATTCCTCATTTCATTCAACCTTCCTTGTCTCCAAGTCTTGGTTAGTGATTATGTTTTACTTTTGTTAGCCTTCAGACTAATTTATTGTTCAAAAGTCTCTGGGGCATAAAGGTGAAGATTCCATGGAAGTACCAGTTCAACCACTTCATGTTCAATGAGCTTGTCCTTATTGCCTCTGGCAATGAGGACTTGTCTAATTGAAGGCAGCGACCTATTGTCTTTGCAATAGCCAGAGTTATTTGGAAATGTCCATGGGATCCGTATAAACAACAAATCAATTGGATATAACACAGGCCCAGTATTAGAAGCTACACTTTGTGATAAGAAATGACCAGTTGTATTTCTGTCATCTTGATTACATGGGTTCTTCATAAGAATTGCCTTCATAAGAACACCAAGTAGATTGGATGAAAAAAGAAAATCCTCCCCCAATAAAATGATCTAAACACAAAATCTACATAACAAAAAAGGAATATTAAAAGCTGTAAAGGTAAAAGACCAAGTAACATACAAAAGCAGACCTATAACAATTGCAACCTGACTTTTCAAAAGTGTTAGTTTCTAAAAGCTAGAAGGACCAAGATGTCTTACAGCATCTAAGAAACATAGATTATAATACCCAGTAAAAGTTTCACTCACCATAGATGGAGAAACCAAGATAATCTAAGACAAAACCAAATTTAAACATATCTATTTACAAATCCAGCTCTACAGAAAATACTTAAAAGAAAACCAAGGAGGTTAACTACAAACAATAAAACACAAGAAATTAATAATGCCACAAAAGAGAAAATAAAATGAGGGAAACACACACACACACACACACACACACACACACACACAAAACTGATACCACCCAACACAAAAATAACAGAAAGTAACAATCACTGGTCACTAATATCTGTAAATCTGTCAACATTAGTGGACTTAATTCCTCAGTAAAAAGACACAAGCTAACAGAATGGGTGCAAAAATAAGACCTCTCTTTTTGTTGCATACAAGAAACACACCTAAGAAACAAAATTAGACATTACCTCAGAGTAAAGGGCTGGACAAAGTTTTTCAAGCAAATAAACCCAAGAAGCAAGCTGGAGTAGCCATTATAATATCTAGTTAAATAGACTTTCAACCAAAATTCATCAAAAGATGGGGAAAGGACACTATACACTTGTACAAGGAAAAATCCAAAGAATTGACATCTCAATTCTGAACAGACATGTCCTAAAACTAAAGTTTACATGGAATATGGATCTCTACACATTAATACTGGGAGGCTTCAACACCCTACTCCCAATAATGGACAGGTCATTGAAACAGAAACTAAATAGAGAATGAATGAAACTAACCGAGTTTAATCAAAGTGACCTAACAGATATCTAGAGAACATTTAAATTAAATAAAAAATAAATACTTCTCAGTACCTCAAGGAACCTTCTTCAAAATTGACTGTGTAGTTAGTTGATCACAAGCAAGTATCAACAGATACAAGAATTCAATGTAAATGAAAGCACAACATACTAAATTTTATGGGACACAATAAAAGTAGCATTAAAAGGAAAGTTTATAGTACTAAGTGACTTCATAAAGAAATTAGAGAAATTTTAAATTACTGATTTATAAGTATGTCTGAAAGTTCTAGAGCAAAGAGAAGCAAACACATGCAAGTGGAGTAGATGACAGAAATAATCAAACTGAGGGTTGTATCAATCAATTAGAAGAACAATACAAAGAATCATCAAAAGCAGGAGCTGGTTCTTTGTCAAAATAAATAAGATAAACAAAATGTTAGTCATAGTAACACAAATGCAGAGAGAGAGAGAGAGAGAGAGAGAGAGAGAGAGAGAGAGAGAGAGAATCTAAGTTTAAAAAATCATAAATGAAAAGGGATACATAGCAATATACACTGAGGATATGCAAAGAATTACTATGTTTTACTTCAAATCCCTATACACCAAAAACTTGGAAAATCTAAACTTGGATGACTTTCTGATAGATAACACTATCTAATGTTAAATCAAGATCATGTAAATTAAACAATCATATAACATATACAGGAATGGGAGAGGTCATTAAATGTTTCCCAACCAAAATGAGCCCTGGGCCAGATGATTTTATTGCAGAATCCTATGAGACATTCAAAGAAGAGCCAAGATCAATACTTCTCAAACTATTCCACAAGATAAAAACAGAAGGAACTTTGCCAAACTCATTCTATGAGACTACAGTTACCCTGATAACTAAACCACACAAAAAATCAAAAACGAAAGAGAAACAGACCAATTTCCCTCATGAACATTGATACAAAAATATTCAATAAAATACTCACAAAGTTATTTCAAGAACAGAACAAAAACATCATCTACCATTATCAAGTAGGTTTCAGTCCAGGATTGCAAAGAAGGTTCAAAACTCCATCAATGTAATCTACTGTTTAAGAACTGAGAAAAAAGATCATATAATTATCTCACTATATGCTGAAAAACATTTTGATAAATCTAGCAACCTTCATGTTAAGGACACCATCACGCTAAGGACACCATCAATAGGACAAAACATGAGGCTACAGAATGGGAAAAGATATCATCATCCCTGAATCTGACAGAGGATTAATATCCATAAAATATAAAGAACTCAAAATAATAGACATCAACAAAACCAGTAAAACAATTCAAAATTAGGATATAGAACTAAACAGAGAATTCTCAATAGAGGACTCTTGAATGGCTGAGAAGCACTTAAATAAATGGTCAAGGTCCTTAATCATCAAAGAAAAGCAAATCAAGACAACTCTGAGGTTCCATCTTACACACATCTGAATGCCTAAGATCATCAACTCAATAGAAAGAACATGCTGGCCAGGATGTAGAGCAAAGGGAACACTTCTCCATTGCTGGTGATGGTGCAAACTTTTACAATTACTTTAGAAAACAGTTTTTATACTCAACAAAACTGGAAAATCTGGATGAAATTGACAATTTTTTAGACAGATACCAGGTACCAAAGTTAAATCAAGATCAGATAAACAAGATAAACAATTCCATAACTCCTAAAATATAGCAGCAGTCATTATAACGCTCCCTACCAAAACAAAACAAAAAAACAACAAAAAACCAAAGACCAGATGGTTTTAGTGCATAATACTATCAGACCTTCCAAGAAGACCTAATACTAATTCTTCTTAACCTATTCCAAAAAATAGAAACAGAAGGAACATTCTATGAAGCCGCAATTATTCTCATACCTAAACTACACAAAGACAAAACAAAGAAAACTTGAAACCAATTGCCTTTATGATTATCGATGCAAAAGTCCTCAATAAAATTCTCATGAACCAAATCCAAGAACACATCAAAACAATCATCCATCATAATCAACTAGACTTTATCCCAGGAATGCAGGATGATTCAATACATGGAAATCCATCAATGTAACCCACTATATAAACAAACTCAAAGAAAAATGCAAATGATCATCTCACTAGATGCTGAGAAAGTATTTGACAAAATTTATTACCCCTTCATGGTAAAAGTCTTGGAAAGATCGGGAATTCAAGGCCCATACCTAAATATAGTAAATGCAATATACAGCAAACCAGTAGCCAATATCAAACTAAATGGAGAGAAACTTGAAGGAATTCCACTAAAATCAGGGACTAAACAAGGCTGCCCACTCTCTCCCTATCTATTCAATATACTCAAAGTCTTAGCCAAAGGAATTCGACAGCAAGAGGAGGTCAAAAAGATACAAACTGAAAAGGAAGAAGTCAAAATATCACTATTTGCAGATGATATGATAGTATACTTAAATGACCCCAAAATTTCTACCAGAGAACTCTTAAACTTGATAAATGTCAGCAAAGTGGCTGGATATAATAATATTAATTCAAACAAATCAGTAGCCTTCTTCTACTTGAAGAATAAACAAGATAAGAAAGAAATTAGGGAAATGACACCCTTCACAATAGTCACAAATAATATAAAATACCTTGGTGAGAATCTAACCAAGCAAGTTTAAAATCTGTATGACAAAAATTTCAAGTATCTAAAGAAAAAAGTTGAAGATCTCAGAAGATATAAAGATCTCCCATGCTCCTGGATTGGCAGGATTAATATAGTAAGAATGGCCATCTTGCCAAAAGCAATCTACAGATTCAAGGCAATTCCCATCAAAATTCCAACTCAATTCTTCACAGAGGTAGAAAGACCAATTCTCAAATTCATTTGGAATAACAAAAAACCCAGGATAGTAAAAACTGTTCTCAACAATAAAAGATCTTCTGGAGGAATCACCATCCCAGACCTCAAACTGTACTACACAGCAATACTGATAAAAACTGCATGGTATTGGTACAGAGATAGGCAAGAATATCAATGGAATAGAACTGAAGATCCAGAAATGAACCCACACACCTATGGTCACTTGATCTTTAACAAAGTATCTAAAACCATCCAGTGGAAAAAGACACCATTTTCAACAAATGTTACTGGTTCAACTGGAGATCATCATGTAGAACAATGCAAATTTATCTATTCTTATATCTTTGTACAAAGCTCAAATCCAAGTCAATCAAGGATCTCCACATAAAACCAGATACACTGAAGCTAGTAGAAGAGAAGTGGGGAAGAGCCTTGAACACATGGACACAGGAAAAAAGTTTCTGAACAGAACACCAATGGCTTATACTCTAAGATCAAGAATTGACAAGTGGGACCTCATAAAATTGCAAAGGACACTGTCAATAGGACAAAAGGCAACCAACAGATTGGGAAAAGATCTTTACCAATCCTACATCCAAGAGAGGGCTAATATCAAAAGTATACAAAGAACTCAAGTAACTAGACTACAGACAACCAAATAACTATTTAAAATGGGGTACAGAGCTAAACAAAGAATTCTCAACTGAGGAAGCAAGAATGGTCTAAAAGCACCTAAAGAAATGTTTAACAACCTTACTCATCAGGGAAATGCAAATCTAAACAACCCTGAGATTCCACCTCACACCATTCAGAATGACTAAGATCAAAATCCTGGGTGATAGCAGATGGTGGTGAGGATGTGGAGAAAGAGGAACACTTCTCCACTGTTGGTGGGATTGAAAGTTGGTACAACCACTCTGGAAATAAGTCTGGCAGTTCCTCAGAAAATTGGACATAGTACTACCTGAGGACCCAGCTATACCACTCTTGGGCATATACCCAAAAGATGCTCCAACATATAACAGGGACACATGCTCCACTATGTTCATAGCAACCATATTTACGATAGCCAGAAGCTGGAAATAACCCAGATGTTCTTCAACAGAAGAATGTATACAGAAAATGTGGTTTCATTTACACAATGGAATACTACTCAGCTATTAAAAATAACAACTTAATGAAATTCTTAGGCAAATGGATGGAACTAGAAAATATCATCCTGAGTGAGGTAACCCAATCACAAAAGAACACACATGGTATGGACTCACTGGTAATCGGACAGTAGCCCAAAAGCTCACAATACCTAAGATAAAACTAACAGACCACATGAAGCTCAAGAAGAAGGAAGACCAAAGTGTGGGTGCTTCGGTCCTTCTTAGAAGGGGTAACAAAATACTAAAGACAGCAAGTATGGAGACAAGGTGGGGAGCAAAAACTGGAGGAGGGGCTGGCTGAAGATTGCCCTACCTGGAGATCCATCCCTTGTGCAGACTCTAACTGCCGGCAATGTAGTGGATGCCAGGAAGTGCAGGCTGACTGAAGCCTAATATACCTGTCTCCTGAGAGGCTCTGCCCAGAGGTGAATGCTGGCAGCTAACCAATGAAGTGATTATGGGGTAACCAATGAAAGAGGTAGAGAGAAGACTGAAGGAGATGCTGTGACTTGAGGCCCCATTGGAAGAGTGACAATACCAACCAACCAGAATTCCCAGGCTCTAAACCGCCAGCCAGGGGACACACTTGGAGGGACCTATGGCTTCAGCTGTATGTGTAGTAGAGGAAAGCCTTGTCAAGCATTGTTGGGAGATGGGGTCCTTGGTCCTGTGAAGGTGGGCATTGTAGGATAATTGGGGGTGGGGAAGGGGGTGTGGGTCAATGGGTAGGAGCAGTGTTCAATAGAAGTAACAGGAAGGAGGATGGAATAAGGGGTTTCTGGGGTTTGAAGGGGTAAAGAGGATAACATCTGAATGTAAATAAATAAAATGTGCAATAAAAAATAAAAGAATGTTATCTTTTATAAAAAGAAAGAGAAACCATGGATATGTTTGGTGGAGATGCAGTCAGGTTTGGGGGAAGATGGTGCCTCTGTGAGCCTATGCTGAGTCATCCTTCCTCCTCTGAGGTAACAGCAACAGAACAGTATATAGAATAGAGTTTGTTCAGGGTATGGGTAGGATAGTTGAGAGAATGGCACAGAAAGAAAGAGGGGGAGAGGGAGGGGGAGGGGAAGGGGGGAGGGGGAGGGGGAGGGGGAGAGGGAGGAGAGGGAGAGGGAGAGGGAGAGGGAGAGGGAGAGGGAGAGGGAGAGGGAGAGGGAGAGGGAGAGGGAGAGGGAGAGGGAGAGGGAGAGGGAGAGGGAGAGGGAGAGGGAGAGGGAGAGGGAGAGGGAGAGGGAGAGGGAGAGGGAGAGGGAGAGGGAGAGGGAGAGGGAGAGGGAGGAGAGGGAGAGGGAGGAGAGGGAGAGGGAGGAGAGGGAGAGGGAGGAGAGGGAGAGGGAGGAGAGGGAGAGGGAGAGGGAGAGGGAGAGGGAGAGAGAGAGAGAGAGAGAGAGAGAGAGAGAGAGAGAGAGAGAAAAGCAGGGGAAGGGAAGATGGAAGGGAAGGGAAGATGGAAGGAAAGGGAAGAGGGGAGGAAAGGAAAGGAAAGGGAAGGGAAGGGAAGGGAAGGGAAGGGAAGGGAAGGGAAGGGAAGGGAAGGGAAGGGAAGGGAAGGGAAGGGAAGGGGGAAGAAAAGGGACTGGAAGAGGGAAGGGAAGAGAAGGAAGGAAAGAGAAGGGAAGGGGAAGGGAATGGGGAAGAAGGGAAGAGGGAAGGGAAGAAAAGAAGGAAGGGAAGAGAAGAGGGAAGGGAAAAGAAGGGAAGGAAAGAGGGAAGGGAAGGAAAGAGAGAAGAAAGGGGAAAGGGGAAGGGAAGGAAAAAAAGAAGGTAAGAGAAGAGAGAAGGGAAGGGAAGGGAAGGGAAGGGAAGGGAAGGGAAGGGAAGGGAAGGGAAGGGAAGGGAAGGGAAGGGAAGGGAAGGGAAGGGAAGGGAAGGGAAGGGAAGGGAAGGGAAGGGAGACATCAGTCAGGTGCACATGGAGAAAGATGGAGGAGGGGTATTGGAACAGAGGGGGAAGAGGGTAAGAGAGCAAGAGTAATAGTGCAAGAGGGAGAGGAGGGGTCAAGAAGCCCCTTTTATAATGAGTTAGGCACACCTGACTGTTGCCAGGTAATTGTGGGTTGGTGCCTAGACTAAATGTCAACAGAGAGCAACTTAAGGATCAAGGATACCACAAGAAGGCCTACTGAAACCATAGGAAGAATGTAGGCCTACCCATATACCACCCCATACATAGGTAGCAGTTGTGCAGTTTGATCTTCATATGAATCTTCAAACAATATGTGCATGGCTGTCTCTGACTCTGTTGCATTGTCCCTCCATAAACTTCCCAGTTGGGCCTCAACTGGAGAGGAGGTGCTTAGTCCTTCTGGGATTAGATGTCCCAGAATGGGATTGTACCCAATGAGTGTTTCTCCTTCTCTAATGAGAAGGGAGTGTGTCATGTGGGGAAGGATTTTCTAGGGCAGTAGGAGGAGGAGAGGACGGAAGGGTTGTCAGTTGGGAGATAATGTGGATTTAAAGAGTAAATTATGGAAAATAGCAAAGACAAAATAATATAATTGTTTTAACATATATTTGGAAGTTTACATTGCAATAATTTTATAATATCCCTTAAATCTCTCCTTTCTTCCTTCCCTCAACAATATCTTTCCTTCCCTCCAAACTTGTTCTTTTTATTTTTGTCCCTCCCACATCCAGGTCATACATAAAATCAATTCTATTTCTGCCTCCTAAAAAAAATACATTTGTTCCTCCCAGTCTCTTCCTCTATACATAACCTCTATGGGTCTAAGAATAGTAGATTGATTATCACTTTTTAAAATGCTAATATATAGATATATGTGAATACATACCATAAATCTTCCTGAATCTGGGCTACCACACACAGGATAATTTTTTTCTAATTCCATGCATTTGCCTGCACATTTCATGATGTCATTTAATAGCTAATACTCCATTGTGTAAAGGTACCACATTTTCTTTATCCATTCTTCTGTTGAAAGATACCTTTTGTTTTATGTTTTTGTTTTGTATTGTTTTTTCAGATTCTACCTATTGTTAGTAGTATAGCAGTGAACATGGTTGAACAAGTCTCCTTGTGGTAGGATGGGTCCTTTGGGTATATGCTCAAGATAGGTATAGCTAGGTCTTGAGGCAGATCGATGTACAATTTTGTGAACAACCACCACATTGATTTTCATAGTGGCTATACAAGTTTGCACTTCACCAGAAATTGTGGACTATTCCCCTTATTCCACATCCTCAAGCATAAACTGTCACTTGTGTTATTGATCTTAGCCATGGTGACAGGCGTAAGATGGAATGTCAAAGAAGATTTGATTTGCATTTCCCTGATGACTAAGGAGGTTGAAGACTTCTCTAAGTGTCACACAGCCCTTTGTGATTCCAATACTGAGTGAGAATTTTCTGTTTAGATCTGTACAACATTTTTAAAAACTGTGTTATTAGACATCAGAGTGGAGATGGTGATTGGCTGTGGAAAGGACCGAGTTTCTCTTTGCAATTCTGTAACCTTATAATTTGCTGCTGACCTGTTAGGATATAGAGACAGGTATGCATTAGCCACACTTCTCCTCCATGATTCCTGGATTCTGTTGTACAGACTGAACACAGAGTGTCTATTGTATGTACTTACATATTAAAAGTGTGGGACATAGAATTCCATGTAATATTAATCTGAGATGATATCTTTGGTGTTTTTCGACAGCTATATCTAAAAAAAAGAGATGATATATTTTTGGTATTGTTAAGTTTGTGTGTGTGTGTGTGTGTGTGGTTGTATTGTAGAATATTTGGGGTTGTTCATGTGTAGTATTATATCATCTACAAAAAGGAAAATTTGATTTCTTTCTTTCCAATTTTTATCCCCTTGATCTCTTGCAATTGTCTTATTCCTCTAGCCAAGCCTTTAATTACTTATCTTTAGTAGCTATGAACAGAATGGACAACCTTGTCTTATTCATTATTTTAGTAGACTTGTTTTGAGATTCTCTCCATTTACAGATGCTGGCTATGCACTTGCTGTAGATTGACTTTATTGGTATGTTCCATGTGTCCCTAATCTCTCCAGGATTTTTTTTTTTTGAAGAATTGGTGTTTTATTTTTATTTTTGATCATGTGGTATATGTTTTTCAGTTTGTATAGATGGCAGATCACATTTATCAATTTTAGTATATTACGTCATCCTTGCATTAATGGAATGAAGTCTACTTGATCATTGTGGAAGATCTTTTTTATGTCTTTTTGGATTCAGTTTGAACGTATTTTATTGTATATTTTTACATCTGGGTTTTTTTTTTTTTTTTTGATTTTTTTTGAGACAGGGTTTCTCTGTGTAGCCCTGGCTGTCCTGGAACTCACTCTGTAGACCAGGCTGGCCTTGAACTCAGAAATCTGCCTGCCTCTGCCTCCCAAGTGCTGGGATTACAGGTGTGCGCCACCACTGCCCGGCCAATTTGTTCATAATTATCTTCCTTTGTTGGGTCATAATATCATTTTTGTATCATTGTAACTGTGGCCTCTTTATGTTTCTATTTTGTGGAATAAATTGATGAGTATTAGGATTTATTCCTCTTTGAATTTCTGGTAGTCCTCTGAGATAAAACCATCTAGAACTGAACAGTTTTTCCTGCTTGGGAGATTTTTAAAGACAGCTTCTATTTCATAAGGTCTTATATTATATCTTGATTTAACTTTGGTAATTGGTACCTGTAAAAGAAATCATACATTTCTATTAGATTTTTGAATTTGGTGGAGTACAGATTTTAAAGTATGTTATAATGATTCTCTGGGTAGCCTCTGTGTTTGTCGTTATGTCTCCTCTTTGTTTCTAATCTTGTTAACTTGGATATCCTCTCTCTGATTTTCTTTTGCTAGTTTGCATAAAAGTTTATATATTTCATTGATATTTTCAAAGAAACAACTCTTTGTTCTATCATTTCATTATATTGTTCTTTCTTTTCTTTCTTTGTTTCTTTCTTTGTTTCTTTCTTTGTTTCTTTCTTTCTTTCTTTCTTTCTTTCTTTCTTTCTTTCACTGTTTCTTTCATGTTTATTTCAGTGTCCCAGTTTGTTTATGTTTTGCCTTTTATTCTTAAATGTGTTTGCTTTTTTTTGTTTAATTCTAGAGCTTTCAGATGTGCTGCTAAGTTGCTAGTATTAGATTTCTTTAATTTCTTTATGGAGATATGTAGTTGTATGGAATATTTTATTAAAACAACTTTCATTATGTTCCACATATTTGTGCTTGCTATGCATTAATTTTCATTGAGTTTTAATTTATTTTGTTTTTTTATTATTGTCTTCACCCATTATTTGTTAAGCATAGAGTTGTTCAATTTTCATGAGTTTGTAGGCTATGAGTTTGGTGTTGCTATCTAGCTTTTTTTCATGTATAACAGTTTCTTTGGCCCGTGTATCTATTTCATCTATTGTATCTTCAACACCTGAGATCCTCTCCTCTATTTCTTGCATTCTGTTAGGCTTAGCTTTCCTTTATAGTTTCTGTTAACATTCCTAAGTTTTACATTCTCAGAATTGCAATTCCTCATTTTTATTGACTCTATTTCAGTTTTTTTGTGCTTGAACAATTTATTTTAATAGTTTGTGGGGGTTTTTTGATTCTTTAATGTATCCATTTATTTCCTTCTAGCATGTGTGTGTGTGTGTGTGTGTGTGTGTGTGTGTGTGTGTTTGTGTGCGCGCATGTGTGTTCTTAGATTTCGTATAGGGATTTATTTATTTCCTTTTTAATAACCTATATTACCCCCATGCAAGCTTGTTTAAGATTTTTTTCTTATGTATTAGCTGTTTTTTTAATATTAAAAGTTTGTTTTGGTATAGTTGCTGGGCTCTTGTGATGACATATTTCCCTGGCTGTTATTAATTATTTGTGTGTTTGTATCTAGACATCTGGGGTTGTGATGATTATACTTCTGGTTGATGGTTTCTAGTTTTGTCATTGATGTGTTGGCATTTTTTGGTTGATTTCTGTTTCATCTCTGTATTTTAAAAAAAAGTATAATAGTGATTTATTAGCTGGTAATAAATTTTCTATGGACGAGACAGGGATAGCCATCAAAGTTTCCAGTTAAAGTATGTTTCTCCAACTTAGAAGGGGAAACAAAATAATCAGGAAAGGCAGAGGGAGAGAGGAATCTGGATGGGGGAGAGAAGGGTGAGGGGAAAGAGGGGAATGATCAGATATGGGTGGAGACAGGAGGAAGCCCTGAAGAATGAATGGAAATATGCAGCTTCTTGGGGTGAGGGGTAGTAGAACACCTAGAAAGTCCCACAGACCTGGGATGTAAGAGGCTCCCAGGACTCAGTGGGTGTATCTTTAGCCAAAATACCCAACAGTGAGGAGATGGAACCTGAATTGACCACCTCCAGTAATAGTCATGGCCTTCAGTGGAGGGATGCGGTCACCAACCCACCTTCAAAGATTTTGATACAGAATTGTTCCTGTCTAAAAGAAATGCAAGGACAAAAATAGAACAGAGACTGAAGGAAAGACTCTATATTGACCAGCCCAATTTGAAATACATTTTATGGACAGGCAACTGACACTACTACTGATACTATGTTGTGCTTGCCGACAGGAGCCTAGCATGGCTGTCCTCTGAGAGGCTCTACTAGCAGCTGAGTGAGATTTATGCAGATACTTACAGCCAATCATTGAACTGACATTGGAGAGCCCTATAGAAGAGTTAGCAGAAGGACTGAAGGAGCTGAAGGGGATGACAACCCTATAGGAAGACCAACAATGTCAACTAGCCTGGACTCCTGGGAGTTCTGTGAGACTAAGCCACCAACCAAAGAGCATACACAGGCTGCTCTGAGACCACTGGCACATATGTAGCAGAGGAACTTCCTTGTCAGGCTCAGTGGGAAAAGATGTGCCTAATACTATAGAGACTTAATATCCTAAGGAAGGGGAATGCCCCTGGGAGAGGGGGGCTCCCTCTCAGAGGCAAAGGCAAGAGACAATGGGGAAATGGATTGAAGAATTCTGAGAGAGGAGACCAGGCAGGGACAACTTTTGGAATGTAAATAAGTAATTAAAAATACATTTCTGGATACTGGGAGCTAGCACTTAGGAATAGGGATACAATAGGGGTCTGAAGTGGTTTGCAGAAGGAGGAAAGCAGAGTGGTCATCTATAATCTGCTTAGTTAGTCTCTTTGGAATGGGGGTAAACAGTGAAGAGAAATCACCACAAAATTTCTGCTAAACTACTGTGCATGATACTGGGAGTGGATCTCTTTTCCTGGCTTGCTCTCCTGGTATATTCTTAGGGAATTCCTGTTAGGGTTGGAAGCTGAAATATTGGCATGAGTTTGCTTCTGAAGGAATGTTGAAGAGAAATATTTTGTCATATGTCAGTGATAGTATCATAGGGAAAGCAAGAATGTATCAGGTGTTCTGATACTGAGTTGGGATCTGAGCTTTTAAGATTAGGACTGGAGGAGCAGTATCAGAGGTGAAGATCTTCAGTCAGCCTAACTTGTTCCCTAGCAAGATTGACCTTAGGCGTATCAGGAAGCAGGGGGATTTGGGGGCTTAGATAAGTGACTGAGTAGGATGGTGAGAATGGGAAGATCTGTGAGGTTCACGGGAGACGATTGTGGGGCAAAGAAAGAGTACTGCAGATATTCTACTGTAAAGCTGGGGGTAAGGCTGAAGAACTGAGTCTGGTGAAACAGAGGGTGAGTTACATATCTGCAGTCAGTATACCTGGTTCCCTGGCAAAATTCTGTACTTCATCAGTTTCATATATGTCAAAAAATATTGAAGTATGTCATTCTAAAGGCGATAAAACCTGGAAGAATGGATCTGATAATCGAGGTGCACTAAAGTCTTACAGAATAGCCAATTTTATTCTGAATATATATAATGGCTTATATACATACATATATGTATGTATATGTGCCAATGAGTTCAAGGTTATTTACCACATTCTTTTCTATCAGGTTCATTGTATTTAGGTTGAGGTCTTTCATCCATTTAGAGCTGTTTAGATCTGAGTTTTGCACAGTATTTCGAATATGGTTTTAGTCCTCTTCTTTAATGTGCAGTCATCTAATTTGACCAACACCACTTGTATAAGATGCTATGTTTTTTGATACAGCTATTTCTGGCTTGTTTTTTCTAAAATCAGGTTTCTATAGAGGTGTTGACTTACATTTTAGTTTTGTATTCTGTTCCATTGGTAAATATTTCTGGTTTTGTTCCAATTGTATCACTATAGCTGTGTAGTATAGTTTGAGATCAGGGATGGCAATAACTACAAAAGTTCTTTGATTATTTGGACTTATTTTAGATTTCCTAATTGTGTGTGTGTGTGTGTATGTACATGTATCTGTGTTGTCATATGAAACTGCAGGTTGCCGGGCGGTGGTGGCGCACGCCTTTAATCCCAGCACTTGGGAGGCAGAGGCAGGTGGATTTCTGAGTTTGAGGCCAGCCTGGTCTACAGAGTGAATTCCAGGACAGCCAGGACTACACAGAGAAACCCTGTCTCGAAAAACCAAAAAAAAAAAAAAAAAAAAAAAAAAAAAAAAAAAAAAAAAAAACCTGCAAGTTACCCATTCAAGTTCTGTAAAATTGCGTTTAAAACTTGATCAGAATTTCTATGGGACTGTTGATTCCATTTGGAATCTGAATTATTTAAAATGGGGTCCAGCTTCTTTGAGCTAGAAATACCTACACTAACTCTGAGATATATCTATATCTATATCTATATCTATATCTATATCTATATCTATATCTATATCTATATCTATATCTATATCTATATCTATCTATCTATCTATATATGTATATATATATATATGAATTTGATAGGCTATTTATCTAAAAAATCCTAATATAAAAACTAAATATACTTTCAAAGCACTGTGGATAAGCATATATTTCTGTAAATTTTTAAAATAACAAACTCCCTTAGTTTGGTGTTTTAAGAATAAAAGCCGGCCTGGAGAGATGGCTCAGTGGTTAAGGGCACTGACTGCTCTTCCAAAGGTCCTGAGTTCAATTCCCAGCAACCACATGGTGGCTCACAACCATCTGTAATGAAATCTGATGCCCTCTTCTGGTGTGTCTGAAGACAGCGACAGGACAGTGTACTCACATACATAAAATAAATAAATAAATCTTTAAAAAAAAAAAAGAATAAAAGCCATAACCAAAACTTCAAGAAATTTTTGTACTTTCCTAATTCATTCTGCTCTGTATTTCTACTTGTTGATTCAATAGTCATTCCCAATGTCCTGCTTTAGTTTTGTATCTTTATCTCTATTACTCTAATTTATCTTTGTCTTACATCTTGACAACACATCTCTCCCTCCCCTATTCTAGCTAATTAGGAAATCTACAACACTGCAAAGTGTCAATTCCCAGTGGACAATGTGTCAAGGAGACATGGAGACAAGTGCATCAGCAGGCTAGGGATGAGGTTCTTGGAAGACAGGCTGCATTGATGGACAGGGACTTAGAGCTAATAAATTCCCCAAGGCCCTTGCCTACCCTTTGGAATTTACAGGCAGATACAGCTGAACTACTCTCCAGCTGTCCTTTTCTCATGAGAGGTAGAGGCTAATTTTAAATGACCCACAAATAGCCCTCTACTTGGGATGATTTCAGAACTCATCATCCAGAAGGATAAAAAAGGGGGTGTAGGAAGGAATGAAAAGGCATAAAGGGCCCTGCTCCAGAAACTCACTTAAGTTGAAAGAAGATTACATTCTCTGATTCCATGCTCAGACTTTAGCTAGGGTGTTCATAAGTACTATTAGTACGTCTGTATCCCAGTCAGTAAGCCATCGACTGGACACTGAAAGAATGATCCTGAGGAAAGTGCTGGAATCATGACCACTGTTTCTTGCACCACATTATATTCATCCAGTGTCCATAATGCTGATTTGAATATATACTTACTTTACCACAAAACTTCATATTACATCTAATTTTTAAATTTTTTCACTTATTTATTCTGTTCCTAGGCACATGTGTACATAAGCTTGATTTTTCAGTAGGCAAGCATATAAAGGTCAGAGAGTAAGTTGTGGGTGTCATTTTTTTTCTCCACCCTGTGTGTTCTAACAATTGACATTTTGTCTTTAATTTGTTCAAAAATCTTTAGCTACTAAATCATTTAACCAGGCCCCTGAAACTTTTTAATCTCCCAATACTCTTCCATAGACTTGCCTCTTTTGTCTCCCGGGGAGAGCCTTGATTTTTTGTTTGTTTTGCTTTTTGTTTTTCTCATTGCAGGATCTTTACAGGTGGAGATGTCGAAAAAAATACCTTTATTACCTAGCTAATCAAAAAAAAAATCATTCTACCTAAGTGTAGCTTAATTATGTGTGAAAAGTTACTTACAGAAGAATGGGCGACTTGGAAATGGCTTCTTCACAAAAAACAGCTCCAAGTCTGGTCAGTGACTGACAAAATTGCATTGGAGGTTCATGCACAGTGTGCTTGCACATCTGCCAATCAATACCCTTCTTTACTGGAGTTTCTCTTACTACTTAGAGAATCCAGTGGAGGAGACTGTAACCTTCTCAGCTCCTCAAGCTTTACATGCTTCCTGCCTACTCCCGGTTTGGAAACATTTCATTTGGAGGAAACTCATACACACAGCAGGCCAGACGAAGACAATTACCCTCTCTTTTTACTCTGCCCTTTGCCCTACTGACCCAGTCCAGAATTTCATTCTCTTTAATTCTTGTGTTTTCACGTTATAAATATCCACATTCTTCTTAATCCTCCCCACTAAGTTTTAAAAAATAGATATTTTTTCTCAGCTGTAAAAAAGAACAAATTTCTATCATTTCCAAAAATATGAATGTCACTAGAGATCATCAAAATACATATAGTAAGCAAGTATGAGAAAGACAAATGTTGCATGTTGGCACTGACTGCTTAAAATGCACTATATTGATACATAACTGTGGCTTATATCTGTATTATATTTTTTAATAGAAAAGTTTGAAATACCTCAAATTAGGTTGTTCATGGGGGAAGAATCGGTAGCTACCAGCCTGTTACAGTTTCTATTATCAGATACCCTGAGCTATGACAACTCTCTTTTTTATTAACCTTGTTTTATTGATTTTTATGTCATGTGAATATGGAAATGACAACAACTTGTCATCGAGTTTCTCACTCACATATTTTGTCTTTAAAACACTTCAGTTTCTTTCTCGTCTCAAGAAAGTGACATTTATTTCCTTTCCTATTATTGATTATTAGCTTCAAATTTTATACTTATTGATATTTCAATTCTTTATGGTCATTAGAACATTTCATTCAACTGGTTATTGTTGGTTAGCTTGCAAGTGAATTAGCCAATCAAACACAGAAACTGCTCTGTTTAATCCTTGATTTCCCATCTCTTATGCTGCCTTCTCATTTTGGGGACCCTGTAGGATTCTCCCTGAGTTTTTACACCCTGTCAGGTATACTCTATGGTTTTCAGTTTTATTTTTTTCTGCTTATGCACTTAACAATAGATATTAGCTTTTCACTCTATCTCTGTTATATAGCTTGCATATTTTGCAAGTTTTTAAACTATATACTTGTATCTTAGGGTTTCCATTGTTGGGACAAGACACCATTACCAAGGCAACACTTACAAAAAAATTTTTTTTATTGTGTCTGGCTTACAGTTTCAGATGTTCAGTCTATCATCATCAAGGCAGGAAGCATGACAGCATCCAGGCAGGCATGGTGCTGGAGGAGCAGAGAGTTCTCCTTCTTGAACTGACTGAAGACATGAAAAAACTGACTCTTCCTCACTGGGCAGAACTTCAAAGCCCACCCCCACAGTAACAATTCTTCCAGCAAGACCACACCTCCTAACAGTACCAATCCCTATGGGCGAAGCATATTCAAACTGCCACAGCTTGAAATTATACTTCCAAATACATGACTACAAACTGCTCAGTCCATTTAATGTTACCCAGGGGAAGACCATTTCTCCAATTCTCAGCATTCCCTCTTTGTTCATAGTTCTTTGCAGAGACTACTTGGACTTTCATCCCCTCCAGGTTAGCAAGTTTTTTGGTATCATTGTTCTTCCGATGCTGTCTAGGCAGGCATGTTGATGAGACCTCATGGGTGTAAGCCTCTCTGAGGTTTCTAAAAGATACATTCTCACAACAAACCCTTGTTCCTCTGGATCTTTCAATCTTCTCACCCTCTCATTCTCAATGACCCCTGAGCTTTATGTGCAGGTGTTGCAATTTTTGAAAAAGCAATTCACTTAAAAGTTTTGAAAATGAATGTGCCACAAAACTGCATACCTATAATAACAGCAGCACAATAAAGTAATGTTAACATTTGTTCTTTTCTTTAACGTTGAATGCTGATTTTTCTACTTTTCCTCTTAGAAATATTAAGCAATTGTTAGGACCTATTTGTGAGTGTGGAGAGCTAGCTAAAATAGGGCTTATTATATTACATATATTTGAGAAAACAAGAGATTTTTAACTTGGAAAAAGACAAGATTTACAGAGAATTATATTATTACTTAGGGAGAGATTTTTATTAATCTGTGTTACATACTGCAAGTAGAAATGATTTAAAGACATTTCAGCCTTCTTAGAGAATAGCTAAAAATTAGAGAAGTTTAAAATTGAGGAGTAGATTATTTTTATAGAAACAAGAGTCACCATTAGGCAATAGAAAAACAAAAACACAGTTGAAGTATTGTATAGGGAATTTTCTTGAATAAGCAAGCCTACAATACATGCTGTTTCCCACTGGAAACTGCTCCATTATTTTTGGTTTGTTTTATAATTGTATATGAACATTACATAAACAGTTAAAATTAGTTATCATGTTGAGATTAGCAGTCTGTGCTGCCACCAGGTGCCATGTTCCTGTTCATGGCCATGTTGCTACCTGAAGCCATTCTGATATCCATGCTCTGTGCTGCCCCCAAGGGCCATGATAGTGTCCCTGGTCCATGCTAAGGCTGAGTGCTGTACTGATAGCCTTTGTCTGTACTGCAGTTAAAGACTATGCTGATGCTCATGGTTCATGTTAAGACTTGAGGCCATACAGATCTTCATGGTCTATGTTGCCATATGGAGCCATGTGGATATCTAGGGTCTGTGGTATCACCAGAAACCATGTGGAAGTTCATGATCCATTCTGCTGCTAACTGTAGGCAAGGAAGCTTCATTTGCAGTGGTATCAATGACTGTACTCTCACAGTTAAGAAGGAGAGACAGACAGACAGACAGACATAGAAGGTCTCTGTGACAACCTCTTCCTGTGTCCCCCAACCTTCAAATAACAATCTACACAGGAAGTCATTGAAGAGAATGCTTAAAACTTGTGACAGGGTGCTGAAGTGTACCTTTTCACAGTTGGTGGCTTCTAGAGGGTGTGGGGATGTAGTAAGACTCATTTCTCTTTAAGGGATTGGCCAGTCGAAGTTTGACCATGTGCCAGTGAGTATATGGCAACATAAAATCTGCTTGGTATTTTTTTCTTTCTTTCTTCCTTCATCTTTTTATTTTGGAGGAGGTCACAAGGGAGGATTGGGAAGTGAATGTGATCAGATGCATCATGTGACATTCCCAAATAATCAATAAAAATATTGTGTTGCATAAAAATATCCAGTATACAAAATCATGTTTTTGCTCTGTAGCACCCCAAAACAAAAAAAAAGCAGAGAAAAATAACAAACTATATAATAATAAATGGTTAGATGCCTAGTTATAAATCTAAGAAACTAGATGAAAAGCCTGAATAAAGCAATTTTATTTTTAAAAACTATACTTTAGTAATTTCAAAGCTTAAATACTGTAATAAGGTATATTAAAAGTTAAAAACAAAATTTATAAAAAAGATTAGGTTGCAAAATTAACAAATTTTTAATTAGGGTATCTGCAGGGAAACTTTACTTTTGCTAGATACTTTTGAATAACTATAGAAAAATGTTAAATGTGTGGTCATTATCCATTATCATTTGCTAATTACATGTTTTCTTCATTATATTGTTTTCCAGGAAAAAGTATTTAATATGCATATTCTCAACATGATTTCTTTAAAATATTGAGAACATCTACTGTATTTGTTATGATAATTACATTTCAAATATTGGAACAAAATATTATTTCCACTATAATTTTTATATATTACAGGGCAGAATGCCCAAATCTATAATTCTAAGAACATTCATCAAACTACCCTTAGTATATATTGTTAGTTTTCAAAAGTAATTAGTTTACTTGTTCTCCAAAGTATAGGTCCTAAATTTTGAGAATTCAATTTTTTAACAAACATTATGTACAGATTTTTATTATATTTGGATTTTTATATAGCTATGAGTCATTACATACTTTTTTAAAAGCTTAGGGTAAAAATGAAGAACTGTATAATTCTATGTTAATAACATATAATTCTTTATTGAAATATATGGTATTTTGTGATTTTTTAATACATACATGAATTTGTACCAGTCACATGTTTTTAATGCACAATTAGTTAGATTTTGTTGAGCAATATGTTAAATTTAAGAGAAAAAAATGATGTTTAACACAGATCTTACTCACCAGTACTCCCAATTGAGAAGAAATAATTTAGTGAGTACCAAAGTGTTATGAGAATTACTTATGATTAGTTATTAATTAGTTATTTATTAATTAGATATTCACACTCAACCACCAATGAGTTCAAATAGTTTACACATCTGCTTTGGGATGGTCTAATGTTGCTATATATAGTGTTTGAATAGTTTTGACAAGAACAAAAGGTTCTGGAGTACTATTGAACCATTACAGTTGAAACAATATTTTATGCATTTTAAAGAATAGATTTACTACAAAAAACTATTAAGATAAACATAAGTAATACCACAGTTTAAATTGTAGTTTTGTATATATTAATATTTTAAGAAAATTATGTGTAATACATATATGTATATTATATATATGCCTGTTGGCAGACTTGTTACATGTAACTATTTAATTTTAAAAGGTCACCATAAAAATCATAGAAAATATATAATAAGAAACCAATAAATAAATTTAAAAAATTAGGAAACAGAAAAATAAGATGATATTAAAAGTTTGGAGTAATTCCCAGAAGAAAGCATATGGTAGAAAATTCAATTAAGTTAATAAGTTTAGCAAATAAGTTGTATTTATATAATTATAATATGATAAATGCTATTAATCAATTTTAATTTGTTTAAGTGTTACAGAGAAAATTCCTGATTAATATAAGTAAAGGTATAAAATAAAGTATAAGTCTTATATTTTAGTTTCAAAAAATAACATAACTAAAACAAAAATACCTTTTGTGATTTAAATGTCACTTCTTTCTTTTGTATATGAAAAGAAAGATGTAATTTTATAAAGGAACCATTGAAATTAACAATGACGCTCTTAAGCTCTTGCTCTCTTGCCTCTAGCTTCTCTGACCCCTCCCCCTTCTCTTCCTCTCTCTCCACGTGGTCATGGCCGGCCTCTACTTCTCTTCCTCCTTCTTCTTCCATCTTCTTCCCCCCACCTTTGCCCTATCTCCTGAATAAACCTCCCCCCCCCTTAGAACCGTGAAAAAAAAAAAAAAAAAAGAAAGAAATTAACAATGATACAAAACTGAGGTATAGAGGCATTGACAGTGTATTGCCCCCTGGGTAAGAAGTTAGCATTATGTTTACACTAAGCAAAACTGCCACTGAAGAGTATAAATTTAGAACATATTAGCTAGTAATAATGTGTCATTGATTCTTGATCCTTCTTGATCCTTGTGTGTTTAAAGAATACAGCAAGTTATTAAGCAGAATAGCTTTAAATTTGGGTTTATTTAATGTTTGACCATGTATTGATTCAAGTTACATTTCTGATGGGATTAGCACTGAAATGTCACCCTAACATTAAACTTTTAAGTAAAAAATGTGAACAATTTGTCGCAATATCATTACACTGTTCTTACCGCTTACTTATTGCACAATATACTAACTCTCATCTCAGTCTTAAGAACAGTTTAAAGTTAAAATTGTGAATGAAAACAACCTCCCTACGACAGCATAAATACATAGGGTCAATCAAAAGAAAGCCAATTTCACCATACATCTATGGTGTAACTATCAAATAGCAATTTTTGACCTGAAAAAATTGTTTGGAACTTGAGGTATATAAATGATTACTTAGAAAAGAGCTGGTTTTTGAGTGGTGCCCTGCAGATCCTCCATTACAAGATTCTACACGTTGCTAACCTGGTCTGTATTGTGAGATGGGAATCTGCACACAGTGTCTTCATCTCTGTTTCTTGAACTTGAACTCTGCCTATAGGAAACCTAATTCAGATGTCAGAACAAATTATATCTTCCTCCCTAACTGAGTAACTTCTGCCTTTTCCAAGGGTTGCATTTTGTTAGGATTGCAGCTTCAACAATGCAGCTTTCTGGACAAAGGTGTCCACAGACCCCCTAGTTGATGGAACTTTTATGTATCTTATTCTAAAAAGAACTAGAGAAAGTTTCCCATTATAAGTATCCTCTTTTATTTTATTTGTAAATAATTATTTTTACAAAAATATATTGATTAATAAATTTGATCATATTTACTGGTTTCTTACCAACAACAGAATCTAGAGCAATTTTATTTTCTCATATTTTTGTATTCAGAAATAATTAGTGTAAGGAATGGCTATTTATCTCATCCATTTTTATTGCTTTGTTTTTTAAACATGTAATTTTACTTAATATTTCTTTTTCAATATGGGGACATTCTATATAATTTTTAGATTGGATATTTTTCTCATAAAATACCTTGCCAGGGAAAAATTACTAACAATATACTGAAAATAATTTATTAAATAATTAATCATTGAGAATTAAAAATGTTCAAAACCCAGTAACAGTTTATGGATGTTATGTAGATTGCCTTATAATTATTATTTTAAACACTTTGTTGTTTCCACTACCAGGTTCATTGCTGAAATAAAATTCATTCATATGTAAAGTGCATGCTTAATGAATGTCTTGGAATTTTCTTCATTTATAATTTTGTAAGAAACATTTACTAGCCAAATGAAAATTCAACTAATTCTTTAGCTGCTAAAATTGTGTTTTTCAATAATTCAGCTATTGCCAGGCATGAATATCTAATGCCAGTTTCCAGATGCACTTTTAAAGTTATTTTTGCTCTTCAAATTTAGCAATATATATATATATATATGTGTGTGTGTCTGTGTGTACAGACACACAGACACACAGACACACACACACACACACACACACACACACACAAACACACAATATCCAGATATTGCTGCTACACTTCACTGGAGAAACCCCAGATCTTCCAAACAGCTGGTTGGTGTTAAATTGAATAGTTACATGCCTTCTCTAAGATTTGGTTAATCCTCTAGAAAGTAGTATTAGAATATCCCTATGATAAAGCTAGAATAACTTATGCTAATATAACCCTGGAACCCTATCTAAATTAACCTATACCTAGATAATATCAATTTTAAGGGAGATTTACAACTATGTATTCTTAAAATGACTTATTTGTAATGATTCTACAAGTAGAACAAAAAAGTAGATTTTCAATATTATACTTTTCACAAGTAAAGCTCTCAACTTTGATGTATCTATTTTAGAAAGTATGGCTCTCCCTTTTAATTATCATAATGTCAGTGAAAGATCACATCTCAGATGCATCAAGTAACATCTAGAGATTTGAATACAGGAGGCACCCATCTGAAATTTTCTTGCCAAAAGTTATGAACGTTGTAATTAAATGAATCAAAATAACTTAAAAGATAAAACACAGCAGTAGTTCTACTTATGAATATGTTATAAACTATTGGCCACTGATGTGCATGCCTTATTTCTCTTCAAAATATGAAAATGTCATGATTTTAAACAAAATATAAAACTTCTGCCTGTTAGCAAGAGCATAAAGTTTGTAATAACAAACTCTGGATTAAGATGTCATCACTTACACTATTGAGTGGTTTTAGATACCCATGGAGGGGCACTATCTAGCTCTGCATGTTAAATACTCTTTGAGAAGAAGAACCTTATAAACTTGTAACAATTATAGATGTTCTGTCTCAAATGTCTAGTTTTAGTTTACTGCTTGGACCCTAAGATTTCTCTGAACAATGGAGATCCCTAAGCACTTGATATGGGCATCGAAGTGCCCTTCTGAGTACATCCAATACTCAGGACTGGGGACCCGTTTCAGGCATCTTTTGTTTGCACAGAGTCTGCCACGTTGGGCACGTTTTCCTGCATCTTTTCCAGGGTCTTTATATTTTTAAAAACTTCTACATTAATTTACGTTTTCTTTTGCAGCATGGAAATTTCAAGATGATTATTTTTTGACAACTTCCTTGGGATATACCATTAAAGGAACAAAAGATTCATAGTAGAAACTGACTTTTACACTTATTGAGGCCATAAAATGGTAAAAGCATTATGAATGCGAGTTGACATTTCTTATAAACTAAACATAAAAGTAATGGAGATCATAGCTACTTGTTTTCAACTGTTCATCTACATTAGTAAAGATGTTTGCTTACAGTATTTTTTCTTTTACAAAAATCCATGAAGCTGATATCAAAGACAAGTTGTAATTCCGCTAGAGTGTGTGCATTTGAATCATGAAAGTTTCTTCGGCAATTGAAAGGAAATGATTATCAAAATGCAATTCAACAATGTGGAATGCTCCAATGAATTATGCTTCATGAACAGGAGTCAGGTTAAATCATTTGAACTACAGATTAGAAAAAGGGAAAACACCTTAATTAATGTCAAGGGCTCAAGGTGGAGAATAAATCTAGAGTGGTAAATCACTGAGAAAAAGTGATGACTTTCCTGTTGACGGTGGATCTGTTCTACCACACATTGACTGCTTGGTAGATAAGAAAAGCTGATGACAAGGTGTGCTTGCACCTGACTGAGACAGAGGCAGATACTTAAGGCCAAACATTGGAGCTCATGGCTACTTGTTTACAGTTGAGCCTGGGACCTCTCTGGAAGAGTTAGAGGAAGGACTGAAGGATTGAAGAGGATTGACACCCCGCAGGAAGCATAAAAGTAACAGCTAACTCCTCAGAGCTCCTAGGGTCTAAGCCCCCAACCTAAGAGCATACATAGACTGGTCCATGACTCTCCCCCATGCATGATATATGTAGCAGAGGACCTTCTTGTCTAGCCTAGTGGGATGGGATGTGCTTGGTACTCTGGAAGCTTGATGCTCCAAGTGAAGGGACATGCTAGAGGTGTGAGGTGGGAGTGGGTGAGTTGGTAGGGGAACACCCTCTTAAAGGCAAAGGGTAGGTGGGAGTGGGTGAGTTGGTAGGAGAACACCCTCTTAAAGGCAAAGGGTAGGTGGGAGTGGGTGAGTTGGTAGGGGAACACCCTCTTAAAGGCAAAGGGTAGGTGGGAGTGGGGGGAGTGGGTGAGTTAGTAGGGGAACACCCTCTTAAAGGCAAAGGGTAGGTGGGAGTGGGTGAGTTGGTAGGAGAACACCCTCTTAAAGGCAAAGGGTAGGTGGGAGTGGGTGAGTTGGTAGGGGAACACCCTCTTAAAGGCAAAGGGTAGGTGGGAGTTGGGGGAGTGGGTGAGTTGGTAGGGAACACCCTCTTAAAGGCAAAGGGTAGGTGGGAGTGGGTGAGTTGGTAGGGGAACACCCTCTTAAAGGCAAAGGGTAGGTGGGAGGTGGTGGAGGGCTTATGGATTGGGGACCTGGAAGTGTGACAACATTTGAAATGTAAAAAATAAAATAAAATAGAAAAGAAAAGCTACATGTGCTTTAAAATTACATACAGAGTAATTCATAAGATTAAATAAATGCTACTTTGTAACACTAAGGGAAAATTAAAGTATGTCAAGGAATTGTATCATGTCAGAATAACATGAAAAAAGATTATATAAATATCTCCTTGTTATATTTTAAAATTTCATGAATATGCACCTTATCTTATTTTTGTTTTAGCAACATCTTAAGAGACTCTGGTCTTCTGAGTAGCTCATTCAGGACAGGTGAAGTACTTATACAATAAAAAAGAATCTCCAAAACATAAACATATTTAAATGATATTAATATTCTAAACATAATGTTCCTTAATGTCATATCTACAATCAACTTAAAATTTTTTGTTAGCTACTAACATAAAAAATGAAAACAAATAAAATTAACTAGAGACTAAAAACATATTACTGTTCACTTGCAGAGATGAAAAAGGAAAAGTAAAGAAAAATATTAAAAGAAAAGAAAAATGCTACCTTAAAATTTATAAAATGGAAATTTTATGAGTACAAAAATAAACATTAATATGACAAAGCAGCTCCATATACGCACAATTGACTGATGTGAATCTAAGTTATAATCCCTCCCTCAGGCTCAGGGAATACTATAGAAAGTGTGTAAGAGCTAGAGGAGATGGAGGAAACAAAGGAAACCAGGGCCTTGGAACCTCTAAACACAGCAGGGCCAATACACATGTGAATCCACAGAGACTGAGGCAGCTAGCTCAAGGCCTGCACGAGTTTGTAGCAAATGGAGTACCTGAAATGAGTAGCAGAAAGGAGAAGTGGAGACAAACCCCCATCCATAACCAGAATCACTCTTCTAATGAGAATCACTTACAAATAAAATATAGTTTTCTCTAGTAATGTCTCACTGGAGAAACATATTCTTTTTGTTTTTGTTTTTGTTTTTTTGGTTTTTTTAGACAGGGTTTTTCTGTATAGCCTTGGCTGCCCTGAAACTCATTCTTTAGACCAGGCTGGCCTCGAACTCAGAAATCTGCCTGCCTCTGCCTCCCAAGTACTGGGATTAAAGGCGTGCACCACCACTGCCCAGTGCAAAACATATTTTTATGTTCATGTTCAGTGGTAGATGGCCAATAGAAAACAAACGCAGTGTCCTCTGCAGATTCCTTGTCTCATAATCTCATGCCAGAGCATTTTTGGTAATGTTTATTTGGTAATGTTTATTTGGTAATGTTTATTTGGTAATGTTTATTTGGTAATGTTTATTTGGTAATGTTTATTTGGTAATGTTTATTTTTATTTTAATTCATTTAATTTATTTTAAATATATTTTTCTCTTTTTAACCTTCTGATCATTTTCTTACATATTATGGCTTCCAGTTTAATGTTTTTATGGGCTTTTGATGTGTGGGAATGAGCAAATCTCTGTGTCTATGTGGTTTTTTTCTTCCTGCCTTTTCTTAGTATTTTTCCTTTTGTTTGTTTTGTCCTATTCTAATCTGTTATGTTTGTTTTATCTTAATTTTTTTATTTTATTTTATCTCTTATAATCCGGGTTATTTTCTAATGAGAGTCAGAAAGGGGTGGAGCAGAATAGGAGAGTAAGCAGGGAGAAACTGGGAGAAGGGAGAAGAAACTGTAATCACGACATTATATGAGAAAAAAATCTGTTTTTAATAAAAGGGGGAAAAGTTATCAAATCTGGAAATTCTTACAGAAAGATAATGGAAGGGGAGCTTGCTGCAAGCAATTTAGTAAAATTAGAATTAGTCTCCCATAATAGAAGATAGAGTCTCTGATTCTTTTACATAGGCACATGGGCAGTAGATAGTCAATATTGTAATTCTCAGTATTTTTCACTATTTAATAATATAAACTATATTAAATGATCCTGAAGTACAGTCTTAGGCAGTCTATGGTTCTTTCCATGAAATTTTAGATGGAAACATATTACAGTTTTATAGAATGTAGAGCTCATGTATGTGTGCAACATTTTAATGTAATTGTAAGATGCAAAATATATGTAAGATGAAAATCAGAAATGAGAAGAAATTTTCTTGAATAGCCGGTTTCTGTGATATTTGAGAGTAATTTTTCTTTATTTAGAGGGTATTCATTGTTTCACATAAAGATCGATATTTTAATGTACACTGACTTCCTAAACAGCCTTCTCAATAATTACAGTCAACCTCCTCATGGTTTGGTAACAACCATTGCTCAAGGCATGCTTGCTGAGAAGTAGTAAGTTATCAAATTTTTGGAAACTATGAAATTTTCATCTTCATCCAAGATCCAAGGATAACTGTATCCTATGTGCTCATTGACTGTTGATAAACAGGCTAATTTTTGAAATAGCTCAAGTACAAAAGATGTAGTAGGTATCCAAAGTGTTTGGTCCTGATGTAATTGAAATAGAATATATAGAAGTATCTTGACCATCCAAAACATGTTGCCCAAGATCATGGAGGAAAGAAGCTTGGTGTAATCCCTTCTCATCATGAGAGTATCCAACATGTAATGGCCACCCGGAAAATAGGCATACAATTAAACTTATATAGACTGAGCAGGGTGTAATTACTCAGGGTTTCTAGGAACACATACATGCAACCTAAATATAAATATGTAATTTTGTATAAATAGATTTATAAAAAAATTTCAACAGTGGGTCTATTCTGTGAAAATGATGGTTGTGTGCTAGATAATATGTTTTCTCTGATGAAATCTTCACACTGTCATAGAAGGCTTGATTGAGAGACATTTTGAACCTCAGGACATGTGCTTCTGTTTCAGATTGAAAATTGTGTGTGTGTATGTGTGCTCATGTTTGCGTGCATGCATGTGTGTGTGTGTGCGTATGTATGTGTGTAATAGAACTATTAATGAAGGAAGAGTCCATGTGTTTGAAAGTGGGCAAGAAGGGTTTAGAGGGAAGAATGAGAAGGAGGAAATAATTTAATTTTATTAATTTCAGATACTAACAGCAGTAATTAAAAATAATGAAGGGGGTTTTGTTAGAATGAACTGGTTTATTTTAACTCTCTGAATCCTTTTAAAGCCCCTACTGGTCAGCTCCTCTTTTAACATAAAATAAAATAAAAATCAATAATGTAGTAGTTGATTATACAGTGTTTAAATGATTAATGACTTTAAGAATAAACTTGTATGTTTATTGAAATGAATGAAGTGTGCCAAATAATGAAAACAATCAAGCAAAGTCATATATCCTCATGGGAAATAACTAAAGAAAGTAAATATTAGGCTACAAAAATAATTGACACTTGAAAATATTCTTTGTATCCAGATATAATTGTTGTGAACCATTTCCAATTCCAATAAGTCATTGCAACTTAAGTGTTAAGTTACAATGAAATAAAATCTAGTATAGTATTATATTTTTTCTTAGCTTCTGTATAAATAGATTTATAAAAATGTTTGAACTGTGGGCCTATTCTCTGGAAATGATGGTTTTCATGCTGGGTAATATGTTTTCGCTGATGAAAACTTCACATTGTCATGAGAGGCTTGCTTTAGAGTCCCTTTGAACTTCAGGACATGGTGCATTTCTATGTTGCAGATTGAAAACAAAAGTGAACGCGTGGTAGTGTTATTTGCCAAGGTGTTAGCACAGGCTTATTTTCCCGTAATAATGGAGTCCAGGAAGCTGGTGGGAACACTATAAAATGTCAGCTCTCCAAGGTGTCTGCACAAGTTGAAATTCAGTAACGGTTCGCGTCTGTGTAACGTAGCTATCTAGGCAGAACTGCACTCGGGACCACACTCTGTGAGACCACATTGAAGGTAAATGAGAGAACTCTTCACCTGCTCCCTGATGTTCTTTCTCCTCCTCACAGAAGCAAGACACCCAGGTTCAAAGCGCTGAAAACAAACAATTAGAAATCAAATCAAAGCCTGTTTGGCTTCACAATTGAAGGGCGAGATGCAGTAGGAATTTTAACAATGCAAAGTAATAGCCTGCCGAATTCAATGAATATGGCTTAATAACTTTGTATCACAGCAAGACTTGGGTAAAATTAAAAAGTAATGTGAAGTACCTCAGTATGCTGCGCTGAATTAGTATTCGCAGGCTTGTGGCTACTCCCTTTCTGTAATGAGAACTGCTGTTTCATTTCCAAACACCGGCTGCATTAGCTAGCGTTAATGTGTAAACCCTACCCAGGCTGGTCAGGAAAGACACACCAAATTTTCATTATGTTTCAGTCAAAAAGTGCTTGTTTTGCAGGATGGAGTCTTATGTCAATAAAATGGATTGAGTGTCACTTAAACCAAGTGACGTGCTAATCTTCTAGTGGCCTGTGTCCTTAATCTCTGCAGGACATGAGTCAGTTTAGAAGCGTGAGCTGTTCTCACAGGTAGCAACTATTGAGTTCTTTAATGTAAATTCAAAAGCAAAGCTTATCAGTGTGTTTCAGAAATGGCTTCAATATGGTTGCTGTCTATGAAATAAAAACGTCCTCTTACTCTCCGCCCCCTGTCCCCCACAATCCATGGGCAACTTCCAAGTTCTTACAGTGCCTGGGAGCACCCTTAATTACACAGAAATTGGTTTTGGTGATAACTGCCCTGTGACCAATGGGATTAAAGGCATTTCTTCTGGCTCTTATTAAGGTAACTTGACTATTGCTCGTGTATAGTAAGGCATGATGAAAATAGCAAATGGAGGTATCTCAGTTCAGAACTTCAACACTGGATAACCTCATATTTCTTTAATTCCTTAAAAGCGAAGGGCTAACTATCCATTTCATAACAAAAGAGCATAATAATGGAATTGGAATAAAGACTACTCTAATCTCTAGAAGACATGAAAGACAACAATGGCTCAGATTGTTTTTCTCATGTATATTACATTAATTATATTGGGTCATATTATTTATATTTGTTTCAGAACTTTCTGGTTTCTAATTTTATTTATTTTTTATTGTTTGAGAATTACATTCATACACACATAGTATGTTTTGATAAAATTCACCCCACATTTCCTTGCCTGAGACCCTGCAAGAAAACCTCTTGTTTTGAAATTATATTTGACTACCTGAGAAGATCAAATAAAACTATCACCAACCCTCCTGAATCAAAGTGCTAAATTGGTTGACACTGAGATCGTAGATACATGTAATCATGTGGAATTCTCCATCTTGTAACTTCTGTGTTTTATTTTCAAACATTAAGTATTATGTATTTTCTCCCATCAGTCTCTAGTGTAATTCTGTAAGTAGAAATAATGCAAGAACCACTGATAATAATGATGCTTATCCATGTGTGAAACTCCATATAGCAGTCATCATGCAGTTTTATTCTGTCTGAAAATAACAGGAGACTTTGCTGATTAAAGCACATAGGAAAATTGAAGGCAGGGTATGAGTCAAGTTAAAATAGTTCATATTAACAGGCCATCAGCAAAATAAAATAATTTTTAGTCTAACAACTTTAGAGAAATACACTATGCAAGGAGAATAATGGATATGCTTATATAAAATGACCTTTTAATTCAAATAAGGTATTTTTATTCATTATTTAGTGTGTATGAGTGTATATTTGTATGTGACAGCATAGATACTCACCTGTCACTGCCTGTACACAGAATGACATTTTTGGTACCAATCTTCATCTTTCATATCATTTTATGCATGGGTTCTTGTCATTAGAGAAATTTATTCTTCGGCCAAAAAAAAAAAAAAAGCAAGTGTGCAATGGGTGGGTATAATGGTTTCAGGATGAAGAACACCCATTTCTCTCTCCATTTTTCATATAACTTGTTTTATTCCCCTCTATTCTTAAAGGAAATGCACATGTATTATTTAGAAAATCAGTGAATATTGTAGCTCCTCTCAGTGATAAATTAGATTCACAATAAAAAATACATTTATGTTAATGAAATTAGTTTGATTTTCTTTTCTTATAAATAATTCTAAGTAGAAAATCTGTGTGTATTATTAAAGGACTAACACAATCATACTTGCATACTCATGATACAACTCAGATGCATGGTTACAAACTTCTTTATAAAGCGGATATTCCATATACTTACAAGGGATGCAGTTGTTACTAGCATAACATTTGTCCTGCTTGTTTGGGGACAAATATATTTATTTTGAATTAAATTTTTCAGGTTTAAAGTTAGTTATATCAACTTTTCATATTGCTTTAAATTAGTTAAGGTTAATAAAATGACAAGCTACCTCCACTAAGTTTATAGATAATATTTTTCATCACATTAGAAAACACTGACTATATTATATTTAGCAGACTTATGTATGATTTCTAACAAAAGTTCTAAATTGCTGATATTTATCCTCAGGATTAAACACTGAAATACATGTAGGTATTTTTATATTAAACAGTTTGACTAACCAACGATATCCAGTTGATGTTGATGTCTGTTATTTATTTAAAAAGAGAGTGATACAGAGTGAAGTTTGCTTTTGAAAGAAGAAACATGGATTTGACATTTGTCTCTAGAATTCATGAAATTCATATGACTTCTCTAGTGTTTTCAAGCCAATGACCAATCATTGCGAAATATTGCTTGTATCATATGCAGGTGTTTACAGTTGTAGGTGTCATAGACCAGCAGTATAATTTGTGTGTTGATTCACAGACACACAGACTTAAATTATAATTAATCCTAAATTGATGTGAACAGATAGAAACAAATTCCAAATTTGTGTAACCTTTTCTCTCTGCACTTGAGTTAATGGTATATTTCAAACATGTAAAGTCATACAAATTCATTTTTAAAAGTAAAGAAGAAAAATAAAAGGCAAAGATTGAATGATTGAATATATATAGTCTAATATATATATATATATATATATATATATGACTATAAGAGATTTATTTTTCTGTAAACAAATGAATGAATATGGATAAAAAATTAAAGAAAATCAGGTGTTGTTAACAGAAGCCTCAGTAGAGGAACAAGGAATACTGTATTTATGCTATAAAATATGGATTATGTTTATGTTTTTACCCTCATTGTGCCACTGCCTTGTTTCAGGAAATAATAAGACTCTTCAAAAGAGTGTCATTTTAGTTTATGTCCATACCAAGAAAGATACCACACTGGAGTAGCTCCTGCAAGATTAAAATAATTCAGCGGAAACCTGATGAAGCCTTGCTGTGCTATGGAGTTTGCGTACTAGTAAAATATCAACATTTCTTTTCTTTATTTAACAAAATGTCCTCTTGTATGATAAGAAGTTAATCTCAGGAGAAAAAGATTAAATAATATTCATTGCTAATGGAAATGTAGCACAGAGTGAAATCTCATTTCAAACACATAATTGCATTAGAGATGTGTTTGTTATCTCCATATTTTGTAGATGTTTAATTAGTGGCCTCAGACACTAATCCATGAATTTCGAGGATTGGACAGTGAAGATGTAAAGGTTTATCAACAGGACTAAAACAATACAGTACTAGTATTATACAGAGCTAGTATACTATTATTGAATTTATCCAACATATGTCAAGAGGTAATATATACAATTATAAATTCTAAATACATTCAAATTTGAAATTAGTTGGTGCATATGGCTTTTAGTAAAGAAAACTTGATATCAAACTAGACCATAGAAGCAGCATGAAACAAGACAATATTTGGAGGTTCTTTGATGCATTCCATGTTCCACTCACTACTGCCTCATCTAAGGATGACGAAACTAGGATATTATACACTGGCAACTTTATATAGGAAAGAGGAGCCATGGTATATTTACAGGTTCGAACCTTCAACAACTGAATGGAGTACTAATCTCTAACATGGAGGATGTAAGAACTGAATGGCGTACCACTCTCTATCATGGAGGATGTAATGATTGAATTCACAGAGGATGAAACAAGCTAATGGGGCAACACTCTCTGTTGGGTTATAGTATAAGGTTTTTGTGTGGTTCCCAGGTCAAACCCCCAAGGGGATAGGGCCACTGCTCAGGGAAGACAGGCACTGGAAGTTTGAATGTGCTCTCCCCACACCTTCACCAGGTGGGTGGGCATCGGCTACATGAAGTTGGTGGACCCTGCTCAGGGGTTGGGGATCACAGTCTGAGGTCCTGAAGGGGGAGCAGGAGCTTGCTAGTCTGGTTCTCAGAGGAAATCCAGCTATATCCAGCAGGGATGAAGAGTTCTCAGTGACTCCCTTGCCTGGCTTGGGTTGTGTAGCTATGCCAATCAAGTCCCAAAACTCACACTACACTTGATTTTCCATTTGTATTTTTAGTTTGTTCTCCTCTGCCTCACAAGAGTTCTCTCTGTATGTTATATTTTTTTATAATAATTGTTTTGTTGGTTTTCTGTCTCCTTTGTCATATAAATAGATATGTCCTGGCAAAGAAAATGTATTTGTTACCCGCTGTCAGGACTGGTAAACTATTAATCTCCACAGTCAATAATGATCTTGGTGTGCTTGGAATTTTATTGGTATTATGCCAGCTCACAAGTACTTCGTTCTCTTTGATGTTTAACAAATAAAATAATAACTTTTGCACTTTGAAAGTTGAGAACAAAGCTGAAGTCACGGCTGTTTCCCTAGAGTGACAGCTGAGGAAGAGGACATCTTTATTTGCTGTGCTCTATGCCTTGCTGTCATAATCAGAAAACTTAGAACTGTTTGTAATCACCAGCCGTCCTATATGGTAGGAAGAATCCTCTGACTTAGCAGTATGCATGTTCCCAGGGGTATAGGAAGGGCTCTGTAACTCCCCCAGCTACTCCCAAGTTGAAAACAGAATAAAACTTCCCATGGAGAAAGAAGGAAGTAGGAGAGGAAATGAATATGTAGAGGAAATGAATTACAATTTTAATTAAAATTTATTTACATTGAAACTTGTGCTGATTCTGAACATTTTAATAGATGATGACTAACAAATTGTTACTTTAGAAAATTCAAGAAAACACAAAAGGAAATGGCAGAAGATGTACTATGACATATTTGTAATAAATATTGTCAAATTATTTGTTTGTCTCTGCAAGATTTTAGATACAAAAAGATCTAGTTGATTATTTCCTGTTTTTCACGTTAGAGGTCAAGTAACAACATAAGAAGTCAACTGATTTGTTACAATTTAATTCAGTGCATGAAATACTGTTACCAAATGCCCCCAGATATCTGTCAGTTTTGATGACTGACATGAGCCTTGGGATAGATCCCAGTCACCACACAGGTGACATATCCACCCAGCATTTTATCAGATTCTGAGTATTTGAAGAGGATCAGCTAAGATAGAAATGCAGAAGCAAAGGCAGGTCCTGAATAATCAATGTTGAGATCAAGTAGTCAATGTGACACCCCAGACCAATATGTTAGAACTCAACATGGAGAATTTGTAATTTTAGGAGTCCTATAAGAACAAAAATAACACAACCTGAACTATGGACAGAGACTTAGTGACATTGAATAATGTATCTTTTAAAAGACTTAAGTCTAAATTCCAAATTGATTCTCCTCTAGGTTTGTATTGAACATGTACATATGTGGTATGATACCTACAGGCATAGGATGGGTCATTGTGTTGTTACTTAGAAAGCCACCTGCCAACATTTTAATATCCCACATTAACACAAGCAGTGGAGTGTCCTTTAACATTTACTTTGGATACATTTATTCTCTATTAAAATTATATGAATAATAAAGTCTGCTCCTTTATTTCTGTGATTAGTGAAAGAGTAATGCATGACAAGCTCAATGCAGGATATTGCACCTAGTAAGAGGCAAACAAATGCAAAGGCAGTGTCATCCCATAATAGTAGGGCAGAGCTATGGAGTCTTTTTTACTTCTTTGCATATTTTCCTCAGAGAGAACCATTTGTCTTCCTTTTATTTTACTAATGGAATATTAAATTTCTTGCCCTGTTCCATTCAGATGCACTATGGACAAAATATATCATGTTTTGTCTCTGTTGTAATTTTAAAATATAGGCTTCCAGAAAAAAATGTATAAAACCATAATCCAGTAATTTCTCTTCCAGAGAAATTTAAGCTTGCTGTATTCTGATAGTAGAGTCTATAAAGGCAACAATATTGTTATTTTCTCGGTTGGCCTTGGAAGAACTCATACCAGCAGAAAAGCAAATCTACACTAGAAGAGAACCCATAACAACACAGTAAAATATCTGTGATTCAGACCTTGTCTGTCACTCAGAACCTTTATCATCTCTGCAAATAGCAAACCTTGCAAGTAAAGAGATTGAGTTTTTTCTCTGAATTTAGTTATAACATCTTCTTTTCTCTCTATTCCAAATTTGCTTTTACTTCGGAAATATCACAGAGTCCTCATAGCAAACCTTCTCAAGCACTCGTGGCCAATGTTTATTATACACTGTGTATGGAGATAATTATAGAACACATGACAGGAAATGATGCTGCTTTATTAAGGTTCAAAATTATTAATGTATCAAAGATAGATCAATTAGGTTAGTTGCTTTGCCAGAGGAGAGAGATTTATTATTTGTTTGCCAAAATTCAGAGAGAACTGGCAGAAACCTGGAGTGAAATCTTTTGCACTAAATGCAGGAACATGAAATGTGGATGAGCCTGGGTATAAAGCAGATGCCTGAACCCTCTTGTCTAGAAAACAAAAACAAAAATTACATGTGGACTCTAATGAAACATGCTAACTTCTCACTTGTGCTTTCTATTTGATTTGTAAAAGAAATAATTACTTTGAAGAGTTCTCTCTATATTCATAATACCCTTTCCCAAGTATGTCCCCTTAAAATCTAGATTTAGTGGGAAGGATAAAAAATGGGATACAATCTAAATTTACTGAGGCATGGAGTAATAGCGAAGTAATTTATTATAAAGGAGCACTCTTATGTAATTGTTGGACCAAGATTTAGAATCGTTTACTTTCAAAACCTTTTCACAGATATAGAGCCTGGGGAAGCAAGCAAGTGTTACCTTGTTACTAAAAGAGTTACTCAGATTGATTCCAAGTATGTGTGTCCTAATGTGGATGTCCAGAAAGCTTGAAATTTCACAATTTTAAACACAAACTCAACCCACATCCAAGCATTAAGCAGAGCTCAGGAATTCTGCCGAAGAGATGGAGGAAATTATGGGCCAAGGATACCACTAGAACATGGCCTACAGAATCAACAGTTCAGGGTTCATAGGAGTGCACAGAAACTGAAACAACATTCAAGGAGCATGTTTGGGTCTGAGCTAGGTCTGCTGCATATATGTTATGGTTTTATGGCTACATGTTTTTGCGGCCTCCTACCAGGGACAGGGCATGTCTCTAAGTCTTGCTAAGGCTTGCTCTGTTCTGAACGGTAGGTAAGAGAGGAGCAGAGGATCTGGGGGGAATGGGAGGAGAAGGAAACTAGGAGGAGTCGAAGGAAGAAAGACAACCTGAAGTTGGGACATAATGTATTGGGAAAAAACTAATTAAAAAAAAAACACACACACACAAATATTTTACAAATTTACAACTACACTAGGACATTTTCCAAGTCTATAGCCATTGCCCTGTGACCCAGCTTCCAAAAACGATCTCCTTCCTTCTTGCCGTATGCTGTCATCATTTTCCATGTGTGTTACAAGTAGAGAACATGAATGGCTCCACTTTATCAAAAGGACTGACAAACAAGCAAAAAAAAATGTGTAAAAAAGAAAATACTTGTTGCTATTTTCAGTTTTTTAAAAATAAAATAAAAAAACAAAACAAAACAAAAAAAATCTGGGATGTAAGTTCATTGGTCCTCAGCTTTCCTGGCATACACAAATTCTAAGTTCGAACCACTCCATAACCAAGGCTCACTGGTTTCCTGGCTTACTTTCTCCCATATTTCTAGTGTTTGGGAACTGGAGGAAATGGAGATCGATCAGAAGTTCAAGGTCATCCTTGGCTTCATAGAGACTTCCAGGACAAATGGAGTACATGAGATCACCCCTCAATTTGTTTTTTTTTTTTTTTTAAAGAATTGAAATGTAGTCACTGAGGACCAGCAGTCTCAATTAACCTGAACCCCGAGATCTCTCAGACACTGGACCACCTACCAGGCAGCATTCACCAGCTGATATACAGCAGGGGACTGCTGGGTCTGGACTCAGTCAGAGAAGAGGCACCTAACTTTCAAGAGACTGGAGGCCCCAGGGAGTTTAGAGGTCTGGTGGAGTGGGGGATGCGGGTGAAGGTGAGGGCATCCTCTTGGAGACAGGGTGGAGGGGGGGAGGTATAGGATGTGGAACACTAAGAGGGTGGGCCTGGACGAGAATAAAATCTGGAGTGTAAAAAAAAAAAAAAAGAAATCAAACAAACAAACAAAAAACCCGACTAAATAAAAAGAAGGAATATATATATATAAAAAAGAATAGTACAAAAGTTTAACAATAATAAAATATGCTAAATTTATGTCTTATGTTATGTAGCAATAGGTATCTGGCTGGTTTTGGACTCTAAGAGAACTTGGAAGTGGAAAAGAAATGGAAAGTCAAACGTCCTTATATTTTACAACTGGTTTAAATACCCTGGGGTGTCAAATTATTTATTTTGCACTATAGTCTTATATATCAACCACAGTTTAAAACTAATGAACGCCAGCCCCTTCTGAAATTTCAATGCCTTAAAAACTCAACTCTAAAATATGGGATAGTTTCCCTTTAAAAATTCTTATATTTCATTTTATGTTAGTTTTCAAATCAATGATTCCCCATTCTATGTATACAATCTAGAAAACTGTACAGGCTACACGATAAAACAAAAAGAGGGACTGTTGGAATGATAAAATCTGGGGAGTTCACTGATCCCGTGCTCACGATCACGTTTGGAATATTTTCTCAAGTTTACCACAGCTTGTCTGTCACTTCTTCCTTGTCCTTTTTGTTTGGACCTATTGTATATTTTCCAATTGTAATAGTTTCCAATTATTCCTGAAAAACATACTAATGCATATTTTTTATATGACTTGATATGTGGCATGCAAATACTGTTAAAACTCATCAAATAATTGAACCTCTTCAAAATATAACCATTCATTTTTTATAATCTAAATTGTAAAACAGGTATTAAGCTAATGTGCACAGATTTTAATTTTCTGATATTAAATCTAAACTCTTATTTAAGCTTAACTTTTATGTTCATTATTTATGAATATAAATTGAAATAGTGTTTTACATATTCTGTCTCACATTTATGTTACTGTTTCAAATATTTTTCAAGTTCTTCTGTGAACACTACGTGAAGAAGAAAGGTAATATAAGAAAATTATAAAGTCACTTAAAAGACATTTCAAACTAATAGTAAATAAACAAAATAAATGCACAGCATAATCATACCATGTATTTTATTTCATATAAATAACAGTTGAAATTATACATACCAAACCCTGACATATGGCTTCTGAGGTATGGCTGTAACTGGAAATTATTAAAGAAGTTACAGGAAACACATCCTGTTCTAGGCAGATTTTGGGGGATGAATTTATGGATTCTGCATTCTAAATCAAAAGGAAGGGGATTAAATGGCTATTCATGGAATAGCTTGTTTTTCAGTTGTGCTGAAGCATATGGTATGTGGAAAAAATTAGAAAGGGATAAAATTTAAAAGCCATGATGTAGTCTAGAGTGCCAAAGAGTTTGTATTTCATATGGCATTACTAAAAAATTCTTTATGAGCCAAAGTGCAACATAATCACAGTTTTCATTACAAAAACATATATTGAAGGTTAACATCCCAGGAAGCAATTTCTCTCACTAACCTTCATTCTCCCGAGTCCCTGGAAATAAACCAGGCAAATTTATATGTTTCTAATATAGATTTGAATACTTCCTTATGTCAACAATGATAGATTTATTTGAGTTTCCCTGGTCTAATCCTTTCCTTCCTCTGAAAACTGGAGGCTATATTCAGAATTTTCTTCTGGCATTCTGGTACCTCTTGCCTTCTTAATATAAAATGATACTCATTTTCCTGGTTTCCAGATAACATAGATATGTATTTAATTGACAATAAATCACAAAGGACTGTCATCTGGATTATTTATTTTAACTTTTCATCCTTCACAGTCAATATCTGCTTTTGTTTTTCATTTATGTCTTTTGTAACTGTGAGCTGCAGTGATTGGGACACCTATTGAGTAGGCTTTGTATTGCAAATTTCCACTGTTTTTATTGCCTGAATTTTTATCTGAGGACTTCTTGATCCTTCAAGTTTTTTTTTTGTTTGTTTGTTTTTGTTTTTTTGTTTGTTTGTTTGTTTTTCCTGAAGGAACAGGAAATAAAAATACCCCCTTTGGGTTTGCATAAAAGCCCACGGAATTTCCTGGCTTTTTTATTTTTTTCCTCCTACCACTCTTATGGAATTTTGCCCTGCAGCCTTCAGAAGACTTGGAGGAGTGCATAGGACCATTGATTAGCTAGCTAGAGTCTATGGTACTTCAAGACAAAGAAAAGCAATTACCTTACATGGATAGCTGGTTTTCAAAACATCAGAAATCCTTAGAATTGACATGACAAACATTTCAGTATTAATGTTCATTTTCATTAGAGACCTGTCTGCTCCGGACAGCTTCCTATGTTAAATTCTAAGAAGAAATTGAGCATCCTTGGAGTTACTCCAGTTGTGGTGAGACAGCCACTAGGCAAGAATTGCCACTTTCCTTCTACAGACAAATTACTGTCCAGAAAAGGACACACTTGCAGAATAGTCGACTGATTATATCTGCCTAGACAGAGTAATCAGCCCTTAATAATTCTGCAGCACTAAGGTCTGTCAGATGATCCTGGGCCAGAAGGCGGAAGAACAGATGCTCCAACGTTTTGAAGTAGAGCGAGTGTCCAGGTGTTCAGAGGTCTCTATAAATTGGCTAAGTTTTAGAAGCTATGCTTTGTGCTTCCCACAATTATAGTCAACTCAGTCATTCTGGATTTCTGATGGGGTTGAAAACTTATAGCTATTTACTTTGAGAGAAAAGATCTGAATGTATGGTCATCAGCTGACATTCATCCTAAAGCCAAGGAAAAAGCCAGGTTCAGAACTAAGTGTTTTAGTTAGGATAGATGACAGAGGTGCTGGTTAGTCAACAAAAGGATGGACTGGGTATTAGGACTATCTTGTACCTCACTGGTACAAATAGGCATAATTATGCTCTAATTGTATTTTGAGAGAATAGTTTCCTTTTAACAGGAAGGGTGATGTGTAGGAGGAGCTAAGGTGGGAGGAGTACTGAGAGGAAGAAAAGGAGTAAGAAGAGGAGAAGAAGAAGGAGAGGAGAAGCTAGGTGATGAAAGAGAGATAGAGGGGGGAGACAGGGAAGCAGATGTTCATGTATCTCCACCAGTCAAAGATAGTTGATATATCTAGGTTGGGTAGTGGGTTACACCTCTGATTGAACAATACCAAACTTATAAAGCCTATGATTAACATTTCTTAAAAAAATGTATAAATGCAAAAAGGAAAAGGGGGCATGGGATAGGGGTTTTCTAAGGGGGGGGATGGGGAAACGGGATGGTATCTGAAGTGTAAATGAAAGATCTAATAAAAAAATAAAATAAAAAAAAAAAAAAAGAAAAGAAAAGCAATGCTGCCTACTACACTTCTCTTTGCTGCTGCAACTCCTATCCTCTAGTGACATCCCAATCCAGCCTCTTCAGGCATAGGATATAGACCATGGATGAGAAGTTCTCTTGAAATCTCACAGGCTTTCAATCTGAAACTGAGGCTGCTGAACCATCTTGCTTTGGAGATGGAGAGGATAATGAGTTTTCAGTTTCTCTAGCACTAAGACAGATTATTGGTCTCCAGAATTTCCACTGAGTAAACCACTTGATGAGTGCCTTCAAGTACTTTCCTATAGAACTGTGGCTATAGTAGAAAACTTAACACAGGAATGTTTAATGTGAAGAGTATATTGCCTACTGGAAAAGTAAAGAAAGTTTAGAGGAATGTTATTGGGCTGAAATCTCAAAGACCAGAGGGCTGAAGCCCCAATATCCCCATTTAAATTTAGCCTGGGCTATATCCAAAATCAAGCATGAATTCAAGCAAGCAAGCAAACTTTATAAACAAAATCTAGTATGTGTGAGGTCTTAGTTACATTTCTTTTTCAGAAATGAAGAAAACAAAAAGAGTAGTTGAGCATTCAAATAATTTTTTTTTTTTTTTTTTTTTTTTTTTTTTTTTTTAGAACTCATTAGTCAAAATTTCCTTTCAGAGAAGTAGAATCAAGTGAGAGACGAATGCTTGTACTTTTGGTGAAGAATAGGTTATTAATCTAAGCATCTGTATTACAATTGTCCTGCTATAACTAAATACCTGACGGAAGAAACTGAAGAGTAGGGTTTATTCTTTGAGCAAGTAGTCTCTCTCAGTGGGGAAAACATGGCCTAAGCAGTAGTTAAATCTATGTCAACAGCATCGTGAAACACACTGTGGTCAGGAGCAGAAAAAAAATGAATATTGTCTTGTCTTTACATGTCTTCTGCTTTAAAAAAAAAAAAATCAGTCTTTAATTTTGATTTCCACATCACTTAAATATAAGTATGATGAAGTGAGGATGAGATAAAAATGGCCCCTTTTACACTTCTTGTTAAAACTTACTTCCTTCTGAAACCTCATGATTCACTATCTGCAGTTCTTTCTGTAATCTGGCCATCCAGTCTGCCAATATAATGATCCATTAATCTCTGTTTATCGCATTCTAAAGTTTATCTGGCCTTCAACTTTACACTCAACAGTCCTGCTATGGAATCCAGTACTGAAAGACTAAAAGCTAGATGATTTAATTCATCATTACAACAGTCCCACTTCTCAGCATCCTATTACGAAAATGTTAGCATATTATATTTTTTTAAAAAAATTATCAGTTATTTTGTTTATTTACATTTCAAATGTTATTCCTTTTTCCAGTTTCCTCTCCAACCCCACCCCACCACCAAACCCCCTGCCACCTGCCTCCAAGAGGGTGCTCTCTCACCCACATGCCTACACCCTTCAGAAAGCCATAGCATTCCCCTATGCTGGGTCATCAAGCATTCACAAGACCAAGGGGCTCCCCTCCCTTTGATGTCAGACAAGGTCATCCTCTGCTATATATGCAGCTGGAGCCATGGGTCCCTCCATGTGTATTCTTTGGTTGGTTGTTTAGTCCCTGGGATCTCTGGGGGTTCTGGTTTGTTGATATTGTTGTTCTTCCTATGAAGTTGCAAACTCCTTCTGCTCCTTCAGTCCTTCCCCTAACTCCTCCCTTGGGGTCCCCCTGCTCAGTCCAATGGGTGGCCACAAGCATCCCCATCTGCATCAGTAAGTCTCTGTCAGAGCCTCTCAGGAGACAGCTATATCAGGCTCTTGTCAGCATGCACTTCTTGGAATCAGCTGTAGTGTCTGGATTTGGTGACTGCATATGGGATGGATCACCAGGCAGCACAGTCTCTGGATGGCTTTTTCTTCAGTCTCTGCTCCAGTCTTTGTCCCTGTATTTCCTTTAGACAGGAGCAATTCTGGGTTAAAATTTTGAGAAGGATGGGTGGCCCCATCTCTCAGCTGGGAAGTGGGAGTTATGACTAACCTCTGGATATGGTCTTTACAGGTTCTCTCTCCCCTTGGTTAGGTATTTCAGCTAATGTCATTCTGTTGGGTGCTGGGATCCTCTTGCTTTCTTGACATCAGGGACTTTCTGTTGGCTAGCCCCATCCCCCATTGCTACAGATTTATTTCAGAAAATTGAGCATATTATATTCTTAATAGATGAAATAAGATATTGTGTGTTTATGATTTATGGCAACATACCTTGTCTCCAGATAGAGATAAATATGAATGTGATTTAATTATTTAATAGTAAAAATAACTAAGTGCTTTAAGTCACCTTGATCATAATTTGTATTATTCTGGATATGTGTACATGTTAAATTATTACACTACACATTATCTTTACTTTCTTATTTTAGATTCACTTTTTACAGTTGAAACATTAAGCAATTTTTTAGAAATACACAAAATATAACCATTTATATTTTAATGTATATTCTACATTTAAGTAGACACATTTAAAGCTTATGCAGTATGTTTTCTTGGGTGTGTGGACATTCCCTGAAGAATGGCTAACCTCCAAAGGACCAATCATAAACAGTTGAACAGACCTAGAGAGCTAAGGAAGAAGAATTAGTTTCTTTAGGATGCAAAGTTGAGTGAGAGGAGGAGAGGTGTATTGGGAAGAGTTGGGGGAGATAAATGTAATCAGAATACAATGCATGAAATTATCAAGTACTTAGTCAAAACTATTTAAATGCAGAATACTTTCTCAAAACAAACATTTCTTTACTTCCATTTGTAATGTCTGTTTTGAATCAGTTCAGTAAACTAGAGACACAGGAAAAATACCAGAAAGATGCATTAGCTACAAACAGTTCTGATTGAACACGGGTAAACTGTTTTTTTATAAGTGAGGAAAGTTTGTGATGAATCATTAAACCTTGTCTAAAGAAAAGGAGGAAAAAAGAAAATGAGTTTAGAAGTCAAAATAAATCAATGGCATCCAGTTATTATTTTATATTTATAACCTTTATTAGAAACTTGTTTTACATTTTGTTTTAACAGGAAGGGTGATATGTAGGAGGAGTTAAGGTGGGAGGAGTAAGGAGAGGAAGAGGAGGAGTAAGGAGAGGAGGAGGGGAAGGAGAGGAGGAGCTAGGTGATGAAAGAGAGAGGAGGGCAGAAACATGGAGGTGGATGTTCTCGTATCTCTGTCAGTCAAAGAAAGTTGATATATCTAGGTTGGGTATGGGAATCTTGTTAATGAGCATTATCAAACTTATAAAGCCTTTGATTAACATTAAAAAAATTGTATAAAAGCAAAAAGGAGAAGGGGGTTGGAATAGAGGTTTTCTAGGGAGGGGAAATGGGGAAACTGGATGGCATCTGAAATGTAAGTAAAATATCCAAAAAAAAAAAAATTAAAAAAAAGAAAAAAATATTACAGGGAATAGCAGGCATAACCCAAACCAACTACTCTAATATGGTTATATTTTGTGAATGTTTGAAGTACTGTGATAGAAACAATAAAGTCTCTTCATGTTCAAAAAAAAAAGAAACTTGTTTTACTATTATCATTGAAAATGTACTATTAGTATAAAGACCTGTTATAGTAGATTGGAAACATACTTAGAAAACTATTCATTTATGTCTAAGTACACACTTCCTTTTACAAATAAGATATTCAAATCTTAGTTTTATTCTGAAGAAAATTTGGAAGTAAAAATATTTCTTAATTATGTTAAGTGAGATAATTACAATTTCTGATACACTAAAATGCATTAATGTAAGAAATATTTTTAAGCCTTAAAGTTTATAAAATGCCTTAATCTTCTCACATGTAAAGGTACTTAGAGTAAATACTATTTTTTAAACAATTGATTTTTGAGATAATTATTTTTTGGAGTGTCAGTATCAGCACCATATCATAAAAGAGAGCCGGCTTCATTTACTTCAAATCAGGGCACTGAACACTGAAGTTAAAGCAAAGTATTTTCTGCCATGTCTGTGATTGAAAGGGAGCTTCTAAACATAATCCTGCTTAAGAACACTAAGGGTCCCAGCATCCTTGTCAGTCTCCGGCTCACTTTTAACTCCAGCTTCAGAGGATCTGAAATCTTCTTCTAGACTCCTCAGGCATTGCACTCAAATGATGTACATATATACACTCAGGACTCACATACAAATACAATAAACATTTAAAAAGTTGTATACAAATGTTGATCACATTAATTGTGAAATGCAGCTGTAAAAAGGAAAGAGAGGAAGAGGGAAAATTTTTAAACATGGTGCTTTACAGATAGTAAAAACCTGTAATCTAAACTTGTGTTTCTTCAAGTTACAGATGCAAACTTATTCCTGAAAGTCTGTAAAAGAGGTTTTGAGAATATTTTGTGAAGGTTGAGGAGTAATATCTAGGAAATTATGAGCATATCAATGTTTGCAAATAAACTGAAGAAATATAAATTAATGTATAAAACAAAGTAAGTATTTGAATTTATATTCATTCAGTATCTGTAACAGTATAGCTCAGTTTGGAGGATTTCATTATAACACGCACAAAATAAAATGTTTTGTGTGTGTGTGTGTATACATAATTTATTCCCAAAGTAGAGCATATTTTTTATATATATTGTACAGTAAGGTCTTCTAAATCTCATGTATCATATTAGCCTTATTTGGTCATAGAAAAGTTCAAATCTCATTACTGGAAGATATCAAATGTAAAATATGTTGTATGACATTATTCATATACATAAAATGATGACAAATGCATTATAGCTGGTAAAGTATGGAGGATGATTCGGGGAAATACTAATTGTACACATTACTTTTATATTGTCGCTCTAACCACACAGCCATGAATCCAATATGAAGGCAAAATTGAGGAAACACATCACTATGTTCACAGTATTTCAGCTAAGGAGGGGAACAAGGAGAGACACAACTTTGTACTGCCTGAATCCTTGAGGTCCTTCACAATTTGATGTATGGCTAGTAAAGTTTTACTCATATTTCGCAAGGTTTCTTTTTATGCTTTATTTTTGCTTCCATACACTAATACTTTGCATTCATATTATCCCCTTTAAATTGAATTAAACTGTGATAATTATAAAATTATCTGTTATTATTAAATTGAATACATTCTTGATTTCATTTTTTATCTTAGCTCCTTCTTTCCAAGTGTTCTTGGATTTGGTTTCTCTCAAATGTCTTGAATATAGAGGCCATACATTTCTGTTTAATGTTTTTCTTTTATTGATATTTCAGTAGTTCATTTTCTCATCATTTTTCTGAATTCATGATATCTTTCCTTTGGCATGATCAAATCTATTAGTGACACTCTTTACCATCTTATCATTTGATTTATTGTTAGATTGTTCCCAAAATCACAATTATTTTATAATTTTCCTCCATGTTGAACTTTTATATTGGTAATTTCCATACACATTTGGTTGACTAGTAGTTCTATATAGTGGGCTTTTCTATCCATGTCTGCATTGATTCATCTATTTTACCAGGTAAACTTTGGAATCATTGATCACATTTTACTAGCATTTTTACAATTTGTATCATATGTAATTTATTCAACTTATTTCAGTATCTTTCAATAAGGAGTCAGACTTATAGCCTTTTATAAGAATTATATCACCTTGCTTTCTTATGTTACTTATTTTTCTGTGTTGATTTGCTCATCTGTCCCTGACATTGAGGTGGTGAGACCTGAAAGAATCGAGCTGATAAATGAGGCAGCCTAAAGTCATGCAACAGCCAAACTTATTCAGAGCATCGGACATTTATATGCTGAGGATTAAGAAGAGTCACATGAATAAAGAATACAGTCACAAGGTCTAGATGCATATTGTGGTCAAGTCTCATGTAGTGGCATGGGCAACAAAAAAGGTTTTTTTTTAATGAGGTATATGAACAAATAATGATATGCAGTTGTAATGAATAATATGAAAGAAACTCACTCCTTACTCTACATCTCTGAGGGGTATACAATTATAAACTAAGAATAACCTGGTGTTTTTGAAAAAACTGAGGCCTGAAACTCTTCATGTATTCATGGGTTTTCAGAAATTTCATGTCATAACTTCATTTTTGTACCATGATCTGGCATCTCTACCTTTATTTTTTTTTAATTTTTAGATTCAGGAAATCTAAAGTGGTTTTGATTTGTGATCTTGTAGGTAAATCTAATTGTCATTTGATGCATGGCTATCAAATAGATACACAAATCAAAGCAGCTAGGACTGCCAGAGAAAGATTCTCAGGTGACAAAGGGCCCTGTAATTTTTGTAGAATAACTTCTCCTTTGATGCATAAGAGCCTTAGTGTGGCCCCACGTTGGCAGTCTTGACTTCTGGTGATATGTAGATATTGTCTTTTGACCTTTAGCTAGAGAGGGACACTCTATTTCAGGTGGCTTCCACTATCTCTTTTCTTTGAGTCAGTCTATCTATCTATCTATCTATCTATCTATCTATCTATCTATCTATCTATTCTATCTATCTATCTATCTATCTATCTATCTATCTCTCATTCGAGGACCAACTTACTGAGCAACCAACTCTAAATTAAGCCTAATCCTCTAGTACCACTCAGAGATCACAATTTATAGATTCTTTTTGCAGTAGTGATTGGAATCTCCTGCTATACTCCAGGATTAATGTCAGTTGAACTTTGTATACTTTTCTTCACTGTGGTTTATTGGTAATTTATCTTGGACAAGTATTTATTGGTTTCCTACACTTTCTTCACAGTAGTATATATACCTTTTGTATGTGAGGGTCTCTATGTACCAAATTAATCTTTACTGTCTGTGGTTCTTTCAACATTCCCATGTGCACACTTGCTGTTATGCAACATTTTCACATGAAAAGTGAGTGACTTCCAACTATGGTGAGGAATGGAAAACAAGCAAAGCACTGAAATCTCTATAGATACAGAGTCTTGTTTGTTCTTTCCAAAATTCTTAAGTACTATTAATCACCCATGCAAGACGATGCAGCTATTGATGTTGGTTAAAACTCACTAACACAAAACCAATGAGCATAAAACAGAAATTGGAAACTAATACAGAATGTTCTGTGAAGTAACAGATTGATGAGTTAATATAGAATAAGTAAATCTATGAAAAAAAAGAAAGGTGTAATTTAGTAAGGGAGGATAAAGGATAAACAAGTTCAAATCTTTAGTTAAAAAGTAAGGTATTTCTAACCATTATCTGATTTAAATTTATGTAGGTACTAGACTGAATTTATATTAAACCCGTACTTCTTCCTAATTACTTTCATTGCTGACACTGATCACTATACTTTTGTTTGCACATTGTCTTTTAAGGAGCTCAGCCTTCTAGGATTCTACAATAGTGAGCAGCAGATGAGTGACTTGAAAGGTGGATCTATCTACTGACTTTGAAATCAAGGCTATTAAGCTCTAGGTCTGCTCTGAGCCATTAAGGGTGGGACATCCTTCATATCCATACTTCACTGTTTAGGAAGAGCATTATGTTGTTTAAACTTCTTAGCTTGTCAGTTACTGGTCTTTCCACTCTCTAAAACTGCCCCCGGCTGGGCTGTCCATCATTTTAGTGTTGGGAGCCGACTTTTAGCAGAAAGCGGCTATCAGCTTTGCAGCCATCTTGAGCCATATACCCTGACATGAGACTTGGATTACAATAGCCTACAATAGCTGAGCACATTCTGATAACATCTTGCTTTAGATACCCAGGACTTTCCTTGGGTGTGTGATATTAAAGGTGTGTGATTTAGAGATCAGATTTAGAGACAAGACCTAAGGGCATGATTAAAAGGATGACCTGAAGTCGTGGTGGTTTTGAAGTGAGACATATAAAAGGGGAGAATCAGACACTTTAGAGAGGAGAGAACAATTTGGAGTAACAGAGATTCAAACACTAGGAGACATTAGACACTCGGAAGAGAACAAACAAAAGGAGTACAATTAGGAACTAGGAACTAGGAACTCAAGACTTGGGACTCGGACCAGGAAGAAAGACTGAAAAATAAACGGGATTGAATCACACTCTGTCTGGTCTCCATTCTTCGAGTCCATCCTCACTCTCTCTCTTACTGAACCCCGATCTGAGGACCAGAGCAGCAGCTTGGGCGGGGATACAGTGGCCGCCAAGCGCGGAGTGGAGAGGGCTGCAACATTTTAGGCCACCCAAAGTGGGCTAGTTCAGGCCTCAACATCTTAGGGCAGGGCCAGGAGCTGGTTGAATTTGGGCTTTCTGATTTGTGATTATTCCTTGTCTATATACTGCCACTGTAACTCATAGGACCTCTTCTGGAAATTTTGTCTCAGGACGCCACCTAGCCACTACCCTCCAAGTGAAACTGAGTTGTGAACAAAACACAACCACATCTATTGCTAACCTGTCAGCTGTCCAAAGACAGCAGTATCTTTTGTTTACAAAGCTTGTAGGGAACAGCTCTGCTGAAGCTGCATTCCACGTGGCTGATGTTTTGTAATTCTTTTCCCTACCTTTTCTGAAGTATCTTCCAAGCTTTGGCACTTAACAACAACAACAAAAAGAATCAGAGTTTTCATTTCACATGAAGTCAAAAGCCACATTGACTTAAATTAATAGATAACATTGATCAATAGATAAAGACAGCAAAAAATACCTTGTATGATAATCATGTCATTGCTTTATATTCATGCATTGAGTACTCTGGTGTTTGATTAAATTGCCCATAAAAAAGGTGTCATGGGAGCTTAAACAAAATTTATACAACATACATTGTTCCAATTTTTCAGAAGCAGAAAGTGGTGAGATTATTGTATCCAGGAATGCTGAACAAGAAAATTGAAAAGCAAGGATTTCTAGTCAAGTGCCAGGAATGAATATCTCTGATAGCATTTGAGAGTTTAGTAGCAATATTCCAAACCACACAAGGGTTAAAATAGCTCATATCTAACTATTATAATGTTATGAAATTTAACATTATGTCTTAATATTTTATGCCTCTAAAATAAGAAAACACACACACACACACACACACACACACACATAATGTCCAACTATATTTATTCCCTTTTCTGGTTCCTAACTAATGGTGTGCTTTTCCTGAATGAGGTACTCTTCAAGTCTTACTTCTCTTATGAATCAAAGGATCTAAAAATTTGTTTAGCATGAAGTTACTAAGGATCAGCACTAGCCCCTCCCACTCAGATACCATATTCATCAGTGTCTCCACTCCTTTTACTTTGCCTAATTGCCACCTTCACTACAGAGTAAAAATCATCGATTTTCTTTGATAAGTTATTATATAGGTCTATAAACTATAATTTTTGCTGTTTTTTCTATAAGCATAGTTAATATTAAGTTAGAGAATGGAATATTATACATTTAAACTCATACAGGATACTTTCCATATTAAAACATCAAAAATATTTATTTTGTGCCAGTACTTTCAACAATCTTCAAAGCTTTTATTAATGAAAATTTAATCAAAACTTATATTTTAGTAATATCTCTTTCAGAATATTTTTCTTCTATTTATTGCATAAGAATACTAAAAAGAAAAATGTAACTAATTTCAACTGTCATGTTTTATTTAGGAACACAGATTTTATTAATTGTTTAATATTTTAATTAATAAATTTTTAAATACAAAGTTACATTGTCAAAGTATTATATTTTAAGGAAATGATAAAACAAAAACCCCTGGCTCTAACTCATCTTGATGTAAAATTTTCAAGTATCTTTAATTAAGGTAAATATGTAGGTGTCTATATCTTCTTATATAATATTTAAAATAATCTAAAATTTGTATTTAAAAAAACAATTATTTTTAAAGTCTTAATCTAGCCTGTTTCAATGTTTCCTCCTGAAGCATAGAATCAGGACATTGAGTAATGATATTTTGTTTCAGTTTAATATTATTTTCCCCTGGAAGGGGTCTTGTTGGAGAATCAAGAGACATCTGTGCCCTTATACACAACATAAGCGAACATAGTTCAAAGGGAAATAACCTTGAAACTTTTGAACTATTGTACCATGAAAATAATGCAAAAGAGAATGGTTGTAACATACTTTAATTGGGATAGTTGAAAACAAATGTCTTTATGAAAACTCTAATTAAATACTCATCTTTAAAGATATTTTTCAAATATTTACTTCTGATACTTCTGGAAAATATATTAGTTTGGCTTTGTAGACCCTTTGTTTTGCTTTTTAAGGCATAGGGCTTTGTGAGTGAAAATGTTAATATAAAAATATTCAATAACATTCTGACAAATATAATATTTTATTAAGTAAAATATCTAATTATGGGGACAACAGTCATCACATATTTTAAAGCTTGTTATGCTTGTTAATAAATGAACTCTATTTAAACTTTTCTTCATTTTGATTTTATACAATCTAGATTTGATTATTCTTTGTAAATAATGAATTGATTGTTACTTATTTATATAAATATTTGTCTGGCAATAGTAGATTTGTAAGTGATCTTAATATATCATAGGTAGACATACCTCCAATTCAATCAGAAAAAATATTTTCTTCTATACCATCTTATTCAGGAATTGTTCCTTTTAGTGGTTTTGTTTTGCCCTGTATATTGCTTGTCTTTTTTCTGTTTCCTAGCTACCATAAGGTAAGACATTTTTATATCTACACTACCTTCACCATATTGTTCTAGTTCAACAATAGCCCACAGCAATCAATTCACCTACACATGCTCAGAAATTGAAAGCTTTGATAATATGAGGCAAAATCAACATTTCTTGCTTTAAATTGATTTCTTTTTAGGAATGCTTTTTTGTCAGTAACAAATGATGATTAATATAGTTATCACGGAAATTAAGAAATGGCAGGACCTTACCATTATATACATTAATGTTTAAGTATTAGATAGGAATATGTCTAATCTAATATTAGCATTCCTCCAAACTTACCAATAGCCAGATTTAAGCAAAATCTTCTAAAAATAAATATGAAAATTAATTTTGGCTTGAAGCTTATTGTATTGAAATTAGAAAAAGATCCAAAGGGGGGGGAATCAATAAAAATGGTTATTTATAGTACTATGCAGTAGACAGACACATTGTTTTGAGCCTATAAAAATGAAGATGATAAAAGTCTAATTTGTATAAATAAACATAACAGCTTATATTTTAATAAAATGATTAACTATATAGAATTCCAGTAACACAGATATTAGAAAAAAGCACAGGCTCCATCTAGCCTCTGAATATTTTCCATAGCAATCTCTCTCTCTCTCTCTCTCTCTCTCTCTCACACACACACACACACACACACACACACACACACACACACAAGATGACTAGTAATATGAAAACTTCAAGGTCATATTTTAACCCTCCTTCTTCATGTTTAACAAATAACTCCAGACTATAGTATATATTTTTATTTTAAATTATTTTAATTTAATTATTCAAATATAAAATAAAAAGTAATTTAAGTTGTACTTTGTATAGTTTTTGTAATTGGTGTGGCTACTAGATCAGCAATCCAATTAAAAATGTCCTTTTTGATATGTAGAAGCTATTAGTAAAGTATCTGACTATAGGAAAATAGTTTTGAGTTAATATGGTGGAGTTAATCTTTAAAATAAATATGCCTTGTGCAAATTATATTTTTTTCAGTATTCATCCAAAGCCCCATTGGAAAAATTTTGTAGAACAAAACCTGAGATAATTAAAATCTATAGAATTTTGTGCCCTACGCTCTATTACGACACAATATGTAAAGTATAAAAACATATTTCTACTCAAACATCAAGGCACAAATTACCTGGAGCTATAAATAACTTATTGCATTTTTTTCTAACAGCAATTACATTTGAGAACTAGAGTGAACTGTCATTAGAGAGAACTCATGGTTTGGCATTAATACAACTGAATGGTGTTTCTTAAAATGCCTGTGCTAAAACAAACAGTCCTAATACCCACTAATAACCAAAATGTGTTATTTGAGAGATTACTCAGTAGGTAGGATCATTTGCTGTACAATAATGTGTTTGTATCCTCTGCTCTCACATAAAAAGTGGGTGATACTGATTCATATGTAATCCTAGCATTAGTGGGAGGGGAACAGAGAAAGAAACACTACGGTTCAGCAAGGATAACTGAATTTATGGTGTTTGGTGAGAGATCCTGACCCAAAAATTGTGGTGAAGTACTTTAAAAAAGCAGGTAATGCTAAAATGGAATAAACTAATGTATCTTTATTTACAGACAATATGATAGGGTACATGGTGTGGGAGCTCTTCAGAATAATCTGAGTATATAATATAGGTATTACAATTACTTTTAACCAATATTTACTATCAAGAAATAGTTCCACAGCTATTCATATTAACACTGTGTTCTATTTATTTGCATATGTCTATCAATGCAAATTGATATTTAAAGGAGGCTAGTGTTATTTGATATAAACAAAATTCCTGAGTGTTTACTGTGAGCACAAGGTAGAAAAAAAAATCTCTTTAAATGTAGTTGATTGACTATAATCAAGAATACTTTTAAGAAGTATTTAGGAAGTAGAATATCAAGGTCAAAGGCAAAGCCTACTTCTACTTTATGGCAACTAACAGTACTCAGAGCAAGCTGAGAGCTGCTCATGATTTTCTGGTGCTTGATATCTGGACAGGCAGACTTGAAACAACACAAGCAAAATTTAGAGAATTCTGTGGATCTGAAGCAATTGTAAAAGAGCCAGCAGCTGTGGTGGCTTGTGAAGCAGAAGAGTTACAGCGGTGACAGCTAGCTATGGTGGAGCTAAACAAAGTTGGCTGCTTGAGTACATGCTGGGTCAGGTCATCAGCTGAGGGAAGAAAAAATACATTTCATTTTAGTTAAGGGAAGGTACAATGCTTAGAACCCCAGACAGTGTTTGATGATATTTGAATTCCATTTTTATTGCTTTCTCACATTTTATTTTAAAAACATCTTACTCTGAAACATTTTAACCATTTTAATAAAAAAAATATTTGTATGGGGACTTGCATATAAGCACAGTAAACCACTCCATGCTATGAGTTATGGGATAATAATCAACACCTTGTTCACTAAATAGTGCTCAGTACAGCCTTATATCTAACAATGCAGTGGGTGTGAATTATTACATCATAATTCATACTCTGTTGTGCTATGTTTCTTAAAACCATCATTTTGCTAAAAAAGCAACACTTTATATTCATTTTTCTTAAATTTGAATATATAGCTTCAGAAGATTGTACAAAAATGTGAGACAAAGCATACTTTTAGGCTAAATATTGGAACTGTATTATTTATTTTTCATTTGATACATTGTTATTTCTAAATTTAAATCAAAACACACGATTACCCTAGCAAATGATTTGAGTGTGCTGCATTGTATGTTTTTTTCTAAATAATAAACATTTTCTTTGGTTAACATATAAATTGAGGCATAAATTGATTTCTTATTTATTATATGGGTGATAAGGTTACTTTCTTACTTAGGATTGTATGTGAAAAGACTGAAAATTCCCTGTTATTTTTGACATAAAATTAAAATGTTGCTATGCTAAACCACACATCAATCTGTACTACTCCCCCATATATGCTTATTACTTATTTTTTATACAAAATGTTCTTTCCTCTTAAATGGATAGATTTGTCATCATCATGGGCATTTGTTGTTTCAGGGGTTCAAAGACATGCACTTATATGCTCTTTACTTCATTTTTTTCCTTGGAGTTTTCTTGTCTCTCTGCATTTTAGCAAAGGAAGATGTGAAATAGAGGTCTCCAGCTTATATGAGCATTAAAATTTGGACTTCTAGCCTCCAGTCTGTTCTTTACAATCTAGTCTTTACAATGCAGTCAACAATGAGCAGAGAGTGAAAGGCCTTTGAACACTCAGTCCTTATGGGACCTCTCCATCAATTTCCTCCCTTTGGGATCAGGGAGCCCTGTAGAAGAGGAGGAGGAAAGAGTGTAAGAACCAGAGGGATAGAGCATAGCAAGGAAACAAGGCTTTGAAACAGCGCTGGCACTTGTATGAACTCACAGAGCTTATGGCGAACTTATGGCCAAATTTTCAGTAATGTTGTTATTGTGGTTAAGGTGGTATTCTTTTTGGTATAAAAATTCCCACTTATACATATCTGTATTTATTTTAGAATTAGAGAAACTCTTATGCTTATAGTGAACAACTTCCCACTCTATGATGTTGAACGTATGGTACACACTGGGATAACAGCCTAAAAGCATTATACTCATTAGTTTTCTCATTCTTGTGCCTGAACACCTGATAAGTAAATGAAGAAAGGATCTGTTTAGGTTCATGGATTGAAGGCATATGGTTCATCATGTCTCGGAAAGTGTAGCTGTAGGAATGAAAATGAAAGCACATTGTGAAGGTGGGGACCTAGACAGAGATCTGCTACTCTTCAGCTCACTTCCTCCTTTCTCTCTTATTATTCAGTCTGAGACTCCGCCCCTTATGATGCCTGATTTATTCATAGTAACCCTTCCCTCCCAGTTAAACCACTCCACAACACCCTCACAGACACACCTTGAGATATGCTTCATATATACTAAGCTCAATGACTGTCACAGTGACGTTTACTGGTGACAACTGTGAGCCTATCTCAAGATGCTGTGTGTTGAAGGTAAACTACGACTCCCCTTTGGAAGAATAAATGACTCAGTGAGCATCTGAAACCCCATTGTGGACCGCTTAGCTAAGCCACGATGGTTGCCACTTAAATGTGTTAAATTCATCTTCAAATTCTTTAAATCAAGAACACCTGTAAAGGATTTCAAAATTAAGGGCTATGTATTTACTTTACTAGTTTTAATAGATTAAAGGAGTATTACTATTAATTTCGCCCCAAACTTTTTTTTGTTTGCCTTATCTCCCTCCTTATTTACTAGATTCAAACTAAATTCACTTAGAATTAACTTCAGAGAATTTGATAGCAGAGGGCTAATGTATTCAGATTTTCCAATTTTTGGTACACATAGCATGATTCTGAAAAAGTCTTCAGTGTTGAAATGAAAATTGCTGTAGAATCCAGGACTCAGCCTGTCTTCTGGAAATAATCAATTGTTATGTTCTGGAACTTTGTAGTGTTGTCTTGAGTATTAAATTCTTATGTGTTCATATATATTCATTTTGTCTTACATTTCATATACTTATATGTAGTTTATAATACAATAAATTTATATTGCATAATTTTGGCTGTCTACTGTTCACAAAGACCCTTTGTTTCTTAAATTTAATGTCATTAAAATGTACTCACCAAAAATAATGTAAAATCAAAAGTTTTATTTTTACCCATATAAAGCACAGAGATTAACATATATATATATATATGTATATATACATATATATATGATTACAAGAAATAGGTAGACTTTATAAATATGAAATTATATAACTATCCTGAAGTCACATTTTAAAATATTTTAATTGAAAAATATTTTTGAATTGCTAATGTTTTCCTGTTTGGTTTATTTATTTTCTGGTAAGCAATGAGACCCAAAATAATATAAAGACTGAGAGCTACAATGCTCATAATAATGTATTGGTAGATGTTTCTATCTATCACTAGCAAATATTATTTATTCTTGTACTTATATTAGGAAAAAAAATCTATGTAATTATGATCAAAATTTACTTTTGTTGATTTATAAATATATCTTTTAGTTGTCATTCTATCATTTCCGCAGACTGTTATATAATTAGATTTGAGAGCAGTTGTTTTTATAATCAATTTTCATGTTTATGTACTGAATATATTATGTGTATTTTGAGCTATTTGCCACATGTAATTAGCTGTAGAAGATTTGACCTTTGTCATTTTCTTTTAATTAAAACTGAAGCTCACTTCTATGAACATGAGTGGCATAGCAGTAAAAGTAAATACTCTCGAAAACAGTGGAAATTAACTATCCTCCAGAATGGAGACTACCATGGATATAAATGAGAAAAATCAACAATTTGTTTTTGATGGCATTGAAACATGTTTTTATTAACTTAAGATCTTCTTTTTTATTGGTTATTTTGTTTATTTATATTTCAAAAGTTTCCCCCTTCCTGGTTTCCCCTCTGCAAACACCCTATCCCCTTCCCCTCCCCAATGCTTCTAAGAGGGTGCTTTCCTCCCCACTCCTGCCTCACTGCACTACCATCCCCTTAAGCTGTGGTGCTGAGTCTCCACAGGACTAAGGGATTCCCCTCCCAGATAATGCAGTCCTCTGCTACATAAGCAGCTGGAGCTATGGGTCTCTCCTTGTGTACTCTTTGGTTGGTGGTTAAGTCCATGGGAGCTCTGGAGGGTCTGGTTGGTTGATATTGTTGTTCTTCCTATGGGGTTGAAAACACCTTCAGCTCCTTCAGTCCTTCTCCTAACTCATCCATTGGAATCCTGAGCTCATTCCAATGGCTGGCTGTGAGCATCTGCATCTGTATTGGTCAGGCTCTGGCAGAGCCTCTCTGGAGACAGCTATATCAGACTCCTGTTAGGTAGTTCTTCTTGGCATCAGCAACAGAGTCTGAGTTTGGTGTCTGCAGATGGGATGGATGCCTATGTGAGTTGGTCTCTGGATGGCCTTTCTTTCAGTCTCTGTTCTACACTTTGCCTCTGCATTTCCTTTAGACAGAAGCAAATCTGGGTTAATATTTTTGAGTTGGCTGGATGGCCCCAACCAGGGACTGTACCTAAGCACTGGACATAATCTCTATAGGTTCTATCTCCCATTGTTGGGTATTTTGGCTAATGTCATTCTTGCTGGGTCCTGAGGACCTCTTGCTTCTCTGGCATCTGGGACTTGCTAGTCGCTACCTAATCTTGAGCTTTTGTGTCTGAAATCAGTTTTCATTCAAGGACTCATGCTTTAATCATTTCTTTGGCAATTATTGTATAAAAGCATGTTGTTCATATATCATAAAAGTATGAAGTAATAAAAATTCCATGCAGTATACATTCACTAAAACCATACTCTTTCCCCAGGAATCTCAAGAAGCTTGACATTGCTTACTGCTAGTTTGCTTGCTTTTTTTTTTTTTTTTTTTTTTTTTGTACAATTGAACTAACGGCCTCAGAACTGGTAGGCCTAGCTAAGGAAGAGCAAGTGGTGTTGGACTAAAGGAGAACCTTGGCCATTAGCTGTCATTTGCTCTTGTTTTCTATTTTTATTGCAATACTAGATACTGTACAATACAGTACAAATATGTTATAGTAAGGGTCTTGTTCTGTAGTCCTGAAACTTTAGTAAGTTAGCAGTTGATCAACTGTAGAGCGGTCACTGTAAACATCTAATTAAACACAATGCTTTCTTACATGATTTTCCAGAGATGTTTAACAATATTCAGAAACATGAAATTTCTCATTAAGACAGGATTATGTTTTCCTGAAGACTGTTTTAGTTGTTGGTGTTGTTGTTGAGTTTTTTTGTTTGTTTTGTGTGTGTGTTTTGTTGTTTGTTCATTTGTTTGTTTTTAGGGGTTTCATGGTGGACTTATTCCCTTTGTATCCCCACATGACTTTCCTCTCTGTGCCTCTATGATTGTTTTTTATCAAAGGCAATGTTCATCGTTTTTTATATCTTATTATATGTCAATAACCATATTTAACACAGTCTTACCTCTTTAAACACTCTAAAAGTCAGTTTTGTTCTTGGATACTATGCATTAATTTAGTGATATACACTCCTTGACAATGCCTGCATGCAACTGTATTTGAACAGCATGAGGCTGAATCTGGATTGTGTTCCTCAGCCCCTAGGCCTTTAACTGTTATTTTACCCCATGCCCCAAGAGTTGATATTAAATCTGTTTTAATGTTATACACAGTGTGGTGTATTTCCTAATTTCTGTATGTGTGGAAGGTACTCAGAGCTCTACCACAGTTCCCAAACAGGTTTCTTCCTTTCACCAGATAAAAAATATAGACATGATCTTCTCCTATCCCTCCTGAGTCCTAACCTATTTCTGACCAACTACACTGCACCCACAGCCAAGGTAATGCTAGCTATTTATCATCTTAGAATGGTACGTCTCTAGATCCCCATCTACCACCTTTAAAATTCCTGTTGACTTTCATTAAATTAGTCATCTTTTCAAACTATAAACAAAACCTTCTCTGCCCCTCTGTCTCTCATCAATATTCACAGAACAAACAAAGGATGGCCACATTAAAGTGACACTAGTTTTATGAGAATCTAAAAGTGTAAAAGCATTATATGTGATATCTTTTTTTTTTTATTATCAAATCATAATTCTTACTTTTTAACACAGGGGTTATAAACACAAAAATGCAGGATGTGGGGAAGGGGATGATATCTTGCAAAGGTAAATTAACAGCACACCATTCAGAGAGTTAAAAGACAGTACAGTGATTGTGAACACTGGCTACTTTTCCAGAGGACATGGGTTCAATGCTTAAGAGTGAAGTGGTGGCTTACAATCATCTGTAACTCCAAGTAAGTTATTTGTCATTCTTTTCTGGTGTCAGTGTCCATTGCACACACATGATACACATACATACTTGGAAGCAAAATGCTCACACATATAAAATAAAACCAATAAATCTATCTTTTTAATTTCTTAGGTATTTTCCATTATTCTTCAAATTCACATATAGAGAACTTTGATATTAAGAATGGCTCTATACTACAGAGTAGCAAATTAATACATCATACTCTTTAAACTTTTCCAATATTTATTGAGATATTTTTCTAGAAGAGGGCTCCATTCATATTGACTAACTGCTTCATATCCAAATGCTGATATTTTGTCCCTTCTTTGCACACTCTTTGCTGCTACCATTGGTAGGAGAAAGACATCTTTCAACTGGATGGCTGCAATACACATAAATGCCTCCTGGCTCTCACCATTGTCTCTAGATTCCTACTGACCTTCTTGTCCTAGCAGTATGTGGCTAGCTCTATATCTCACTATTTGATTGTTTCACTACACCACCTGCAAAACTCAAAAACTAATAATGATTTCCATGTTAACAAAGTATATTCTGTACAGTCCTAAAAGGACATGAAAAATAGCTGAATATATCTTATATTACTGTTAGTACAAGATGTTATAGAAATAAATCTACATGTGAATATTTTCTTGGTGTCTTCTTCTGATCTTTCTTTCTTTCTTTCTTTTTTTCTTTCTTTCTTCCTTCCTTCCTCCCTCCCTTCCTTTTTCCTTCCTTTCTCTCTCTCTCTCTTTCTTTCTTTCTTTCTTTCTTTCTTTCTTTCTTTCTTTCTTTCTTTCTCTTTCTTTCTTTCTTTCTTTCTTTCTTTCTTCTTTCCTTCTCTCTCTCTCTCTCTCTCTCTCTCTCTCTCATTCATTCCTCCTCTCTCTCTCTCATTCATTACTCCTTTCCTTCTTTTTTTTTTTTTTTTTTTTTTTGAGCTAAGGAGAACACTATTTGAATGCTGTACTAAATTCCAACTAAGTTAGTTAAAGCTTCCTTTATAATTCATAGGCAACTTTTGTTTACTGAGTAAATGAATTTAGAGATACTTTGAATAAGAATGACTTATATAGGCACATAGATCTAAATGCTTGGTCACCAGGAAGTGATCATTTGGAAGGATTATGATATGTGCCCTTGTTGGGGTACCTGTGTCCTTGTTAGACAAAGTATGTGACTGGAGGTGGTCTTTGAGGTTTCAGAAGCCTGGACCAACCAGAGTCTTTCTCTATAACAGCTGCCTTCAGATTTGGGTGTAGAACTCCCAGTTCTACATTATCACTGCCTAAGAGCTGCTTGTTCTCTGTCATGAGACAATGGACTAAATATCTGAAATTGTAAACAAGACCCAATTAAATGTTTTGCTTTATAACGGTTGCCATAGTCATGGTGTCTGTTACACAGCACTAAAACACTTACTAAGACAGAGGTATTGCTAATTTTAGTTATTATGAAGTAGACTTTTGTAGCCATTTGTAGATGAGAGCACAGATAGGCTCAGTTTCCTATTCAAAACAACACTGCTTAAAGGGAAAGAACATCTACAAACTTTCAGGCCACCCTAAGGATAGGATTTTGCCTTTGGCTCTAATAAGCAATGGCATAGAAAATAACATGTTTTCTGATTTTTCCCATTCATTTTTCTTTTTGTAATAATTTTTTTGTTCTTGATAGTTTTTATCTTGTATACCATGAATCGGTTTCATATATAGCCCTTCTTTTATCCCTCCAACTCTCCAATGCTTAGAACACAGCCCCTTCACAATATCATGTCCTTTTTATTTTTCTCTTTTTTGAGTATTTTCCTCTTTGATATTTTTCTTTTTTCTACAAGGCTTGCTTACTTAAGGATTTGAATCTGTACTGTCATCCCAAGGAATTAGGATTTGAAAACCGAGTGTCTAGCTACTTAAGTTATTGTGTGGTATTATAAAGTGGGCACTACTTTAGAAAGTAGATTATCTAAGGGTGGGACCTTTTTAGTATATTATTCCTGTTCCTTTCTTCTCTGTATTGGTGTGGATAGACATCCTCTGCCCCACTCACAAGCATAATGAGATTGTGTTCAATCCAAGATTCAAGCAAATAAAACAAATTTCTGAGAAACCATAAGAAATAACTGTAAGAATGAAATAAAAAGATCGGTTTAAACATGCATCTAATTTCTGTAATTAAAATAACAATAGTCATGATTATTCAAGGTCATATCACTCTTAAGTCACTCACTAATATTTGCATCCTATCACTTACCTTATTTTATTATTTATGATCAAACATGCATTGCTTAGTGGTTTGATTTTTTATATAGGGAACATATGTTTTATGAACACAAAACAAAGTCTAGCATATATTATTAACTGCTCATTCTTACTGTATCTATCATTCAAACAAATATAACATACTTAATGGCAGTCAGCTTATTATAGGTATTTCAATATTCTTAAAAAGTAATCCCAAACTAATACACAAAAAACTTATTGATGCATCCAGCATATTAATACTGTATGTAGAAATGAACAGTTATTATAATTTTCATTTCAAGAGATCCAGAATAAAACTCCAAAGCCTTTCCAAGTCCACGGGGCAGGTAAAGACAGGAGAGGTCTAATTGCAAAATATCCTGCAATGGAATCACAGTCTGTGTAAAGCTGATTAAGGTTAATTTGAATCACATCAATTTGAATTAACGTGGCCTTTCTAGAATGAACAACACCTTAGTGCCAACATGATCAATTAGTACTTTTAACTGCATACATCCGCCTGGAAAGGTTAGATTTATTAGTTATCAAGACAACGGTTTAGAATGCAAATGCTGTTACTTTATTTCCTCTGAGGCACCTTATCTGAGCACCTGGGAATTCTCAGAACAGATGTGTTGGAGTGAAATCATGTACCCTATAACACAAGAAAGAGTGTCTAGGGAAGAACAAGGTCAGACTTATAAACAATATGGCTTTTACTTGCATGTAGTGGTATATATAAAAATTGGTCTACCTATTGAAGTCAAAACTTAAATCCAAGGCAAATAATTTCTTTCTTCATATTTATCTGTTTCTTTGGACATTTATATTTTTGAGTTCAAAGATCAATTTAGGTTTTTATGACTATTATTATTCCATCATTGTAAACAAACAAAACAACAAATTTAGCTAAGTTACTATCGTCAGGTTCACGTCCCAAAATAACTATTTATATTATATATCTCCTACATTATTAACTCTCTTCAAGATACTGTAGTGTTTCTAAATCAATTCTTGTGACATACACAACTGTTTTAACCATAAATCTTCAAAAGTTGACATCTCATCTTTAATTCCTGTAGTGTGTATGTTTAGTGGCATGTCCTTTCAGCATAATGACTTTAGCCATAGCCACTTTGCTTTATAGGCTCCTACAGAACATTTAGACACACAGCATTGTTCCATGCTGCTATTTTAAAGACATCTTGTCTCTCTGGAATGCTCTTTATTCTGGGTCTCAATTTCACATTCTCATTTCTACATTATCATTTGTTGTTAATTGTAACTTAAGAATTTATATACATTTAACACTGCTATTATTATGGCACAATTCTATATATTTAGTATTCTTGGTTCATAATTCTGAAACTTGTGCCCGTGAGCACAACCTGTATATCTTGTATGTGTGCAGCACTATATGAGATACTTCATCTAGACAAGGTGTTCATCAAAGATGGTACTGCAATCTGATCTGTCAACTGAACGAATGACAGGAATTATTGATAGCTTTTTGGGTCGGTGTCCTCTAATTCTTAGAACCTTTTCTTCAAGAGTTCTCTTTGATTAAAGGTCAATTTTTCCATCAAGGTGTCTAGACTTCTTGATAAAGATTGGTTTTCAAGAGAAAAGCCAATTGCAAATATTCTAGATCTTAAATCCTAAGCCTCAAAATCAACAGTGTGATTTCTGGTACTACTTCTTTATTCAAAAAAGCCCCAAGCTCAACTTATATTCAACTAACATTCAGAGAGAAAGACATCAATCATCTGTCACTAACCAGATGGTTTGATAGCACAGACGTACAGGAATGGAGAAAATTGTTGGAGGTGGATCTTTTCAACATGGGGACCCTCCACCCTATCCTAGAAGGCTTTACTTATATGTCTGTGGTCAACACAAGTTATACTACTTTCTCCTTTTTCTCATTCTGTCCTAAAAATGTACCACATTCTATTGAAAGGATACAACACATGAACATGATCAGTTCTTAATCATCCTCATGTTGCTGCTATTTAGTGCAAGTGAAGCAAGCAAAGAATACAGAAAAAATATGAGCTATAAATTTAAAATATTTCACAGAGGGAATAAGTAGGATTTTTCACACTATTCAAGTGTCTAACTAGAGTTACTTGAATTTGGGAACAGGAGCACTTCAAAAATATTTTTTTAAAAATACCACTGTTTAATGTATGATGTCATAAAATGGTAAAAATGCAGATATCTGAGAACTGCATTTATATTGAATCCTATGTGAACATAAATGAGATGTTTTATTTCATTTGTTCTATTTTTAACTCATATTAGACTAGAATAAGTCATTCTCATTAATTTAATATGCATAACTTGGGAAATGGAGAGATGGCTCTGACTGTAAATTCCTCAGTATACAATCATGAAGATCTGACTTGGATTCCCAGAATCTGTATAAAATTCAGGGCACAGAGCCTGAGTAATGGCATAACAAGTAAGGCACATGCCACCCAAGCCTGAAAGGCTGAGTTTGATTTACCAAATTCATGTCTTCTGCCTTTGACATTTGTGCTGTGACATGCACACACCCACACATACACTGGTACAAAAAAAGATAATAAATAAATATATAATGAATTGTCCCTGTGATATCAATGTTAGTGGAAATAATAGAGCCTTGAAGCTGACTGAATGTAAATGAAATTGTGTAAGTGAGATCAAGTTTCACTGAGAGACTGTACCTTAAATAGGGTGGAAACTGAGTGAACAATGACATTGACCTCTGGCCTCAATATGTGCATGTATATGCTCACACACACACACATATATATCATAACACACACCAAAAATAACTATTTGCTATGGGAGAGTGGGCATGCTTATTTTTCTGTTTACCATATAGTACATGAACGTACTTGAGTACATGACCTCTAGGTAAAGAAGTCAGGGCATCAGGGCTTGGCAGCATTTTTATCCACTGAATCATTCCTCTTTCCCCCAAATGCATTCTTGCAAAGCAGCAAACTGATTATTAATAAAACCATTTCTTTAAAATAAATACATTTTTAAATGTTTTTTTTCAATGAACTGAAGAGATTCATGAAGCCAAATGGTGGCTTTCTTATGTAATGTAACAACATGTTATAAAAAGAAATGAAGATCAGTATGTGACTTGAATCATTAATAACACTTTTGTCAATGAGCAAAGTGCCTAGAAAGCGCATGATATATATATATATATATATATATATATATATATATATATATATATATATACTCATGATATAATTTACAACTTAAACTAAATAATATACATAGTGAGTGGTCATATTTAAATAATTTGTTATGTGTGAAAAATTGTCCATAAATAGAAGAAACTGTGTTTTAGAGTTGGAATTTATGTGAGAAATTGATAAGTGAATACTTTTCTATTTACGACAAAGCTTTGTTTATCTCGTCAAGATTTAACTTGTTAGACTGTCAATTAATTTCATTAGCTTCTATTTCTGTTCATTATGTTGAAGGCTCTGAAAAAAAAGAGTCTGTTTGAAATATGTCTCCAGAGATACCTTTTATTCATTAGAAAATCACTTTAATGTGAAATTTATCTGCTAGATACAGAACCATAAACACAATAAATAAACTTCCAATTTTCTCCTAACTATTCATATGCATAGGTCACATGATCAGAATTTCCACAGCAGAGACCAGAGGAAAATGCAAGGCAATAAAACTTTGTACACTGGTTTATACTGTGAGTCAGGAATTGCCAAGAGGGCTAAATTCAGAGTGCAGGGGGAAAAACTATGTCTGCTCCACACCAACAGGGCTGAAGTTGAGGAAGATCTGAAAAACACTTTTAAAACTGACCTCTGAAAGAGAAGTTCTGTTTGAAAGGACTGTCATGGCCAGGGAGACATGCAGCAATGTTTGCCTGGTGGAGCAAAATAGAGCTGGGCAACAATGTGGCACTCACCCTCACTGAGTTCCCACACCCGTCTTTGAAGCAGTCTAAATGCATGACTAGGAAATAAAAGCAAAACAAATGCTTCTTTTATAATTAGACTTTATTGACACTACATGTGTCATTATATTTTCCAGCAGTAGATATGAATGTTAATAAAATATCATGAAAATATCCTTAAGCAAATACTAGTTTGTGATTTTTAAAATATTGACATCTAGTGTTGAAATATGTTGACATAAACTTACTAAAATTAAAGTTGTAGCAGATATTCATTTGCATTTTGTTTAGCTGAATATGTCTGTTTTCTTTTCAGACTGTATACAAAGAACATTCTGAACTTTTTAAAAATCTATTTCCTGTCACTCCCACTTAATAATCATGTCTGGTATTTGTTTGCTCAAGTACATTTTCATATTCATTAATGCAAATAGACTGTCTTTATTTGTGGGAGACTAAAGAGTGTTTGAATAAAATACCGAGTCCTTCATCATATTTAATAAAAAAATATATATTCTATTTAGTGTGTATTTGTGTATATCTATATATATGTTTTTACCATATATATTGCTGATATCAACTTTAAAAACATAAAACCAATAAAGCTAATTGAATGAATACAAAGATTAATATGAGCAGATATATACAAATTGTAATTCTATTATGTTTTACTTTTTTCCTTTTTCAGATTTCATTTTATTTAATGGGTATTTTGCCTACATGCACTTACAACATGAGGATGCAATTGCTGAGGAGGTCAGAAGAGATTGTGTCTCATAGGACATGAGTTTCAGACAGTTGTTAACTGCGAAAGTGTGTGCTGGGTAATAAACCCTGGTTCTTTCGGAAAACAATCAGTGCTTTTAACCAATGAGACCTCTTGTGCTGTGCAGCTGTCATTTGCTAATTTGAGGGTTCCTCTTCATTTACCTTTCTCCACTTTTTTCCTCCCCTTCAATTCCCTGATACTATATATGAGCAAAAACAGAATGGAAAGGAAAAAGGTGATGTTAGACTACTTTCTGATTGTGGGGGATCTTGTTCCTTTGGGCAAGTTTGATCTTTGCCACCAGGATATCTAATTTCTTTTTCTCCTTGTTTCTTTGTGCAGAGACCACCAAGCAACCAACAGCAACCCAACAACAATCAACTAATAACCAAACAAACAACAAGCCACCTCACCTCTTGGGATCCTAGAATTTAAATATTCCCTGAAAATTTCCCATAATTCCAAATGTCACATAATCACAGAAACTGTCTGCAGCTGGAAAATTATGTCTCTCTTAATGCAGGAGGCAAATCATAGACAGCTGCTGTAGACAATCTGAAGCAACCCCATACTGCCATATTCCATACATGGGATTACAACAAAATCATATTCTTATCATATTTTTTGTGATCTTTTAAAAAAAGAAACCAAAACTCCAAAATTGTCATTACAATGTTGTTTTATGCAATCTACATTGACATATTATAATAGTAACATGGAATATTTGCAATTAGTTCAGACAGAATAGTCACATTAGACAGTATAGAAAATTAAACTGGCAAAGGAAAATATAATATGATTTGGAAAACTATAAGTTATGTCACAGGGAATTGTTAAATAGCTTAGTTGTATTCGATTAAGATGTGACAGACATGGAATGGTGTGGTAGCCTAGCAGTTGAGAACACTGGCTGGTCTACTATCTACAACTCTAGTTCCAGAGGTCTTTCACTCTCTTCTTGGATCCATCAGCACCAGGAATGTATGTGTTCAACAAACACACACATAGAGAAGCCACCCAGTCACAATTTAAATAAAATAAATTTTAAATGAGTAAAAAATCTTGAGTCAGAAAACTAAATCAAATGTACCTTGATGTTTTGATGATCACATTCCTGTGAAATTAACTCTATGTTGAGCATGTCATGTTCTCAAGAATAAATGATGCATCTCAAATGTCCTTTCAAAGTGCAAATAATTCAGTTATTAGTATGAATTCTTGCCTTCTTAAAGATCAAATCTAGTGGTCAATATTATTCTGTGACCCAAATAATATTTTTAAGCTATCACTCCTCATGTCACCAAAAACTGGTTGACTATTACCATGTGAATATAAAATGTTCTTCTTGGTGACATGTAATTGAACACTTGTTTTCTAAAGGGTTTACTGTTACGGGAAGATGAAGCTTTGGTAAACATGGTACCTAGCTGTCTGAAATAGAATTCCCAAATTCCTTTAGAGGTTATACCTGCTTCTAAATCCTCTCTAAATGTTCTTCTTTATGAACTCTGTCATCTTATAGACTATTTTTCTTTCATTAAAAATGTGTATAGATATATTTGTATTCATGTGTGTTTGTGTGTACCACTCAAGCCTGGTGTCCAAGAGACAAGAGCATTAGAACCTCTGAAGTTAAGATTACAAAGATTTTGAGCCAACAAGTGGTGCTAGAAATCGATTCTAGTACCCCTGGAAAAATAGCCAGTGATCTTAACCCCTGACTTCCAGCCCTCTTAAAGGATATTTTCCATGCCCCCTTTCAATAAACAAAGCCACCCAGCTTTACATGCCTTCACTCCATGATCCACTTTATTTCAGCACTGAGAAAAGTAACTACGGAATTCAAACATTAGAAATCTTTTTTTAAATGCTGGTATTTTATTTTTCTGTATGCTTTTCTTTCCTTAAATTGTATGCTATGACAATGTGTTCCAACTTGCATTAGAAAATTCAGTTCTTCACTTGCTCTTATGTGACTATAGAAATAATCCCAATAACTTTAAGTTCCACATGTCTTGATCATATTGAATTATAATAAAGAGAGGAAAGGCATAAAGGTAAACTTCAATGTTCATTGCTTTGTACTTTTACCTTTCAAGTGGTTGGGTCTATTTTCCAATCTACTAGACTTACAAATTGCTAATAAAGTACCATGGCAGAGTACTTGATGAAGGTTTAACTCTTGAGAATGCTTATCTGTTCTCAGATGAAATCTATTACTATCACTATTCCAAGTTTTCCCCATTCCTTAAACCTATCTTCTAGTCAGTTGAACCTAGTCTGCCTCCTAATAACATATAGTTGGGTACATAAGACAATTGAAGACTTTCCCTCCACCAGCCTTGATACCACCTTCCAGTACTATGACAACTTCCCACCAGCAGGGAAGCTTCCTGATCTGTATCAACTTGACCTCTATATTTTCTGGGACTTACATATATAATATAATCTCGCCATCAGCAATAGGGTCTTCCTGTCAAGCTCTGGTGGGGAAACAAAAGCAATGTCAATTGCCTGTCATATTTTGAGGCTCTCAAGGTTACTTCAGACTGACAACTCTAGTGGAAATATCCCACAGCTGGCATGGCATCTTTGAGGTGCATAATCACTGTGTAGGCAAATCCAGTTTCACCACTATTTGAAAAATAAACATACACACATATAATGAGGTTTATAAAATAAGTTTTCAGATGGATTTCTAATCTTTAATTGTAGCTACCCCTCTCCCACTGCTTCTTTGGTTCCTTCCCACGCATTACTAGAAGTTCATCAGTTCTTTAATTTTTTTTTTTCTGATTTTTTACAAACGTCATGGGGTGAAAACTTATCATGCATAATTCTTCTCAAAAGAACTTTAGGCTGATTCTGTGGACACCATTTCTTAGAAGTAGAAATCTATAACCTAAGAATGTGTTTTTTCCTTAGATCTATGATGCTCTTTATACTATTAGTAGTAACCAACAGCCTACTAAATAATCATCATCAAGTGGACTTTTTTTTTTTGCAATATATTTCCTTTATTACCATTGGGTATACAATACAGCCTTAAGGTGCTAAAGCCAACAAGGTTAAGTTGAAAGGTAATGGGATTTCAAATAACTCTGCTGCTTTATTTTGCCTAACATAAAATGTTAGATTTGATCAGTTTTCTTATATTGACCAACAGCGAGAGCTTCAGTTACAATAACATTCTTAAGATTGTTCCCTGTCAGAACTATAGTAATTCTAGCACAATATTTCTTTTATCTTGTGTATAGTTGCAAGGTAAAAAAAGATAAAAATTGTCAGAGAAACCTAGAAGTTCACATAAATTTATGTCTTCTTAAACATCTTTCCCTGAAACATAAAAAAGTACAGGGAGGGAGTAGTGCTGTATTTATTGACATAGTAAATAATGAATTTTTTATAAAAGATTTCTAACCTCATGATTTTCTTCTTCCTTTTGCTTGCCACAAGCTTTAAAGAAAACCAAAAAAAAATATATGCAACCACATAATTTTTCTTCCCATTCTTGTTCCATGCAATCTGTCCTGAATCCTCATTCACATACAGAACATTCTGTGTTAGATTGTGAACAGCGATGACAGCTGGAGAAAAAAAAAGTCTGAAAGAATCTATTGCAAGAACTACAACATGAATATAAATAGTGACTATTATTGGACATTATTATAAGATCCTGGTACATGATTTTCAATCAATATATGATATTTACTTTCTGTATCTTGTAGTATGTACATATTCTTTAGTGTTTTAGCAGTCACTCTGTGGTGACAAACCTTATATGCTGCCCGAATAGAGAAAGACAGTATTGGGTTTGACCTGTTAAAAACAAAGTGCCAATTCACTGTATGGAGAGCTATTAAAATTATAAAGTGAACTCAGCTCTGTGGCAGAGACAACATTTCAGATCCCCTTCCAGGAGCTCCATTACAACCAAGCTCACAGGTGAGACAACCCTATACCAAAATACCTTGTCTAACTGGGACCTCCACAGGGCCCAGCAGAGGCAACCTACACCAAACTTCTCAATAGAGACTCTACAAGGTAGAAGATCTGAAACAGATGTCATGCAGAACCTGCGAGAACACAAATGGCAGCCTAGGCTACAACACCCAGCAAAACTCTAAATCACAGCAGATATAGAAATCAAGATATTCCATGGCAAAACCAAATTTGAACAATATCTTTCCACTAATCCAGCCCTTTAAAGGATAACAGAAGAAAAACTTCAAAACAAGGATGGAAGCTACACCCAAGAAAAAAACAAGAAATTAATCACCTCACAACAAACCTAAAAGAAGAGAGCTACACAAACAAAATATTATCACTAACAACAATGATAACAGGAACAAACAATCATTGGTCTTTACTATGCCTCAAAATCAATGGAGTCAATTCACCAATAAAAAGATATAGGGTAACAGACTGGATACATAAATAGAACCTAGCATTTTGTTGCATACAGGACACACATATTAGTGTCAAAGACAGAAACTACCTCAGACTAAAAGATTAGAAAAAAAAAATTTCTAAACAAATGGTCCCAAGAAACAAGATGGAGTAGCCATTCTAATATTCAGTAAAATACACTTTCAACCAAATGTTACCAGAAGACATAGGAAAAGCCACTTCATACACATCAAAAGAAAAAACACACAAAGATGTACTCTTAATTCTGAACATCTATGCCACAACTGCAAGGGCACCCACATTTGTAAAAGAAACATTACCAAAGCTCAAAGCACATATTGAACCTCACACAATAATAGTGAGAGACTTCAGCTCCTCACTCTTACCAATGAATAGATCACAGAAATAGGAATCTAAACAGAAACAATGAAACTAACAAAGTTAATAAACCATATTTGTTTAACATATATCTATGGAACATTTTATCCTAAAAGAAAATAATGTACAGTCTCAGCATCTCAGGGTACTTTCTCCAAAACTGACCATCTAACTGGGCATAAAATAAGCCTCAATGGATCTATGAAGATCGAAATAATGTCACACATTCTATCATATGACGACCAACTAAGGCTGGCTTTAATAATAAGAAAATTAACAGAAAGCCTACACATTCATGGAAACAGAATAACTGTACTCAATGATAATTTGGACAAGGAATAAAGAAATTAAATACTTATAAAATTTAACAAAACTGAATGCATAGCATGCCCACACTTACAGGACACAATGGAAACACTGCTAAGATAAAAAATCATAGAACTAAGTGCCTTGGTGAAGAAAATGTACATAACGAACACTAGCAATGTGACAGGACATCAGAAAGCCCTAAAACTAAAACCAGTAAACACTCCCAAAGGAGTAGATGGCAGGAAATAATCAAACTCAAGTCTGAAATCAACCAACTGGAAATAAAGAGAACCATACAACAAGATAGATAAACCCTTTGTCAAACTAACTAAAGGGCATAGAGACAGTATCCAAATTAACAAAATCAGATATGAAAATGGAGGCATAAAAACAGAAACTAAGGAAATTCAAAACATCATCATATCCTACTATAAAAGGCTATATGCAATAAAACTAGAAAATCTAGGTGAAATGAACCATATTCTAAACAGATTCCAGGTACTAAAGTTAAATAGGGACCAGATAAATTATTTAAACAGTCCCATAACCACTAAGAAAATAGGAACAGTCATTAAAAGTCTCTTAACCTCCCTCACCCCCAAAAAAGAAAAAAAAGAAACCCAGGGTCAGATGGTTTAAGTGCATTAATCTATCAGACCTTGAAAGATCTAATACCAATACTTCTCAAACTATTCCACAATATAGACTCAAAAGGAATGGTACCTAATTCATTCTATGAAGCCATAGTCACACTAATACCTAAGCTACACAAAGTCCCAGGAAGAAAGAGAATGTCAGACCAATGTCACTTATAAATATCGATGCAAAAAAATACTCAAAAAAGTTCTCACAAACAAAATCCAAGAATACATCAAAATGACCATTCACTACTATCAAGTAGGCTTCATCCCAGGGAGGCAAGGATGGTTCAATAAATAGAAAATCCATGAACAGAATTCACAAAATAAAAAAAAAAAAAAACTAAAATAAAAAAAATTAAACCAAGCAGTGGTGGCGCATGCCTTTAATCCCAGCACTTGTGAAGCAGAGGTAGGTGGATTTCTGAGTTTGAAGCCAGCCTGGTCTACAGAGTGAGTTCCAGGACAGCCAGGGTTACACAGAGAAACACTGTCTCAAAAAAAAAACCAAAAAAAAAGAAAAAAAAATTAAATGATCAACTCATTAGATGCTGAAAATGTCTTCAATAAAATACAATGCCAGTTTATCCTAAAAGGCTTGGAAATAGGAGAAATTCAATGCATATACCTAAATATAATAAAATCAGTATACATCATATCAACAGCCAACATCAAAGTGAATGGAGAGAAACTTGAATCAATCCCACTAAAATCATAGACAAGACAAAGCTTCCCACTCTTTCCATATTTATTCAATATAGTACTTGAAGTTCTAGCTAGAGCAAATAGACAACAAAAGGAGTTCAAAGAGATACAAATTTGAAAGGAGGAAGTCAAGGTATCACTAATTTGCAGATGACATGATGATATACATAAGTGACCCCAAAACATTCTACCAGAGAACTCCTATGCCTGCAAAACAACTTCAGTAAAGTGACTGGCTATACAATTATCTCAAACAAATCAGTAGCCTTTCTCTATACAAAGGATAAATGGGCTCAGAAAAAAACTAGGAAAACAAAACCCTTAACAATACTCACAAATAATATATCTTGGAGTAACTCTAACAAAAAGTGAAATATCTGTATGACAAAAATTCAAGTCTCTGAGGAAAGAAATCTAAAAAGATACCAGAAAATGCAATGATCTCCCATGCTCATGGATCAGTAGGATTATCATAGTAAAAATGGCCATGTTAGCAACCTACAGATTCAATGCAGTCTCCTTCAAAATTCCAACTCAACTCTTCACAGAGATAGAATGTTCTCAACATCATCTGGAATTAAACACACAGAAAGACACACACACCACACACACACAAACACATACATACACACACAGACACACACACACACACACACACGATAACAAAAACAATGCTATACAATAAAAGACCTTCTGGGGTAATCAATATTCCTGACCTCAAGCTGTACTACAGACAAATAGTGGTAAAAACCACAAGCTTTTGATACAGAGACAGACAGGCAGATCAACTTAATTGAATTAAAAACCCAGAAATAAATGTATACATCTATGATTGTTTGATTTTTAACAAAGAAGCCAAAAACATCCAGGGGAAAAAAGACAGCTTTTCAACAAATGGTGCTGGTCTAACTGGCAGTCTGCATGTATAAGAATGCAAATTGACTCATTTTTATCTCCTTGTACACAGCTAAAGTCCAAGTGTGTCAAGGGTCTCCACATAAAACCAGATATACCCAATCTAATAGAAGAGAGATAGGGAAAGAGCCCTGAATGCATTGGCACAGGGGAAAAGTTCCTGAACAGAACACCAGTGGTTCAAATTCTAAGATAAATGGAACCTCATGAAACTGAAAAGCTTCCTTAAGGCAAAGAACACTGTCAATAGGAGAAAATAGCAACCAACAGATTGGGAAAAGATCTTTACTAACTGTACATCTGGTAGAGGGCTAGTATTCAGTACATACAAAGAACTCAGTAAATTAGACTCCAGAAAACTAAATAAACCAATTTAAAAATGTGGTACAGGACTAAACAAGGAATTCTCAACTGAGGAATCTCCAATGAATGAGAAGCATCTAAAGAAGTGTTCAGCATCCTTAGTCATAAGGGAAATGCCAATCAAAACAACCCTGAGATTCAACCTAACACCAGCTGCAATGGGTAAGATCAAAAACACAGGTAACAGCAGATGCTGGCAAGGATGTAGAGAAAGAGGAACATGTCTCCATTGCTGGTGGAATTGCAAGCTGGTAAAAACACCTTGGAAAACAATCAGGCAGTTCCTCAGAAAATTGAAAATGGCTCTACCTGAAGACCCAGCTATACCACTCCTAAGCATATACTCAAAAGATTCTCCAATATATAACAAGGACACATTCTTGTTATTTATAGCAGTCTTATTTATAATATCAAGAAGCTGGAAACAACCCAGATGTTCCTCAACAGAAGAATGGATACAGAAAATCTGGTACATTATGTACATTTACACAATGTAGTATTATTCAGATATTAAAAATAATGACTATATGAAAATTGCAGGCTATTGAATAGGACTAGAAAACATCATTCTGAGTGAGATGACACAGACTCAAAAGGACACACATGGTATGTACCCACTGATAAGTGAATATTAGCCTAACAGTTCAGAATATGTACAATCCAACTCATAGACCATGTGAAGCATAGTAAGAAGGAAGGGCAAACTGTGGATGCTTCAACCCAAAATAGAAAAGGGGACAAAATAATTTTGGGAGGCAGAGAGAGGAGGAACCTGGATGGGAGAGGAAAGGGGGAGGAAAATGGGGGAGGGCAGGATCACATGTAGGAAAAGACAGGTGAGAAGTGATGTGCACCAGGACAAAGAACAGAAATAAGAAGCATTGGGGGTGGGGAATTTGGGGAACTACTGGAAAGTATGAGATGTTACAGATGTGAGGGGCTCGCAGGACAAAATGGGAATGACATTATTGAAAATACCCATCAGCAGGGAGATAGAACCTATAGAGAACAGCAACAGTAGATAGGCATGGTTCCCAGTGGAGAGATGATGTCACCCACCCATTTAAAAAATTCAACCCAGGATTGTCCCTGTCTAAAAGAAATGCAGGGTCAAAAATGGAACAGAGACCTAAGAAAAGTCCATCCAGAGACAGCCCCATTGTGTGATCCTTTCCATCCACTGACACCAAAACCCACACTATTGCTGATGCTATGAGGTGCTTGTAGACAGAAGCTTGATATGGACGTCCTCTGGGCGTCTCTGCCGGTAATAGACTATGACAGATGCAGATACTCACAGCTAACTATTGAACTGAGCCTGGGGACCACAGTGGAAGAGTTATGGGAAGGGCTGAAGGAGCTGAAGGAGATTTCAATCCCATAGGAAGAACAACAATATCAACAAACCAGAGCCATCAGAGCTCCCAGGAACTAAACCACCTGCCAAAGAGTATACATGTGCCATCCATAGCTCTCTCTACATATAAAGCAGAGGATTGCCTCATCTGTCATTGGTGGGAGGAAAAGTACTTGGTCTTGTGGAGGCTTGAGGCATCAGAGACCGAGGATGCTAGAGGAGTGAGGCAGGAGTAGGTGGGGGAGCATCCTTTTAGAGAAAAAGTAGATGGGGATGGGGGTGGGGAGTTCATGAATGGGGGGCGGAGAAGAGAGTTAACATTTGAAATGTAAACAAATAAAGTGATAATAAAAATAAATTAAATTATAAATTATCTATATATTGTATTCTTATCATATCAAGATAATAGCAGAGCATCAAATGTGTTCTATATTGTGGTAGAATTTATGTTTCACCTGCCTAACGCTGGGTCTAGCATATGCATGTAGAATGGTGCTGGCAGGTATTGAGTGCTGAAGGAATGACTGGATGAATATTTTATGAGGCAAAGTCTTACTATTTTCAGTCATACAGCTGAGTGTTAAACATTTTTCTCCATAAATTCATATTATTTCTTTCGTGAATATTCTGACATACTTGATGCATCTTTAAAAAAAAAAAAAAAAAAACTCTATTGAGGATACATTTTGTAGGCCTTGAAAGAGGAGCCAAGAAGATCTGTGGAGGAGTTTTGGAATAGGAGGGGAGTCTGACAAATGCTAAATAGAACACAAAGTGGTTGAGACCGATCATTGTCTGTGCTTGCGTTCTTGCCTTTTTTCCCCCCCATGATTCTTCACATTCTCATGCTCTTTAACTAGACCGAATCCTCTGTCACATTTTGACAGCCAGAGAAACTTGAAACAAGAATGATTGACTTATTATTCTTTTTTTATACCCAAACTTCCTTCTCATTTTTATTATTATGGTTCATTATTCTCAAACTCAGTTTTGGAATTTCAGTTATAAGTCTCCCAATGAGTATCTTTAAAATTGAATAACTACTCTAGAGAGATGTTTCAGCAGTTAAAGAGCACAAAGTCTTCTTACAGAGGACCCACCTTCTAAAGTAGTTCACAGCTATGTGTTGCTCCCATTACAGGGGATCTTACACCCTCTTCTTCAGGTACTTGTCCTTACCTTCACATATTTCTGCTACACAATTAAATATTGAAATAAAATTTTAAACTTCAAATATTTGATATTGTGGTCATAAATCCAAGGGAAGAAATTGGGAGAGGGAAAAATATGACAAAAATATTCTATGGAAAATAAAACAAATTAGTTATAACGGAGCAACAAGTCATCTCTGGTTTCTGTTCATGGTAACCTAATGCATGATGCATGCGAAATTCAAAATCAAGTACTTTTTTATTAATTTATTTTTATCTCATAGGATATTTTTCATTTTATATTGGTTATTTTATTTATTTACATTTCAAATGTTATCCCCTGTTTCCATTTTCCCCTTCATAAGTCTCATATCCTTTCCTCTTTCCCCTTGCCACTATGAGTGTGCTCCCCCACCCACCCACTCTTGCCTCAGTGGCCTAGAAAGCGTTGCTCTATCCTGGGTCATTGAGCCTCCACAGGACCAAGGGACTCCCCTCCCAGTGACCCCAGATAAGGCAATATCTTGCTACATATCCAGTTGGAACCATAGGTACCCCTTGTGTACTCTTTGGTTAGTGGTTTAGTCCCTGGGAGCTTTGGGGGTTCCAGTTGTCTGATAATGTTGTTCTTCCTATGATTTTGCAGACCCCTTATAGAAGCAGGGGAGGAGGTATGAGATAGGGAGTTCCTGGGGGAGGGGGCAAGGGAAGGGGATAACATTTGAAGTGTAAATTAAAAATATATCCAATAAAAAAATAAAGACCCTCTTAAAAATGAAAAAAAAAAAAAAAAAAAAGACAATTCCTTTGTCCTTATCTATTCACCATCCCTGTCCCTTACACTCTTTCAGGACCTATTTTTTCAATTATTCTCTGCCTTGGGTAGAGTGGGCTGTGGTAAATACCTTTGATTTAGAAAGCATATTCTGCTGTGTCATTATTTTCTGCATCTTGGCCAATTTGGGTCCCTGTGTTAACCACTATCAACTACAAGCAGAAATATCTCAGATAAGTGCTAAGAGATGAAGTGGTCTATGAGTATAAGACATTAGGAGTCAGTAAAGCTCTATGTGCATCTAGCAGAGTAAAAGTAGTGGTTCCCCCTGAAGACCTAAATTTAAAATAAAATGAAATAAAACAAAATAAAATAAAATAAAAAGTAAAATAAAATAAACATTACAAGGAAAATCATGGTGTTTTTGGTTTCGGTTTTTGCTTGTTCAAAAGGAGACTATGATTCTTGTGTATAGAACTCCTTATGATAAAGAAATACAAATTGCATCACCTTCTATTTTAACTTAAATGAATTACCTATCAAGAAGTTAGAAGGTTATTCTTTAAATAAAATGCAATGCTATTAATCTGATAGTAAAAAAATGAGCAAAGTTTAAAATGAAAAAAAAAATTACTCTGTTCTTTTACTCAGGACTAGGTTGATGTACTTAGGAAAAAGAAGCTTAAATTGGTACACTGTTTAAATTTGATCAACTATTAGTGGTAGAGCGAGGATAAAATAAAACTCATGTTTCAATTCTCTACTTCGGGGAAATCAAATTGATAATATTTTATTTCAGGTGTTTAGCACTAGTACTGAGTGCTCTATGCAAGACCAATTTTCTGGGCAATACCAGTCATAAATAATTAGTCACATTAGACTAGATGGCTAAACACAAAGACTTTCTGCAAATTCAGAATAAGGCTCAGAATGAGCTCTGAGAAAATCTTACTTTTCAAGTGTGTTATATGGTGTGTAAAGAGACACTCTCCTTGTCTGCATTACTGCCACAGTCAAAATTTAATATAGAAATAGGGAAATGACTAGGGGTCAATTTTCAAATGTTTCCTAAAACAAATGATTCTGTAAGTTCAATTCCATGCTGCCACAAAGCATGGGGTTACCCACATGCTAGCACTGTCTTCTAGTATCCTATTATCTAATAGCTTATTCCTTTTGAGCAACACATTATATATTGAAAATTGTTGCTGTGTCATAAAACCATAACATTTGTGGTAAAAAAAAAATCACACAAGGAGACTATTAGTTCTGTAGAGAAAAATGTAAAAATAAAGAGAAATACAAAGCAAAATAAAGTCTGAATTTGTGTGTGTGTGAGTGTGTGTGTGTGTGTGTGTGTGTGTATGTGTATAGGTGTGTGTAAAACAATCATGATGAGCAAAAAAGAGCAGAGGTCATGGAAAGACTTGGAAGGAGGAGACCTGCAATGGATTTGAAGGTAGAAAATTGAAGGGGAAAGTGATACAATTGTACTTCAATTAAATTCTATATTTTTAAAATATAAAATTTTATTTGTCAATGTGCAAGGGTCAGACAATTTGACAAAGCATTTTAATCTTTTTACATGATTCTTAACAGATTTATTATGATTAAAGATATGTATTGACATATGTATTTTAATATTCTAATTTTTATTAACTAAATGTAAGAGACCTTACACATATTCTAAAGTTATTCACCTGTTGTTTTCCACAATTTAGATTTCACGAGTTTCCAAATATATTTCATTCCTTTTTACACTCTCTTTCAATTTAGTCCTGTGCAAAAGCAAAAACAAATAAATAAACAAAAAAGAATTACAAATGAAATGTACAAAATGAAACCTATACCACTAAATGTACAAAATGAAACCTTCTTGTATACTACATTTATTGGGTTTTAAATATATACATGTAGTAAATATTAAAACATTTAATAATGAAAAATTACTTATAAAATTTAGTAGAAATTGCTAGCACATCATATTAGGAAAAGAAAACAGATTTACCCTTGAAAACATGTAAAAATACAATATAATTCTTGGAAATGCAAATAAATATGAAATCTTAAGATTGTTACAAGAACTAAACATTAGAAGTTAGTAGCAGATGATTTAATATTTAGTCAAAATGGCTAACTATGTGTATGTGCATGTTTTAGTGTGTGTGCCCTGCAAGAGGTGTGTTCTGCTCCATAAACTAATAATACAATTTCTCATTTCACATAAGTAGACTAAGTAACTCTTACACTGTGTGCTTTCACTTTCTTCTTTCATTGGATTTGCCTCCAAGCTAATAGCTGAATTTATTCGCTTTACTTTTTATTTCTTTGAAGATTAAAGACATGCCTACCTTTGTACTGCAGCTGCCTGGACAGTTGACAGCCCATTAAAGTAAAGTCATACAAGCTGTACATTTTAATGCCTTGATTTCAATGTGCCGTAAAGTGATATTTTCTATGTATAAACACTGCATTCTTGAAACATTTTGATATACAGACATTTTCTAATACCTCTTGGCTTTGTGTCTTTTTTCCTAAAGTGCAAAGAAAGAAAAGATGAAAGAAAGAAGGAAAGAAAGGAAGGAAGAAAGAAAGAGAAACAGAAACATAAACATCTAAATCTACTAAGCTGATTAAAGTCTTTTGCAGTTGGAACTTCTAAAGACATTTCAGTGCATAGAGAACATGTAATTCAAGTCTATCGTTGAGTCTGAAATAATTGTGGCAGTGTGTTATATACTTTCCTAAGCCAGAAATAACTAGTGCATTTTGTAGTTGTGATTGAGAACTACACATTACATTAAGGTGAAATGTATAAAATAAATTAATCAAAACATTGATCTTGCAGCTTGTATACCTATACCTATGTCAGGGTGTATGTCAATTTCTTTATTGAATCAGGGCACTTAATTGTTGTTTTATTATTATTTAATAAAATGATGTTATTATATTTGTAATATTTAATTTAATTTACGCCATCATCTAACCATTGGTGAGTGTTTTGTTCACTCCATATTTTAATTCTCTACATCATAATAAAGATCAGGACAATTGTTTTGTGGAATGAATATTCTAGTACCACAGAACACACAATTTGATTCTAGATACATGTGTCAGGAATCTGTCTTCAGCAATGTTGGAAATAGCAGCAGCAGAAAAAAAAGTGTTAAATCTACATAAACCTGATGCCCTTTTTTAAACTAAGGACAGAATTTAAAAAATGAAAGAATAATCTCTTTAATACTTTTTGTTGCCAAGATGTCCTGGGTATAAAGAATGCCTGTGTATATTCGACACAAGCTTGCGGTGATCACTGTGTATAATAGTGATGAATGCTCCTTGTTATAAGGGCTGACTGCTTATTCAGATCCGAACAAAGTAGGAGAATATCCACTCAGGTTCATTGATACTCTGAAAATTAAGAAAAGATTGTGTTGTCCTTTTATCTGCATAGTTTTTACTTGGAAGATGCCTGCTTTGACTAGAAAGTGTGTGGGGTTTTTGTTTGCTTTTGTTTGTGTTTATATGTATTGACTCTACATGGATAAAAAATTTAAACAGGCAGAGAAAGTATTTCTTTTTTTATTTAAAAGAAATGCAAAGGAAACAAGTAAATCTGACATAAATTGTAACTCTTATAAACATGAATTTAACAAGACTAAATTATAATATTATCTCTCCCTAAGTTATGGAGCATAGAAACTGCATATTTTTAAATATTTAAAGAACAGTGGGGACTTGAAAAGAGAAGCTAAATACTTGGCCGAGAATGATCAAAGCAGCAAGCAATTCTACCTTCGTTTTTACTTATCAAATGTATCAAACCAAAAGGACATGACACTGCTGAGGACTAATTGGAATTCAGGGCAGTATAATTGCCACATGTTATTCTGGCAATGAAATTTTTACTCAGGGAAACAGTATGTCTCTGCACGGCTTTATAGAAATGCAGTTCTATTTTCTCCACTTCATCAGTATTTTCCCATTTACATGAAGTTTATAACAAGCTCCATTTATAAGTATTTCCTAAGTTGTTACTTTATGGAAGACATAATATTCAGAAAATTAACTGCCAAAATACGTCTTCCTGTTTTATTTAATCTCTGTCACCAAATTAAATAGTAATATCAAGTAATTTTAAACATGCTCTGCAATTCACAAAGTTTTCTGTAAATTGCATCACATTTTCCACAAAGCGTTCATGAATTGTAATGTTATTTATAATTTTCAAACTAAATGTAAATAAATGCACAATCAAAGTTACCCATGGGAAAATTTTAGACTCATTCATAACTTTTCTAAGTAAGCAGTTCAGAGTTACTAATTAATTGGTCATTTCCAAACTCTGCTCTTGTAGCGCCAGTGCTGCAGGCCATTATGCAATTTGCTCATTTTAGCATCACATGCTCTGATTACTTAATGCTAGGGAGTGGGTTGTCCTGTTTATGCCACTTTACAATTTATATTCTGTATTGTGTACCTCAGTTAACATACATTCCCATTCATAACACATATTTAACTTTGCTTCAGGATTTTTTGTGTGAAATCATAATCTAATATTTACTATCCTAATCCATAGCATTTCCCCGTCCTTCAATTCATAGAATATCCTGGCAAATACATAAGTTGTGGAGTACATCATAAGATTCTTTGCAAAACTCTTAATAATAACTTGACAAGTTTAGATAAGTGGGGTGATTGCCAGACACCAGAGAATGAAGGAGACAAGGTGGTGAGTACCGTATTGCAAGGTGTTACAGTTTTGGTAAGGTGCATCATTGTGGAATGCTGTACTCCATGCATGGCAAGATGCCCCACATTTAAACTAAACTGTTTTCAGGAGACCTGAATGAGATTGTAGACATTAGCATTTCCTCATGGAAGGGCTCAAGTCACAGTTTTTTCATTCAAAATTTTATACATATGTATACCACCGTGGTAGAGATTGTTGTTGTCTTTTAATGCCGTGTAAATTACCCATGATCAATTAATAATCTCTTTCTTTTGCTTATCTAAAACTAGCTCCTATTCCATACTCCTGTACTTAATAATTCACCCATGCTCCTCTACATATCAAAAATTCAACTCATTGGTTTATTGAGAGAGATTTGGAGTGTTTGCATCTTTGGTATATAATGAGTAGATGTCCAAATCCTACTTAGAAAAGTCACTCTATAGGCAGACATAAAGAATTATGATAATTCACTGTACATTTTATAATGTAGAACAATAGAATGATTTTATATTTGTCTCTATGTTTATTTTTACCTGTCTGTGTGTATGTCTTGCTCTCTCTCTCTCTCTTGCTCTCTCTCTTGCTCCCTCTCTCTTTCTGTCTTTCTCTGTCTCTCTCTGTCTCTGTCTCTCTCTGTCTCTCTCTGTCTCTCTCTGTCTCTCTCTGTCTCTGTCTCTCTCTGTCTCTCTCTCTCTCTCTCTCTCTCTCTCACACACACACACACACACACACACAAACTCACACTCACATTCTCACACACATAGGCATGCCCAAATGCACACATCATGTTTCTGTGTCTATCTGTACTCTGAGTGCGCCTGCTTGCTTCAAGGCCAGTTCATTGAATGTATTGGCAATGTCTTTCTCAACCTCTTCTGAGTAGAAAGAGGAGCGCAGACTTGAAAGACAACATATTTTCTATTCTGATTGCAACTTAGGATTTCTTCCATAGAACTACTCTACCATGCCCTGTGTCACAGGGCTGGTTTTCTTCCCCCAGCCCCCCCCTTTATTTCTTTTATTGGATATTTTTTTATTTACATTTTAAATGTTATCCCCTTTTCACTTTTCCTCTACAGAAACCCCCTATTCTATCTCCCCTCCAACTGCTTCAATAAGGGTGCTCCTGCACTCACCCACACCTGCCTCACAGCCCTGGCATTCCCATACACTGGGACATTTAGCCTTCACAGGACCAAGGCCCTCCCCTTTCATTGATGCCTGACAAGGCCATCTTCTGCTACACATGTGGCTGGAGCCATGGGTCACAGCTTCATTAATGAGTCATTCACCAAGATTACACAGAATTTTTCCATCTTTGGATATGATGGAGAAAGGTGGAGAAGTGTAAGGATTCTTGCTTAGAATCTTGTTTGTGTCCAGCCAATAATTAAATGAAAGAGTCATTCTTCTATATGAGTTTCACCTGACACTTTGTTGGGTTCTCTGACACCAGACAGTTTACTTCTGCCCAGTTTGGATCAATGTCAGATTAATAGTAACTGAGTTTATTTTATTTCCTGAAAACTTTTTTTTACTCAAACTAAAGTAATTTCAGAGGAATGGGGATTCATTGTCTGAATTTCCAAATTGACTTCTAAGTTGTTTGTCTAGATCATTTCTCACCTCTACCTTAGCTAGACATGTTCATAAAGTATTGGTGAAAGGTCTGTGCATGATTTTTACCTGTTTTCTGTAAATGTCTGCCTTCTATATCTTTCTGCTTTAAGACTTAAAACTCATTCCATTGACAAAAAACAAGCCTTGACACTAGTAATGATACTTTGTTATGCTTGCTTACATAACTATCATAACTATCATAACTTGTCTAGCATAACTATCCTCTGAGAGGCTCCATCCAGCAGCTGACTGAAACAGATGGAGAGACCCACAACCAAATATTGAAGGGAGACTTGGGTGACAGGAACTCCACATGAAGACCAACAGAGTCAACTAACTTGAACCCTTGGGGACTCCAAGAGACTAAGCCGCCAACCAAAGTTCATACATGGGCTGGAACTAGCACTCACCCTCCCTGCACATACATAGCAAATATGCAGCTCAGTCTTCAAGCAAGTCCCCCAACAACTGGAGTGGTCACTGTCCATAAATTTGTTGTCGGCCTGTGGATCTGTTTCCCTAACTGGACCGCCTTGTCTGGCCTTATAGGGACAGGATGCACCAAGTCCTGCAGTGAGTTAATGTGCTATGGTTGGGTAATACCGATGGGAGGGCTCTCCCTTCTCAGAGGAGAAATGGAGGGGGCAATGGCAGGAGAGGTTGTATGAGAGGGGACTAGGAGTAGGAGGGAATTGAGATCAGGATGTAAAGTGAACAAATAAATTAATGAACAAACAAACAAACATAAAAGTTGATGTACCATGACTAACAAAAAATTTATCCATATCATTAATATAGTTCATATGTGTTCATGTAACACAAAATAATGAATATTCATGATGTTGGACAATAATTTTGTTAGTTCTTTAAGATTGCATCAATTTGCCTGGCCGTGGTGGCGCACGCCTTTAATCCCAGCATTTGGGAGGCAGAGGCAGGCAGATTTCTGAGTTCGAGGCCAGCCTGGTCTACCGAGTGAGTTCCAGGACAGCCAAGGCTATACAGAGAAACCCTGTCCTGAAAAAGAAACAAATAAAAAAATTTGCATCATTTTGTTTTAGTATAAAAATATTTCAGTAGATCCCAATACATAATTCTTGTAGTACATGTTACATTAAAGAAATTTAGCTGTCTTCCTCCACATCTGACCATCTAAAACACCAATGTTGGACTTCCTGAATGTATTTTAGAACATCTTTCGAGATCTGTACCTCACTGAGAATAGTGTTCTAAAATTAGTAGTACCGGATGGCTTACTAAGGGAAATAAAGCCTGAAGTATTTCTACTTAGCACTTCCAGTTGAAAGCTGAATGGTGCAACAATTTGTCTCATGCTTTAACAAAATTTAACAAATTTAACAAAAGTGACTGCAGCAGAACCCTTTGCAGATGTCTCCGGGTGCTTTGTTGTCCTTAGCTTAGGTGCCAAATAAAATCTTCCCATCAGACAAACACACTTGTCAGCCACTCAGTAACTCTTCTAATCATAGAATATTTATCAAAACTTCGGTCATAAGGTTTTACACACATGCATGCCTTTGCACACACAAAGCCTTTAAGAGATCGTCCCTCTGACTCAAGCATAACAACATAGTAAAGACTTGTTCCCAGTCTCGCTGCTGACACCTTAATATATATCATATTTTGTGTATATTTCAACAGCCAGCTTCAAGAAACATCACAGCTTTCAGGAATTTTTTCTTTTTATAATGTTTCTTTGGCAGGAAATATATGACAAATTATCTTTGCTTTCATCTATTTGATGGGAGTAATTTTTTCATGATGAACTAGAACAAAAGTAGATATGAAAAATTACTTATATAAACCATCCCACTGCCTACATTGTGATATCTCTGTACATTTAACTAATATAATTTTAAACATATCCATCTGAAAAATACTGTTTTTAATTCCTTTGCCTGCCATAGAACAGAACAATCAATGTGTACATCCAAAACTAAGAAACAAATCCATGCAACAGAATGATAATTAATTCAGAGTTATCCCTGTTCAAGTCAACTGTTACCGGAGTATTTCAAAACTTTATTTTTGTAAATTCCATTAAAGTTTCTCAGTGTTATGGTAACTGATCCACAACAAACTGTTTTTTTTTTTTTAAATATCAGAACCAAATGTCTAATTTAAGAAGCAACATTATCTGAAAACAAACAAAATAGTTAGTGCAACCAAAATTTTGGTATCAGATCTAAAACCAACAAAAGATTAATTCTGTTGACTCATTGGAAAATGAAATATTTTTGGTTCACATTTGAAACGTGTGTTTTATTACTTTTTCTCCCCAATTAACAGCCACCAAAGATTTTTTTAAGCTAGGAATAAAAAGATATGAATTATTAATTTGTTTTCTACTGATTTGTATTTGATTAGCACTCATTAACATGAATTACTTTATCTCAGGAAAAAAAAATGATTTGAATTTAATGGTTTTGGTTGTTTGTTTTTGTTTTTAAACTCTGAGAATTGAACCATAACCTCAATAGGCAAATGCTCTACTCTGGATCCATATTACCAGCCCCGGAATTTTATTTTTTATGGCTTATTTTTATTTGGGGTTTGTGCATGTGCGTGTGTGTGTGTGTGTGCACATATGTGTGTTTATGGGGTGTGTGTGCATGCCTGTACACATATTTGTGTATGCCATGTATATGTAGATGCCTCTTATGACCAGATGTTGTTATCAGTTCGGCTACAGTTGGAGTTATAGAAAGTTGGGAGGCCCTCTGTGGGTTCTGAAAACTGAAACAAATTCCTCTAGAACAGTTGCAAAGCTTGTAACTACGGATTCACACTGTTCTAGCCCTGTTTTGTATTTCTCTCACCTGTCTTACCTTGTCGCTTTCTTAAATTAATAAAGTTATTCATCTACTCATTTTCAGTTTCTTAATAGAACTTTTGAAAAACCCGTAGTATCTTTGAAATACTGGCAAAGAGATAATTTTATTCAAACTTTCTAATATTGATATGTAATAATGCTATGATGCACATAGACATGCAATTTTCAGTGAAAGTAACCTTGCTTAACAGACGCATACTATAAAACGTTTGGAACTGAATAAAAGCATTCATTTAGTGAGTGCTAGAAGCTAATTCATTGATTCTATTTATCAAAACACCCTGAATTCACCTGTATGGGTATTCTTCAAGCAAAATAAAAATTATGTTTAGGTAATATAAATCTATATATGTGTCTTCCATGATAACATTGTAGAAAGATTTCCTTGTAGTTGCTCATCATTATGCTACTGCATGCTATACAGAGCAGTATCTTATGACATTTCTCAGCACATGCTTGGTTTATGATGGCATTTATTCCTACTAAAAGTAGTCTGAGGAGTCATTATTGGAAAAGCAGCATCCATCACTTTCAGGATTTTAGGTCACTAACTATTTCCTCAAGAAAAATGAAAAATCATCTATGCTTGCTGAACTGCTCATTCTTGATAATGGTCAAGAGGTAGACACACAATTGAAAAGTAAAATTTGTTCTTTTCTGATGTAGAGCTTAAAGTGGCATCTCTCCTAGCTCATTGAGGAACAGAGTCTAGTCCATGTGCAATCATAAGATCAAGCATGAAAAATTAAACACTTTCAAAAGCTTCTCTGCCAGGGTTTTAACGTGTCTTTGCAGAGCCTACTACTAAATATTAACAGTTTCACCGAGGAGAATCAGTGGCTCCTTAGTTCACTGACCATCAGCCATTCATCCTTTGAGATGTTTTGAAGGCATATATCCCAGAAAGCACATGCATTGAATATTTTACATGCTATTTTAGAAGCTGATGAAAATTTTAAGATACAAGGCTTAACTGGAAAAAGTGGGTCACTGGAGACAGCTCCGGGGAGCATAGTTTCTATGAGTACTCTCTGTTTCACTCCTTTCTCTGTTACTGCATGAATAAGTATCTCTCGTGCCATCTGTTACCCCACTGCCACCAAAGTTCATGGACACATGTGGACAAAAAAACCTCATACTTAAGTTCAACAAATCTTTCCTGCCTCTTAGCTGTCCATGTCAGGTGTTTACCAAACGTGAAAGTCTGACCAGCACAGAAAAGTAACATTAGAGAAGGGGGCCATTGCTATGTTTACCTGGCGAAGATCTCAGAAACTTGTAGAACTAGTTTTCAGGAAAAAATATGGGCAATATACCAGAGAGGGTCTATAATAAGGAAGGAAAACATGATGGTCAGTTTCCTTCTGGACATCAAAGACCACAATGGCTGGAGGATTAAGAATATGAAATACAGCGGCCATGATATTTCAAGTAGAAACCAGGCCTTTACAGGTAATGGGACTATCTATCACTTATATACTATTTTAGTAAATAGCTTAAAATTACATTTATATTCCACATCACCCAAGGCAGAATGAAGATTATTAATAAAACAAACAACAATAAATCCTGGCAAGAATGAGAGACAAAAGATCACTTATAAATTGCTAAGGGGGAGATAAGCTTTCTGAGTTCATAAGAGACTCACTGTGGAGTTTCCTCAATTCTAAAAATTTAATTACTATGTAGACAAGCTCTACCATGTCTGAATGTCTGCCTGGGGGACTCTAAAGGCTTTTACCACAATATCTGCAATCTGTGGTTGTTGCTGCACTACTCACAATAGGCAAGTTATCTAATTTTCCTGAATGCCTCTCAAGAAGGAATGAATAAATACACACGCACACAAACACACACACACACACACACACACACACGCATTAATTTAGCTATAAAAATGAAGCTATGTCATTTGCTGCAAAATGTATATAGATGATGATCAAATGCAAAAAAGTAAAACATTGTACTGCTTTCAATTTGTGGTTTCTAGATTTAAATATAACATTATAATATGAGCTATATTATAATATTGTTCATTTTATATGTGTGTGAAAGAGAAAGGGGAGAGAAGAAAAGGATGGTAAGAGAGGAAAGAGGCAGAGACACATAGGGAGGTAGTAAGAGGAAAAGGGGGAAGAGGAGAGGGAGGAGGAAAAAAAGAAGGAAGAAGAGGAGGATGGGGAAGAGGAGGAGGAAGAGGAAGAGGAAGAGGAGAAGGAGGAGAGTATCAACACAATGTGGAGGATGGATCAAGTGGAGATATAGCTCCCCATTAGAACTTGCAGCTTTTGTAGAAGACCTGGGTTTCTTTCCAAACAACTGCATGGTACCTCACAACCATCCTTAACTCCATTGTCAGGGTGTCTGAATCCCACTTTTGATTTCTTCAAGCACCAGAAACAGAAATAATGAACATACATACATACAGACAAACACTCATACTTATAAAAATGAAAGAAAAATGCTTAGAAAGCAATACAGTTTTGTTAAAACCTAAATTATAAAAATTTACATTTCTATATAAAGTGAAATTATTCTTCTGTTCTTATTAATGATTTACTACATTATAACAACTAATACTTTTCTTTAATTATGTAATAAAAACAAAAAATTGAAATCTATGTAATTTATTTTCCTCATTCATACTAACTCACTTCTCATAAAACAGGAACTCATTGACAGGTGGATATTTTTTTACTACAACTTGTGATGAAGAATGTAAAAGCAACTTCAGATATCTTTGTCATACATAATCAATAGCAAAATCAGAATTAATACATAAATAATAAGATCATTAAATTAAATTAAATATTTGATCTTGATTAATAAAATAGTCAATATGTGGGAAGTAAGGAGAATAAATAGATCTGAGATTAAAAAACTTTGAGGTGATCTTATGTTTCTTCATGTGAACTTTCTTGATTGAATTCCAAGTCAATGCTTCTTATGGGTCATGATAATTTTCTAATAGTGTACTACAGATGCAAATAATTTTAACAATTATATTTTAGATGGTGTTTGACCATGGGAGATCTTGATAGCTAGTTTGGAGTTGTTCATCTATAAGCAGTGCCTACAGCAGTTTTTTGAAAAGTATAAAAATTATTTTACATTTTTAATATCCTAATCAATATTCTTTAGTTTATTAGATAATAGATGTTTTAGCTTAATAGATAATAATGGCAATAAGCTACTTAGTTTATTAGATAATACACATTATCTCTTAGTTTGGTTTTGTGTGTGCCTTCTCCACTATTTTCTAATTTTTGTTCTAATAAATTTCTTTTTTAAAATAATGCAATCATGAAGTTTAGAATAATTTTGTGTTAAACTTATAATCCTTAACTTGAGGTTTCCTGGCTGTTATCACCAAACATGGGACTCTGAAAAGTCTAAGGAATTTAAATGTAAATTTCAAAGATGATTAAAATCTTTGAAGTATGACAATCAACCAAGATGAAAATTGTTCATTATTCATTTTATAGAAGAGAAAAAGCTGTAAGGAACTCTAAGCAGTCTTAAATTATGATAGAGATGGGAAGCTAGAATTTCATGGTTTAGTTATCAACATTCTTAACTTATAGTGGAATCTAGTGGGTTTTCAGTAGAACATGTAAGTATGTGATTATAGAAATTATATTTTGCATTTTTGTAATTCCTGACCACAAAACATTACCGATACATGCAATATATTTTAAGAGAGAAAAAGTGGGTAATGGTGCAAAAGAAGAATTAACAAAGTTCATTATAAGTATTGAAAAATAAAGTTAAAACTTTATTGATTTTGTATTAAGAAACATTTCACAACCTAGAATTTTTTACTTTTCTACCCTTTATAAAAAATATAATAAAATTTTATTATTTTCATTGTGGATATAAAAATGCTTAGATGTTTAACATTATATAATTGGATTTTTTTAGTAATTTCCCACATTTAAGTTGAAAGTTGAAGAAAAATGTTTAGAGTACATATGTATGTTCATTCACAAATAATTTTAAAAATAAATATATTTATTAATCACATCTACAGATTTTTTTATTATGAAAAATCAGAATACAATTTGATGTCTCAGGACACTCATACAGTGATTTTTAACTCAATCCTCACACTTGTATTTATCCTAATTTATGATTCTACTAATAACAAAGTCTAACTATAATTTTATTTTTCTTTTATACATTAATTATAGAACCCAACATATAATGCATGGCCCAATATGATGAAAAAGACCACATTCTTCTTCTTCCCCAAACAATCTTCTGCCCCTTCAGTGCTGGGCTATAATTTGCATATTGTTTGAGAAATTCTCCACTCTCCATTGAATGGTGTAAGCCTCTCAAGGTTAACATATCTTTATTCCCTAAGTCCTATGTCTCAAATTCTCACCTCACAGGAAAGTAAAAGAGAGCAAAACTGAAGGACATACAGTGGCAAATACTCACAAGAAGAAAAGATTAGGTACTGTTCCTGTAAAAATCTTACAAAGAAATGTTCATTCTATACCATGTTGTTAAGGATGAACAGATTTATTTATATAAACTAACAGTGTTCTCAGCATCTCTAGCATTCTGAAAGACTACACCTCATTTTAGCGTGATGTTTTCATAACATGATTTTCCCACCATACTTCTGTGGTACTATTGTAAAACTAGCTCACTTTCACTATGGAGTCTCATTCTACAAAGTTATTGCTTAATATCTACTTCCCATTCTATAGTACAAATAATATACTCAAGGGAAACACAATGTAGGTAATAAAAAGAGAAATAAAATTTCCACTGTTGGAAATGTCGAGTTCGAGTGAGATGATCATGTACTTATATTATTATTTTATGATAATGCATCCTTGAAAATAATACTAAAAAGAGTAAATTAAAAATAAAACCTTTGTGAAAATCCAGCATTGCCTAAAGGAGATAACAATTAGAAAGTGAAGAAAAGACTAGGAAATAGAATGTCCTATATATTCACTATAATAAATGATTTCATTCAAGGAAAGATGTTAGAAAAATCAAATAATAATTGAGTGTAGAAATTGTAGGCCAGTTTTTAGCTAGAAGCAAATGTGTAATACAGATGTATAAATCTCTCCAAAAGTGTGTTTAATGATAGAAAGCCTTAGGGGTAAAGCCTACTGATGGTAATTCACTACTCCATGTAAACTGTTGCTTTATACTTAACTCATAACAAATGCTCTCTAAAGTGCTCATACTTGTGTGAGGAAAAGAGAAGTTGTAAAGTTGTGTGTGTGTGTGTGTGTGTGTTCAATATAAACTTTATTTTCTTCACCTAAACATGTGACTGTTTCTGCATTTTGATATCTCTCTATTAAAGTAAGTAATATTATCTTATATAAATAGATGTACAGGCTCTAAGAAATCATAGCTTCTTGAATTCTAGCCTGAAGAATTTTCTTTGCTAATGTGTTGATGTCCTTAACCTTGGAACATGGACAATGACATTGATAATTATTACAATATTATGATTTATATTAAGCCTAACTTTTTAAAAATTTCGTGTTCTAAAGTTTCAGTCCTCATGTATTTTATATTCTCAGTTTCACCAGATAAAAATGTGAGCCACAGTAATGGAAAATGCTTAGAAAATGAACAAGTACATCAGTGGCTGGGAATGCTCCATTCAAATACATCGTTCTGAAGCTTATGTTATTAACTTCCATGCATTCTTCACAATACTCTCTAGGGAACTGAATGGATGTAAATACTAACCTTGTGCTTAATGCTAAACAGTGAATGGGTACTTGCACATGGGTTCTCATACTTATGACATTTCTGTTGTGTAGTAATACATAGTTTCATCTTTTTCAAAGCACTAATAATTATGGTAAGTGTTCTACAGGGCATGTTATCTTGTTCATGATAGTATTTGTGATGGAGTTGTAAAGAAAGAGAACTAAATGATGAGATTGCAAAAATAGAGAGATAAGAGAATACAGGAGAGGGGAGATGAGAGGAGAAGAAAGAGCTGGGGAAGATGAAGAAGAGAAACAGGAGAAGTAGGAGAAGAATGGAGAAGAGATGTGAGTAGAAGAGAGGACGGGGATAGGGAACAGGAGAGCAGAGAAGACTGAAGAGAGTTATCTCTAAATTGAACATACAAATCTAGCAGGGACAGTCCTTCAGCACGAAGCCTGCTATTAACTACAAAGGCATACGCGGGAAGCACATCGATCTTTACTGTCACCTTCTGCAAAGTATGATTGAGTAATAGATGGGGATTTGCATAGAACGCTATATTCCATCATTGGCATGTCAGTGCTCAGTGCTGAGTAAGTGAATTGCATTGCTCTCTGATTAACTTGAAATAAAGAGGACCATCATTCCCATCAACATTTATCAGAGCTTTGTGACTCAAGCTAAACAGCTCGTGCCACAACTATTCTTAGAGTTAATTTTAGAAGTTCTAATTTATCAGCAGAATTAGTGTCAGAGGTTTTCAGAGTTCTGTTTATAAGTAAATTTTTTTGAAAACTTCTACAGAAAAATTTTGGCATATCAGCTGAAAACTTCAATTAGGTTCTTGAAATTACCTAGCTAAAGCAGAGAAGGAAATTATTAGGGCTTTATGGCCATTTTACTGTGACAAAAACTTAAAATGTATATTAAAACCTTTGTACACTAATTCATGGTAGAGGGCAAGAAAAAGTGATTCTGAACTGAAGATTTTTAAGCAATTAATTAGCATTGGAAAATATAAACTATCATTAATTATGACGAGTATTACAGATCACAGAATGATTGTATTCTTATCAGTGACATGTCTGCTTTACCAAAACAATGCATCAGATTAAAGGCAGAAATCTGACTATAAATTTTGAAATATAACTGAATACTATTTCTGTGCTCTCACTAAAAACTACAGCCTAATGAAATGCCAGCCTACCTCTGAATAATTCCTTTAAATATTTCAATAAAATTTTAATATTTTAATGATATAAAACTGTATGTTTTATTGTGACATTTGATATCCCTATTTGAGTTGATCATAATAATTCTTTCTTTTAGCATTTATAGTATTTATACAAACACTTATCCACCCCCACCTCTTTCCTTCCTTATTGTCCACTGGATTTCCATTAAGTGACACAGAATCAAAATTTTTTATTCTTGAAATGTATAATACTTGCTATTTTGTTGTTTATGTAGAATGATAAAAGAAAATAAAGATGCTTGTGATGATTTAATGATTAGACATCTAATCAAAACTCCCAGATTCCTTATTTCACAACATATCTATTATAGTATGCCTAGCTTATGGAGACAAATGAATGCTGACTACCACAACAGGTGCTTACAATAACCTAGGAAAGTATGGGAAGCATGGGAACAAAAGGTACATTCTCATATAAATGCTCTTCTCAGAAGACTGTGTAAAATCATTGCAAAACAAGAACTTAGTTTAGAATACCCACTGTGTAATGCAGTGGTCAGTAATTCTCCTCTTCATAAGATAGTGTTATATACTAACATACTTTTAAGTACTGTAGGTAAAAAGGATGTATTTAAAATCAAGGACTAGTCCCCCTAATTAAAGTATTCTAATTTAGAAATTGTGCAGCATTGAATTTTCAAAAAGGGCAATGAAAACTGCAAAATACTATGTGAAGCAAGAAAAGAAAGTAAGAAAAGTAAGTAAGTAAGCAAAGAAGGAGCCTGTAGGATGGAAGAGCATAGAGCTTTGCTAGCTCCACTAGAATGCATAACAAAGTAATCCATAAAATAAATATCAACAACTCAACTTTTTCAATAAATGGAGTAATGAAAGGAAAGGAGAGTTCTCAACAGGTAAAATGTCAATAAGCCTGGGGTAAGAAAGATCAACTCTTTAACTCATCAGGAAAAATGCAAATGACTCTATGTCAAAATTTTATCTCATTCTGGGTAGAATGACAAACAAGGCAAATAAAACAAAAGGTGTTTGTGATATCGAGAAAAGAGGATTATTATGGATTGTTGGTGAACATGTAAATTGGCAAGCCTCTACATAAATCACTACAGTATTTTCAAAACTCTAAATATAGCTCTTATGGGTGCCATAGTCCTATCTCCCTGGTACTTCTCTGAAGGACTCTAAGAAAACATAACCTCAATGCTTGCATATTTTTGGTTATATAGCATTATTCAGAAATTTTGAGTCATAGAATCAAATTATATAGCATACCTATCTGTATGTGCATTCATAAAAGTGGATGGAATTATGAAATTTGTTGGTGATAATCTATTAAATAAAAAATGTAGTATATGAATGAGAGATATATGTTTTCTGTTACCCTAGCCCCAAGTTGTATATGGAGACATAAACTATATATGTATATATGACATGAAAGTGGAAACAAAATTATCTCAGGGAAACAGAGATATGAAAACAAAGAGAAGAATGAGAATAAGTTGGGAAAAATGAAAAAAGTCCATAATATATGTGTATGAAATGTCATCATGAAATTAGGTACTACATACAATTGATATGTACCCTTGGACAGAGGTTGGGGGAGGCACAGAGAATAATCTCTGACTTTTAAAACCAAGAGAAATCTAAATACCTCTAAAGCTTAAAGGAAAATGTATGCATCTTATATACATTGAGAATGTATATAAGAGAATTATGTATATAATTCTTATATACATTGAGAATGTATATAAGAGCATTGAGAATCCGTTAAGAGAGAATCATACTGTAAAAATATTCTCATATATAGTTGTGATGTTTAATAATTTTATTTAACATTTGATGTTTATTTCAAAAAATTAACAGTTAACTTAGTTTAGTTAAAAGGCGCATAAAAACTTAAACTCTTAAACTGGATAATTGTCAAGATGCAGAGAATAAACAATGAATAGGTTAATAATAATTATAGACTTTTATTTGCAATTTGGACACTGTCTATAGAATTTGTTTTTAATAAAGAATGTACTCCAGTAATATTTCAGGATTTTGGTCAGAAACACATTTTATTTTTAAGAAAAGTAAAGGAAAAACATTGATGTTGTCATTGAATTCAGTTCATGTGGCCTAGGCAATCATTAACTGCTGACCAATATCAAGGTGACCACCGATGAGGTGTGGTCTCTGTTCATTTGGAAGGCCCCTATCATCTTAATTTCTCAAAGGTATGAAGAACACAACTCTGGCTTCAATGATGTTGAGACAAATAGGGGGCATACAGCTTTAATGATGCTGAGCCAAATAGGTAGTCCTAAATATCAGGAGAGAGAACAACAAATACAGCTAGAATATCGCTGGTATCTTCTCATCCAGGTTCCTGCCTATCCAATAAGTATGTATTTAACCTCAAAACAGATACAAAACAGCCTTATAATCTTGCCAATATATTCTTAGCTATTTAATTGATTACTACTAATATAACAAGTTACAGTGATGAAATATTTGCATTCAAATATTCTCTCAATTTTGATAGAATAACACACATTTGAAGAAATTTAAACATTTGGATAGTTTGGGTCATTTTTCACTTGTCAACATGCCATTAGACATTGAGTTATTTTATTTGACTCTGTTGTTCTTCTTTGATACTTTTGTTCTTAATAATTCATTTTTTGCAGTTGACAATACTATCAATCATTGAGAGGAATGATGATTATACTCTTTGGCAAATCATACATCCTGAGCAGAACTATCTTTCAGCTGTCTTTCTTAAGAGTACATTTCCTTATCCCAGCACTGACAGAAAAGTCTGAGGTTCATGGACCATAACTTGTAGGAGAATCAAGATTCTCTACTGATTTACAAAGAGCTTATCAAACCGAATGTTCTCTTTATTTGAAATGAAGTTCAAACTTCTACCTGTTGTAATGACAAATAAAGGCATGTGTTGACATGATGAATAAATTTACCCTGAAAATGCACAAATTAATAATGAAAATTTCAAAATAAAATAAGAATAACAATAAGTACTGTGAGATTAGTAAGTTTTGCTGAAACAATGATTCTTATTCTAAGCTATTGTTCATCAGTATGTAATCACAACACCAGAGTTATGTAGAAGAACACATCTGTGGAAAAAAAACCAAGGAAGCATTTCCTGTGGTGTCAACTCTGGCTTTGACAACAACATGAGGTAAAACCTTTGAGGGAGTAGGTTGTTTTCTTGTACTTAGAAATATAACACTCATTCATTCATTCATTCATTCTCTCTCTCTCTCTCTCTCTCTCTCTCTCTCTCTCTCTCTCTCACACACACACACACACACAGACACACACACACAGACACACACACACACAGATACACATGAATACATACATACACACTCCCACATGCATACCCCCACAAATGCACACAGACACAGAGGGACATATTCCCACACATATACCCACACATGTGCACAGAGACCTACAGAGACACACTCCCACACACATACACATGCACACATACACACATTCAGGCACAATCATACACGAAGAAGAAATTATAGGAAGTGAGAATGGTTAGTAACTTTCTAAATCATGGGATAGTGCTGCAAGAATTAATTTGTTTAATTTTACATAAGAGGATGCTATTGGAAATTTCCATTTCCAAAATAAAGTAACATGCAAACATATCTAATGTCTATAACACATTTTAAATTTGATTGCTATAACCCAATATTTGTTCTATCCACATTCCATGAAAATGCATACTATCTGAATTTATATTTCTTTTTGGTAAGAGAAAAACATATTCAAAATTGCTATGCACAGAAATTTTCTTATATTCTGAATAAAGGAAGAATTTTCTCTGATAGAGCAGTCATGGATGAAAATGCTATCTTGATTTTATTGGTTTCATGGATTCCAATGGAGGAGAAACAGTTACAAGGAGATGGTAAGTTGATAGTATAAAATGTCATAAAAAATAAAAGTAGTCTTTAAGAAATTGCAATGTGGTGACCAATCTTCTATGTCTTTGGCAAGAATTCCAAACACTATTTTATTAGAGCCTGGAGCCAGATAACTGAGTAACAGTGAAACAAGATATCCACAATACTAAGAGAAATTACAAGAGACATCTTAAACAGAATAAAACATACTTGTCTCACCGAGACAGTTGATATTTAAGTAGATAGGAATAAGTGGTCATAGACAAACTTGTACTTATGGGAAAAGGCCAAATTATTTAATATATTTATTCTTAAAAATACATAAATAATTTTGTTTCCTGATTTGTTATGATGCAGATACCTTATCATTATTCTTATGTTGTTCAGTTGTAATTAAGGTTTACATAATGGCAGGAGCCAAAAGAAAAAGCACCATAAAATCTAAGACTGTCCTATTTCATAAGATTGGCTAGATCCTTCAAGATTGAGTAAAGAATAGTCTAAGAAGTCAGACAAGGGCCTCAGGGCAGTATCACTAAATTGATGTCAGGTTGGCTCAGGATCCCTGAGCTCTTTTCTGATTCCATTTCCAATTGAATTCTGTATGTTCCCTATGTTGTTATTTTCCCCCCTCTTTTCAATGTACTCAATGTGTTTGTACTATGAATCTCCCTAACATCTGTAACTGACATCTCCTTGGAAATTCTTGAAAAGATCAGCATTTCATTATCCCATGCATGCTTCCTCAAAAAAAAAAAAAAAAAAAAAAAAAGTTCATTGTGTGCCACATCAAAAAGAACCATGCCCCGAGGCAAGTAACACTGGCTATCTGGGCAAATTTCCTTTGTAAAGAACTAACTTAGGAACTTGTCTGATGATGAAATGATGAAGTACAGAGAACTAAGACATTTTAAATTGAAGACACATGCCTTGAAAATGAAACTATATATCTTATGTTTAAGAAGGTCCACGAAATAAGTTGTTATACTTCACAATTATGGAATTCCAAGGTAATAAAAGAACTTTTATGTCCACATTTTCTAGTAAAAAGTTAATGATGTCAACTTCCTTTTCTTTCAAACATTTACAATTTGTTTTTCATTACTTTCAGAAATCTGATACATAAATTTTCATAATTATTCTGAGAAGAAATTCTTTCTGTTCAAAAACATTTAAGCGATTGAAGTTGTTGTAAGGTATAAGAAACAGACCTTTCACTGAGTTTGGGAGAACTTTAGAATATATTTGTCATAGGATATTCTCTATTTATTCAAACAAAGCTTCAGAAAATAAATTTCAAAGTATATGTGTCTGTGCCTTTGTAATTTGTTACCAATGTCTTAGCATCTACAGCAACATACTTCTACTTTTAAAAATATTGATTTTAAGCATTTCAATTGAAGTTTACACATGATGAGCAAAAGAAAGTCAAACCTGATATTACAATAAAAACATTCGAGCAAGATTTCACCCTATCAATGAAAAAAAAAGTGTTCTTGAATTACATTGAGCATTATGATAAAGAAAAAGAAGTGTGGTCACTTTGAACTGAACTTTTGAAGAATTCAGTCATTGGACATCTCAGAGAAAAACACACAGCAGAGCACTGGGAGACTAGGCAAAAATTTCGGTCACTTTTTATGTAAATTAACTTCAGTGTGTGTGTGGGAACTCTTCTTAATTGTAAGGATGCAAACATGAAGTAAAGGTGTCTTCTTTGAAGACAGGGGTAAAAGAGACATGGCAAAAATTAAAATACAACTAAGTGTAATTAATATATGTTAAACATGTTAGACAGACAAAGACAGACTTTGTGAGACTGGGCAGGGAGTGACTATGTTTTTTCCTGTAGGTTCTAAGCTAGGATTGCAAGCTGATACAACCACTCTGGAAATCGTTCTGGTGGTTCCTCAGAAAATTGGACATAGTTCTACCTGAGGACTCAGCTATACCACTCCTGGGAATATACTCAAAAGATGCTCCAGTATCTAATAAGGACACAAACTCCACTGTGTTCATAGTAGCCATATTTATAATAGCCAGAAGCTGGAAACAACCCAAATGTCCCTCAATGGATACAAAATGGATACAGAAAATGTGGTACATTTACACAATGGAATACTAATAAATTATTCAAACAATGACTTCATGAAATTCACAGGCAAATGAATGGATCTAGAAAATGTCATACTGATTGAGGTAACTCAGTCACAAAAGACCACACATGGTATGTACTCACTGATAAGTGGATATTAGGCAAAGAGTGTGGAATACCCATGATACAACTCACAGACTACATGAAGCTCAAGAAGAAGGAAGAACAAAGAGTGGATGCTTCAGTCCTACTTATAAGGGGGAACAAAAATATCAAAGGAAATAGAGAGTTGAAGGGATTTGGGAGGAAGAAAAGAGGGGAGGAGAAAAGAGGGGAAGAATCAGGTATGGGAGGAGATTACAGAGGATCAGGAAATTGAACAGAGGTGTGTAGCAATAGGGGATGGGGAAGTGGGGGTAGCAACCAGAAAGTCCCAGATGCCAGGAAATTAAGAGCCTCTCAGGACCCCACAGGGATGACATTAGCTGAAATACCCCACACAAAGGAGAGAGAACACAGAGTCTTAACACAGAATTGCTCTTATCTAATGAAATACAGGGACAAAGAGTCTCCAATTCAGTCTTCAGCAGAGACTGAAGGAAAGGCCATACAGAGATTACCCCTCCTGGGGATCCATCCCACACAGACACCAAACCCAGACCCTATTGCTGATGCCAAGAAGTGCTTGCTGACAGGAGGCTGATACAGCTGTCTGCCAGATCCTGACCAATAAAGAGGCAGATGCTCACAGCCAACCATAGAACTGAGCACAGGGACTCCAATGGAGGGGACAGGGGAAGGACTGATAGAGCTGAAGGAGCCTTATCTGGCATCAATGAGAGGGGAGGCCCTGGTCTTGTGAAAGCTTGATGCCTCAGTGTAGAGCAATGCTAGGGTGGTGAGGCTGGAGTGGGTAGGTGGGACAGGGAGCACCCTCATAGAAGCAGGCTAAGCAAGGAAGGGATAGGGGTTTACAGACGGGAAACCAGGAAAGGGGATAACATTTGAAATGTAAATTAATAAAATATTCAATTTAAAAAAATAGAATCTAGCTTTCACATGAGTAGAAAAAATATATAACTAGTGGCTAATTGATTCCAGGACTAAATTGTGTAATTCAACACCTTAAAGAAAACAGTGGTAGATGATATAATTGTAAGGTTCAATGACATGAAAAACAAGGAAGATATGGACTAAGGGTCTATAATGTGAAGGTAAAGAGTTTTAGAGTTCTTTCTGTGCTATTATCTCCTAGAAGATGTGTCAATCAAATTAAAAATATGACTCTTCAAAAAATGACAAATTTGTTCTTCCAGATTAAGAATGAATAAGAGAAGAATAAATGGATGAAGGCTGTGCTAATGATCACAAATAACATGTAAAATCAAAGAAACATAAAAGGTATGCAGATAGCTTTAAAATGTCAGACTTAAATAAAAGGAGATGGATAACTCTTTTCTTCAACAGTTTGCTTGTTGGAATGAAGTTCACCCAGTTATCTCCTGAGATCTCTTGAGCCAACAAATATGTTGCCTAAACACTAATTCTCTGTCCATAAGCACTTCAATGTATCGAGAATGCATGTTATAGAGTGGGAATATATAGAATTGATGAACTGAAACATGAAGGAGTAGAATAATTTCAGTAGATATGTGACTTAACATTGGGAAAGATGGCAACATGATACATTGAATGAGTAAACCACCCAGAAGAATCAGGATGAGTACATCATCTAGGGGAAGTTAACGGACTAAATCACCTACAAGAATTTCAATGAATAAATGTTTCTCCTGTGTTTCTCAGGTAGTTCTAAAGATAACCCTGAGGCTAAAATGATCTATAATAGCTATGTTAATTAGACAGAAACTCAAGACCTGGAACTTCATCTTGATACCAGTTCAGGATGGTCTCACTTGAAAAGGTATGACCATGACCATGGAAGAGACTTCTTTTGTCAGCTCTTGCAGTTGAGGCAATTTATGAATGGAGAATTCAGTGGATAATGGCTCACCACTTACCAAATAACTGGACAAGCTAGGTATGTTGATGAAAGAGCTTTGACTGGTACACAAATTGGCTTTCTTATTAAAGATAATTATTAAATTATTTAGCCATTCTCTTCTAAAATAAAGGGTCTTTCCTTTCATCTCAGCCTTGTTTTTCACTCTGAGTTATATATTAGATTACATTTCGTCCCCTTTAAAGACAGTTTCTCTTCACATAACCCTGGCTATATTGAAGTCACTATGTAGAATAGAATGACCTTAAAGTAAGAGATCTGCCTGTCTTTGCCTGTTGAGCATTGGGACTAAATTTGTGAGCCAACATGCCCTACTGCTTACTGACTTCCCTTACTTTTATTTAAAATCTAACCACAAAAATATAACACACACAGAAAAACATGCACACACACATACAAACACATACACACACAAATATAAACACAATGTATGTATACAATGTAATTTGTGTTCTTTACAAAAATAAATCTATACAGACTTACAAAATAATATGCATACATCTAATTATGTACATAACTTGATTATGTATATTTTCTAGCCAAGTGACATTTCTCTTCAAAAATAATCTACAATCTTCAAGTAGAATCATTGAATCTTATATTATACTTGACATTGCTTTTAAAATATGTGAATAAATGTGCTGAAATAAATCAGAGATTAAAGATTGTCTTTGGAACATGCATGAATCATATGGCTAGTTTTGCTGGGTATGATGGTATGGACAATACTTTTAGAGAGAATATAAGCTAAAATCTCTTTCTTTCTGAATTTAACTGTAATTATATCACTACTGGTCTTTTACTGGATCAGACTATCTGCTGTTCTGCATTCATGGAAATGCTCTGAGAAGGATTTACAGATCATCAAGGCAGTGGAGAGGGGATATTTATAAAATGCTACCTTTTGATCTCTGTTTAAAAAACATTTCTGACACAATCTTTTATCTGTGTATCTGAACTTTTAAATCATGGTAACATTTTATTCATAGTGAAGCATGTCAGAGATTTCTAATTCATTAAATTACCAAGGCCTGATTCCCCATGTGCTGTGAAGATTTCAAAAATTACTGGTGATGGAGGCTATGGCTTACCTCATTCACCATACTGCATAAGACACGATCAAAGGGAGAAAAATGCATAAACCAAATAGTAGTACTGAGATCAAGCAGTTATCTTGTGTATATAATTTGAATTTTTCTTAATATATTTGGTCTCAGGAATGCCAGCCAAAAGAGCAACACCTGCAACTATATCCATCCTTACACATTCAGGACAAAATTCCTGTTAAAAGAAATGCTTTTATTCTTCTTTGTGATTTAAGCTTCAACTACTTTGGTATTTATGCCAGGTTTCTGATATAAATGCACTGAGTTTTAACAGAGAAAAATAAACAAGATATAGATCTCTCTTTTGTTTGCATTGTAATTTGGATAAGCTGTGTTGATTATTCCAGAATAGTTTCCAAGTGTAAAGCTTAAGCATCAATAAAAAAAAGACTTCTAATTTTATTTTTTTATTTTATTATTAGAAAAGATGAGGCAGATTTGGTTTAATAATATCAGACTAGTCTGGTGATTGTAAATACATTTAGTCTTCTGTTGTTTATTTAGTACTTTAGATTACAAAACCCATTTGTCACCTTTCCAATGGTGTCCTTGCTTGTATACTGATGTAAATCTGGAAATGTGAATGTTGTTGCTATTTGTTATAAATAGAACACAACTAGTTATGGATATAACTCAAAAAGCACCTACATAGCATAGTGAAAGCCTTGCCTACAATGCCAGGACCAAAAGCAATGTGTAAGTATGTGACTTACTTACTTACTTACTTACTTCTTAATAAAATAAAACATAAACAGGCAAACTAAGCAGAAAATGGTTTACTCTGGAATGGTTTATTACAGTTATTCTCTATAATATAAATATTTGAAAAAATTAATTGTTTTAGAATGTTATAAAATGTACATTAATGTTAACTAAGAATAAATTTCTCAGTAGATAATTAGCCTTTTCTATATAAGAAAAAATTCAGCTTCAGCAATACCTAATCCATTCTTTCATTCATAGAGTTATTGCTGATGAAGTCAGTTCTACTTCTCCCTGAATGTCCATTGAATTAGCCTCCATATCCTTTTTTGCTCCATATGTGAAAACTGTTCTAAATTAATATATTAGTTTAGAGATATTCTTGACATACATACTTTTCACTTAATGGTAGAAATCATTACAAATATACTTTCTTTTCTAATGCTGGGTGGGTTTATGTGAAGCATTGTACAATAACGTATATTACAGTGGACAGTGCCTTTTTGGTGATTTTATTCTTCTTTGTATGGCTCATTATATACATACCATCTTCTCTGTCTCCAAGTATTACTTTTATATTTTAATATATTATATAATATATAATATATTTTAATATATTAGTAAACATACAGTTTTCACATTAAAAGTAAACATTCCTAAGGAATAACAAATTCAAACTCTACAATTATAATCCTTAGAAAAATTTAGTGAAAACACGCATTCCCTTTTCAAAAGATTCAGGCTTTGCCTCTTTGATGCCAGAAGAGACAGCCACCATGATGGAAATGGTAGCACGCAAATTTGGGAATGTTATTGAGAAGCAAAGCTTCATGGAATGGAAGGAGTAACGGTGGCAAAGGAAGTGGCTGAAAGGGAACTCAGAGCACTGTGTCTCCTCAAAGTTACACCATCCAAACATGGGCCAGGCTAATTTCTGTTCTGACCACAAGGTGCAAAGTATAGGTAGCATCAAGAAAGCATATATTCCCATGGACAATATTTTACAAGTGAGTGTGAGTGGAGGTACTAAGAGAGACTCTTATTACATAATGCAAAATGGCTTCCAACATGGGATTCTCCTGCTTTACCCTAAAGTGTGTGGACTGTATAACCAGGAGAATGCTCAAATGAGAATTTTGACTTTCTTCATCTGTTCTCTTTCTTGGAAAACCACCATGAAAATGCATTATACAGGGAAAGGTGTGATAACCAGGATCATGGAGTTCTCAGGCAAGGCTAGGAATTCTTACTTATCTTTCAGAAAATGTTAGATTTTGCCAGAGAAAAGGAAATGAGGAAAACTTGGAATTGTGGATTTATAGAACTAACTGCCTAGAACTATTTACCTAAAACAAAAAGAGTGTTTTCTACAACATTCCAAACAACTTATACTTTTGCAAGAATAATTACTTTAAAATTTTATTTAATTAATACTTTTTGCAAAGAAATATAAATATCAAAGTGTACCAAACAGCAAAAAATTTTTAAAAATTATATATGACAAAATGATTTAGAAATGATGACACATTTTTAAGTGGCTAGTGAAGTTTCATTCTGGGTATTCTATAATTACTTACTGAAAACCTAGAATATATCATATGGATTTAAGCACTGGGTATAAAACATTGAGAGAAAAATGCATACAAATTCTTTGAGAGCTCATTTTTGAAAAAGTAAAACATAATTTAAATGTCAATCACAATTTTCTCACCAATAAAAAAGTATAATATATGTATCATATTACCAATATAAGAGGTTTGTATGCCCTGCTTATACTCTTGTCATATTCAGTCATAAAAAATTAAAAAGCAAAGATTCTTGTAAACAATTCTGACAAGAGACTACAAGGATTTTGGAGTAATTCAATCATGTTTTTACTATTGACTATTCTTGGTTCAAGTAGAGGGTGGATCCACATTCTCTGATCAATGACAGATTTCCAAAGACTGAATGTGAATAATAAGATCATTACATTTAAATATTGTATTGTCAATCTTAGCAGGATGACACAAAGGTTTTTTAAATTTAATATAATATTTTTATATTGTCTACATCAACCTATATCTGTCTGAAAGCATGTAGCATTAGCAAGCACTGTTCACAGTTTATTTGCTGAGATTTTACACAAGACATCTCTCATCACTTTGCTATCATATTTCATAAAACTTCAATGTACTATCATGTTTCTGTTGTTTTTTATACTGTTATTATTGTATAAAGTTCTGCCTATAACCTAATTAGCCATATACACATTCTTTGTGTAAACATGTCTAAAATGTTATACTGTTTTCCTGATAGAGGATAGAATGGTTAAAGGAAAGAATGTTCTAACTGTATATGCAGAACTCAATGACTGGGCTGCCATTGTTCTCAGAGTATATAGCACAACATTATGGTTAATCTCAAAAACCTGAAAAAAATTCCCTATTTGTAGATATTTATGGTATGATATGAATATGTACATGTATTAGAGTATTTGGAATTGAATTTGTCTGTGGTTGCCAAGAATAACATGTTGAGCTGATCTTTGCATTAACTTTCAAATTAATAAAAATTTTAAATTTTATAACAAAAAGTAATGAGATGTATGCATTTCCAATCCTTAAATATATTGAATATTTTAGTAGAGAAAAAATAAATATGGATGTGTGAAATGTATATGCAAAATATTGTGGACAAAAATCTTTTTGAAAATTCTTCTTCCAGCTGCATTTAATTGAAAGAAATATTATTTCCTTGTAAGAAAGAGACTTTTTAAGGCAAATGTGCTATTTTATAATAATAGAGTTATAGAAAATATAACTATTATTCTGTAGGTAAGCACAGTGGTAGTGAGAAAATTGTGAGATTATGCCATAAAACAAATGAGTTATAATGGCTTCTATGTTTCTATAAGTCATGAGAGGGCTTGAAGAAGAGTGATATTGTTCCCTGTCTAGAAAAGAGAGGATGTTCCATTTAAGAGGGTTTCACCTTATACCCTAAGCATATGTTCCCTATTGTAGTTCATTTCCTTTACACTAAAGTGGTGAGTCTTTTGCAGATATAAGGCATACAGTAACTATGGAGGAAGCATGCAAGAAATATCAGCCACAGAACAATGTGAAGACAAATCTCAGAATTGCTAACAAGTAGGGATGTCAGGATTTCAATGAGGATTAAATAACTGACAGTTAGGGTTCAAAGAGATTGTGAACAAGAACATTGGGAAGAAGAGATTTTATCTTACCTAAATTATTGTCTTCAGTTTTAGGATCATATTTTATGTGACCCATGATCCATTTTGAGTAATGTTACTATTAAAAATTCAGTGTACCACTGACACAACTTCATATGAATATATACCAAAACATTTCCACACAGTAAGATTATAGAATCAATTCAAGACCCCATTCACCTACAGATGTATGATAAAAACATATTATTTTTTCTGTATATCTACCATCTCTCTGTCATATATGTATCTATTATATAATTATATATCCACTTATCATTATCACTAAATTAGGAGCAAAGAATAAAATACAAAAAAAAAAATGAGACAAACTGTTGTTTTGTTTTTGTTATTTTTTTAAGGAAATCAAAAAACCTTTAACCAAACTAAACTAAAAGACAGAGAGACAGTATAGAAATTAAGAAAATCAGGAATAAAAGTAGAGCCATAATAACAGAAACTTCAGAAATTCAAGGAATCATTAGCTTTTATTTCAAAAAGCCTGTATTTAAAAAAATTGGAAAATATAAATGAAATGGACGATTTTCTAGATAGATTTCAAAATTAAATCAAAATCAGGTAAACTATTTAAATAAACCAACAACACCTAAGGGGAAAGAAGTAGCCATAAAAATTTTCTTTCTTAACAAAATAAGAAAAAAGTCCATGGGCAGATGAGTTTAGCTCAGAATTTTACCAGACATTCAAAGAAGAACTACTACCAACATTTCTTGAAACTTCTTCACAAAGTAAAAACAGAATGAACATTGCCAAATTCATATCAAATAACACAAAAGCTCCACCAAGAAAGACAACTGTGAAAATCAGACCAATTATGAAAATTGATACAAAAATAATAAAATACAAACTGAATCCAGGAACACATAAAAATACCATCCACCATGATCAAATAGGCTTCATTACAGAGAGGAAGAGATGGTTCAATATACAAAAATCCGTCAAGGTAGTCCACCATGTAAATAAACTAAGATAAAAAGAAATGGTCATTTTATTAGATGCTAAAAAATTTTTGACAAAATCTACCACCCTTTCATGTTAAAAGTATTTGAGAGATCACAAACACAATATACATACCTATCATTTATAAAAGCAATATACAGCATACAAATAGTCAACATCAAATTAAATAGAGAGAAACATAAATCAATTCCACTGAAATTGGCGACAAGACGAAGTTTCCCTGCTCTGTCTCTATCTTTTCAACATAGAGCTTGAGGTTCTAGCTCAAGCAATAAGACAACTAATGGAAATAAATTAGAAAGGAAGATGTCAAAATATCACTGTCCACAGATGATATAATGGTCCACAGAAGTGAACTCAAAAACTCTACCAGAGAAATCCTATAGCTGATAAATACCTTCAGCAAGGTGCCTGGATTCAAATTAAATCAAAATATCAGTAACCCTCTTTTATACATATGATGAATGGACTGATAAAAAAAATTAGGGAAACAACACCATTTACAATAACCACAAATAATACCAAGTATTTTTGTGTATCTCTAACCAATCAAGTGAAAGACCTGTATGATGAGAATTTCAGGTCTCTGAGAAAAGAAATTGAGGAAGGATTCAGAAGAAGAAGATATATTTCATGCTCATGGATTGGTTGGATTAACATAGTAAAAATGGCCATTTTACCAAAAGTATTCTACAGACTCAATGCAATTCTCATCAAACTTCCTACACAATTTTTTAGTAGATCATGAATGAGCAAGTCTCAACTACATATGGAAGGACGTAAAACCCAGGATGGTTAAAACAATCCTTTACAATAGAAGAACTTCTGAGGATAACACCTTTCTTGATTTTAAGCTATACTATGGAGTAGTAATATTTTAAAAACACGTGGTATTAGCATGTACGGACATGTTCATCAGTGAAATAAAACCAAAGACCCAGAAAGAAACCCACATATCTATGGATGCTTGATATTTCACAAAAACGTCAAAATTATGTGGGTCCCTGTTCTGGAGGATGTCCCACAAGGGTCTCCAGCCTGGCTGGGGACAGGGTACAAGCAAAGAGGGTCCGCACTACTGCTGCTGCCTCTGCCTGCATCTCTGCTGTCTATTGGTCTCCAGGCCTGACCCGATGCAGGAGTTCTGGGCCAAGGGGAGAGAATGCTGTGCTGCTTAAGCATCTCCATCTCAGTGTCTCTGCTGTCAATGCCAGTTGCTCCCAAGTGCCCCATTTGTCTTTCCAAGCCAAGCCAGCAAGCCAGTCCGTGCAGCAGGAAGGGGAGAATCCTGAAGGGGTTTGGGGGAAGCAGAACTCTTCTCAAGTGTTACAGCTCTAGTGTTACAGCTCTTGCAACAGAAACTCTCGGGTAACGGGATGATTCTTGCAAAACTTTTACTTCTCCTGAGTAGAGCCCTTATATACAGTTTGGGGTGGACTAGGGTCTGGCAGCAGATACCACCTATTGTCTTGGTCTGAGAGCTTGGAGATACCTCATCTACATGTAGGAGAACCTGAGGCACTGTTCCTCCTGACTGATGGCCATAGACCTCTCTGTGGGAGGAGCTGTGGAGGGCTGAAGCTGAAAGAAAAGAACCAGGGCCCAAGAGAAGAGCCGAACACCTGTCATCTGATAAAAGTCCAGGGTTTGAGGCCTATGCTCGACCAGGCACCCAGCTGCTTCTCACAGCCTACCTCCTCACAAAATTATACATTGGAAAAATGAAAGCATCTTCAACAAATGGTACTGGTCTAACTAGATATCTGCATGTAGAAGAATGCAAACAGATTCATATGTATCCCACTGCACAAAACTCAAGTCCTACTGGATCAAAGACCTTAATATAAAACCTAAATACACTAAATATACTCTAAATATAATATAGGAGAATTTTGGGAACAGCCTTGAACGCATTGGCACAAAGGAAAACTGTCTGAACAGAACACTAATAGCTCAGGCACTAAGAACAACAAGTAATAAACTGGACCTCATGGAACTACAAAGCTTTTGCAAGGCTAAGGTCACCACCAATAGGGACAATGGAAGCCTATAGAATGGAAAAAGATCTTGACAAACACTACATCTGACAAAGGATTATTATTCAAAATATATAAATAAATTAAGAACTCAGAGAGCAACACAGCAAACAAACCAAATAAAAACTGTGGCACAGTGCTAAATGAGGAGTTCTCAACAAAGGAATCTCAAATGGCAAAGAAGCATTATCTGTCTGTCTGTCTATCTATCTATCTATCTATCTATCTATCTATCTATCTATCTATCTATCTAATCTGTCTATCATCTACCTATATATCTATCATCAATATATCTATCAACTATCTATGTATCCATCATCTATTTGTATATCTATTCTGTATAAATATACATAGTCCATATTTGTTGTCAGCAATATATTAAAATAAAATGACGTTTTTTGCTGGGAAGAGAATGCGACTGTAGGCCATCTAATTTACCAAGACCAATAAGCTATAAACTACAACTACAACTACAACAAAATTCAGGTCCTCTGCAAGAGCAACAAGGGCTCTTAATGACAGAGGCATATATCCAGCATTTTAAATGTGTATTATGCAGCTAAGTTTAGGAACAGATGTCAGTGTAACTTCTGCCCAGCAGTTGTTTCTACCACATTTCTTCATCATTGTGAAACTGTGTGAAACTGAGCCTTTACCTTTGTCCAAGGTCCATCAACTAATCAGCCTTCATATGACTATTATGAGGATCAAATGACACTTTTAAGACATGTAAAAAGATCCACATTTAGTAATAAGAAAACTCAAATGGTTTTATTGGTATATTTAATAAAAGTTACTATATAACCATATAGTAACTTTTCTTTATTTGTTTCATAAATAAAGCACTTAACATGGTTTCTCAGTATAGTCAGTTATCTAAAATGTAATTGAGGAAATTAAATTGATTCTGATTTTCCAGACTATTGAATTTCTTATTGCTTTTATCAATATATTTTTGGGGGGAAGGGGAATATAGAATTTTTGGTACTGCAAAAAAACATAGTGAGCAGGCCATTAAGAGACACCATTGCTCAGACAATCTATCTGCCAAATGAGACAGGTGCTTGTCTTAGGGTTTTACTGCTGTGAAGAGACACCACAATCAAGGCAACTCTTATAAAAGCAACATTTAATTGGGGCTGGCTGACTGATTCTGAGGATCAGTCCATTTTCCTTATGGCTGGAAGCATGGATAACAATATTCAGGTAGGCATGGTGCTAGAGGAGTGGAAAGTTTTACATCTTGTTCCAAAAGCAAACAGGAGAAGACTGAATTTCTCAGGCAATTTGGAGAAGGGTCTCAATCAAAGCTCACACATCACCACTTACTAAAGAAGGTCACAACTCCTAATAGTGCCACTCCCTGGGCCAAGCCTATTAAAACCACCACAGTACTTATAATGAAAACATAGTCATTCCTTAACTTGGGCTATACTAGAATTTTAATGAGTATATACATTCATTTTACTTTTTCATTAGGCCATCTATTGTATTGAGGAATGATAAGCTGTGATCCCTTTATTCATGAATTGCTTTAAATCAAGGAAATTATTTACTTGCATCTAGGAAAATATTCATTTTCTGGAAAGAATGAGCCTGACAGACTTCAATAGTAATTTGTCACTAGCAGATTTACCATATTAAGAAACTACAATACCAGTTTGGAAGGCAAAGCTAATTACTCTCTCCAAAGCCTTCCTAACTCAGCGAGAACACTTTTGTCTAGAAAATAAGATAACTGGTTTTAAGACTCCTAAAAATTGCTCCTACAACTGCTTCCTAAATTAAACTATAATCCCTGCTTCATTCCAAATGGGTCTCTTTGTAGAATTATGAGAAAACCTTCTGCACTTACATGCTAATATATAATTTAACAAAGTTTGTGCCCCATACAATTTTTCTAATAACTCCAAGAGCCTAACACAGTTCCTTTAACCAGGGCATATAAAGCCCATCAACTTTAAAATTGTCTTTTTCTTTCTTTGTCTCTCTTCTATACCAGCCTAACCTTCCCCATTCTTAGGTTTAAAATGCATTTAGCTCTTAAGACATTTCTCAGGCTTCTTTTATTTTCAGTGTTCCAGAGTCAAGGATTTAATTCTACAAAATATTAAACTTATTTAACTCATATTTGCTTCCCATTTTAAGATAAATCACTGCATTCCACATTTAGATTTTTGTAATAAATAGAATATTGAAGATTTATCTCTTTATTATAATAATACAATATTTTACTTCCATTCATATTTAATATTTTGTCAGTGTGGTGTCTGAGACAGAAACTTTTTATGTAATCCTGGTTATTCTGCTACTGGTTATGTGTTAGAGGTGTTACTTAAAAAAAGTAAATAGTCTTTTATATAATTGTGATTATTACAATGAAATAAAAAAATGAACATATTTTTGGCTAATTTCACAAAGAAGTAGATAGTAGATATATGCACATTCTTGAGGCATAATAAATAGTTTAAATATATTCTATGGCAAGAAGGACAGCACACTACAGCAATCTTAGCAGCTGGAAAACAGAGACAGGAGGAACAGTATCACATGGTTATTCTCCTCTATATTTTGATTTTTGAAGATGTTCAAGACTACATGGGACATTATCTCAAAAAAAAAAAAAGATGTAATGTGTTGTGTTCTCTAGTCTCAAACAGAGAAAATGAGATGACTCTTGAATACAGATTTTGTTTATTATACCCCTGACCAGTAATTTCAAGATGCCATAAAGAGAAGATGGCTTTCTTCAATAAAGACCAGTTTGAAGATCATAAAAATGAAGAAACATACTGCAAGAAAGTGTTGTTAAAACTCATGCACACTATAGAGCCTGATTCATGCAATACTTACTGACATTTGATCAACAATACCTATTCTATTAGTGTCCAATATTTGAAGCAATTACAGTGTCTGACAGTGTTTGGCCACAGGAAGCAGAACCTAGAAGCACATAAAGACAGATGCCTGTTGCCATGAACATTCATAATAGTCACTCCAACTCAGTGTTCAGTATTTAAAATACCATTTCTCGTTGTAAATTACCATAAGCTGGAACAAGAATGTTTATAAATCCTGAAGATTACCAATGTCTTAACTAATGATATCAGAGTATAAGAACATGTTTTTCTCTCACAAGTGTACACATCTAGACTGCAGCTGCTTGTTCAGCACAGCTTCCACATTGTAACTACAGCTGTCCATTTTAAGATGCTTGAGATGACAGGTCTGCCATACTTCATCAGAGGTGCATATTTCTGTAGAATTCAGTTCCTAATATATTGTTTTTCCTACATGCTACACAATAAATATTCATATAATTGGACATGTGCATGCTTACCTCTAGCTGAAAAGTAACTACTACTCAGGCAGCTATGTTTTACCATTGCAGAGAAAAAAATGGGTCAAATTTACATCATTGACATTCTCACATTGGTTTTTGGCATTTCCAAGCCTAGAGGGTTGTCAAACAACAGCCACACCTATTATGAAACATTAGGTCAAAGATGAAGACTTTGTTCCTTGTATTATTGTTGTTAAAATAGATAATTCTCCTAATTAAAACACCCTGACCATATTTATTCCTCTTATATGCCCCCCACTACCACACTACCACACATCTCCTACAGATCCATGCCTTTTCTATCTCCTCTTCAGAATGAAAAGACCTCCAAGAAATGGCCATGAAACAAGACAAAGTAACACACACACACACACACACACACACACACACACACACACAAGCCCTCATATCAAGGCAATACAACATAATACAAATGAAAAGAAAAGTCTCAAAGACAGCCAAAATGCCAGAGATACAGCCACTCCTTCTGTAAGGAGTCACATAAAAAGACAAAAGTAATCAAGTATTATATGTATAGGTGACCAAAGTAAGCCCTGTGCTTCCCACCTCTGTCTCTGTGAACCTATGTGAGCCCTCCATGTAAGATTTGGAGGGCCATGTTCCTCTGGTGTCCTCTATCTCCTCTGACTCCTACAATTCCTTTCTGAAGTGTTCCCAATCTTTAAGAAGAGGAAGCCAAAGCAGACCTCAGATACAGCCTCTGTGCATAATGTCTGTCTGTGAGTCTCTGCATCTCTTCCCATCTGCTGCCAGAAATAGCCTCACCGATGACACCTGGACAAGGTACCAATCTATGAGTACAACAGAATAATATTAGGAAACATTTCCTTGATTTTTTTTTGTTTCTTTTGTTTTTGTTTTTTTGGCAGTCTAGTTTGGGTCTTCCCTAGTTTTCTGGGAAATTCAGTCTTCATTTTCTGGGCATATACACAGTTTAGCACATGGGGTCCTTCTCATTTCTTGGGCCTCAAGTTAAACTAAATATTGGTTGGCCACATCCAAAAGGGCTATGCCACCATTGCTAGAACACATCATGTAGGCAGGAAAAGATTGAAGGTTGAAGGTTTTATGGCTGGGTTGGAATCAGGTCTCTCGTTCTGTAGTCTGTAACGTAGCTTTGATGTGGCAAAAGCAGTAGAACTCTGGGTAAAGGCTACATGCAGGTACCAGCTCTACATTTCTACATTCAATAAGCTGTCCAGGTGTTCTACTAGGGATTTGAACCCACTGTCAGTTTTTGGAGAGTGACTGTCTGTTCTAGCATTAGCTTAGGATATCAGGATTTCCAGAAAACTCCCTCTACCATCAGGTCAAAAAAATGTGAGCCAGTCATACCACCAGATTTCTTGCTGAATCACAAAAGATGGCCTGTCCAAACCCCATATCTACCATTCATCACTGGGGTCACCCTCAGATTCCAGGAAATTTACACTGAACTAGGTTTCCACATGACACTTCCAATTCCATCTGTTTCTGTCAGAATTCTCTACCTTCATCTCCCCGCACCTGATCCTTCCAGTTCCCATTCCCACCTTCCACAAGTACACAGACAAAATTTATGTTATGTTTTCTGCCCAGACAGATTCATGGCCCCTCCACATAACTTCTCTGGGTCTGCAGATTGTAGATTGATTATCATTCACTTAATAGCTAATATCCACTACTAAGTGAGTATGTATTTGTTTTTATGGGTCTGGGTTACCTTAGTTAGGATTATTAATTTTTTTTCTGTGGCATCGATTTGCCTAGAAATTTAAACACAGCTGAGTAATACTTGTTGTGTAAATGCATCATATCTTCTTTATCCATTCTTCAGTTGAGGAACATCTAGTCCTCAGTTTTCCAATTTCTGGCTATTGTGAACAAAGCCACAATGAATACAGTTGAGCAATAGTCCTTGTGGATGAATGGAGCATCCTTTGTGTATAAGTCTAAGAATGACATAGTTGTGTCTTGAGATAGACCAAAACCCAATTTTCTGAGGAACTGTGATATTGATTTCTATAATTGCTATATAAAATTACACTTGCATCAGCAATGGAGAAGTGTTCCCTAGCTTCACCCCCTCACAATCATGAGCTGTCATGCTTAACATTGATCTTAGCCATTCTGATAGACTCAAGGTGGAATGTCAAAGTAGTTTTGATTTGCATTTCCCTGATGACTAGAGATGTTGAACATTTCCTTAAATGCTTCTTAGCCATTTGCAATTCTGCTATTGATGATTCTCAATAGAAGACATTGTTCGTGAATAGCCCTTCATCTATTCCCATGGGCAACCTTGCTGATCTATAATTTATTTGTTGCGTCAACTACTTTCTCTCTATTGGCTTATTTCCTTCTTCATTCTATCCCAACCTAAAATAATCCTTCATTATAATATAATTTCAATCTAGTGTTACCTTCTTCCTCAAATATATTTCCTGAATGGAAATTCACAATAATTACTTCTATATTTTTTTCTTTGATTTTCAGTTTCAGTAAAAAGCCACTTCTTCATTCCCTCAGAGTTTGAAATATTTTATATTCAGCATCTTCTCATTGACCCATCTTGTTCATTAAAAATACTCCTGAAAACTTGAATTCTCCTCCATCTCTCTTTATTTAAATCCAAATTACCATGCACTGTCAATTCTCTCACTGCACCCACCCAATCTTCTCTATTTTCACTGTGTGACAGTTTTTTAAGCCACCCTCTTATCCCTTAGGACTGTTAACACTGCTTCTTATGGGTCTCCTTAAATTTTTTCTTTCCACCTTCTCATCCACCCTCACTCTAAGCAGAGGGTATGTGTGGGACTGTGACTGAGACACCCCTCCTACTATTCCTGTCAGAAGAACATGCAGAATGGATATCTACTTTGTAAAAATAACTCAAAATTGCATAGAAAGACACATTGTTCCATATGGTCCCATTCCATTTGCCAGACACATACAATCTACATTAACTTTTCTACTAAAACATATTTACTAGCTGGCTTTTTCAGAGTGGAAAAATCATTGAAATATTGTCTTGAGAATACCAATTATGATTCATTAATACTTTTCTGCTTTTTTATTAATACTTTTTATTAATTCCTGTGGAAAGTGGTAAAAAAAACCTGTCCCTATTACTTACTTTTTTAGACTTAAATTCAGAAAATTCTAATGTTTTGATGCAATGTTGCAATGGCAAGAGATATATTTTAAGAAAACTGTGTATAATAATGAGACACATTGTAAACTGAGGATGTAGCATCCAGAATTCTATTTGTTGTAACAAAGCTGCTTGTGCTCCTGAAGTAGGGACTAGGATTAGATTTATAAGGCATTTACAGTCATAGGACATGTTGTAAAACATTAGTATCATGAGTAAAAGTTGTAAAAATGAGGTATCAAGAGATTATTTCAATGGACTAATAGTCTTAATTTTATGAAGGAGAGTAAATGCACAATCTGCAACCCTACAGACACAAACCAAGAGGAAGGCAACAATTGCCTGACACAGCATTTATGAAGCCAATGGCAAGGGCAAACTTGGTTAAAAAAATATACAATAAAGAATATACTTACTTTACTTACATATACTTACTGCTTTGGTTGCTTTTTGTTTTGTTCTGTTTTGTTTTATTTTTCTTATCAAGGAAGAATAGTATCTATAACATTTTCTTGTTGTCTTTCACAAATTTCTGGGTAATGAATAGACATGGTGCCCATCCAAGCAATATGTAGAGAAACAAGAAACTAGGTTACTATACACATTCTGTGCCAATGGTACTTTGTTGAAGCCAGTAATAATTGGCTTCTTCAGTATAACAGAGAAATTATTTAATGAGAAGATTAACCTTGAAAGCAACTGAGTATTTATTCAAATTAAGTGTACAAATTTTGTTTGAAAGTATTTAGTAGTGGATGTGTATCTATATATAGTGTATATATTTGTGTGTATGTGTTTATGTGCATATTTCAGTTTATGAATATTTGTGTATATATGTGTATGTATATACACAAACATGTTCTATGTATACAATATGAAAAGGAAGATAAAAGGCACATGAATAGTAAAAATAAAAGTTATGTTTTTCATACTTGCAGATGACAGGATACTATACTTAAATGTTCACAAAAATTGCTACATAAACACACAGTTACAAACTGACAAACTAAGCAAAATATCACAAAAAATACTTTCTGATTGAGGAACTGGTATATGTCAATTATAAATTTACTGAGCAAAAAATATGGAAAATAAGCTCATTGATGACAACTTCAAAAATAATGCCTAAAATGAAGTTAATCTACTATATAAAAGGTCCATTCAGATCTCTTGAGGACGCCTTTGAATACATCTACAAACCAGATTTCTCCACTTTTTTCTTCCATGCCACAAAGCAGATATCTTAGCCCTTTAGCATACCTTTGTCTTTATATACTGAATTACCTCCACAAGATAAAAAGGCAAGCATCAAAGTACTGAATCCACAAAATTATAGTAAAAGAAAAAGATCCTTTTACTATTAATGTTTATTACAATAGACATTTACTAAATTACAGCAAATGTGTAGAGAGGTGATTGAAAACATGAAAGTGATAATATTATTCTTATTTTGAAGATTCAATTGGTAACTTTAGCTAAATGAAACTTATGTTTGAAATGAGTGGCCAAAGTCATTATCACAAGAACAACAGCAATATAGCCTTCATTTTAAGGTTGTTAGTGTAATACAGTAGAGAATTTCCCACTGAAGTTGCCATTAACATGGAAGAATAATGCCCAGTTTTATTTGTAGAAGATGTCCATTTCATTGCTTTTGTATTAGAATTCAAAAACAGAAAACAAACAAGAAATATTATGCCTTATTAATTTTAATTCAATCCTTACTACATTTGCTGAATAATATAACAGACTGTCTACTCTAATACACATGAAACCAGAATCTAAAAATATTACAGTGGGAAGAGTAATTCTTGGACTTTATCAAAGTTGTCTTAATTTATATTTGCCTTAATTTATTTTTCTTAGTTTATTTATCTTCCCTGTACCTTTGAATGAGTTTGTGAAGTTTGCAGAATTGGTGGTGCAGTGAAGATCAGGTTCCTCCTTCGGGTAATGTCTCACACATACAGTTTTCTCCACTCGTGTATTTTCAGCTTCAACTGTCACAACTGAAAATAAATTAGAAAGTCACCATCTACTGGCTATTGAAGTTCATGAATTAATTGACTTGAATGTTTAGGCTTTCTGTGATCTAAGCTATTTTCTCAGTAATACTGTGATTTACCTGACATTAAAGGGCAAACTGAGCAATGAGCTTCTGGTGCTACATTCACATGCCAAGGCACTATAATGACAATGAGTGGCATTAATTGCAGTTGGGATATTTACATAGCAGCAGGCTGCAAATATAACATTTTGGGATATACCAAATGTCAGATATTACTATCATACTCACACCAGTGGGAGATATAATAATTTCATCCCATCCAGCTGATATAGTTTAAAACTATTGACATTTCAGAAGAAGTAAGAAAAAAATCTGAATGTAGAGCCCAAGAATTTTAATTGGTATACAATCTGCCTTTAGAGCATACCTTTCCTAATCCCTTCATTACAAAAGGAGAAAATGAGAACATTTTTTTAAATTGTATTTAATCTTTTTTATTTAATACACTCTAGATTTTATCCCCCTCCCGATCTACCTTCTGATTTTTCCCTATCCCATATCTCCTTCCCAACCCCTGTCTCCATGAGGATGTTTCCACACACACTCCCACACCCACCCTCCAACCCCCACTGGACCAGACCTCTAAACTCCATTGAGCCTCCATTCTCTTGAGGGTTGGGTGAATCTTCTTTGACTGAACACAGACTAGGCAGTCATCTGTGTTGGGGGTCCCATACCAGCTGATGTATGCTGCCTGGTTGGTGATCCAGTGTCAGAGAGATTTCAAGGGTCCAGGTTAACTGAGACTGCTGGTCCTTCTACAGGTTCGCTCTACTCTTCAGCCTCTTCCAACTTTTCCCTAATTCAACCACAGGAGTCAGCAGCTTCTATCCATTGGTTGGATGAAAATATTTTAATATTCAGTATTTTTTGAAGATAGAGACTAAATGGCAAGTGCATGTAAATTTCTAGGAAAATATAAACCATGCTTCACATAATTCATGTTTTTGTTATCATAACTTTAGCATGAAGAAACACTGTGATTAAGAATATTTGTATGAAAAATTTGAATTTGTCATTAAAGGCATTTGTCCTCTGTCACTCCTGGGTTTTATTTTCACATATTCATTTTAATGCATGCAAAATACTTTTTTGTTTCTGGAAGAACAGAGGTGAAGTCCCACATTGGCTGAACTGTCTGTTAAGCCCTTAATTGACTTCAGAAATTATTTATCTGATATCTTTCATTGCAATCATTTGGAACTTTTTACTTTGCCATTACTTTTTTTCTTTTTCTTCCTTCCTTCCTTCCTTCCTTCCTTCCTTCCTTCCTTCCTTCCTTCCTTCCTTCCTTCTTTCCTCCCTCCCTCCCTCCCTCCCTCCTTCCCTCTCTCCTCTTTTCCTTCATTTTTTTCAGACATCTTTCTATTATATAGTACTGGCTGTATGTTTTTCAGGGCAGCCTCAAATTCAGAGTTCAACAGGCCTGTGTCTCCTAAGTAATGACCTAAAAGGCATGCAATATGAGGCCTCTGTTTTTTCTCAAATTCTGAGTTTGAATCCTGTGAGTGTCTAAGTATAGTTACTTCCTTATTTCTGTGCAATAGATAGCACATAGTAGGAAAACAATGTCTGGAGTACTATTTTAGGTGGTGTGTCAGTATTCCTAGCAGATTAAGGGAATGTAAAAGTAAGTTATTAGAATCTAGCATCATGTATGTGTTGTTCCCCATGACTGTGATATTTTAATCTCTCACAATTATTAACTTGTTAGCAAGTGAGCTGGATTTCTTTCTGGAGTAGTGTGTGATATATGCTATCTTAGTCAAGAAACTGGCTAGTTTGAATATAGTACAAGAAAAAGACTGATTTTCTTGCATTATTTAGACTATTCTTAACAAGTCTATACATGTCTCTTCCCTGAAAATATGACCTTACATTTGAGTTAGCCCAGGAACATCAAATTTCTTTCCTGTGCTAAGTATCTATGACTTGCTCCATCTCTTCTGTCTCTGTGTAGAAATTCTCTGATTTTGAGAGCTAATGTGATTAAATTAGAGCTATCTGGATCATCCAGGATCATCTCCCCATTTTCAAGCCTATAAATAAAATTACATCTACAGATTCCCTTTTGCACAGTAATGCTATCTATTTGCGGGTTCCGGGGATTAAGGTATGGACAGTTTGAGGGGATGTTCTGCCTATTACACCAAGTAATCTCCTTTCTGCCTTCTCTAACTAATACATTGTTGAAAGAAAAGAAAATCCGAGCACCGAAGCTTAAAGCCCAGACATCTATAATACTGCAGTATACATGGTCTTGAATGTACTGGCATGGGATGCTTAAAATATCTCTGAAACTGGCTGTAACTAAAATGTTCTCAAATAAACATATTATTTTGCAATTATATTACAAACTATTTATGACACAGAATGGGTCCTTCTATTGATGTAAAATGTACCAAATTACTGTTAGTTTGACAAAACATTAAGATGTCTGTGATGATGGAAGTATCATCATTTACAGGAGTTATTGTTAGTCAACATAATAATAATAATAATAATAATAATAATAATAATAATAATAATAAATAGTTAACAACTTGCTGTTAATTATGAAACAGTTAGAAATGAGTGATAAAGAAAACTATAAATGCACTAAAGAAAAACAACTGAAAACACAGTACCTGCATGGCCTTTGAAATTACCCTCCTGTCTGGTGAGACATGTCTTTAGTACTTTTTCTTTTGAATTGTACTGGTCAAGGCTCCTTAATGTAAGTGAAGCCTTGGATCCTAGAATGGACATATTTTAGTTATCTCAGGGCCAACCCCTCCAATTTATAGGGCATTTCTGAACATTTTTTCCTCTAAGTTTTAAAAAGAAAATATACTTAAAAATAAAGGATTTCTGCCACCCTGTCCACATTGAAGAGTTATGATACACAGTATAACTCTTTAGGAGAACATGGTCATAGTTTGCAACTTCTACAACCATACAAATAATTTATCCCTATGCTCTATATTCTCCTGTTTATTTACTAAGTCTTGATATTTCAGTTGCATTCTCTGTATCCTTTTGAAAAATATTACTGAGACTAACAGTTCTCAATTCTCAATTATTTAGCACATAATCTAACAATGCAATCCCAGATAACTTTGGGCATAAAGCACTTCCATTTTATTTATGTTTAATTAAGTAAGGGAAAGTGGAAAATTAATACAAATCACGGAGCCATTTCTCATATGTAAATGACCTTCTACAAATTTTGTAGACTACTTAGCAATCTTAAGTCCAAGCAAAACATGGTAAAGTATATCAACTAGTCACAATTCCCCTTGAAAATCCATTCTACCTTTTAACAATGACATCGAAAATGTTTATCTAAGTTTCTATGTTGAAGGCTTGCATACCAACTAGGGGAAGTCTAGGAAAGTAAGAGAGATTTTAAGTAGTGAGAATAGAAGCATGCCATGTCATTGGCAAGATCTTCAAAGTGATTTGGGGATCCTGGTGTGACCTTCCTCTCTGACTCTGCAATGTGAAGTGAGCATCCTTCACTACTCTTTATTAAAATAGCCATGATCTGCTGCCCCATTCATTATGGACTACGATTTCTGAAAGTGTGAGTCAAATATATCTATTCTTTGTTAAGTTGTTATTTGCTGAAATCCTGTCACAGTGATAGAAATCTACAACCTCAATTCCACCACACAGTCCTTCCCCTAAACATATCTTCATAAGTTTGAACAATATTAAAATAGAGGGACTTGACTAGAAAATGAAATAAACTTACTTCACCCTGAATTATTTAGTATATGTTTAGCAAGGTAAAATCTACCTCTATGATTTCAATGTTTGTTTAAGAGCACAAAGTACAGAATTCAATACATTAATATTGGTGTCAGGACATGCAAATATCATTATGAACTTTGGTTTTCTAATAGATATAAACATCTGCTTAAAGTTGCACAGTAACTCCTGACAAATGTCAGGTCAATAGTGAAAAGTAGGGATGGAGAGATATCTCAGCAGTTAAGAGCACTGGCTGCTCTTCCAGAGGTCCTGAGTTCAATTCCCAGTAACCACATGGTGGCTTACAATCATCAGTAAAGTGATCTAATGCCCTCTTCTGGTGTGTCTGAAGACAGACATAGTAAAGTCACATGCATAAAGTAAATAAATAAATATTTAAGTAAAAGAGTGAAAAACGAAGTTTTTTCCATACTGCATTCACATTTTCATTCATTACTGTACATAAATGAACAATACAGGAAAATGAAAGTTTTCCTTTTATTTTACTTAAAAATTTTACTTTTTTTCTCCCAAGGCAAAAAGAAGTTATCACACTAAATTTCATATTTTTTAATGCTGTTGAATGGACATTTATTGAACTGAACAAGTCGTTGTTTTATAGAAGTCAATAATCACATGTGATGTTGTATCACTGTGGGAAAAAATTAATGGTGTGTCTCTTATCAGTTTGTAGAATCCTTACCAATCTCTCATTTACAAAAATAATATATTAATGATTTTTCTAAATGAGGTTAATAACCAAAAATTATTCTCTCAGTTGTCTCTTAGGAAAACATCATCTGTACAGGCAAGGAAAAGTGTGTTAGAGCCAGAAGTTATGGATGACTACAAAGAAGCACTGTCTTCCAGAAACAACTCAAAGAGGCTTGGCAGCACACACAACACCTGCACAGGTTTAAGCCAGAATTCTGGAACATATATTAATTATAAATCTTAGCTTTAATATCAAATTAGGTGGGAGTTTTCAAATGGCTCAGAGTCACTGATTTTATTGTGTTGATGTTGGCTATCCATCCATCTTTTTGTATGTCTAACATCCATCTATCTATCTATGTATCTATGTATCTATGTATCTATCTATCTATCTATCTATCTATCTATCTATCTATCTATCTATCTATCTATCTGTATGTATGTATGTATTTGACAAAGAGAGGTGTGTTGAGTATTTTGCTTTCTGTTATTAGTGTGTGTACTGGCAGTCTGGGGGTAAATTTGTGTGGGCTTTCTTATTTTTATTTATTTCTTTTCATTCTTGTTTTCACTTTTAGTTTTTACACAGAGGAAAAGAACAAAGTCGAGTAGATAGAGAGGTGAAAATGATGGGGGAAAATTAGGGGACAGGAAAGCATGATGAAAATATATCAAAAATTGTTTTCAATTAAATAAAGAATAATAATGCCAAAATTAAAATGAAGGGTTCTTTAAAATTAAAGCTCTAGTTTAAGGTTAAAAAGAAAAACAACACATGATATGAGTGTATTATTGTCTAACACCAATTATAAAATTTACACTCATCAACAGTTAAATAGTATTCTTTTTTTAAATTGATGATAGATTCTTCTCTCGTACACTGTATTCCTCTTATAATTTTTCTAACTTCCATTCCTCCCAGCCCCCTCCACCTCTCCTCTCCTCCAGATACAGTCCATGTCTGTCTCCTCTTCGGAAAAGACCAGGCCTCTAAGAGACTATAGCCAGACATGACAAAATAATATACACTAAGACATGGCAATGCAATAGGAGGAAATGAGTCCCAACATCAGGCAAAATAGCTAAAAATACACTATGTCCCTCTGTTAGGATTCTCACGGGAACATTGAGCTAAGAGCCATACATGTACACAGAGGACATGATGCAGACCCATGTAGGCCCTGTCATTGCTGCTTCAGTCTCTGGGAGCACATAGGAGCCCTGCTTAGTTGATTTGGTGGGAGATATGATTGATCCTTTTGTCCTTCATTTTCTGACTCCTACAATCTTTCTTCCTTCTTTTCCAAGGGATTCCTTTATCTTTGAGAGGAGAGTCCCAATGGAGACCTCCAATTTAGACTCTCTGCACAATGTCTGAGTGTGAGTTTCAAAATTACTCTTAATGATACATCTTACGAATTCAAATCCATGATTTAATACCTCCATATTATGATTATTCTCTGAAATTAGTAGAAATATTTGTCTTTTAACACTATGGACCCTTATGAATGCTCATTTTTCTAAATCTTAAAAACATTTCCTTATTAATATGCTCATGTTCCTTTTTTCTTTTGAATTAATATTAATTTCATCATTATCTGCAATCTATTAGTAATAATAATATAGTACTCACTTTTAGCCTGCTTCCATGGATCAACAACAAAATGTGCGTGACAGGAAGCCATGTGCGTGTTTTACATTGACTGAAGCTCTATTTACATTTGCTGATTTTCCATCTAAGACTTGATTTAAGTTAATTGAGTGGTGTAAAGACACAGGTAAAATGTAGACATGATCCAGTATTTTGGTTCAGTATTGAATTTATTTCTGAAAAATATTCTAATATTGTATTTTGATATGGGTTGAAGCAATGATCAATTAAGATAAAAATTCAAAAACCATAATTCACAACTCTGGGAAAATATGTTAATGAAACAAAAGAAATCCATGCAAAACAGATCAAACAAATGTACTTAACAACAAATTGTCTTTATTAAGAATATATAAAAAAGTAAAAAAATAGAAATTGTAGAATTTTATTAGTTTTATTTTTGATTTTTTTTTTTTTTTTTTTTTTTTTTTTTTTTTTGAATGAAGGCTGTGGTCAAAAGATAATTCAGTTTGGAATAGTATAAATATCGTTTTGATTTTGATTGACTTAATACTACTTTGAACTACTATTAGAGAATTGACACTTCAAAACCTGACTGTCATGCTGTTTAGACATGGTTTTATATAATTCCCTAAGATTTGCTTGAACAATCTAAGTAGAAGCAAGAAATGCCTTGCAATCGCAGGTAGGTAAATGTGATCGTCATTAACTCTGACACGAGCATGTATAGTAAATATGTCTATTGTTATTATAATTAAGTCTTTGAAAACAGACAGAAAATCACACACTAAGTGAGGAACATGTGCTTATTAATTTGATATATTGGCCATCTTTTTGCAATATGATATTACTAAAAGCTCAGAAGGTATTGCTTGTTAGAAATTGAAATCAGGTTGATATTTAAGAACTAGATTATTGAGAAACATTAAGGAAGGACATAAAACATGTTTGGCCTACATGACGATTTTACCACATGCTTTTGCAATACAACAATTTTAATATACAGACTGTTAAAGCATCACAGAATTCACTATAAGTTTTGGTTTACTGGAGCTACAGGAATTCACAAACTTATAGCTTATTTTGAGCAACAACAATTAAGATACAGAAATAGGTATCACTATGTAATCTGATGAGTAGATTTCCTGACAAACAAATACATAAGAAGTTAAAAATCAGGCAGTAGCTTATGTCAATTTGAACTAATCAACTGTTTATCTGCAGGAGACTAGATACTAGAAGTAATGAAAAAATACCCCGATTGATACAAACAGCCTTCCTCTTTGATATTAAAACTAAGTACAAAAGCAAGGATTCAAATATTTTTATATATTTTAAAGTCTTATAATTACATATTTACAAATATATTATTATCTAATAAAATGCATATTATATGCAAACTTTAAAATTGTCATTTTCAGTTTCAATTACAGAAACAAGAGAGGTGAGATTCTAAGAACTGGGGAATTACCAACATCTTCAGATTTCTGATGCCATGCTACTGTAAACTATGATAATTTTTAAAATTCACATATTTCTTCACTTGGATATTATGGCAATAAGCACAATAAAGCAAATTTTGTATTTTTATGATGACTTGAATAAGAATGTTTCCCTTAAGTTTATCTATTTGAATTCATGATTTACAGCTAGTGGAACTGTTTGTGAAGGTGTTGGCATTATGGCCTTGTTGGAGGAAGTGTGTCAGTGTCTGTGGGCTTTCAGAAGATTTACTCCACTACTGTTACTTCTCAGTGCCTCCTACTTGGAGAGGATAATATAAACTCTCAGGTGTTCAAATGCCATGACCTTGCTCTGATATCATGGACTCTACCATTCTTAGAATGTACACCAAAATTAATCACATTTTTATTTAAATCTGTTGCCTTACTCATGGTGTCTCACCACAGCAATAGAAAAGTAACTAAGGTAATTCCTATGACAATTACAGTATTGCTAAACACAGTAGATTAGTAAATTATAAAATAGATCACAATAATAGATTTGGAAAAAAATCAAAATTTCATTTATCAAATCAAAATAAAAATACCATTATACTTAGAATGTCTGAGGTAGAAATCTTTGTAGAAACTTCTGAGCCAGGTGCATAGTCTGGATTCTATAACATGGAATCCATTCTCAAACATGATTGAGTTCAGAAACTATCCTTTTGAAATGTCTGCAAATATATAAAGTAACAGTGGAAAGGATATATAAATAAAGCCAAAACTAATGTAAAATCATTAAAATAGAAAATAATTCAGTTTAGTAAAAGGAGAAGATTTTTCAAGAAATTCTTTTGAATATAGCTACTTTTCATTTTAAAATTTGTGTGCTGTGATAAATACCATGACCAAAAGTTTCCTGACAGAAACTCAAGCAGGAACTAAAGCCAAAACCATGGAAAACATTGCTTATTTGTTTGCTTCCTGACTTACAGTCAGCTAGTTTTCATGAAGAGCTAATGTCCTCTTGCCTAGGAAGGACAGTGCCATTCACACAGGGACAGGCCCAACCACACTAATCATGCATCAAGACAGTTACTTGTCAAGACAGACAAGTCCACAGACACTCTGAAAAATTTTTTCTTCAATTACAGTTCCTTATTACTAGATAACTCTTGCATGTGACAAATTGACAATAAAACTCAGCAGCACAATCACATGACACATGAAATGCGGTAACTTTTAATTTTAGGTTTATATATCGTTATTTGCTTATTTTTTTATATGATGTCTTAGTGTTTTGTCTTCATGTATACTTACTTGGTCAAGAGTCAGAAGAGAGCATCAGATTCCTTGAAACTAGATACAGGGATGATTGTGTTTTACTGTGTGTGTGCAGATAATTGAAAACAGGTCTTTGTAAAAGCAGCAAGGGCTCTTAACCAGTCCATCATCTTTCCAGTCCAAATTAATTTTAAAACTAAGGAGTTTGTTTCTAATGCTGTGAGGCTTCTTTCTCTACTCACTTATTCAAGAATACTTTTTGTTTTCTACTATGTACCTTTTTTTTTTATTATAATTTGAAATTAGAAAGTCATTCCAGCATGGTTAAATCATGGCTTAATGCTAATCAACCTTCAGCCAGTATACTATAGATATTCTCTCTGCACTATGACAATCCCACTTTTTCTTTTTTAAACACACGCATGTGTACCTCATACTACACACATATACACAAACAAGCACATATATAAACACACACATGAACACATGAGAGAGAGAGAGAGAGAGAGAGAGAGAGAGAGAGAGAGAGAGAGAGAGAGAGGAAGCAAGGGAGAGGAAGAGTGGGAGAGGGAGAGAGTGAGAGCACTTTATTTTAGGTTTTATTGCTTTTTTTTGTTTGTTTTATCCTGTTTGCAAGTTTGCAAATTATCCATAGCCATTTGCAGCTTAACAATTATTGGCCATTTTACCTTTCTGATTTTATAGGGAAACTGCTACAATAAAAATTCTAGAATTCATCCAGTTCAAATAAGCAATTAGCTATTCCATATCTAAACCAAAAAAAAATCATGGATTGATACCATGAATTTCTTTTTTAATAGTCATGTAGAACATTCAAACCTTTGAAGGAAGGAAAATCAAAGTCACCGCGAATTTTCTAAATAATGTCCTTGAAAAAAGACAGAAATTTCAGAATGAATGACAGGTTTTGCTGTACATTCAGAAACTTCTAAATTTCTTTACAGAGTACAGAAAGTGCTTTCTGAGAAACCTCAAGTTGATTAGGTTTGTTGTTTTTTTGTTGTTGTTGTTTTGTTTTGTTTTGTTTTTTCAAGACAGGGTTTCTCTTTATAGCCCTGGCTGTCCTGGAATTCACTCTGTAGACCAGGCTGGCCTCGAACTCAGAAATCCCCCTGCCTCTGCCTCCCAAGTGCTGGGATTAAAGGTGTGCTCCACCACTGCCTGGCTTGATTAGGTTTTTTACATCCAGGAAACATATGGGATGATTTTCACCTACAGGCATCAAAACACTATAGACTATAATACAAATAGCACTTTCATATTTAAGGTATCCACTACTGAATTCAGAAAGCTCTTTCATTTAATAGAAACAGACAAATCTAAAAGGTTGGTAGTTTTAAAATACATAATCACAAACTATTACCATTTTGGATGATTCCAGCACTGCACAGTAAACAGTTGCTTAGATCATGGAAGTAACTTATAAAGAAAGCAGTTCATTAGAATAAAGCGCCCTGTTAGCCCAAAAGTAAGACAGAGTGAACAGGGCAACTGCTTGACATCTTCAAACATATCTGTGAGATGATTTTCCATCTAGATTGGTAAAGAGTCTAGATTACAGAATATTTTAAGATAAAATTTTCAAGTGGCAATTGTAGGGAAGACCTAGGGCCCCGAGAGCTGGCAGGATGTCTGGACCTGGGTGTCTAACCAGAATCTGTATGGACTGGACAAATGTGTGCATATCTTAGGATGTATGTGGTCATCTGTAGAGATTGGGATGAAGGAATAGCAGAAAGTCAATTGTTTAAAAATACAATCTAAAAAAATAACATGTATGCATGCTTTACATGCTTAATAGAAAAGTCAAAACTGCAAAATACTAGTTAGAAAGAATAAGTATGTATGTGTAAGATTTGCTTTACATATGGAAAAAATACATATGAGCTCTCACTTTTGTTTTCCTTTTTTGAGCATACACAAGCAAAAGAAAGCCCAAGGGCAGGTAGATTAAATTATGAAAATGGAATGACAGAGAAAAATAAAACTCAAATGGCTTAAGCAAGCAAATTTAAATGCCTTTCTGTGTTCTTAAAAACAGATTTAACTTTGAGTATTGTTTACTCACTTCCTCTGGGAGTTTGTTTGTTGCTAGTTGTTTATATTTTTTTACTAAGTAAAAGTTTTGTCTGTGTTTTTTTTAATTTTTATTTAAATAGGTAAATCTTTTTAGATGTATCCTCCAAAAGGTGTCTCTTAATATAGCCAGTCACGTGACCATAGCTTTTTGCCAGGGTATATTGGCATGGGTGATGAGTCTTTTCCTTTAGACTGTTCAAAGCCATCTGCTAGAATTGGGTGGGTTTTTTTTTCCATTTTGTTCCTGTTAATTCAACAGTTTAACATGGAATGATTTGGAATCTGTCACTAAACTGAGTGGATATCATAGTTCACAATCCTAAAACCCCTGCTCATTTTATGTATTTTCCCACATTTTCAATATAAATTTTCTACAAATGTAATTTGCACAGGAAGATAAGTCAGCATGCTGAGCTCCTGGTATAAGTATGCATATAATCTGAGGGGATGTCGGCTGGCACAAAGCTGCCAGGTTGTTATAGTCCTTTATAAAACATCATCTGAAGTGATATCACCTAATCCGACAGTGTCACTTGATGCTCAACTGTCACTTACTTAAAGAATTTGGTGTGGTTTTAACTGAGCAGCGACAACTCTATATACTCATGCAAGTGACATTTCTCTTCCATGAAATAACATTTATCAGTACTTTATTCTGTTGCTTTTTCTATCTCTTTAATTATTGTTTGCTGTACAGTTTTTCTTAGTATTTCGCAACTTTCTGCTTTTGAATCGCAAATGATACATTAAATATAGGATTAATTTTAATTGGTAAGTGGCACTTACAAGAGTTTTAAAATTAAAATGTTGAGTAAAGCATATAACATAGCACACATTTCAGAAATAAAGAATAATGTCTGCAAAAGTGTCCATCGTTATAACTTTTTACAAGCATTAATAAAACAAGCAGTAATTACAGCTTTTTCTGGTCTTTGTACATATCTCTACACATAAAGTATGTGCCATCAAAGTCTGAATTTGATCTCTAAACTCCACTTGAAGTAAATTAATCATGGTGATATTTACTTATTATCCCAGTGTTGTGAAGGCAGAGACAGGTTCACTTCCTTGTGCTCGCCACGCAATCAGACTAGACTACTCAATGGGCTGCAGGCCTATGAGAGATGCTATCAAGTAACAAGGTGTACAGAGACTGATGACCTGACATGCATGTTGTCTCTGTTCTTTAAGTGAGCACACACGGATACACACACACACACACACACACACACACACAGCAGATAAATATATTTACTTTTAAAGGACACAAATCTATTAAATAAAGGTGAGGAAGAAAATCTATGGGCTACAAGTATAAGACATTATACTGTAAAACATTGTCTCTACTTTCAGACTTGCACGATTTCCATTTTCCAAACTCTCACGTAAATGGAATTCTCCTTATGTTCTTTTTGGGTGGCCTCCTTGTCAAGATATTCTAATTTTACTACATTGGAGAATGTTTCACTCATTTACCTGAAGAATATTGCCCATTTTCATGAGCACAAAATAATGATATCTATCATTTGTTGATGCATAGATTGTATCTAGTCCTTGTCTATCACAAACACTGAACTCAGAAATTTTAGCATTCATGTTTCTATATGGAAAAAAAATCTACCTAGTGCTTGAACAGATTTATTTTTGTTTTTATTTATTTATTTATTTATTTATTTATTTATTTATTTATTGTATATGAGTACACTTTAGCTGCCTCCAGACACACCAGAGGAAGGCATCTGGGAATTGAACTCAGGACCTTTGGAAGAGCAGTCAGTGCTCTTAACCACTGAGCCATCTTTCCAGCACCTTGAACACATTTGTAATTCTTGTGTTAGTTGAATTAGGAGAATTTACAGATTGAAAACAAGATGGCCTAAAGGTTATTTCAAGGCAGTTGTAGGTCATTAAAAAAGGATTGCAGTCCAAAAAAAAGAAAAAGAAACAAATCAATGATAAAACACTAACAAAAATAAAAAGAATAATTATAATCTGTTTTTATTTCTCTTCATAAGACATCTAGAAATATAATTGCATTATGATGCAATTCATTGTGTTTAGGCACCTGAGAAAGTTGCTGTCTGCTTCACAACCAAGGACTACAATTCACATTTGCTAGTGCTGACTGCTAGTTCTCAATTCTCACAGCCATGCCATTTTTCAGTCTTCTAACTATATGGACCTCCCTCTTCCAGATGTTATGGTGGGACAAAGTTTGATGTCATCTATTTTGTCTGTCTTTCAGTGTTTTTTTTCTAATATATTTAGCATCATATCTGAGACTAAATTTTAACTGCATCAAAACCGTAGTCACAATATATGCATTTCAGTTTTTTCTTGACTTTTCGTTATTCATTACATAACAATTCACTTTAAACTAGTATTTTGTGTATGGTTATGTTGTAATAGCCAAATTTTATTTTGTTGCTTAAAATTACCCAATGTTTCCTTGATAAAAATATATTCTTTGGCGATTGTTTTCTTCCTTTAAGATTGCATTTGTTGTGTTAATAGTATGCTTCATGTTCATAAAACCTTGTTTTAATATGTTATACATGATTTCCACAGTTTTCCTTGTTCAGAAAAACGTTTATAATATTTATTCGTCCTAGCTTGGATTACTGCATCTATTTTTTTACTCCAAAACCATGTTTTCTGCAGTATTAATGAACACTTTTATGTACACATGAATCTCAAAGACTTGTTGCATGTGGAAATTTATTATGGCTAACAGCTACACAAAATGTTAAACGCCTTTGATTTCACAGTACTTCGAACTTATTGTAATTCATTCTGTTGCAAAAGAACAGGATTTCCTGCAAAGAAAATTCTCTAACTTGATCCTGTTAATGTGAACCATGTGGATCTTACTGGATGTTCACTGAATTGTTTCTTACGATGTTCTCAAATATCAGGAGATTGAAATTAAGTGTAACATGGTGTCCAATGTTCAAACCTCAGTAACGGGAGAGTAAGTTTTGAAATTAAAATGTTTCCATGACAGAATAACAATCACAATTGATGATAACCTATGAATACCTGTGTTGAAATTAAGGTAGTATATGGATAGTTAATTAAGAAAAAGGTAAGACATTAATATTTATAAGCACATATCCAGTTTCTTACCACAAACAGCACCATTAGATAATTTACACATAATCCATCTTGTACTGATATTTTGAAAGAAAACATATTCTCATCATTTTATTTTAATTAGTTTGAAATTATAGCTTTAATAAGACATAGACTTATTTAAAATTGTTTATATGCAGTTCTGTTTTGCATTTTGCTACATAAGTTTTTTTTTCTCTTGCTCTTTATAGTTTCCTATGACAGGATTACTAATTAACTTGAGGACAGAAAACACAAAAACTCATAATTTCTTAATGATAAATGTTTCTTTACTCATATGTACAATTATTATCTTTATCAAATTATCTTTATCAAAGGGAGAGGGATGCAATGAAAATCAGGACATGTCTCCTCTGGAGAGGGAAAAGGCTTATAGAATATGTATAAAAATAATGAACAGAGTTTTTGGCTACCTGTAGTAATTCCAACCCAGGCAAAACATATTTGTGGATTAAAATGTACAGTGCTTCTTGGTTTCCTGATAGTAATTTAGTTTCAGCTTTTACTTCTGAGTCTTCAACCTTCATTATGTTCTTTCATTTCAGTTTTTACTTGTATAATAATAATTTCAGGGAAGTGTCCTGTACTTCTTTTTCAAATACATATTAATGTCTTCCTCTAGGAACTGACAGGGTTCATGTTAGTTCTCGTGCTAAAGAGAATAAATGGCACCAGCAATGAAGAGCAGAGAGGAGGTTGTAGAAAGAGAAAATTTTTGGAGAATAAAAAGAGGTGAAAAGACAGCACAGATGTATTTGGTAGAAGATACCAAATTTTTATTAATAGCCAATAGTCAAACACAGTGCTCTTCCCTGTAATGGATATCAGCCCATATGTCTTTAATTCAAAATCATACTGATTTACAAATTTTGTTTGAGTTTATCTCTGTTAAAGCCTTGGTATCCAGTGGCTGCAGACTCCTCATAAGTAATAGTTTACTATTACTTTTGTAAACACCTTAACATTTTAGTTGTACTTTTTAATTAGCACATAGCTATAAAAAGTAGAGCATTTTGAGATTAATAATTAATATGCCTTTACTTTGATTTATAGACACAACCTCATTGGGACAAAGTCTTTTGTATATTAGGATAAATTTATAGAAAACAGAAGAACTCTAAAAGTTTTAAATAACATAAATGTTATTATATTTTATTTTTCATCTTCAATTTTTAGAGTTTGCACTAGATTTTTACTTACTTCATTTGAACGTTTTGACTAAGTTAATTTCAACCATTCTCAGATACAGCTTATAACATTTTCAAATATTTCAATAACTTAATATTTTAACACCCAATATAACAATTTACTTAAGTGTATTAAGTAATTTAATAAATATCCATTCAGTAAATGAAAATAGGGTCACATGAGTGGCAATACATATCATACAAATTATTGAAGACATCATAGAGTAAACATCACTCCAAGTAGATTTCTAGTTTCCCCACAAACATTCAAACACACACACACACACACACACACACACACACACACACACCATTGCATATACATGGATGAGCACATGTACACAGACCTATAGCCAACTGTGTTTTTCAAAAAGTTCTACAACATATAAAAGGAGAACAAATTGATCATCTACCTGAAGAAGAATCAATCTAGATATTTCACATTAAAAATAATAACTCAAAATTGTACATACACCTAAATTTAAATTATAAACCCTTGAAAAATAACCTGGAAATTCAAGGAAAAAATTAGTCATTGAAATCGATAAGACTAAACTTGTTATTTGCATGTATGTTTCCCAGTGTCAAAGACATTCAATCAGTGTCATAGCTGGCTCAGCGCCTTCATATTAATTGTTGCTTTATATCAAGTTTTCTAGAATTGAACTGCCAGAAAGAATTCCATAGGATGAGCAGATAAAGAAACTGTGGTGCACATATAGAGTGGTATACTACTGAGCCAGGAAAGGCAATGAAATCTTTGTGTTACTGTCACAGCAGAGACAGATGTGGGTATTATTATGTTAAAGGGTGTAGGGCCATGAAAGGGGTCTTGGTTTTTGGTAGATGTGCTGGCTGGAAGTAGCCCGGAGACCCTGCAAGAGATAGCATGTATTCCACCGTGCTCCAAGAATCTAGGCTCCTAACATGTGGCGTGGAACTCCATTAACTTGCACTGTTCAGTTACGTTGGGCAAGGCTCCTACCAGCCCCTCCACAAATAGAGGACTCAGCTTACTACAGGCCTCAGCTTCAAGAGATTTATACACTAATGAGATACCTGAAGGCCAGAGCGCCAGAGTGCTTAGCCAGTTAAGCATTCTTCCTCAGACCCTCCCCCTTTCTCCCTCCCTATTTAACTCAGGTCTGCCCGGAGTTTCAAGGGGGTGGGGTGCATCCAGATCCAGCTACCATCTGCCATGAAAATAAATATCTTAAACCCATGGACTCCACGTGTCTTTTGGGGCCCTTCCCTGCATTATAGCCACAGGGACCTGCAAAAGAGTATAATCCATTCAAAGAAAACAAAGGCGATAGAATCTTACTAAAAAAAAAAAAAAGAAAGAAAGAAAGAAAGAAAGAAAGAAAGAAAGAAAGAAGGAAAGAAGGAAAGAAGGAAAGAAAAAGAAAAAAGAAAAGAAAAGCTGACACCAATGAGAGTAAAAGTATACCTATGCTTATCTGTGTATGTGACCAGCAGACAAGTTATAGGGAAGAGTAAAACTGAAAAATGAGAACAACTTGTAATTAGATTGAAATAGGTGATTTCACTGTGCTAGTTACAGTAAAATGCACATGTAAGGCACATGAAACAAACATTAAAAGTATTTCAGGTATTACAATGAATAACTGCTAAGTCTGAGAGAAGATAGATATTGTTTAGCCACATCTAAGCAATATACCTTATACATACATCACTGTATTATCACATGATACCCCCACTAATGTGTACAAAGCCTGAAGTAAAAATGCACATTAAGAGATGGAGCGATTTGTCTGCGGTGCAGGGAAGGGAGGGAGGAGGCAGAGATTCCTTCCCCTTCCCATTTTTTCTTACTCTTTGCAGTAGGATCATGAGAGCAGGAAAGCTATCCCTGCCCCTCACTTGTTGCCTCAGAGCAGTCTCTGCAGGTTGCCTGATCACCACAATAGACCTAGCTCTGATGGCTTGTGCTGGGATGAGCCAGTCTTGAGTATACTTGAGAGAAACGATTCTGCTCCTTGCTGGATGAACAGCATTGGATGGGTCAGCCAGGGCAAGGCAAGAGAGCTTGACCTGGTGGTGTGGATGCTGGAGAGTTGGCTCTCAAATCAGCTGAGATACATTTTAGGCCAAGATCCAGGGCATTGATTTGGCTCAACCGAGCATCTACCCTGTCTACAAACTGCTGGAGTTCACACAGTGGCTGGTCTTACAGAATCAAACCTAGAGAATCTCTATTACACAGGGCAACAACATTGGGATTGGAGTACATGATGTGAAATTCACAAGGAAGCAATAAAATGTTTAAAAGAAAAAGAGCTTGAGAAATACCTCACCTCAATATTAGAGGGCATCCTTCTCTTTCAGAAGACTGGAGTTAGTTTGCAGCTCTCTCTCTCTCTCTCTCTCTCTCTCTCTCTCTCTCTCTCTCTCCATATATATGCAAATTATTTATAAGTACATTTTTATTTATTCTCATTAAAAGATTAAACAAAGTATAAACAATATTAAAAGAGGTCAACTCTGAAAGTATAAATTTTCTACAAATGTTAAGATCATCAACAATCTAACATAGTACACCTATGCTGACTTACCCATAACTAAGTAACATTTCTTTTCATAGGTAATTCAAAATTCAAATGCTATTCTTGGTAAAGTGTGACCTATGACTTAAAACAATCAGTGACAGTGGCAATGTGTAAAAACTATATTGTTATCTAGAAGCAACCAGTACAAATCTTTTTAAAATCAATAGCACAGAGAGAAACATGAAATATTTACCCTCAATAGAACTGCATAGACTAATCAACCTCAAATTAAAACATTCAAAAAGATTAGTTAAACATATAATCATTTATAGCTTAAAGGATCATGAACTTGAACTCCAGGTATTTTAATACAACATTAACCTTTTTATATACTATCTCAAAGGAAGTAATTAAATTAACAGCTCAAAAATATATTTGAAATATTGCATTAATCTTTATGCGGTAGTAAATTATGTGCTTTAATGATATACTTACTTTACAAAATGTTGGCTTAAACTCACAGTTAAGTCATTTATATCATGATCACATTCATTTGATATTTACAAGATATTCTCTTATTTTATGAATGAATTACCATCATCAGCACCAGGGAACAGTATTCATATTATATTGAAGAGACTGAGGAAGTAAACATTTAAATATGTGAAATGGTGATGAGTTCATTGAGAGGGATAAAAACACAATGATCATAGGTGTAAAGTCCCACAGGTAGAACAGAACACAAAATCTATATGTATACAGAGCAGTATTTAACAACAGTGATGGAGAGAAGAATTTGAAATTGGACATACAGGTTTAATAGCTGTCAGTGAATAAATGCTATTGAAATTTACAGGGGCTTTATATACCATAACTTAGAAATATTTTGTACTAGCATGTGTGTGTGTGTGTGTGTGTGAACTGTAAAACTTATTGATAAGCAGTAACTTAGAACTACCTCTCATTATTGTCCTGCCATTCTTTTGTCACTACACAACACACACACACACACACACACACACACACACACACACACACACACACCAGTCTCATTTGATGAAAGCATGTATTTGATTGTGTGACTTCTTAAGTGATTGGCTTTATATAAAAATAAACAATGTGGTGTTCTTATCTGAACTATGACTGAAAAACTTAAATGAGTTGATGGAAAATTATCCTTTTAGTATTCAGGCCTTTGACGATGTTTGAGATGGATAGATTTGTTAAGAATAGAGATTTAAGTAGCTCATGTTTGAACAAGCCAGGAAATCCCATAGCATGATGCTGGCATCTAGCAAGGCTTTTGTTCTGCAGTGTAACATGACAGAATATCAGCTGTGCATAACCCCTAGAGGCTTATACATTTGGACACTTTGTCCCTGGCTTATGCTGCTATTTGGGAAGACATGGGATATTTGGCAAACTATGCTTGCTTGAAGATGATGGACAGGAGGCTGTAAACTTTGAGAGTTTACAGCCTGACCCTTCTTCTGGAGCCTCAAGGTGGAAAAACCTGAGGAAGCAGAGCCGCATAATCAAGACACCATTCCTAATCTCTCTTGAGAGATTATAGCTCATCAGAATGTAAGCCAGGATACATCTTTACATCCTGAGGCAGTAATTGTCAACTTAAAACAATTTAGCATCACCTTGGAAGAGTCTGTCAATGCAGATTTGCCTAGATCAAGGTGCCATCAAAGTATGTTTGTGTGAAATTTAATTTAGACAGGTTCAGAAGGCGCAGTCTGAATGTTGTTGGTACCATGGTATGGGCTTCATTCTGGATTGTGTAGGATGCGCTGTATACCAAAATGAATAGGACTAGTTACTTCAAGTTTTTGTTTCATTTCTCATAGCGATAGACAATAAACTGGAATCTTGAACAAAAATAAACCCATTACTTTTGTCAAAATGTTTCACTACAGCAGCAGATATAAGCTGTAACACTTTTTTTTTTTTTAAATCTCCTTATGTTGGAGTTTGATTTTGGTTTTGTCATAGCAATGAGAATTGTAATGAGCACAGAATCACATGAGGCTCACCACATTTGAAAGAGAAAGTTCTCTTAAAAACAATCAACACTCACAATTCTATTATCTACTAGACCAAGGATAGATTAATGCATTCAGGTTGCCAGAACCTCTATGGCCCAAAAGCTCTCAAAATTGCTTGTCAACAAGTGCTCAACACATACAGTTCAGAGTAAACATTAAATCATAACAACAAAGGACAAGTTAGCATTCCCATAAAATGAAAAGAAAAATGGTCAATGTTACTCACAAAAGTGGATATTATCTACAGGCTGTTTTGATTACATTATGGGTGTATTAATAGTACTAGAGCTAGAGAGATAGCACAGAGGTTAAGAGGTTAATAGCATTTGCTTGACTTTCAGAGGACTAAGTCTGGTTATAAACACCCACCTCAAGAGACAGACAACAACCACCTAGAATTTCAGTTTCATGGGATCTGACAACTCCTGGCCTTCACAGTCACCTGCACACACTTGATATGTACACACACAGACAAACAGACATACTTGTGCATGCATGTGCACACACACACACACACACACACACACACACAGTGCAAACAAAATTTATATAGTAATGTTCCAGAGAATCCCACGTAATATTTTTAGTAACACATTTTATTATTTTGTATTATTATGTAAATTAAGCATGACCAAGTGATTGTCAGATGTACGTTTTTCATTTATGGAAATCTTTAGCATGTAGTGCCCCATCATTTTTCTATTTTTTTATATGACCAAAATGAAGTATATTTTGACCATGGAGAAGTTAAAGCTTGGACCTCCCTGGGAGCCTTTCCCACTGGCCTGGTCCTTCTGTTTTCTCATCCTTACCTTTCTCCCTTTCTTCTCTGGCTCATAATTGCCTCATTCAGTTACTATAGTGACAGGTGAAAGCGCCTTGGCATTCTGTGCTCTTTCTTCTGTAGTGTTCCCCATCAACCCAATCTCTGTGAAGGGTGCTGCAAAAGTTTGATCAGCTTAAATTACAAGAGAAAAACTTTCTGAAAATGTTCGGGGCTCCAGTTTCATACCAAACTTATCAATATGACTCAACAAAATCACTTCATGACAAAAATATATGTAACAGTTGAAACTGAAAAATTGCTGCTAATATCATTAGCAAGACTATCATCAGCAATACAAAAACAAGATCATTTCCCCAGATGCTTTTATGCTGCATATAAAATAAGCCCTAGAGTACAATGCTAAACTAATGCTACTTCAGTATTCATAAAAACGAAGCTGTCTGAAAAGAGAGCAATTGCTCTGGTACTATCAAGCAAAGCTTGTTAACTTTTGCATGATCACACAAAATCGCATGCATGTCTATTCAAGAGAGGGCATATGAATGTGTGTGCAGGCAAATATATATGCATAAACACACATATACATACATACTCAAAAATGGACACATGCACATATACATACACATACATAAGCACAAGCTTTAAAATATAAGGACAATATTCATTGTATCTCTTGAAATAAAAAAAGCCATGCATCAATTAATGAATATATTGATTCCAGCAAAAAACACATATTTTGAATATTTTTATGATGATCACAAAATTTTAATGTTTGAAAATTTTAAATAATTGGAAACAAAATCATTTTAGTTCAATTATAAAAACATAACAGAAATGTAGTGTTTTAAATGCCTTAATACTCTTGCACTAAATTTTTCACTGTGCTCAAGTATAATGATACATTATTATTACATGTTTATTACCATATTTACATAACTACATTTCTAAAGAAATATTGATGACTGTGAGGGACAAGTGGGGCTATATATTTTTAGGTGATGTGGAGAATAATTAAATCATTTTTCTTTGTGAAGGAATTTTTTTGTTGTTGTCCTCCATGTATCTAAACTATTCTCATCTAAAACAAATTCCTTATTTTCCCAGTTTTTTTGAAAACACTTGTTCTTTATTTACCAGGAGCCTTGTAAACTTAAACTAAATAAAAAATAAACATAGGCATCTTGACTGTGGTCATCATCATTGACTCCTCTGAGCCTTCTTTATTCCAGATCTCTAGGACTTCCTAGAGATTCTCCCACTCTGCCTCTCAATCCAGGCAGCTGAAGATTTCCATTCTCCAGTTCCTTTAGCTCTCCTCCCCATGGGCAAGCACCAGTCTCCGACAATATTATGCTTGCAGAGATAGGAGCCTATGATAAGTGTCCTCTGAGAGGCTTTATCCAGCATTTGACTGAAACAGGTGCAGATGCCCACAGCCAAATATTGGATGAAGAACAGAGACTCTTATGAAAAAGTTGGGGGAAGGTTAGGAACTCAACAGGAAGATCAATAGAGTCAACTAACCTGGACCACTGGGAGCTCTCAGACTGAGCCACCAACCAAAGAGCACACATATGCTGAACCTGGACCAAGTCCTTTGACATGTATATAACAGATGTGCAGCTCAGTCCCCATGTGGGTCTCCTAACAACTGGAACAGAGGTTTCTAAAGTTGTCTGACTTTACTGAACATGGCTGCTTTGTCTGGCCTCAGTGACAAATGATGCTCCTAACCCTTTAGAGACTTGATGAGTCAGGATTGGGAGGGATAGTTGGGAGAAACCTCTCAGAGGCAAAGGGAAGAGGATAGGGGAGGGACTCTGTGGATAGGAGACTGAGATGGGGCCGCATTAGGAATGTAAATAGAGAAAGAAAGAATGAATGAATGAAAGAAAGAAAGAAAGAAAGCAGAAGAGAGAGAGAGAGAGAGAGAGAGAGAGAGAGAGAGAGAGAGAGAATACAAACATTGACATGAGCCACATCTTAAACTATTTACTGTACCTCATGTTGGTTTTACAACTGTTATTCTACCAATAGTCTCCAAGTTAAAGAAGCTTTAGGCATCAAGATACACATACCAGGTTCTGCCCTTGATGGTATACAATATGTGACCCACAGTTAAACATTGTGATTATCTACAAGACTGTCTAAAAGGGTAAAGTCACACTCAATTAACAAACACATCTTAAACTCAAATAACAAGCACACATCTACTCTGTGTTTTCACTTAATCTAGCATTTTCATAACCATTTGGGTTCTTAGTGATCCCTGTCATTAGAAACCTAATAGGAGAAAGAAATTCACTTCAACGTAGCCTACAAATATCCAGTATGACCTCCAATGGCCTCTCTTGCTAAGGTACAGTAAATGAACCTTGAGCAACCTTCCTTATTTATACATTCATCTCACCTGCACCAGTTCTGTTTTTGAATTCCTGTGTGTTATGTTTATAAAAGTTTTCATGCTTGGTTCTTAGGGAAATCAGGCTGAAACTCATCATCCCTTGTGCCAACTCTTTCATCAGCTGTCTTCAGCACTCCATATCCCTTAAAAAAACTTGTATATTTTGTGTTTTCATTGTCTTCTAAATACCTAATGTAGCTTTTAAATCAAATGTGCATTAAAATGAATTATTGTACCATTCAAACCAGGGGACATCTCTCCACTTCTATCTACCACTTTTTTCTTCTTACTGTAGCACTGTGATGGAATAAAGCAGGCTATTCAGTAAATTGAACAAAATGGATGCATTGTATTTTGAATGAATTCTGTGTTCTAATACACTCTTTCATGTATCCATCAACCCATTATCCTAAGTCTCTATTTTTGTGTATCCATTAGCCCATTGTTCTGCTCTTTTTATTTATTAGTCCATTGTTCTAATCTTCTTTATTCATGTGTGTCCATTAGCCCAGTGATCTAATCTTTTTATTCATGTGTACTCATTATCTTATTATTCTATTCTGTTTCCTCATGTTGATCCATTATTTCATCCTTTCTACTCTATTGATTCAGGATAACACTTGAGCAATTGTCTCCTATGTGTATTCTACCTCTACTCTTCTCTACTGTGTACTAGATAATTCTTAGTAGAAACATTGCTGTAGCAATTTCCATTTTAAGGAAATCTCTCCCTCAATGTACATACATACTGCCCAGCTATTAATGTATTTAATTGTTGTAATCTATGATTTGAATGCTATGTGTGTCTCATTCTTCCGTTATCATTATTTGAATCTTGAATATTTGGACTTTGCTCTTACTCCTAGAATTTAAGCTAAATCTTGAGACCTGCATTTCAAGATTAAAAAAATCCAAAATATTACCAATAATTTTGAATTTATTTATTGTGACATACGTATAGATTTCCCCTATAATACTTATTTCTAACATAAATATTTTACTCTGAAGATTTTTATACAGTCTACTTTTACAGAAGCTAATGCACAAAATTTTATGTTTTTGGTAGGGTCTTTGCATTTTCTTGTGTATGTGATCCTTTATATCCTCTATTGTAGCATTCTATTAATAAATTAATTGTCTTAAGCCATACTAAATTTGAATATTTGCAGATATTAATTTCATTAATTCTTCTATTTTTTTAGTATCATTTTTAAGAAGGTGCTGGCAGTGTGTATAGAAACAAACTAACAGGGATATATTGAATTTAATTTTTAAATTAGCCTCTATTAAAGTGATCCATAATTTATTAGATAAAAGGAATATTAAACTGTATAGAAGAAATTAACAAAATTGTATAGACATTGTAAATGTTGATGTGTGATATTTGTAATATTGTAAACAATAAATTAATAAAAAATGATTGAATGAATTTTAAACAAAAATGATAAAGTAATATTTAAAATCTTTTAAAATAGATATGTATTCAATGTTATTAGTCAAAGAATGAATACAGCAAATTATTTGCTATACAGCCAACAGGAACTTAGAGTGTGACTGAGCACAAGGTGATAAACAGATAGTAATGGCTATGAAGGAAACTATACATATACATTTCATGAATATGTGAAGTATAAAATTAAAGTAAATAGATATTTTTCATGACATTTAATTGTGTTTTAAAATATATTTTATTGTAGCAATCATTCTATTATTCATTTAATTTTAAATATCAAGGAAAGACAGTAAAGATAAGAAAAAAATCAGATTTTTAAGGAAAATGCTGGTGTTATTCGTTTCATTTCCTTGCTATAGCACTGGCTATTCACTGATGAAGTACAGGCCTTTTTCTAAATCAGTACCACATGTTTGTGGAACACCCATGCTGTAATCCTGTACCACAGGTAATAACAACATTTATCAAAATGTTTGTCTACTAAGAAGCCATATGTACCTTCTTTCCACTTGATATAAAAAGAAGGAGAACAGAAAATTAAAAGTATGAATTTAAGGATCATGGGGCAGACAAAATACTAATCTGCCTCCAGCTGGGTTAGTGTAACCACTAAGTCTTACTTTGAAGTGAGCAAAGATCCTATCCTTGGGGGAAAAATGAAGCACATGAATGAGCATTTTGAAAGCCTCTCATCTCTTGTGGAGTATTTATTCCTTAAATTACCCATTCTTCTTAGAATTAGAATTTAAAGACATCCAAGTAAGCTTTGAAATGGATATGCCCTTGAAGTTGCCCCTCTCCAGAGGAGTTTACTTCTTTGCTACAGTTTTTTGGAACTGGATAAACAACTTCTCTCAATCTCTCTGGTATGTCTAGAGGAGTTTATATTTCTTACCTAAAATGTTTTCATGTAGAAATTCATTGTATTATTGACTTTGCAGTTTTAATGGGATGCCAATCCCAAATGTTGCCACAAATATATATATATATATATATATATATATATATATATATATATATTACTGAATTCAGTAATATATGTATATAATTTTAAAATAATTGAACAAAAATGACTATTGTAATTTGTACTTAAATTTTTTGAACAATGCAAAAATAATGCTCTGAATATTTTCTTTGTGCCTTTCAACTATAATTTGTTAGGAAATTATGTTACAGGACAATCTAGGTGATTTTAATTTTTTAAATAATGAATGGTATCTTTTCTGTAAAGTTATTACAAACATATAAAGTGGGTAGATGTCCATAATTTAATCATCCTCCTATTAGATTTAAATATTATTTTGCATATTCCTTGCCTTGCTGCAAACTATTATGACACACAATCATATCTTATATTTGAAGTTAAAATCAACTAATTGCACCATCAAATTCAATGGATGCATTTTCTAGCAATTAGACCTTGAAAGTTCTTGCAAAGTTTATAAAATATTCATTCCAATTTCCATCAAATATTGGCAAAGTCCTTTTATTTAAATGATACTACTATTTTAAAAGAAAGAGTAGCTGCCAGGGAGCTGCCATAGGGTGCTCTGTTTGGCAACATTGAGATTTGCAGAACTGAGCAAAATGTGCATTGGAGCAAACTCAGTAGAAATGATTCTCATATATATTCAACATGATCCACATAGAGACATAGATAATCAAGCCAGCATGCATATGCATAAAATATGAATGTAAATGTTACATTAACATATAAATGATAATGAAAGTGATATGGGCAATTATTAGTCCATTTTCATGAATTAAAGAGATAACTTTTTAAATCTGAAATATTTAGTTTAAGTTATGTAGGTTTGTAGAGGGTATCTGTAAGTGTGTCCAACTGCCTAGGGACACTAGAGACATTAAATTTTCTGGAGCTGAAATTACAGGACTTTCCAAGTTGCCCAATTTGGTTTTTGGGAACTAAACTCTGGTCCTCTGAAAAACCACCCTCATAAGTGGCTTACAGCAACCTTTAACTCCAGGACCAGAAAATGAGATTCCCTCTTTTGTCCACAACAAAAACTTGTGCACACACAACAGGAACACATATACACACTGGTTTAAATAATTAATTTAATGAATCTTTAAAATTAATATGGTTTCCATGCTTTATAGTGTGTGTATGTGTGTGTGTGTGTGTGTGTGTGTGTGTGTGTTTCATTCTTTTTTCCTCTACTTCTTTCAGTAAAATCTTACTCTGAGAGGCTATTAATTAGAGTAAAAAAGAAGAGCTAAAATGTAAAATATCTTTTGTCTCTATTTGTAATTTGTCATTTGGACTTACTCCTCCACAGATTAATTTCAATAGCTTTATAACTATCCATTTTGAAGTAAACTCATTCCCAGAGTCTTCCTTGCCACGTCTTTTCTCCTCTGGAGCATGAGCAATTCCTAAAAGTTCTTAACTCATCCTTGTATTAACCATTTGATACATTTACAATATAAAAGCACTGCTCTGGGGACAGGAGAAGTTTGAGGTTCCTTTGGAAGATGTAAGCATCATACCTGGAGAAGAGGCATTTTTTAAAAAAATCGTTTTATTCATTTACATTTCAAATGATACCCCCCATTCCAATTACCTCCCCACAAACTCTCACACCATCCCTCCTCTCCCCTCTCCCCTTTGCCTCTTTGAGGGTGCTCCTCCACCCATTCACCCACTTCTGCCTCAGTGCTCTAGCATCCCCCCTAAGCTGAGGCATCAAGCCTCCACAGGACCAAGGGCCTCACCTCCCACTGATGTTAGATAAGACAATAGTCTGCTACATATGTCTTTGGAGCTATGACTCCCTCAGTGTATACTCTTTGGTTGGTGGTTTAGTCCCTGGGAGGTCTGGGTAGTCCACTTAGTTAATGTTGTTCTTCCTTTGGGGTTGCTATACCCTTCATCTATCTCTTCAAGTCCTTCCCATAGCTCTTCCATTGGGGTCCCCAGGCTCAGTTCCATGATTGGCTGGCTGTGAGTGTCTGCATCTGTATTGGTCAGGTGCTGGTAGAACCCTGAAAAAAGTCATCCTAACCTTTCTTTCTTTTTCTCTTTCTTTCCTTCTAGACCGCTACAAGGATCCCTTCATGGACTCTGTTTCCATGGTGTTTAAGATTCTTCTCACCTCAGGGCTTATGCAATGATTCCAGATGGCCTTTTACTTCTGAAACCTGGATGCCAGCTGTGTCTTTCTTTTTTTTTAAATTTACTTTTATTGGATGTTATATTTACATTTCAGATTTTATCCCCTTACCCCTTTACCCCCACCACCCAGGAACCTCCTAACTCAACCCCCCTCCTCATGCTTCTATGAGGATATGCCTCCACCTATTCCCCCACACCCACCTCCCCACCCTCGAATTCCCCCCCCCCACTAGTTGTTCATCCTTCATGAGACCAAGAATCTCCTCTCCCACCTATGCCCTACAAGGCCATCCTCCCCTACATATAGAGATGGAGTTATGGGTCCCTCCCTATGTGCTCCCAGGCTGGTGGTTTAGACCCTGGGGAGCTCTGGTTGGTTGGTATTGTTGCTCTCCTCATGGGGCCACAAACCCTTTCAGCTCCTTCAGTCTTTCTTATTCCAAAAGTTTACATCGGGACTTTTGTTAGCATGGCAGAAATTAACATGACTACTCATATAAAATATAATTTTTCCTTTAACATATCAGATTTTTAAATTCTGTCGTATGCCGCAAACAATTATATCCCTTGAAAATAATAAAACAGGTAATAGTTTTCAAACAAAAGTGCAATAATATTTTGCCATTGTTCTTTATTATCCACCATGACTACATGGAAAGACTGTATTACTGAAGAATTATATAAGATAATTGCTTGGCATAGGGGAATTAATCTCAAAACAGGTAGCATGCTTCTTGCCTACTGGCTAGGTTCCATACTGTCTGATGGTGCTGTGTAGATTTCTGGAATAGAAAAGAAATCAATGCTGTTATCCAGGACTGGCTAACACATGCTATACTACTCACTTGCATGACATGGTGTGCATTCTAGTGCCAATAGTGGGATGCCTTTTATATGGAACTAAACGTTCTCTGATTGTTTTTGAGGCCTGATCCAAATAAAGGAATTAATGCCTGATAATGTAATCCAGCTCAAAATCCTATAGCTGGACAGGTCATAGACCTTTTGAGGAGAATCTGTTATTGTTGCTTTGCCAAGTTATCATCCTATCAATTGCCTTCTAAACAATAATATGTATGCCTATGTACTTTGGATGCTTTCTGTTTGGGTCTCTGGAACTTTTCATGCATTTGGCAGCTGTAAATGAAGAGATGCACAAGCGAAAAAGTGCTCAGAATAAGGAACTCAGTTTTCAGCCTAATGTGGGACAACTATGTGAACACCCCTATGGGCAAGGGTCAAGGAACACTGTGGAAAAAGAGGCAGGACAAGTGTAAGAGCTGAATGATGGGGACAAGTGCTATGGGATGCTCTCTTCTGGTCATGACATAATCAAATCAATAAGATTGCCCAGTAGCCTTGGTTACCTGACAAGTCTCAAGCTAGACAAAACCATTATATAGAAGCTATAATATACTATACATAATACTGTAGATGGAGCAAATGATATCCAGGCTCACCTCTATTAAGGAGCAGATGTTCATGTGGATATTGTTAGAGGGACAGAGATTAACCTTTATTGAGGATATCACATGGATTTTCTCCCCTTACACCACTGGAAGGCACCGTATCAGTCACTTCTGCACTTGTTCTGAGCTTTTAACAATTAAAACAAACAAACAAATAAACAAAGGAATGAAGACGTAAAATTAGGTTTGAGGAAGCACTGTTATTTAACATTGCAGTCTACCATGTCTAGACAGCTCATGTACAAAATGAAAGGACTCCCTTTTACAGCAGGGTTTCCTCTTTTCTGCCGAACTTTATCTGGGGATCCCATCTCATACACTCTCTACCTGAGGAAGGTCACATAGTCCTTGACAAACCTACAAGTTCAACTTCCTCCTTCCTGACAAGAAACTTCCCAGCTAGTACCTCGATACCTGGAATGTCTTTCCAAGCAAAACAAAACATACTGAGTACTTTAAACTCCAGCTAATAATTTACACCTTCCCACTGTCCAAGGTTCATATATAGCTTTTGTCTACCCTGAATTAAATGTATGCACAGAAGCTGTTTCATTGAAGATCCTTTAAGAGAGCTGTTTCCTTGAAAAACATGTAAAGGAGCTGTAACACTAACATCCTTGGAGAAGGCCTCCTTTTACCCCTCCTTCACTCACAGCAAGACTAGGATGCTGAAGACCCCACCTGTTCTGGGTTATGCTTCATCTTTCCAGCCCAGTGTGCAGGAGTGTCTGGACACCCTGAGAAAGAAAGCACATATGTAACACCACAAGGAGGCAGCCCATGGGAGTGAATGTATCAGGAATTATAAAGGTTTGCAGATATGATCATATTCAATTATTGAAAGTGGGGTATTTTCTAGAATTTCAACTTTCTAGGATAATTTCTAACGTATGTTTAAACTTATTATTCCATTTGTAAGTTTCAAACCTGTAGTGTAACATGCAGAGTGGATTGTGCTGTTGGATGATTTCAGTGACAGAAGAAAGGAATGGAAGGAAGGAAGGAAGGAAGGAAGAAGGAAGGAAGATGGACAAAATAACAATTCTATTCTTGTGTAAAAAGAATTGAGGTTTCTTTCCAAACATTCTAAGATTACAAACAGTATTGATAAACCCGATTATTCTCTTATATGTAAATTTAATGAATAAAATATATCAGTAATACTCAAGAAAAAGTTTATAATATAATCAATACAATAAAATACTTAATAGGATATCTCAATTTTTCTTACATATAATCTTTCACAATTTCTTTTTTTTACTGGGTTATTTTATTTTTATTTTTATTTTTTATTGGATATTTTATTTACATTTCAGATGCCATCCCCTTTCCCCATTTTGCCTCCCTAGAAAACCCCTATTCCATGCCCCCTTTTCCTTTTTGCTTTTATACAATTTTTTTAAAAATGTTAATCAAAGGCTTTATAAGTTTGGTATTGTTCAATCAGAAGTGTAACCCAATACCCAACCTAGATATATCAACTGTCTTTGACTGGTGGAGACACGTAAACATCTGCCTCCATGCCCCACCCTCTCTTTCTCTCTCTTTCTCTCTCTCATCACCTAGCTTCTCCTCTCCCTCTTCTTCTCCTCTCCTTATTCCTTCTCTTCCTCTCAGTACTCCTTCCCCCTAAGCTCCTCCTACATATCACTTTTCCTGTTAAGCTAAAACTAAATAAAATTAGAGCATAATTATGCCTATTTGTATCAATGAGGTACAAGATAGTCCTCATACCCAGTCCATCATTTTGCTGACTAACCTCTGTCATCTCTCCTAACTAAAACACTTAGTTCTGAACCTGGCTTTTTTTTTTTTTTTTTTTTTTTTTTTTTTTTTTTTTTTTTGCTTTAGAATGAATGTCAGCTGAAAACCATCAACTCAGATCTTTTCTCTCAAAGTGAATAGCCAGGATTGGCTATGAGACTATAGGTTTTCAACCCCGTCAGAAATCCAGAATGACTGAGTTAACTGAAATTATGGGAAGCACAAAGCATAGTTTCTAAAACTTAGCCAATTTATAGAGACCGCTGACTACCTGGACAGTCCCTATACTACAGAACAATGGAGCATCAAATCTTCATCCTTCTGGCCCAGAATCATCTGACAGACATTAGTGATGCAGAATTATTAAGGGTTGATTACTCTGTTTATGCAGATATAATCAGTCGACTATTCTGCAAGTGTGTCCTTTTCTGGACAGTAATTTGTCTGTAGATGGAAAGAGGCAATTCTTGCCTAGTGGCTGTCTCCCCACTGCTGGTGTAACTCCAAAGATGCTCAATTTCTTCTTAGAATCCAAGAAAGGAGGCTGTCAGGAGCAAACAGGTCTCTAATCAAAATGAACATTAATATAGAAATGTTTGTAACATCAATTCTGTGGACTTCTGACGTTTATAAACCAACTATCCATGTAAGGTATTCTGGACTGTTGTCTGTTAACTCTTCTCAAATATTCCTAAATAGAATATAGAAAACACCCTAACAATAAACTCAAAGCCAAGAATTTGCTATAGTCCCTTAACTCACAGGCTAACCATCTCAAATCAGTTAAAAAAGTTAAAGAAGAACTGGGTCTAAGCCTTGTATTCCTAAATGTGTTATACAGGCACAATGCCCATGACAGTATCAATATTCTGAATCTGAAAGGTAAATATAATACCCAATTTTAAAAAGATGAAAAAAAGGAGGGGAAAAGGAGAAAAAGAGAAAAAGAGAAAGAAAAAATAGGAGATTTAATAACATAAAGGGAAGGATTTAGACATTTAGGAGGCAATTTATGTTAATGGAAACAGCATCATAGAAGCTGGAAAATCACACCCTCATAGAAGCACAAGGAGGGGGGATGGGTAAGGGGTTCCTGGGTGGTGGGGGGAATGGGATAAGGGGATAAAATTTGAAATGTAAATATTACAACCAATTTTTAAAAAGGGGGAAAAAAGAAAAAGTTGCTAGAACCAACATCTTTAAAAAAATGTCAACCCTCTAGGAAAAATTTTTTTTCTTTATACTAAAACTTGTTCTGAGAATTGTATATTGCAGAATACACAGCCTTGGTGTATCTACTCATCAAGCATACTGAGCAGACCTGCCCAAACCTCCGATGTCCTGGAATTCCATCTGGATGCAGTGAAGACAAAGCTTCAGAGGCTTATCAATTTACTCTTCCCCCCACCCCTCTTCTAATATCTCTACGCCCTTAATCAGCTTGAAGAAGTTAAAGAAGAGTCCCTCCCTATGTGCTCCCAGGATGGTGGTTTAGACCCTGGGGGGCTCTGGTTGGTTGGTATTGCTGCTTTCCTCCTGGGGTCACAAACCCTTTCTGCTCCTTCAGTATTTTCTCTAAATTCTCCATTGGAAAACCCTTGATCATATCCTTGGTTAGCTGTGAGCATCATCCACTGAATGTGTCAGTCTCTGGCAGACCTCCAAGGAGACAGCTATATCATGTTCTTGACAGCATGCACTTCCAGTCATCCACATCAATGTCTAGCTTAGGTGACTGTACATGGGATGGATACCCAGGTGGAGTGGTCTCCAGATGGCTCCTCCTTCAGTTTCTATCCCATGTTTTGTTTCTATATTTGCTCCCTTGAATATTTTTGTTTCTTGTTCTAAGTAGAACTGAGGCATCTCCTCTTGGTCTTCCTTCTTCATGAGCTTCATGTGTTCTGTGGGTTGAGTCTTTGCTATTCCAAGCTTTTGGGCTAACATCCACTTATCAGTGAGTAAATACCATGTGTGCACTTTTGTGATTGGGTTAACTCACTCAGGATGACATTTTCTAGTTCCATCCATTTACCTAAGAATTTCTCGAGTTCATTATTTTTAATAGCTGAGTAGTACTCCATTGTGTAAATGTACCACATTTTTTGTATCATTTCCTCTGTTGAAGGACATTTGGGTTCTTTCCGGCTTCTGGCTATTATAAATAAGGCTACTATGAACACAGTGGAGCATATGTTCTTATTATATGTTGGAGCATATTTTGGGTATATGCCCAGGAGTGGTATAGCTGGGTCCTCAGGTAGTGCTATGTCCATTGATGGATTTCCAAATATCAAAGCATCCCTTCATTCCTGGGATAAAGCCTACTTGATCATGATGGATGATTGCTTTGATGTGTTGTTGGATTCGGTTTGCGAGAGTTTTATTGAGTATTTTTGCATCAATAATCATAAGAAAGATTGGTCTGTAGTTCTCTTTCTTTGTTGGGTCTTTGTGAGGCTTAGGTATGAGCATAATTGTAGCTTCATAGAATTAATTGGGTATTGTTCCTTCTGTTTCTATTCTGTGGAATAGTTTGAAGAGAATTGGTATGAGGTCTTCCTGGAAGGTCTGATAAAATTCTGCACTAAAACCATCTGGCCATGGCCATTTTTGGTGGGAAGATTTTTAATGACTGCTTCTATTTCTTTAGGGGTTATGCAGCTGTTTAGATGGTTTATCTGCTCCTCATTTAACTTTGGTACCTGGTATCTCTCTACAAAATTGTCCATTTCATCCAGATTTTCCAATTTTGTTGGAAATTTTTGTTAGGCCTTTGTAGTAGGATCTGATGATTTTTTGAATTTCCTCTGTGTCTGTTGCTATGTCTCCCTTTTCAGTTCTGATTTTATTACTTTGAGTACTGTCTCTGCACCCTTTGGTTAGTCTGGCTAAGGGTTTGTTTATCTTGTTGATTTTCTCAAAGAACCAGCTCCTGGTTTTGTTGATATTTTTTATAGTTCTTTCTGTTTCAACTTGGTTGATTTTAGCCCTGAGTTTGATTATTTCCTGTCGTCTACTCCTCTTGGGTATATTAGCTTCTTTTTGTTCTAAAGCTTTCAGTTGTGCTGTCAAGTTGTTAGTGTATGCTCTTTCCATTTACTTTTGTGGGCACTTATAGCTATGAGTTTCCCTCTTAGTACTGTTTTCATGGAGTCCCATAGGTTTTGATATGATGCGTCATCATTTTCATTAAATTCTAAAATGTCTTTAATTTCTTTCTTTATTTCTTCCTTGACCAAGTTATCATTGAGTAGAGCATTGTTCAGTTTCCATGTGTATGTGGGCTTTCCATTGTTTTTGTCCATATCAAAGACGAGTCTTAGTCCATGGTGGTCTGATAGGGTACAAGGGATTACTTCAATCTTTTTGTATCTGTTGAGGCCTGTTTTGTGACCAATTATATGGTCTATTTTGGAGAAGGTACCATGAGGAGCTCAGAAAAAGCTATATTCTTTTGTTTTAGGATGAAATGTTTTATAGATGTCATTTAAGTCCAATTGGTTCATAACTTCTGTTAGTTTCATTGTGTCTCGGTTTAGTTTCTCTGTCCATGATCTGTCCATAGCTGAGAGTGGGGTATTGAAATCTCCCACTATTATTGTGTGAGGTGCAGTGTATGCTTTAAGTTTTAGTAAAGTGTCTTTTATGTATGTGGGTGACCTTGCATTTGGGGCATAAATGTTCAGAATTGCAAGTTTCTCTTGGTACATTTTTTCTTTGATGAATATGAAGTGTCCTTTTTTATCTTTTTTGATTACGTTTCGTTGAAAAACAATTTTATTTGATATTAGAATTGCTACTCCAGCTTGTTTCTTGGAACCATTTGCTTGGAAGATTGTTTCCCAACCTTTTACTCTGAGGTAGTGTCTGTCTTTTTCACAAAGGTGCATTTCCTGAATGCAGCAAAATGTTGGGTCCTATTTATGTATCCAATCTGATAGTCTATGTCTTTTTATTGGAGAACTGAGTCCATTGATATTAAGAGATATTAAGGAAAAATGAATGTTGTTTTCTGTTATTTTTCTTATTGGCAGTGGAGTTATGTTTGTATAGCTACCTTTTTTTAGGGTTGTTGGAAGATTACTTTCTTGCTTTTTCTAGGTTGTAGTTTTCCTTCTTGTGTTGGAGTTTTCCACCAATTATCCTTTGAAGGGCTGGATTTGTGGTAAGATATTGTGTAAATTTGGAATTGTCATGGAATATTTTTTTTTCTCCATCAATACTGATTGAGAGTTTTGCTGGGTATAGTAATCTGGGCTGGCATTTGTGTTCTCTTAGGGACTGTATGATATCAGTCCAGGATCTTCTGGCTTTTATAGTCTCCAATGAAAATTCTGGTGTAATTCTTATAGGTCTGCATTTATATGTTACTTTGCCTTTTTCCCTTACTGCTTTTAGTACCTTCTCTTTGCTTTGTATATTTGATGTTTTGATTATTATGTGACTGTAGGTATTTCTTTTTTGGTCTAGTCTATTTGGGCTTCTTGTAGACTTCTTGTATATTTAAAAATATCTCTTTCTTTAGGTTATGGAAGTTTTCCTGTATAATTTTGTTGAAGATATTTCCTGGCCCTTTAAGATGGGAGTCTTCACCTCATCTATACATATCATCCTTAGGTTTGGTCTTCTCATTGTGTCCTGGATTTCCTGGATGTTTTGTGTTAGGAGCTTTTTGCACTTCACATTGTCTTTGACCGTTGTGTCTATGTTTTCTATGGTATCTTCTGTGCATGAAATTCTCTCTTCTATCTCTTGTATTCTGTTGGTGATGCTTACGTCTATGACTCCTGATCTTTTTCCTAGGTTTTCTATTTCCAGGGTAGTCTCCCTTTGAGATTTCTTTATTGTTTCTACTTCCATTTTTAGATCCTGGACCATTTTGTGTAATTCCTTCACCTGTTTGGTTGTGTTTTCTTGCAGTTCTTTAAGGGCTTCTATCTGTTTACCTGCGTTCTCCTCAAATTCTTTAAGAGTGTTGTTTATGTCCTTTTTAAAGTCCTCTATCATCATCATGAGAAGTGATTTTAATTCTGAGTCCTGCTTTTCTGGTGTGATATGGTGTTCAGGACTTGCTATGGTGGGGAAACTCAGTTCTGGTGATGCCAAGTAACTTTGGTTTCTGTTGTTTACATTCTTTTTGTTTGTTTATTTGTTTGTTTTTTTTCTGGAACTATATCTTTTTTTATTTATTGTTTTTATTTTATATTTTATTTACATTTAAGATACCATCCCCTTTCCACATTTCCCCTCCCTAGAACACCTCTGTCCCATGCCCCCCTTTCCTTTTTGCTTTTATATGATTTTTTAAAAATATTAATCAAAGGATTTATAAGTTTGGTAATGCTCAATCAGAAGCATAACCCAATACCCAACCTAGATATAAAAACTATCTTTGACTGGTGGATACATGTGAACATCTGCCTCCATGCCCCCTCTCTCTTTCTCTCTCTCATCACCTAGCTTCTCCTCTTCTTCATCTTCTCTCCTTGTTCCATCTCTTCCTCTCAGTACTCCTTCCCACTTAGCTCCTCCTACATATCACTCTTCCTGTTAAAGTAGAACTTTTCTCTCAAAATACAATTAGAGCATACTTATTCCTAATTGTACCAGTGAGGTACAAGATAGTCCTAATACCCAGTCCATCATTCTGTTGACTAACCAGAACCTCTGTCATCTCTTCTAACTAAAACACTTACTTTTGATCCTGGCTTTTTGGCTTTAGAATGAATGTCAGCTGAAAACCATCTACTCAGATCTTTTTTCTCAAAGTAAATAGCCAGGATTGGTTATGAGATTATAGGTCTTCAACTCCATCAGAAATCCTGAATGACTGAGTTAACTGAAGTTATGGGAAGCACTAAGCATAGCTTCTAAAACTTAGCCAATTTATAGAGACCTCTGAACACCTGAAAAGCCCCTATACTACCGAACGTTGGAGCATCAAATCTTCAGCCTTCTGGCCCAGAATCATCTGACAGACCTTAGTGATGCAGGATTATTAAGGGCAGATTACTCTGTCTAGGCAGATATAATCAGTCGACTATTCTGCATGTGTGTCCTTTTCTGGACAGTAATTTGTCTGTAGATGAAGAGAGGCAATTTTTGCCTAGTGGCTGTCACCGCACAACTGGAGTATCTCCAAGCATGCTCAATTTCTTCTTAGAATCCACGACAGGAAGCTGTCAGGAGCAGACAGGTCTCTAATCAAAATGAACATTAATATATAAATATTTGTAGCGTCAGTTCTATGGACTTCTGATATTTTCAAAACCAACTATCCATGTAAGGTAACCTGGACTGTTGTCTGTTCACTCCTCTCAGCTATTTCTAAATAAAATATGGAAAACACCCTAACAATAAACTCAAAACCATGAATTTGCTATAGTCCCTTAACTCATAGGTTAACCGTCCCAAATCAGTTAAAAAAGTTAAAAAAGGGCTGGGTCTAGGCCTTGTATTCCTAAATGTGTTATATAGGCACAATGCCCATGAGAGTATCAATATTCCTCTCATTTTTATATTAATAAGAGGCTCATACCAATGAAAACCTTAAATTTGAAATCAAAGTAAATTTTGTACCATTTAAGAAATTATAACTTCATTTTGATAATAATTATACAGATTTCTACCAATATGTTATGGCTATGCAATAAGTCCTAGCTGATCCCCCCTGTTCTAACAAAACCACTACTTTTCCCTAGAAAGACAGACCATTATTAACCACATTAGTCCCCAAGCTCAGGGAATAGGGGCGCTGAGTTTTCTTTAACTTCTTCAAGCTAATTAAGGGCGTTGAGATTTTAGAGAGGGGTGGGGGGAAGAGTAAGTTGATAAGCCTCTGATGCTGTGTCTTCACTGAATCCAGATGGAATTCCAGGACATCGGAGGTTTGGGCAGGTCTGCTCAGTATGCTTGATGAATAGATACACAAAGGCTGTGTATTCTGTAATATACAATTCTCAGAACAAGTTTTAGTATCAAGAAAAAAAAAGAATTTCCCACCCCCAGGGGGCTGACATTTTTTTTAAAGATGTTGGTTCTGATGAATTTTCTTTTTCGCTTGTTAAAATTGGTTGTAGTATTTAAGTTTCAGATTTTATCCCCTTACCCCACTTCCTCCCACCACCCAGAAACCTCCTATCCCATTCCCCTCCTCATGCTTCTATGAGGCAGTGACCGCACCTACCCCCCCTCACTATCCCCTCCCTGCCCTCACACCCCCCCCACTCTGTGTTCATTTTTTTTTATGGGACCAAGAAACTCCTCTCCCACCTATGTCCAACAAGGCCATCCTCCCCTACATATACCTCTGGAGTCTTGGGTCCCTCCCTATGTGTTCCCAGGCTGGTCGTTTAGACCCCGGGGGGCTCTGGTTGTTTGGTATTGTTGCTTTCCACCGGGGGTCACTAACCCTTTCTGCTCCTTCAGTCTTCTCACTAAGTTCTCCATTGGGAAACCCCTGATAATATCAGTGGTTAACTGTGAGCATTGTCCTCTGAGTGTGTTAGTCTTTGGCAGACCTCTAAGGAGACAGCTATATTATGTTCCTCACATTATGCACTTCCAGCCATCCACAACAGTGTTTAGCTTAGGTGGCTGTACATGGAGTGAATACCCAGGTGGAATGGTCTCCTGATGGTCCCTCCTTCAGTTTCTGTTCCATGTTTTGTTTCCCTATTTGCTCCTTTGAGCATTTTTGTTTCTCGTTCTAAGTAGAACTGAGGCATCCCCTTTTGGTCTTCCTTCTTCATGAGCTTCATGTGGTCTGTGGGTTGAGTCTTTCCTAATCCAAGCTTTTGGGCTAACATCTGTGGAGATATGTTTGTATAACTATCTTCTTTTGGGGTTTTTGGAAGATTACTTTCTTGCTTTTTCTAGGTTGTAGTTTCCCTCCTTGTGTTGGAGTTTTCCACCAATTATTCTTTGACGTGCTGGATTTGTGTTGAGATACTGTGTAAATTTGGATTTGTTATGGAATATTTTGGGTTCTCCATCAATAATGATTGAGAGTTTTGCTGGGTATACTAGTCTGGGCTGACATTTGTGTTCTTTTAGGGTCTGTATGATATCGGTCCAGTATCTTCTGGCTTTTATGGTCTCTGGTGAGAAGTCTGGTGTAATTCTTATAGGTCTGCCTTTATATGTTACTTTGCCTTTTTCCCTTACTGCTTTTAGTATTTTTTCTTTGTTTTGTACATTTGTTGTTTTGACTATTATGTGGCGGGAAGTATTTCTTTTCTAGTCTAAACTATTTGGTGTTCTGTAGGTTTCTTGTATATTTATGGACAGCTCTTTCTTTAGGTTAGGGAAGTTTTCCTCTATAATTTTGTTGAGGATATTTACTGGTCCTTTAAGTTGGGAGTCTTCCCCCTCATCTATTCCTATTATCCTTAGGTTTGGCCTTCTCATTGTGTCTTGGATTTCTTGTATATTTTGGGTTAGTAGCTTTTTGTATTTTGCATTTTCTTTGACAGTTGTGTCAATGTTTTCCATGGTATCTTCTGCACATGAGATTCTCTCTTCCATCTCCTGTATTCTGTTGGTAATACTTGTGTCTATGACTCCTGATCATTTTTTTAAGTTTTCTATCTCCAGGGTGTTCTCCCTTTGTGATTTCTTTATTGTTTCTACTTCCATTTTTAGATCCTGCATGGTTTTGTTTAATTCCTTCTCCCGTTTGGTTGTATTTTCTTGCAATTCCTTAAGGGATTTTTGTGTTTCCTCTTTAAGGGTTTCTATCTGTTCCTCGAGAGTGTTATTTATTTCTTTCTTAAAGTCCTCTATCATCATCATGAGAAGTGATTTTAATTCTGAATCCTGCTTTTCTGGTATGATGGGGTGTTCAGGGCTTGCTATGATGGAGGAACTGGGTTCTGATGATGCCATGTAACTTTGGTTCGTTTGCTTATGTTCTTGCGCCTGCCTTTTGCCATCTGGTTAAATCTAGTGCTACCTGTGCTTCTGTCTCTGATTGTAGCCTGCCTTTCCAGTTGTCTTGCTCGTGTTTGGTCTTCTAGGGGTCCAGATGTCTCTGTGATTTTTTCCAGCTGCACTGATTATGGTGGTATCTCTAGGATGCCTCAGGATATGGTGCCTCTAAGGTAGCAGTCCAGCTAGTTGTCTGCTGTTCTGGGTGCCGTGTCTCCTCTTGGATATCTCAGGATATGTTGTCTGACACTCTGAGTTCAGTTGTTCCTCTGTGGCTCTGGGTTGAGTGGACCTTCCTGTATGTCTCAGGCAGAATCTGGGGTCCACACAACTGTAGACCTGGCAGAGGTCTGGTCTAGTCCTCAGACCGGGGAGATGGGCAGAAGGGGGGTGCATGCTGGCAGGGGCTGGGGGGGGGAGGTATCTGCTGGATTCTGAGCACTCAGGGCACCCAGCTATGAGCTCAGGGTAGTATATGGGTTTTCCTACCTAAAGCTGTTTGTGGGATCTGTGGAGACCCCAGAATGTGTCTGGCAGTGGTAACCAGGGTGCACTCACCAACAGGCCTCAGACTGGAAGAGGGGCAAGCAGCAGAAGAGGAGTGCTAGCTCTGGCTATGGGTTCTATGGATCCCCCAGAATGTGTCTGGAGGAATCCGGGGTGCACTCACAAGTTGGCCGGGCAGAGGTCCGGCCCAGGCCTCAGGCTGGAAGAGGGGCGCGCGGCGAAAGGGGAGTGCTAGCGCTGGCTATGGGTTCTATGGATCCCCCAGAATGTGTCTGGAGGAATGCGGGGTGCACTCACAAGCTGACCGGGCAGCGACATAGATTTTCTTACTTTTAGTGTGTGTGTCTGTGTGTGTGTGTGTATGTGTGTGATATACTATACTATACTATACTGAAGGATATATATTTAAATAATATTTTCGTTTCTTATTAAAGTGCTGAAGTATAGAGTTAGTGAAGCACGTGGAAAAATAGAAAAGAGCAAATAAGTAATTCTTTAATATATTATGTCAAATTACTCTGAACATTATTTAAAACTTTTAAACTATTACATAACATTATACATCTCTGTGTTTGGTGTGTTGTACTTATTAATAGATGTTATTCATGATTTATCAACTTACATAGGTAAATTTGAAAAATAAAACCTTAAAAAACTCTATATTAAATAGTTTGTGTTTTGCAAATCATTAGAAGCAACTATTTCCTTATTAAAAAGACAAATGAATCTATAAATGTAATTCCTCATCTTGGTAGTAAAATTGAGCCTCTGTTTTCCGAGTTCTTCCACAACATACAAATACACACAAAAGCCTTTCTTTCCCTCAGACCTTGTAAATATCAGCTCCCAGGAGTACAGAGTAAAATAAAATCTATTGAAATACCAGACTCAGAGAGCTAACTAGAAAAGTTGTGTGGAATTTGTTGCTCAAACAAATGGACATACCAACATAAATATCAAGCAAACAAACAAATACTCATGGAGTACTGCCAGTGAACAAATACATGAACTTATTTTGTTGAAAATGACAGATTCTTTAACTGAACAAATAAATTATTCTAGGAGGCTTTGGGTTAGCTATAGGAATTAGGAATAGGTTAAACATTTTATCTGAATTGTTCCTGACCTAGCTCCAGAGGGCAGCTAAGTTGAATACTCAATGTAAGTCTGGTAGAAAATTACAATGGCATATCAAAAGATATGGAAAAGAAAGAGCAAGCATAGACACTCCACTGTGTCCTGATAGTAAGACAAGAAAAAATGTTGCAAACTCAAAAAAAAAAGGATAGAATATTTAAAAAAAAAATAAACACTTTTATGTTCCTGGACCCTGAACCAATGAAAGTAGTGATCTGGTACAGTGTTTTGTTAGTGATATGACTTAGATTCATGTGAATTCTTTTGTCCAGGAAACTTTATTTTAGGAAGTGTTTTTGCAATGAAAAATTACAATGATTTTCTTCAAAGATACCTAAAGTGTACATATTGTGGCTAAAATTCACATCTACTTTTGAAACGCTATTAAGCATATTATAATATTAAAATAAAAGTTTACATAAAAGATGCTTATTCAATATTTAAATTTATTCTTCTAAATTTAGCCTACCAACCCACTGCTGTCTAGATATTTTGCTTTAGCTATATTTTAAAACATATTTGTTCAGTGTGTATTGTATCAATGAGTATCATAGAGGATCAAATTCTGAATAACTAGTGTAAGAGTAAACTTACTACTTTTTACATGATTAGAGCCTGGCGATAATATTTGTCAGTAGTCTGGATATCTGGGGAAACTATGGTATTTAGCCTAACTCTAATGCTTCATGGAGCTCAGCGCAAGAGGGAGCTGTGCTGTAGGTCCATTTAGGTGAAAATGTCTGGAAGACCCCTGGGAACTTACTAGTGAAAGCCCATGTTGGAAATATGAAGGATCTCTTTTCTGACATTGTGAAGACATTGAAAATACACAGATTCCAAATCAGAGTTGACTGTATACATCCATGGGTGTTTCTTCTTATTACTATTACCCTGATAACATCCACAGTCTATTATATGATGGTCTCCACAACCAGGGCAGCTATTGCCCCTTCCCCAGTTCAGTTACTCATATACCAATTGTCCCTCCAAACACACTAAAAAAGACTGTACTTTATTGATTTTGCCATTTCTTCCACCTAGTCATCTTAATAAACAAGATAATCTATCACTCTCATTGATTCTGTGTGCATCTTGACTTAGATGTCAATGTAAATAGCAGTTGCTAGAATAATTCTGTTACTGGTACACTTAAGCTACATGTAAATATCTGTATGTGGAAACATGAGCAAGATTAAAGATACCCAGGAGACTAGAAGTGGAGGTCAGATCCCCTGCATCTCAAGGCTATTGAAAACCATCTGACATCAGTGCAGGGATACAAACTCATATCCGCCTGAAGAGCAAAGAAACTTAGAAACTACTGATCTCTCCTTCTAGTCCCTACTTTTTTACTTTTAACACCTAATTCTTTCTAATATGGGTTTCAAAATGCTTCTTTTCCAATGTGAAAAGGTTGAAAATATATTGATTTCTTCAAGGTTGTCAGTATTGTAAGAAAATCATCAGTGATTTACACTGAATATGATTCAAAGTTCTAGATAATTCTGGAACTTGCAGATATCCAGAGATCTATACTAGCTAATAAGTCAGATGAATGCCTATAATTAAGACATTTCAGAATGAGTGTTTGATCATTTTTCTCACATTTACAGAGCTGTGATGAAATGTATAACAATTTATGAAGTCTATGACAACATTTTTATTTGAATTTGAATAATATAAGTAGATCTATTTCAGTGTGTTTAATTTGAAATCATAGTATAGTGTTATATTTAATTTATTGCTTATATTTTTCCTTATAATGTTCCTTAAATACAATGTTTTTATATTGTAAGGTGAACAAAATATATCTTCAAACTCTCTCATATATGTACTGTTATTGGAGCATACATTAGAAATTAACTTTCTATTGATAGAAGAAATAGAAAACACAAATGGAAATCCTATTATTTAACAAAAGCTATTTTTCTTGTGGATTTTATAAATTGAATAAATGAAAAGAGATTTTAAAATCACCCTTCAGTGAAGAATATCCTATAGAAATTAAACACATTAGATTTCAAATAAACATCAGTGATGAGGAAGGAAGTTATAGCATAAAGTAATTCTTCTTCTTTACAAAGCTATCATGACATTTGGAAAATAATCTAGGTAGAAAAGAAGCATATCTGAATTCAACCAACTCCATGGTTATTGCTTATCCCAGTCATTATAAAAGCAGTTCTGGGTATTATGTGTTGCCTTTCAAATTATACACATGAGATACCCATTTTGAACTGAATACAGATACTCAGATTGTCACAGAGTATCATAATTATTACTGAGTAACTAGAATAGGACAATTTGTTGATGCCAAGGTGAGAATGAACTAATAAATTAAGGAACTTGCAATGTACTTTACCTTTATAAAATGCTTAAATAATCTATTAGATTTTATAAACACATTGCAGTTTAGTCTGTTTTCAAAACACATTTTTAAACGCTATCTATTTGAAGAAAATATATTGCACCCTGAATCACTCCAAATATTTTAGTGAATGCAGTCTTATTCTATTTATGAATATTAATATTTTAGAATGTACTCAAATAGATTGTGTCTGTAGTAATGTTCTTCATGAAATTATGTAACATTTTAAAAATATGTATGTAGGTAGTAGTATATAAATATAATCTGGATGTTAAATCAAAAATATATAAATAGTAATACATAAGTAGTGTGTTGAACATAATACATTCTAAATTACAGTATTTGCTTTACTCAATATGTGCAAAGTAACAATTAAGTATTCAACAGAATTAAAGTCTTGGTAAGATGTTTCTAGAAATTTTTACCCTTAGTCTTAGGAATCTAATACGTATTTTTACATTTCCCCAGAAATCAATATAGTACTTCCACATCTAGAGAGCTTGGTGATCACATGTAATGAACACCAGGCTGGAAAGGACAGGAAATCTCTAGTCTGTACATCTCTTTATTTTACTTTAGAATTTATAAAATTGACTTGTTATTTTGCATAAACACAGTCATTTACTTTCCTAAGTTGAAAAAGCTTTAGAGATCTTTCAAGAAGTCAATACATGTATTTAAAATATAGAATACGGAACTTAATGGCTTTTTATTTTTGTCTCAGCCTACCACTTAGGGAACAATTTACAGTATTTAAAACAATAATGCCATCCTTACGATTCTTAACAATATTTCTCCAAAAGTAAATTACAATCTGTTCATATAACATTTGAGTTTCTGGATAACTAAAGTTGCAAAAATGTACATTCTATGAAGCATATGTATGCACATAAAGTTGCATTACTTGGGAAAATATGTACAGGTTGAGTTGTGCTAGAGTGGCAAAGACCTGATTTGTACAGGAATTTGAATCTAGCAACATGGCTACTCTGGCAAGGGAAAACACCCAGAAAACTATATGAACTAGCCAAAATTCAGACTTGCTCTGGGTTACAATAGAGTCTATTGGAATACAGATGTGCTCTTAGTAAAAATCTTTCACCTATAAAAATGGAGGTGTGGTTATTTTGCAAAAGGAAGCAGCCATGTTTGAAAGTTGTGTCTAATCAAGGGGCAGACAAAATGGTGAGTCAAAGAAATATTTGGCAGGTTTCCAGTGAAAAGAGAACAAGTCAGCTAACAAGAAGGAGCCAAAAGGTAAGGACTGGTTGCCAGAGTTAGACTGAGGCCAAGCAGTCCAATTAAGTAAGAAGCCAGTTTGAGTCAGTTAGCTTATAGAAGACTTTGGGTCAGAACAGCTGAGTTAAATCAGCTAATCAGTTTTCAGAAAGAACTAGAAAGAGTGAGCTTATTCAGCAGTAAGTATCTGAGAGGAAAATTACATCTGGCAAATAAAAGTTACTTTTAAAATGACTACTGAAAAATGACAAGAGCCATGAAGCCAGCTCAGCTCTTTGATACCATCTAACAAAGCTGAGCCAAATGCTGTTTTGACCATTGTGCTACTTTTCACTTCGGATTTTTGATCTCTTCCTGGTGCATTTGTGGGAGAGTTTTTATGTTATTATATATTTATATCTTTTCTCCAGAAAATTATTTCTACTCTTAAAGACATAACCTTATCTGACCCTACCTAGCAGTCTTCTTTGACAGGGAGATTGTGAAAAGCACTAAAAAAAGTTGGATAGGCCCAAGTTCTTTTGGCACACTTGCCCCTTAGGGAATTCAGAAACAATAGTTTTGGCTTCAGATCAGATTATAGGCTTTCTCCTATATGTCATCTAGATGATATTGTCTCCAGAAAATAAAAACTTAATAATGAAGATAGTCTGCCTAAAATAACCTTTGATAATATATATAGATGATATAATATATATGACATAAAATTAATATAAAATAAATGTAAGACTTTGCCAATCCTAAGGAGTCTGGCTCACACTAAATTATAGCGATACTTTTTAACTAAAATTAAATAGAAAGCAAATGAATGGAACAAGTCAGACTGCAGCCTGGAAGAACTTTAGAACTTTGAGCAAGGTTAACTCACGAGTTATACTTCAACCGCTGTGCATTGTTCAAGGCTTGGAAACTTGCCTAGACTGACTCAGATATTTTTTGATCTCTTTATAGTTTTATTTTCCAAAAGAAGAGAATGTTATATCATAAGTGTTTACATGGTAGAAATGATTGGAGATTGATAATACCTAATCTCTCTGGTCTTGTAACACAGGCACAGGGGCAAAATGCTATGATTTGTTTTTCTTTTGAAATTATTAATTTGCTTTGTTTGTGGAATTCGTATACACAAAAAATCCTGGTTACTAGCCAGTCAAAGATGCAAGATTTTCCACCAGGGGCTTCTCAAATCCCCTCTGCCTGCTCCTTATTTCTTCTGCTGTGACCTGTCTGACTATTGGGGCTAAACACTAGCACTAGTTGAATTTTATTAAAATGATTTCAATATGCTGTTAGAAGATGTAATGAGAACAGTACATTAGAACCTTTGAAGTGACTAGTTTGTGAACTTTAGATACTGTTGTTTGCTTTTCATGGACATGCACAATGATGAGTTATACAGATTATGCATCATGGCTGTTTGTCATTGTTTGTTCTGATTTTGTAAAATGTTTATTCCTTTACTGGGTTGTTTATTTATAAGTCTTGCATACATTCCCCTAATCAATTACACATAAGATGTGATTTCCAGTTTGATTATTTTATAGAGTAACCAGTAGTGAATACGGGGCCCAGATTTTTAAAATAAGGATCACAGACAGTGTCTTGCATACATTCCCCTAATCAATTACACATAAGATATGATTTCCAGTTTGATTATTTTATAGAGTAACCAGTAGTGAATACGGGGCCCAGATTTTTAAAATAAGGATCACAGACAGTGTCAGTATTAGTTTATTAGTTGGTAAATTATATCGCCTTTTTATTGTACTATGTAGATGGTGTCAATATTACTAATATATTCAAGGATTCAGTTCTGACTTTCATTTAATTCTACTCCATCAATATTACTGTCAATTTCTATGTTCCATTAGTATCTTTGTTTTACTCAATGGAGATTTAATATTCTATTTTTCAAGAGTGTACAAAAGATTAGACTAAATAGTTAAATTTTGCTTCTTTAAAAGTTGTAACTTCCACTTTCATGTCCCATTAGTTTCCGCATGTTTTCAGATTATGTGTTTATGTTTCATTTTTATTCATTTTGTAACATATTTTGTTTTCATTTTGAGTTTCATCCTTTACTACCAAGGTTTTACTCAGGTTAACTTGTTCATCATATATATATTCAGTTTTAGTTTGGCATTATTCTGAAATCATATAAAACCTGATATGTGTATTATGTATTGTAAAATACCCTCATCAGCTGTAGCAAATTCTTACCTTTCCATTGACATCACCAAAACATAATTAGTAACTTCTATAATAAAAGTCTCAAATTCTTTTTAAATAAATAAAAGAAATAAAATCCCGCTGGAGAGAGAACAAGTTAATAGGTTGGGTCAATGTATGTTTGTAATGAATACATTCATCTCTCCTCCCTTCTTTGTAACTGGAAAGCTCACTTCTATATCTACTAAGCAATTATTCATTACAAGAAAAACAGGTTTGGTATGCTGCTGTTCACAGATCCTGATTGGTAAAATGTTCCAACTGAAGCACCTTCTGGTGTACAGAGTAATAAAATCCCTTGGAAAGAGTTCAAAAACCATTTCCTTAATACCAAGTTATGCATTTCTTGTGCTGTTATAAGCGTGGCATTTTAATCTATTCTGGAAGAACAGATGCCCACTGTTTGGGTTTTACGTGTTTTTATGAGAGATTGGCTATGTCTATTCATTAAATGGCAGGACAATTTAGGGAATATATTTGGCAATACATCTTTTATTTGAATTGATTAAGAATATAACCTATTAATAACAGATTCAGATCTATGTAGAATTCAAATTTTAATAAAATTTAAAGGCTGCCAGGTTGAATGATAATCTGAAGCAATTTAAGTACAAGTAGAAGCAAGAATGAAGTGTATTATATCTTATCCAGCCATGGATGCCAAAATAATTACATTTGCATTCATTTTGATGTACATTGAATATCATATATTAAAATTTAGGACATACAAATATAGATATATAATACCTACATAAATAGAAGTGTTTCCCATTGAACTCAGATTTTGATTCTGACCCAAACATAAGGCATGAATCTTTTAAAGAATGAAGAGAAATTTGGTGATACTTCAAACATTGCTCAGAGAAGCTTCCAAACAATTCTCAGTTAGTCTTTGCAAAAATATACTACGATTCAGTTTCAGTTGAGCTCTTCTTGTTTGTGATAGCTATGTGTAATGTAGTTGTGGTTCAGCAAATCACTGCATGAAGTCCACTCTTCCCTGTAAAGAATGTAAAAGAATAGCAAAGCTGATGTTTCAAAACATCAGCTTTTTGTGGTTTCAAAATTTCAGTTTTAGGACCTGGAGTATAGTGTATTAGTAAAGTATTTGCTTAGAATTAACAAAGAATCAGCAATTATAAATAAACTAGAATTCAGAATTTTGAGTGAAATTTAATGTATATATATATATACATTATATATAATGTGTATATATATATATATATATATATATATATATATATATATATATAGTTTTACTTAATGTTTGTTTTAGCTGTGAGGCGTAAGTTTTAGTACTATATATATTTTTTCATCTGTTATTATTAATGGTCTTTATTCCCAGTAAGATATGAAAAAGAATGTGAGCATGAGCGTACATATGTTGCAGTAGAACATGAATTTGATATTGATTTTCCCAGTGTAGTTTGGGAGGGACAGTCATCAAATCACTGGAAAGTTAGTAGAAAAGCCAAGCAGGCAAAATCATTCCAGTACTCTGAATGATTATGTTTAGAACAGTGCACAGTAACCTATACTCAATCTGGTCATTCAGGTGTTCTAAGTGATGACTAACATAGAAAACTACAGCTTTTAGAAAATTTATTCATCTTAAATTCATAGATCAGGCTCTTACTAATTTTAGCACTTTGCCAACTCAATAGTGTTCATATATAATGTTATTCTAAAATGTCATTGACATTTTAAAGTTACTAATTTTTATTTACAGATTTTTATTTGAGTAGATTAATAAATGTTAATATATGATAAAAACCATCTTTGATATGATTCTTAAAATAATTACCTATAGCACTCTAATACATGTAAAGATGGAGTTTTGTATTTTATCTGCTAAAAGAATACGTGGAAATAGTGTTCATTTGTTGAGAAAATCTCTTTCTGAACTGTGTACAGGTTGTGTTTGTATAGTTCAAATGATGATTTCTGTACCCAGAGAGTTGAGTAGAGACTGGACTTTGGTATGAAAGAAACATCATTTTTATGAAACGTCACTTATCTTGGTATTTTGTCAAAATTCTTCTCCTCACCTTCTGACTGGTCAATAAAAAGCTGATCAACCAATTAGCTAGGCAGAAGATAATAGGGTGGGACTTCCAATTCCAGTAGGTTTCCTAGAGAGATCAGAGTGAGTGGTAGAGGACCACATGAACAGGTGTGTCCAGCAAAACTACATGAAGAGAACATGAGGATTTGGTATGAGATCACAATGAGAGAGCAGGTATGAAGACACATGTGGACCAGACTGAGTCAAAGCCAGACTCAGATTAAAAGTAAAGAACCATATGGATGAGAAATAGGCAGCTTTAGAGGGTTAGAATAGCTTAGAACCTGCCAAAGTTAAGAATTCAGCTTGTTAATAAAAAAAATACCAAGTATCTATGATAGTTATGCAGGAGCTAGAACAAGCTAGAGTAGGTGTGGAAATGTTTTGCAATTATTGGAATATAAACATGGCAAAAGAAAACCTTCAAGGATTTACAGTATATGTATATATAATGTGTGTATGTATATTAGGTGTATATACCTAATTAACAGTTGGATTGTTTTTACTTAAATTTGTTAAACTTTCATACATAAATACAGAATTTAACCACTTTCTGTAGCCGCAGACCTAGCACCTCAGTCTTGACCCTAGTGTTGCTTCAGAATACCAGTTACAGTCTCTTTTTAACCTTGAAAATATCTTCTATAGATCCCACTGACCATTTCTCCTAGCCTATTTGCCACAGAAATCACTGTATTCCAGCCTCCAACTCAAGAAGGCACCCCTGCTCAAACAGAAATCATACCTGCCAGAAAAATGTATGAAATGCTAGAGACCATATTTTTCTATCTTTTGGTTTTCAAAAACCCAACCCTCAGTCTCATTCTTAGAACTACAATTGATTACCAGTTGAAGCCTCCCTTCCCTGCTACCCAAATCTCCTATACATTCCATATACTAACCCCTCCTAATATCCCTTCTCTATTTGTTGTTGCATTCCAGGCTCCAACATCAGCAGACATTCCTTGTGAACACATCATCTGAGTAGGCCAGTAAAACAGGAAACAGCCACCACACTCTCCAAAAATCCAGAGAGGAAACAGTAACCAAGGAACAAATCATCCACTCAACAAAGACAAACTCGGAAACTAGCACTTAAACCTATAATCATCCTAAAATCAGATGCCTAAACAGAAGCTTAGGAACATAAAGAATAATAGCCATGGAAATATGTTTGTATAACAGCCCCACTATCTTGCTACAGCATGTCCTGATTATTCCAATGTAGCTGAAGCAGAAGGAAAAGGTCTTAAAATTGACTGTATGAAGATGAGTGATGTTTTTAAAGAGGAAATCAATAGATCCCTTTAAAAAATACAGGAAACAGCTGAAAGAAATGAACAAATCCTTTAAAGAAATCTAGGAAAACATAAACAAACAATTGGATGAAATGAAGAATCCTTCACAAAAACAAAGAAAATCAAACAAACAGCTGATGGAAACAAATAAAGCTGTTCAAGACAAAACCTGAACTAGCAATGAAAATGCAAAAAATGAAGGAATTCTAGAAATGAAACTTTGAGAAATACAAGCTGGAACTAGAGAGACGAGCTTTATCAACATAGTACAAGTAATAGAACAAAGAATCTAAGGTAGAGAAGATACAGTAGAAGAAATGGGCAAATCAATCAATGAAACCATTAAATCTAAAAAAATAAATAAATAAATAAAATAAACATTCCCAAAATAAAAAAGAAAAACAATAAACAAACAAATAAACAAAAAATGAAAAAAATTAAAAAATTTGAGACATGATATAAAATCAACAGAGAAGAAAGTGGAGAATCCCAGCTTAATCTCAAGAAAATATTTTCAACAGAATCATGGAAGATATTTTTCTGATCTAAAGGAGATGCTTATTAATGTAGAAAAAGCATACAGAACACTAAATATATTGAAACAGAAAAGAAAGTCCCCTCACCAGGTATTAATCAAAACATTAAACATAGAGAATAAGAAAGAATATTAAAAGCTACAAGAGGTGAAAAAACCCTAGTAACCTGAAAACCTACTAGATTTATACTTGGCTGTTCAGTGAAGAGTCTGAAAAAAATGTCCAGCAGATTCTGAAAGACCACATTTGCCAGCCCATCATAGTATACAAAACTTTCAATCATCATAGATGAGGAAGGCAAGATATTCCATAATAAAATCAAATTTAAACACTGTCTATAAATCTATTTGTACTGAAGGTACTAGAAAAAAAATTCTAACCTAAAGAGGTTAACTGTACCCATACAACACAAGGAATAAATAATCTCACAAAGGAATATCAAAAGAAAGGAAACATACACACACACACACACACACACACACACACCACACACACCACCACCACCACCACTACCACCACCACTACCACCTCCACTACTACCACCAACAACAACATCAAAGTAACAGAAAACAACTATTATGGGCCATTGATATCTCTCAACATCAATGATATTAATTCCCTAATAAAAAGCACAGATTAATGGAATGAATATGAAAACAGGGTCCATCTTTTCGTTGATTTCAAGAAACACACCACAACATCAAAATGAAGGGTTTAAAAAAGATATTCCAAGCACAGTTACCAAGAAGCAAACTTGTGTAGACATTTTAATATGTAAGAGAATAGATTTCAAACCCAAACGACATGGGGAAGGACACTATACATTTATCAAAAAAAAATTGACCAAAATGACATTTCAGTTCTTAACATATATGTGGCAGCATCTATGTTCCAAGCATGAGGGCTACTAAGTTTGTAAAAATAAATACTACTGTTTTTTTAAAAATCATTTATTCCCCTTTATACAGAGATAAGGGGAGACTTCCATATCCCACTCTCATCCCTTGATGGGTCATCCAGAAGAAAACTAAACAAGATATAGATATGCTAGAGTCAATTAAAGCAAATGGACCTAATAAATATTTACAGAATATTTCACCAGAGCAGGAAAGAATATACCTTCTGTCTGCTGATTGTAGTATGTTGTCCAAAATTGACTACATACTCAAACACAAAGCATGTCTCAACAGACAACACAATTGAAATACCTGCCTGCTTTCTATCTGATTCTCCACCACTCCCTTTCAAATTTACACACACACACACACACACACACACACACACACACACACACACACACACCTTACTACCACCACCACCAAATACTATTCATATATATGTGAGTGTGTGTGTGTGTGTGTGTGTGTGTGTGTTTATGTATATCAGGGCACATTTTTCTTCTCAGGAACATTTAATTACCTGTAGTTCTTCATTTAGTTGTAGGACTTTTTGAAAACCCTTCAATCCAGGTTGTCATGACAACTTGTTTTGTCACTGTATTTCACGCATTTAGACAACCATACTGTTGACTTCATGTATGTAACTTCTCCGACATATATAGATTACACTACCTCATATAACACTTCCTGGTCCTCTTTATCTTACATTCTTTTTGTATTTTCTTTCTTGATGTTTCCTGAGCATTTGCTATAGTTTTTATGTCAAATAGGGTTAAGCAATGCAAGGTCAGTTGTTATATACATTTTGACCAGTTGTGGATGTCTGTAATGGTTTCTGCTAGGAAAAAAAGACATTTTAATAAGGAGTGAATGACACACTTTTCTTTTGGTATAAGAATATATGTTAATAATGAAGTAAGAAATTATACTTCTTTAGGAAATTGGGTACTTGTGGTTTCCTTTCTATAATATAATTACAAAAAAAAAAAAAGCCTGATCAATAGGAAAAAGTCCATGTGTGTTACTGTAAGCCTAGCTAACAACTTACCTGTGTCAGATTCATTTTACATGGTTTGGGTACAAGACTGTGTCTCTCTATCTCTCTCTGTCTCTGTCTCCCTCTGTCTATTTCTCTCTCTCTCTTGTGTGCATGTGTTTGTCTGTGTGTGTGTCTATGTCTCTGTGTGTCTGTCTGTCTGTCTTTCTCCTGTCTCTGCCTCTGTTTCTGTCTTTGTGTCTGTCCCCCCTCACCCACACCTCTTCCTTCTCTATTCTTGTCTTCTGACAACACTTCTTTAATGGTTTCCTGCTTATACCACATTCCTTTAGGCAACAAATAATAAATCTAGATTGTTTGTAAGCCCCAGTAGCAGCCACATTAAACAGGTTCCCATGCATTTCCTTATTAGAAATTTGACTGGTTTCATTTTGCTTCCTTTTAAACGTTTCTTTTACTTCCCATCAGTAAGAGCTGTTTTCAACGTTGGTCCTAGAATTATTACTATGCAGTGGGTAATAATTAATGCAGAGATTTAACCAAAGTGTTGAGCATAAATATCTCTGAGTACTCTCTCATCTGTGAATGGGTCATCTGTATAAACTCCCCACAAATCAATTCAGGAAGAGTGGGTGGAAAGAATTTATGAGCTTTAAATGGGGAAGAGTACTTTGAAATGCTAACTCCTTGAAAAAGCATAGTTATTGCACATGTCACTCATAACAATAATAGTTATCAACATATGGTCTTTGCATGATCAAGTTGCCAATGTTTAAAGTAACTGTGCAATTTTTCTTTGTTGTAATTATTATCTTCTTAATAAAATTCAAAGGTTTAACCTTTGCTTCAACACCAATGATTCTCCTTTTCCATAAAGAAAACATGGATTTAAACATTTTTAAGTATGTGTTATCAACCATGTATCTAGAACAAGTTCCACTTTTAAAATATTCATATATTAAAAACTCAAGGACATGACTCCTACTGTGTATCTCTCACTTCATAACTCATGGTAGCATGTACCATCTGCCAAACTGAGTTTCTTTAACATTTAAATTGAAAATTGTTCCGAAACTTCAGACCATCGAATTTTACTTCACCCTCTTCCCTTTGTTCTATGGTGACACAAATCCACACCCTGTTGTTTTTGAACTTCAGTTCTTCACATGCCAGTGGTCTCTGTAATAATAGCATTCTGGTCTGTTACAGAGTACATTATATGTTGAAAGGGATCTTTAGCTCTGCCTAAATGTGAAGGACTGAATCTTGAATATAACTTCATCCTTTTGCAATACATGTATATATTCCTGTAGAGTGATGTAGTGACAATCTGTACCAATCATATTTACTGAAACTCTTAACTATTTATAGGATAATTTTTCCATTGATCACTATTATGCACAATATTTGTGTTGACATCTATTTAATTAGATGATATTTTTAAGTTAACCCACTGGTAAAGAATAAATATGAAGAACAAGGTATTTTTTCTATACTTTCACAGCATTACAATATATGTTGACATGCATAAACCCACACGATAGCTCCAAACTTTAAGTACATTGTTTGTCACTTAGGTAGATAATGACAAGCTTAGACAATGTAAACAAGTGATTATCACATTTTATGGGTTTTTAGAGACAGTTATCATGAGGTATCTTAGGCCTTACTTTTCATTTCTTCATCGAAGGCTTTGATTCTCATTAAATTTTTTGATAGTTTCCTACTTACATATAATAACTTTAGTCATGTTCTACTTCTGTTTCTACTTCTAATCTCTGCTTTACTAAAACTTTCTTCCATTACTATTCCTCCTTCACCAATACTCTTATCAATGGCCATGCTAATCTTACAAAGATTAAGCCATTTTTCCCCAAGGTATGTGTACTACACAAGCAATGTAGTATACTATGCCATACCTTATAGGATTTTGAGTTGTTCTAAAAGTAGGATAGTATTCAATGAATAAGTATGGATATTCTTCCACCTTTCATTTCTTACTCTTTCCAGGATACTAGCCAGTTTAATATTTGGGTGTAGGTTGTAAGATTTCCTGTAACATCATGAAAATTGTTAATTTTGTACAACAGTTACATTGAAGAATATAGCACTAACACAAAATAGAAATTTCAAAAACATGGGATGAACATAAAAAATATTAAGAGCTAATTATTAACTTTAAATGAAATAACTATTTAAGCAGTTATGTTGCATTAACTTTCTATAATTTTGTTTAAGTCAAAATTTCATGTCAGGTGGAAAGAATCAACTGCCAGAATGAAATGACAGTGTTTCACAAGAAAAGCTATCAAAGTTCAGATATTTTCTATAGATTAATAATGGAACACAATCTAGTGTAATCAGGTACAATGTAGCTACTAATGACCATAACTACAGGATTCAGTTGATAAAACCTGGTTTTCGGATAAGTCTGTCTTTAGTTTGTTTTTAACCACAAATGTGAGCTATGAAGTGGGTTTAAATGAAAGACAGATGCAATTTTTAAGACACCCTCCTTTGAAGATTAGATTGACACTTGTTCAATTTCATGTGAGATCTTCCACTTTGTGGGTGTTATCTATATATGTTTTTCCTACAAAGGAATCAGAGAGAAGAACTATGTACCTATGTAGGAAAAACTATGTATACCATTCAATTACAAGTAATTACTATATTTATATACTTAAATAACAAAGTAAGTCATTCTCAGCAGGTTATATCATGTGCCATCATGTCCTTGGTCATCTGTTCGTGTAGTATTTGTTTTTTTCTATTAGAAAAAAATGCATAATTCTTTTTGTCATTGTTGCTGTTGTTTCTGAGAACAATTTACTAATCACCATCATCAGAACATTTGTTTTCTTTCTGTAAATCTTGAAGACAAGTATTTTGAGTTTACTTCCTAAATTCTACAAAAACAAGACTACTTCAGTCCTGGTATATGTTATTAATAGTGTTTCAGTGTATAATGATGTGAGGATACATGCTCATCATTATAAGTGAAATTCATGATAAAAAGTGAAAAACTGTTCTGTATTCACTTTTCTTTAATTTGTCTTGCTGAATACAGATCACTACTTAAAAACTCATGAGGCATTAATAGTTTTAATTTGAGTAAAAATATATATTTTATATATGTTTTTAATCTTTTATATGTATAAACAATGATGTAGTTCAAGAAATGCATACCAGAGATATGCAATAGTCTCCGATACTTTTTCTTTTAATCAGATAATTTAATGTTTTTAATCAATGGGTAATTTTATTCTCCAAACCATTAGTAGTGTACTCAGGATGGAGTAGAATTATAGCTGGGCACATAAGTCTAATTCTCCACTTTTTCTGTGCTCATAATGAACTAAGAATCATTTTTATATTGTTTAAAATAAATGCTTATTTATCAATAAAATTATATAGTGTTCACAGTTAACAACAACAACAAAAAACTCAAAGGAAGAACAATAATATCAAACAACTAGACCCCCAGAGCTCCCAGGAATTAAACTACCAATCAAGGAGTACACATGGAGGGACCCAGGCCTACAGCTGCATATGTAGCAGAGGATGGCCTTGTGGGGCATCAGTGGGAGGAGAGGCCCTTGGTCCTGTGATAGCACAATGCCCCAGCATAGGGGAATTTGGGGGCTGGGAAGGAGGGAGTAGGTGGGTCGGGAAACATCCTCATAGAAGCAGGGGAGGGAGACAGAATAGGGGGTCTGGGAGGGGGAACTGGGAAAGGGGATAACATTTAAAATGTAAATAAATAAAATAACCAATAATAAAAAATATTTAATGACAAGTAACTAGGGTTTCCAGATGTCCCTGAAACTGAAGAGAGACAACTATCCTTTCTCTCCATTTGACAAAAGCAGTACAGACCTACTCATCTGTGAACCTGTTGGGAAGATGCTGTCTGAATGTGCAATTGTTTAAAACCTCTATGGAAACTCTAGTGACCCACCTATGCTGGGGCAGAAATTCAGCGAGAGAGCTATCTTTGAATCCCCACTGCTCCTGCAAGCAGCCCATCATCTGTACTGCCATAACGAATAACAATAACATTCATTGAGTTGGGCTTCGGTGGTAGTAATATTTTGGTCTCTTATCAGTGTGAGTAGACAATTGTTCACAGCTATCCAGGAATAATGTCACAAGATGAATACTTTTTAAATAACATCATATAATAAAAGACAGGATAAACTTTATTAATTAAGTTCAAGATGTCTCTGAGAGGACCTTATTTTCATTATTAATTTAGTTAACAAACTAACCCACAATAAAGAAACAAAAAGACAATGATGATTAGAATTTATTACAGGAATTGATATATTTTACTTTAATCAAAATGCTTTCATATGTGCTTTATTTTACCTTGAATGAGACAGTGGGTACACGTTCTTCCTTATATAAAAAAGTACAAGTAAAACATGAGCCTCAAGCATTAGTTTTTCATGATTTTTTTATATCCTTTCTGTAAGTTGCTAATAACACCTTTCTACTTTCTGGCCAGGCATAAGAGAATTGGCTGAGTCAGGGGAAGACAGATACATATAAATAGAAAGTTCTTATTCACATTAGTAAATAACACTCTCTCACATGTTAATATGCAAGAAATAAACAGTATTCATGACTGCTTAAATGCATTTTTACTTTCTTGATTATTGCTTTTTATTTGCATTCACTTAAATACAAGAATCCTTTTACTTTGGTATTTAGTGACCTAATCTATGATTTTTCCAATTTTCTTCCTCAAAAGCACACAGGAGATTAAATCAAAGCTGACAGATTTATTTTTCCCACTAATTGAATAGTGTGATTTATTCAAAAGTGGGAGCAGTGAGCATTTTCATGAGCACTTATTTTTCATTCTAGTCATAAACCATTCCTCACAAAGTACAGATATCCCAAATGCAAAACAAATATGTCTTTGATTGGCCAGGTGAATTCTATAGAGAAAATTCTGCTGCAGAGTCTGTGTCATTTTGTGTTCTTAGAACAATTTGATGAACGACATTGTTCACTTTCTTCAGGAACTGGCTGACATTCCCCAGAACAATGAAACCATGAATGCAGAGACAATTTTATTTTAAGATTACAGATTATAACCCTCCCACTACACTATCTAACATATTATATTCAAATAGTCTTTTTTTGCAGAGTGCCCTCTGTCAAAAATATAAAAATGATCTCCAAATGATTCCAATTTATGCTGAAATCACACTAAAAGTGACAAATGTAGCTTCTATTAATACTTTTGCAAAACAAGAATCTTCAGACTTCTACTAGCAATTTATATGTGAACATGATTATCATATATCTAACCTTGTTTTTCACATATATACTAAAATATATCCCAAAAACTCTAGCATAAGGATATTACAATTTTTCTCTATTTATACATACATACACACACATACATGCACAAATACACGTACATACATCATTCTCTTTCTGTTATCACCTTTCTATATAATACATAATATATAGTTAATAAAATAAAGAAAAACGAAACCACAATTCATAGTTTCAGAATCTGTGTTTTGTAAGATCAAATGTTTCTCAAGTGCCAGAAATATGTTTCAAACAGTTATTATACTTTCCAGCTAGCATAAAGGACTGAGTTCAATCCCTGCAATCTATATAGTTAAAAGAGAGAACATATTTTTTTCAAGTCATCCTCTAATCTCTCTTTGTGTATGCAGGCCATAGAATATGAATATATATATATATATATATATATATATATATATATATATATATATGTGTGTGTGTGTGTTATATCATTGTTTAAAATAAAATAAATTATAGGTTAATTAATTTTCAAAGAGAAATAAACCCCAGAAAGAAGGAGGATCCAAAGAAGAAAATCCCACTATAGTGGGGTGAACTATACTGGGATATCTTCAAATATTTTTTTTCTAGAGAATTTTCTTATAAGGAAAGCAGTGAGAAAAGAAGGAGAAAAATTATAATTATACAGGATATGAACATATTGAGGTATCTGAAATTTGCTGATCATGTGTAAAAGGAGATCTAACTTCATTGTAAGAGACACATGAGTTGTATATGTTAATTTTTTAATTTATGGTTTTTCTTTACCTTTCTTTTCTAAATTAGAAATCAAAGAAGTCAAAAAAATTGTTGGAGGCAATAGAGCACTCAGTTATATTCTTCATGAGAAGATTTATTATTCATTATTTTTATTTATTATTCATTATTTATTCTTTTTCTATGCATTATGTTATAAATTGTTACAAAAACAATTGCTATAAAGACAATTAATGAAACATTTGTGATAGATTCAAATTTGTATGTAGCACACACATATAAACATTAAGATGCATGGGCTTTTAAAAGTACTTTTTTGTTGAAAAGCGATTATTGTCTCACTTAATACATCCCAACCAAATTTTTCCCTATCTCCACTCCTCTCAGCCCCACCTCCTCTCACCTTTTCCCTAGATCCACTCTCACTCTGTTCCTCTTCAGAAAGCAGCAGGCCTCCAAGGGCCTGTGACCAAATACAACAAAGCAAGATATAATTAGACAAGGCAAAAGCCCTCTTATGCAGTTTGGTCAAGGCATCCCAATAGGAAGAAAATAATCTCAAGGGAAGACAAAGAGACAGAGACATACTTGTTACTGCTGTTGAGCAAAATTCTTTTCAAATCTTTATGTTGAATATATTTATTCTTATTTTAAACAGCAAAAAGGAGCATAGAAAACTAATGGTTCAAGCATTGAAATAAATTCTTAAGCCTATTTCAATAATCAGTTTTAAAGTCTGGGAAATGATATGGTAGTAGAGAACTTGGGTAGGCATTTGGAATGCCTTGTACTCAGTATCCATTAACATCACACAGACACACACACACAGACACACACAAGCTTTGAGGCTTTTTGTTTCACTGTTATACAACATGGTCTTCATTTTAACCATGTGAATATTTTCTCAGATGTTTGTGAACTGCTTAAAGCACTTTCCAAATTTTGATTTTTATGTGGAAAACTCACTTGTGACTGATAGATATTATACTACTAAAATTTGTATGTTGCTTAAAATTTTATTTAAAATTCTTAAGACATTTCTTTGGAGATCTCTGGTTAAAATGAGGGTTAAATGAAACATTTCAAGGATAACCTAAATGCTAGCCAATGTGTGTTCAGATACAGTCATCCAGTTAAGAAACAAAGCATTTATTCTTTTGAGATTTATGTCATCTGTTTGATAAAGTTTGAAATAGGGGTCAGTGCATGATGGAAACTTATTTTAGATTTTCGATTAAACATAATAAGTTTTTCATGAATGTAAAGAGATTACACATTTCCACAATCCATTCAACCTGCTACTTATTATATTTTTCTAAAACTTGACTAAGCCCTGCTCTTTTTTCTATAATCATAGATAATGGCTGCTCAATTTAATGTGGTTAAAAATGATTTTCAAAGGATACAGGGTACTGATGATAATTTTACAACATCGCTTAATACTGGGACATTTTCATTGATCACCTTAGCTGACTGCTACTTTTAGACAGAGGAAAGAAACAGAAATTAAACAAAAAGCAAATTCAAAGTGTCATACAAATCAAAAAATATTACATTAAAGTACTTTTATAAACATATCCCATTTTGTATTTTATGTAAATGATTAAAATTACTTTCTCTGCAATGTATAGCCAGACACCTAGTACTTCTGCTTAAGTAATACTGTCTAAAAAGGCAAAGTTAAATGATACTTAAGATGAAATATCAAATCAATATTAGATTTACAAATGTATTTTTTCATTATTATTTGCTACTGTATAAATAAAACCTGAGAATCAAAATGCCATCCATGCTAATTTTATTTGTGAAATATTATAGGTTTCTAATTGGAAGATAAAACATTTCACATGTACCACCAACAAAAGGCAAGCAATGTGACAGCTCCTTAATAATGCCCTTCAAGCTAGAGCGCATCGGCCATTTGCTGTTTTGAAATTCTCTCTGAAGTTTCCAGGGAATTTTGATCCAATTTTGTTGCTCCTGTCTTATTCCCAGCTATGCCACATTTAATCCCCATAGAGCCATCTCAATAACAAACTATACCATAGCTTCAAGCATGTACTATATGTTTCTTTTAGTCCTGGAACAGAAATGTTGCTTTGCAGGAGAATATGGAATTAGAGCTGTCCTCTTCGTCCTCCATTGTCTTCATTTCTGTACCACCTCATGTGCTGAGGGTGTTCACACAACTTTTATATACTTAATAGTCACAATGTCATCTTCTATGGAATTGAAGAACAACAATTAAAAAGAAAAGTACATAATAAAAATTTTACATAAATGTGAGATCAAAACAGCATTGTCATGGAAATTATGACTGTTTTCTTTTAGGTACACTTTAATTCAACTATTTCAGAATGTTTGCTAGGAAAGCAGAAATTGATAGACGTAGCTAGTTGTATTCTGATGCTAATGGGGTCCCCCAAATTAGTCTGCACTAAAGGGACTGCACATAGCTTCTGGGAATCAGTCCCCAATTAATTGATAAATAAGATGCCATCAGCCAATATCTGGTGAGGAAAAAGAGGCAGAATGTAGAGTTCCCAGGCTCAGGACTGTGAGGGCGAGAGAGAAGGATGAAAGATACCATGCCTGAGGTGTGTGCAGGATAGACAGACCTGCTGTGTAAAGGGGTCAGAGGGCTGCTCAGTTAAGTCAGGAGCATAAAGATGGAACATAAAAATAAGTAAGTAGTAATTCAGAATTATTGGTGGGAGCTAGATTCTAACATCATGGAGATTAGGTAGTTGCTTAGCTTTTGTGCTGCTTAAGGTATGTTGAAATATAAATGCTGTGTGTGTGTGTGTGTGTGTGTGTGTATCAGTGTGTGTTTCATCCGGCAACATAAATCATTGAGGTGGGAAGCAATTCTGAACTTGGATTTATTAAAATTTAATATTATAGATAAATTCCAAGAATTATAGTTGTAAATTTTAGAGAAAAGTTAAATGTATAAAAGAAGAACAAATTGGAGGGACAGAGGAAGAGAGAAAGGAAAGAAAGATTAAAGTTACTAAGCATGACAATGAACATAAACGTAGATAGAAATATTCAATTCATATTTCATCAATTTTTAATAATGTTAAAGAGTAATTAAATTCAATATGTAAAGATAATACTTAAATTCCAAGTATTATGTTTATATTTAAGCTTAAAACATACGTTGTAGAAATAAGGAGATCATATGAAATATTAATCTAATGTATGTTAAAAATCAATAAATTCATATGAATATTCAAATATTTAATACTATGAATTACAATATCAATGTTTGTTTCCTAATGGAGTTATCTACATACTTATAATAAAACATACAGGTAAAACATGTTCATAAGCTCAACACCTTATCAGAAAAGTGAGATAAAAAATTTAACATATTAACACTATTTTATCTGAGGGACAATGTGGTTTTCATGTATGCATATACACTCTGATTGCTCTGTTGCATATTCTTTAAAAGAACACATGAGGCAATTATGCTAATTTGTTTCCATGATTCAAGCAAAACCGTATGTCTGATTTGCATCATACCTTGGATTCTAAACAGACTAGTTCCTATCGGTACTCTTGATAGTGTGCCATGGCAAAGCTCCACATCTGAAAAATGAATGTTGTGAATTATACATGCTGATTGCTCAGGCATATACTTTGTTTAAGAACAGTTAAAAAATCATGTCTTTCAAAAAATGACATTTTTAAACTTAAACTGTGCCTTGTAAATCAACCAACATGATTGTCTTTCTGTCACTTACTGACCCAACCAATTTACTTACAAAATCAAGGCAACTCAAAGTATTCCATAGGTTAATGGATAGTCTAAATTTGTTAAATATACAACTGAACCAGGAATGAAACCGAAATCTTTACAGATTAAAATAAACTTTATAAAGCAAAAAACAGCAATAACATGAAAATAGAAAAATATATTTGTGAACACTAAACTTCCTAACCAGCCTGTCAGAATCCATATATATGAGCTAAGAGTAGGGTATCAAAAAGCAATTAACTCCAAAATACCGCCTGCTGGGCATGAATTGAATTCTTCAAGGTGAATGATGAGTAATCCAGATGTGGGAATGTAGAAATATTCTATTCAAGAAATAAGACTTAAAGCATTCCGAAAAAAACACATTATTCACCATATATGGTACAAATAATGTGATATACTAACTATGTCTCTCAAAAAAGTATGTTGAATGCTGGTTGGAAATGTGCAGCAAATCTAATCCCTTGTGAATTCTAGTTAGGTAGGGAGTTGGTTTCCCCATGCCACATCGAGTGGGGCAGGGGGCATTCACTGCATTGCAACACTGTGTCTAGTTACAAGTAGCTTGAGACAGGCTCTTCACTAAGCCACTGAAATATATTTCATCTTTCTTGAGCTAATAATCAGTGAATCATTTTTTAAAGTCAAGTTAGAAATGTGTCATCTATTTCTGGAGCTTTAATTGCTACATATGATCGTTATTCCTGTTGAGTAAATTGTTTTGCTTATTCTATACATGTGCATGCATGGTACCATTTTTAGTCATTCATAAAGTTTGCTAAAGTAAAAGTCTTGATTCTAATTGTGCCTCCAGCATTTCCTTCTTAAACATGGAACTCAAGTTCATTGTCTTGTAGAACTGAGTTCCTTTTGAAACTGAAATGATGAGTAGGAGAAATTTCTTTATCTAAACAACAATCTGTTGGAATTTTTATAAAACTTCAAGTCAGCCTGTCTCATTGAATTCATAAATATAAGCTTTTAGAAGCCTTACATTCTTGTCCCTCTTTCTAAAGTGTATGTCTGCAATCTTCAAATTCCTTGTCTTCTTTATTTTTTGATTTGTACATTTTTTATTGGATATATTATTTACATTTCAGATGCCATCCCCTTTCCCCATTTCCCCTCCCTAGTAAAACCCTATGCCATCCGCCCTTTTTCCTTTTCGCTTTTACAATTTTTTTAATGTTAATCTACAGCTTTGTAAGTTTGGTAATGCTCAATTAGGAGATGCTCATACAATCAGAAGTGTAACCCAATACCCAATGTAGATATATCAATTATCTTTGACTGGCAGAGACACATGAACATCCGCCTCCATGTTCCCATCCCCCTCTTGTCACCTAGCTCCTCCTCTCCTCCTCCTCCTCTTCCTCTCTTTACTCCTCCCACCTTAGCTTTTCCTACATGTCACCCTTCCTGTTAAAATAACTTTTTTCTTAAAGTACAATTAGAGCATAACTATACCAATTTGTGTCAGTAAGGTACAAGATAGACCCAATACCCAGTCCATCATTTTGTTGACTAACCAGAACCACTGTTATCCCTCCTAACTAAAAGACTTAGTTCTGGACCTGGCTTTTTTCTTGGCTTTAGAATGAATGTCAGCTGAAAACCATCCTCTCAAATCTTTTCTCTCAAAGTAAATAGCCAGGATTGGCTATAAGACTATAAGTCTTCAACCCCGTCAGAAATCCAGAATGACTGAGTTAACTGAAATTATGGGAAGCACAAAGCATAGCTTCTAAAACTTTGCCATTTTATAGAGACTGCTGAACCTCTGGACAGTCCCTTTACTACAAAACGTTGGAACATCTGATCTTCAGCCTTTTGGCCCAGGATCATCTGACAGACCTAGTGATGCAGAATTATTAAGGGCTGATTACTCTGTATTGGCAGATATAATCAGTCGACTATTCTGCAAGTGTGTCCTTCTCTGTACAGTAATTTGTCTGTAGATGAAAAGAGGCAATTCTTGCCTAGTAGCTGTCTCACCATAACTGAAGTAACTCCAAAGATGCTCAATTTCTTCCTAGAATTCAAGACAGGAAGCTGTCAGGAGCAGACAGGTCTCTAATCAAAATGGACATTAATACAGAAATGTTTGTAACATCAATTCTGTGGGCTTCTGGTGTTTTGAAAACAAGCTATCCATGTAAGGCAATCTGGACTGTTGTCTGTTAACTCCTCTCAGCTATTTCTAAATAAAATATGGAAAACACCCTAACAATAAACTCAGAGCCATGAATTTCCTATAGTCCCTTAACTCACAGTCTAACCATCTCAAATCAGTTAGAAAAGTTAAAGAATTACTGGGTCTAAGCCTTGTATTCCTAAATGTGTTATATAGGTACAATGCCAATGACAGGAACAATATTCATCTCACTTTCATATCAATAAAAAGCTTGTACCAATGAAAACCTTAAATTTGAAATACAGGTAAATTTTGTGCTATTTAAGAAATTATAACTTTGGGGCACATTCGTTATCTTATTCCTTTCTGCTCTTTGAAGCTGTGGAGGAAGCATCGCTGAAGGCTCTCATCATCCTGTGGTCATGTCTAAGTCAGAGTCTCCCAAGGAGCCAGAACAGCTGCGGAAGCTCTTCATCGGAGGCCTGAGCTTCAAAACAACCGATAAGAGTCTGAGGAGCCATTTTGAGCAATGGGGAACACTAACCGACTGTGTGGTAATGAGAGATCCAAACACCAAGAGATCCAGGGGCTTTGGGTTTGTCACATATGCCACTGTGGAGGAAATGGATGCTGCCATGAATGCAAGACCACACAAGGTGGATGGAAGAGTCGTGGAACCTAAGAGGGCTGTGTCAAGAGAAGATTCTTAGAGACCAGGTGCCCACTTAACTGTGAAAAAGATCTTTGTTGATGGTATTAAAGAAGACACTGAAGAACATCACCTCCGAGATTATTTTGAGCAGTATGGGAAAATTGAAGTGATAGAAATTATGACTGATAGAGGCAGTGGAAAAAAGAGAGGCTTTGTTTTTGTCACTTTTGATGACCATGACTCTGTGGATAAGATTGTTATTCAGAAATACCATACTGTAAATGGCCACAACTGTGAAGTAAGAAAGGCTCTGTCAAAGCAAGAGATGGCTAGTGCTTCATCCAGCCAGAGAGGTCGAAGTGGTTCTGGAAACTTTGGTGGTGGTCGTGGAGGCGGTTTTGGTGGCAATGACAATTTTGGTCGAGGAGGAGGGAACTTCAGTGGTCGTGGTGGCTTTGGTGGCAGCCGTGGTGGTGGTGGATATGGTGGCAGTGGGGATGGCTATAATGGATTTGGCAATGATGGAAGCAATTTTGGAGGTGGTGGAAGCTACGATGATTTTGTCAATTACAACAATCAGTCTTCAAATTTTGGACCGATGGAGGGAGGGAACTTTGGAGGCAGGAGCTCTGGCCCTTATGGTGGCAGAGGCCAGTACTTTGCTAAACCACGAAACCAAGGTGGCTATGGAGGTTCCAGCAGCAGCAGTAGTGATGGCAGTGTCAGGAGGTTCTAATTACAGCCAGGAAACAAAGCTTAGCATGAGAGGAGAGCCAGAGAAGTGACAGGGAAGCTACAGGTTACAACAGATTTGTGAACTAAGCCAAGCACAGTGGTGGCAGGGCCTAGCTCCTACAAAGAAGACATGTTTTAGACCATACTCATGTGTGTGGGCAAAAACTGCAGGACTGTATTTATGACTAATTGTATAACAGGTTATTTTAGTTTCTGTTCTGTGGAAAGTGTAAAGCATTCCGACAAAAGGTTTTACTGTAGACCTTTTTCACCCATGCTGTTGATTGCTAAATGTAATAGTCTGATCATGACGCTGAATAAATGTGTCTTTTTTTAAAAAATGTGCTGTGTAAAGTTAGTCTACTCTTGAAGCCATCTTGGTAAACTTCCCCAACAGTGTGAAGTTAGGATTCCTTCAGGGTGGTGCCAAGTTCCACTTGGAATTTATTTACAGTTGCTTGGGTGGAGAAGCCATTGTCTTCAAAAACCTTGGTGTTGTTAAACTGCCAGTTACTGTTGTAACTTTTAATGAGTTTTACCATTGAAAGGGTCATCCAAGCAAGGTCACAATTTGGTTATAAAATGGTTGTTGGCACACCCTATGCAATATCAAAATTGAATAATGGTATCAGATAAAATAACAGATGGGAATGAAGCTTGTATATCATCCATTATCATGTGTACTCAATAAACGAATTTAATTCTCTTGAAAAAAAAAGAAATTATAACTTCATCTTAATAACAATTATACTTATTTCTACCAATAGGTTATGGCTATGCAATAAATCCTAACTAATCCTTCCTGTTCTTACAAAACCACAACTTTTCCCTAGAAGACAGCCCAATATTAACCACCTCAGTCCCTAAGCCAAGGAAATAGGGGCGCTGACTCTTTATTAACTTCTTCAAGCTGATTATGGGCATTGAGATATTAGAAGAGGGACTGGGGGAAGAGTAAACTGATAAGCCTCTGATGCTTTGTCTTCACTGTATCGAGCTGAAATAGCAGGACATCAGAGGTTCAAGCAGGTCTGCTCAGCTTGCTTGATGAGTAGATACACCAAGGCTGTGTATTCTGCAATATACAATTCTCAAAACAAATTTTAGTATTAAGATAATTTTTTGTTTGAATTCTGGAATGTAGTCTGGTGGCCTGCCTCTGTCATGTCTAATCCATATAATTCTCGGAGTTTCTATGAGGCTGTGCTCCCACCATCCTCCCATTCCCACCTCCATGCTCTCAAATTCCCCAAAACTAGGGAATCCAAACTTTCAGGCACCAAGTCCATCTACTTCCACTGATGCTTAACCCCTTACCCAATCCCCTCTCTTCCAATTAATATGAAGGTGTGCTCCCACCATCCTCCCATTCCTGCCTCCCTGCTCTTGATATTCCCCAACACCAGGGAATCCAAACTTTTAGGCACCAAGGTCCTCCACTTCCACTGATGCCTGGCAAGACCACCCTCAACTTCCTATACAGGTGGACCCTGAGTCCCTCCCTTTGTGTTCTCAGGCTGGAGAGTTTAGAATGGCTACTCCATCTTGTTTCTTAGGACCATTTGCTTGAAAAATTGTTTTCCAGCCTTTAACTCTCAGGTAAAATCTGTCTTTGTCACTGAGGTGGGTTTCCTGTATGCAGCAAAATGCTGGGTCCTGTTTACATATCCAGTCAATTAGTCTATGTCTTTTAATTGAGGAATTGAGTTCATTAATGTTAAGAGATATTAAGGAACAGTGATTGTTGCTTCCTGTTATTTTTGTTATTAGAGGTGGAATTGTCTTTGTGTGGCTATCTTCTTTTGGATTTCTTGGAAGAGAATTACTTTCTTGCTCTTTCTAGAGTATAATTTCCCTCCTTGTATTGGAGCTTTCCAGCTATTATCCTTTGTAATGCAGGGTTTGTGGAAAGGTATTGTGAATATTTGGTTTTGTCGTGGAATATCTTGGTTTCTCCATCTATGGCAATTGAGAGTTTTGCTGGGTATAGTAGCCTGGGCTGGCATTTGTGATCTCTTAGGGTCTGTACGATATCTGCCCATATCTGGTGAGAAGTCTGGTGTAATTCTGATAGGTCTGCCTTTATATGTTACTTGGCCTTTTTCCCTTACTGCATTTAATATAATTTCTTTGTTTTGTTCATTTGGTGTTTTGATTATTATGTGACAGGAGGTATTTCTTTTTTGGTCTAGTCTATTTGGCGTTCTATAGGCTTCGTGTATGTTTATGGGCATCTCGTTGTTTAGATTAGCGAAGTTTTCTTCTATAATTTTGTTGAAGATATTTATTGGCCCTTTAATTTGGGAATCTTCACTCTCATCTATACCTATTATCCTTAGGTTTGGTTTTCTCATTGTGTCCTTGATTTTCTGGATGTTTTGTGTTAAGAACTTTTTGCATTTTACATTTTCATTGACAGTTGTGTCAATATTTTCTATGGTATCTTCTGCACCTGAGATTCTCTCTTCTATCTCTTGTATTCTGTTGGTGGTACGTGCATCTATGACTCCTGATTTATTTCCTAGGTTTTCTATCTCCAGGGTAGTCTCCCTTTGTGGTTTCCTTATTGTTTCTACTTCCATTTTTATGTCCTGGATGGTTTTGTTCAATTTTTTCCCCTGTTTGGTTGTGTTCTCTTGTAATTCTTTAAGGGAGTTTTGTGTTTCCTCTTTAAGGGCTTCTACCTGTTTACCTGTGTTCTTCTCAATTTCTTTGAGAGTGTTATCTATATCCTTCTTAAAGTCCTCTATCATCATCATCAGAAGTGATTTTAAATCTGAATCTCACTTTCCTAGTGAAATGGGGATTTCAGGACTTTCTTGTGTGGGAGAACTAGGTTCTAATGATGCCAAGTACCCTGGGTTGCTGATGCTTATGATCTTGTGCTTGCCTTTTGCCATCTGGATCTCCTTAGTGCTACCTGCCCTGTCTCTGACTGGAGCCTGTCTATCCTATTACTTTGGTTGTATCAGAACTGTGTGGGGTGGGTGTTGCTAATATGGTTAGAGCTGGGGCCCAAGATCTGCTCAGTTCTTGGGCCCAGATGGGAAGGAGCCAGTGCTCCAGGCCAGGAGTGACTTCCTGGGTCCTAGTGGGTCTCAGCTACTTCCTGTTTTGGGCTGGTGTTGCTTTCTCCTTACCTAAGATACTACCCGGGTTAGAGTTCCCGATTCCTCTGAGTTCTATGAAATTGGTGGCAGAGCTGCAGCTTGGGATCTGCTCAGTGCTCGGGCCCAGACCTCAATTCATGGTAAGTGGGGGCATAGGCTTACATATGGTTTCTCGTGACAGCCAACAGGGCAAGCATAGGCCCTGGCAACAGATGGACCACTGACTCCCATGATATCCTCAGTGGTAGCCTGGACCACACATATGAACATGGTCTCAGGTAGAAGCACAGTCTCCTTACAATAGTATGGCCCCCAGTGACAGCAAGGCACATGGACATCAAAAAGAAATTGTAGAAGAGAACTCTGCAAGTTTGATGAGTATGCTGAAATGTACCTCTTCATAATTGATGATTTGGTACAGGGATGTGGGAAGAGAAAGACTCTTCAATTTTATTTCAGGAGCAGGACAGTGAGAGTTTGATCTTACCCCATCGAGTATATAGATTACTCAAATTGGATTTTTTTTTTTTTTTTTTTTTTTTTTGGGATGGGAAGAGGTCACAATTTCAAGTATGCGGGGGAATGAAAGGAGTCATGATTGGAGTGTATCATGTGAAATTTCCAAAGAGTCAATAAAAATATTGTGTTGAAACAAACAAAAAAGCATTGCTTAATAGAAAAAGATCATAGAAAAACAAAACAAACAAACAACAAAAATCCCCAATCAAATAAACAAATAAAGCCTTTCAAAAAGATATTTGAAAGTGTTTTTAAAATATGATAGCTTTATGTTCAGAAAGAAAGAGACAAAGGGATTTTAAGACTTACATTATTGGTGTTATGGTTGCTGATAATGTTTTCAGTGGTACATTTAGGTCTACACTTTTGTAACTGAAACAGAAATAACAGAAAATTATTGACAAATTAAGCTATGTTTACATAAGATTTAAAATGAACATAAATCTGTTTTTCTAAGCAACTAGGGTATATAGAGAAGGAAATGGCCTTATGTTTCTGAAGAATTGTGAAAATTTAAAGATTCTTTATTGAATTACATATTCATATAATATTTTCAGAGAAATGTCACGAACATTTTATTATGGTTAATGCATTTTGGTATCAGTATTTCTATCTTTCAAATGCCATGTAGAATCATATTACAGACTTACTGCTTATTCCATTTTCTACTCAAGAATATTTCACTTTTTGGAAAAGGGAATTAAAGTCAATATATCTCTAACAGATCAGTCTACATGTTTTTTTTTCCTACATGTTCTTAATACATTTTCCTGGTTTAGGATTAGGTATTAGTTTGGGAGGTGCTATCTCCATTTGGCGGGCCTGGAGTATATAGGAGAGGTAGATGAGACTTTCAGAAAAAGCAAGCCTGTAAATGATGCTTCTCTTTCATTTTTGTCTCAAGTTTCTGCTTTGAATTTCTTTTGCTTTGGTAGATGATGGGCTATGAAATAAACCTTTCCTCCCAAGTTTATTTTAGTCAAATGGTTTATATCATGACGAAAAATAAATTAAAACATGTGTAAAGAAATATTCTAATAGAGAGGTCATTATTTCTCAGAAAATTATTCAGAACTTCTGTCTCTCATATTCTCTCTCTCTCTCTCTCTCTCTCTCTCTCTCTCTCTCGTTCTTTTGTTCTTTCCTTTTCTGTTTGTTTTTGATACAGGTTTTCTCTGTATAACAGGTTTCCCTGGATGTATTGGAACTCACTTTGTAGACCAGGCTGGCCTCGAATTCACCTCCTGAGAGTTAGGATTAAAGACATGTGACATCATACCCAACAAAGATATATTTCTTAAGGTAGAACTAATACATGTTTGTCTTCATAAGAAACTGGTGAAGCTTTATAATGATTCTCCCATTTGTATATTGCAATAATAGCATTGCAGTTGTACATAATAGCTTTTCTTTCCATACTCAGAGACATACTGTTTCCACAAGTTTACTATAGCCCAGAAGCTGACAGCAACATCTTATAATGCCATATCAAGATTCACATTCACTTGGGAGTTTGCTCACTCAGGGACTCCTCCTTACAAGAGAGAATGGGAAATAAGTTCTCCCCTACCTCTTGGGGTAGAAAATAAATGCTATAGAACACAGAAAGTTATTAAGATCCTTTCAAGAAGCTGTGTGATTCCTCCTGAGATTAATGAGGATTATTACTGTATGTCTTCTGATACTTTTCTAAAATATGTAATTTTTAAATCTTTTTTAACTTCACACATTAGATAAATACAGAAATTATTCTTCAGATGCAAAGTTAATATAAGATATATTCAGACTTGAGAGACTTTTGATTACTACCATGGAAGAGAATAAACACATACTGTTTAAATAGATTGTGGACTTTGAGCAGGATGTGGTAGATACATAGAATGGACTTCTCTAATTTGTAAGGATGATATCTAATGACTGGTAGGGGCTAAACTGGAATATTTGGTGCTGTGCAGAAAGCATTTAAGATGTTCCTTCAATATTTGTAACATTCTTATTCCTTTATAGGTTTGCTCTTTGGTTTGTTATGTGGGTTAGACACCTGTGAAACCCATGAGTTATGAAATGAAGTGACTTGAGTCACATCTGTGCTGTCCTTTCTTAACTAGTAACAATATTGCTGAAGGCCACTACTCCATTCACTTGTGCTCCTGAGTGGATGTATGTGCAGAGAGCTCTACTGAACCATAATGTGCACATAAGATGAGAAGAAAATAATCTCCAGCTATTTTAAGATATTAAGGCTGACAGCTACTTTGTCTTTTACCCTGTTCTAGCAGACATTCTGACATCTAGTCGGATATTTATTTCTGTGTTTGCAGTAATGAATATTTTATAAAGCAGGATTGCTTTGATTACAAATTATTAAAATCTTTTTTCTTGGTCTCTATTTTTATTATCTTCTGATTTTTTAAAAACCCATGTGATCAGCAGTTGCCCACTGGGCTTTCTGGAGTCAGTCTGTTAACACAGACCTTCAGATCTTCACAACTCCATAGACATCTTTAATGTTGTAATCCAAACATAGCATTCAGGCCTTTCTAAATAAGGGGGTGTTGGCATTACTCAAAATGTAAGTGGTTTCCATCTTACTGTTTTTATTGAAACAGCATTGAACCTATTAGTTGCCAAAGAGGCTACACAGTGTGGTAACATCGAGAGAAATACATGTGTTCCAAAAAATAGTTGAACAGCAAGGGATCATTTCATTTATATTTCTGAGATAGGCTCAAGCAGTATTATTGTGAACCAAAGACAAAGCCCAACAAACACCTTACAAACTAACATTTACCTTAAAAATAGTAACTTGAATAATTGAGATAAAAGTATCACTATCAGGACAACATCAAATTCTACTAAAGATTTCCTTAAAGAACTTATTCCTCTTCCAGTCCACAGCCATAACAAGCACTATGCACTTCTTTGCCACTAGGAAAGGATGTAGTTACTTCAGGCAAGACTAGTTTCTCACCAACTCTCTTCATAATATCTCCTGTCTTTTCACTTTCGTATACACTATTTCTCCTATGTAATGTGTACACCTCTTACTTAATTTTAAGTCCTTTCGGTTTTTCTATTTGAAATCTTCACACTTGACTATTTTGAACTTCTAGTAAGACACAGAGTTGTTTGTTATTTAACACACATTGCATATTTGAACAGAATTGTTACAACTTTCAACTTTTTAGTTTCTTGTGCTAGAGCATTTAAAGGAATAATCATTATGACCATCCCTAAGATAAAAGTAATTCTAAGACTCACATGGTATAAGAGAATTCAATTCTTCTAGTAAGTTATAGCCACAGAGAGATTTTTATTAGCACAAACCACCTTGATTAGTGCTACTTTTCAGTAGTGCCTTTTCTAATTCTGTTTAACTGTTTCCTTGATTTTCTCATTTGGTTAGCTGTATAATCACATTTGGCTGGGGAAATTCTATTTACTTCTTTCTCTAGAACCATTGCCCATGAGATGATCACTCTACCTGTTTTTATTATTAAATCATGAGTTTAATAGTAGCTCCTAGAAAATCTGCCTGAATCTCTAATGCTGTTTGCAGTCACCTCTAGTTTATCTCATCTTTCTCAAATGCTTTTGTCTGTGCACACTGCCTTATGGCCCAATGCATCTGCCATGATGATTACAAAACTTTGATTTGTAGTAATACATTTTATAAAACATATAACTGTCATTTTTTGAAAAAAAAATCCTTGCTAGAAAAGATGATAGCATTGATGCATTTTCCAAAGTCTACATTATTTAAACTAGATTGATGTTATATAGAAAATACAGTATAAAAGTCCAAAAAAAAACCAATTTGACATTGGAAGTTTGGTCAACTCCGCTCTGCCCAAATAATATGACTTCAAAATGTATTTCATTTCCTATGTGTCTGCTCCTACTCTACCAGAGAGAACACAATTGCACCTAATAACAATTTACACAGGAGCAAAGTACAAATCCATATGGAAAGGAAAATCTATGGAAGGCAATCACATTAAAAAAAAAATGTTACCCATTGCCAGGCACACAATAAAGAAGTCTTTTTGTATTCTGATGTAGAGCAGTCAGCATCTATTGAACACTCCTGAATAGGACCTTGATTTTCACTTTGAACAGAGGAAGACCATTGAAATATTTGATTCAACAAGGAATACTTTACTCTAAAGGTGAATCAAAAAAGTATAGGAAAGATGATGCTTTTCCCACACTTTCTCTTTTCTTTTTTGAAGAAATCTTTTTCTTTAAAACAATTTCTAAAGGTAGAAAGATTTCAAATCTCTAAGCTCCTCTAGCTGTACTACCTTTGATTATGAACTAAACTTGTACCTTTCTCAATAAATACACAGTCTTTCATTCAAAACAAAAGTTGATGGATGTTTCAGAACCTAATCAATATCCAAATATGAAAAAAAAAACCTCAATGAAGAACTGTAAGTTCTAATTTACAAGTTTATTCCCCCAAAGTCATTTGCATAAAAATAAATAACCTCAACAAGCCATTCAGAAGCATAGAAAGCTTTGAGTACACATAGACCTTAAAGTTCATATCTGGAATGTTTAAGTTGGGTTAAATATCTGTGAAATATAATACAGAGTGAATATATATCTAAACTTAAGCAATTGACAACTTCAATAAACACTAAATGCCTGATGGCATTAAGTTTCAAATTGTTACATTCTAATTCTTTTGAATTCACAAAGTTGGTGGTCTTCATTCATTCAGTGTAGTAGTAAAAATTGCGGGATCAAAAGGTTCAATGTAAAAGATGTGTTAATTTTCCAGGAGCAGTCAGGACACCAAACTAATACAGACAGTCATCAGTCAAAAGAGTCAGAGGCTGTTTTTCCATAAAATCCAGGATGCAAAACACTAACACCTCATCCATCTTCTCTTCATGGCTGATACTGTCTTCTTATTTTAGGAACATTCAGAAAAGGCAAATATATTCTTTCACTAATCACTAAGATTATCTTGTTTCTGTTTAAACCACAGTGGTTTTTGCATGTATCTGTAGATGTCACTAATCTTGTGATAGATATTTTTTTTTTATAAATTCTCTACTTGTTCTTCAATTTTTCAGACACAAGATTTCCCAAAATGCATTTTCAAGGTAAGTTTCATTGGGAATGGTGTGCAAAGGTCTGTGTTTATTCTCATGAAAACACTATATGTTTGTGCTTCGAAAACATATATATTCTTTATTTATATAATGATTCCATTTATTTACTGGATTATACTTAATTATTTATTGGGAGGTGGTATATATGTACAACATTCTGGATTTGAAGATCAGAAGACAATTTGCAAAGCGAGTTAGCCATCTCTTTCCACAGTGTTTAAGGGATCAAATGTAGGCCTTTAAGCTTGAAAGCAAGAGCCTTTACCTTCTAAGTCAGTGGTTCTCAACCTTCCTTATGCTTTGACTCGTTAATAGAGTTCCTCATGTTGTGGCGTCCTCAACCATAAAACTATTTTTGTTGCTGCATCATGACTTTGATTTTGCTACTTTTATGAATTATAATGCAAGCATCTGTGCTTCTGACTGTATTAGGCAACCATTGTGAAAGGGTTGTACCACCCACCCAACGGGTTGCAACCCACAAGATGAGAACTGAAAATCACATGTATTCTTAAGCCAGAGATCTTTGATTAAATTTTAAAGAAAACTAGAACAATAAATTGTAAATTACTGGTTTTTTTTTATGTATTTTTTCCAAGATTATAGATACAGGCTGTCTGTTCATTTTTTGGCACAGGCCTGTTTAGGAAGGAACTTCAACGATTACATTTTACTTCATTTATTGTGTGTGCATCTCTGACCTATAGCATTTTTAAAATTTTTTCTTTCCTCTACTCATAGCTACCACCTCTCAAAGATGATCCATATTTATCTAAAAAATCAAATTTGTAAACTTATCCATCATATCCATATTACTTACCTGAAAACGTGGCCATGTTATACTTTGTGAAAACAGTCAGCAGTTTTTCTAGTTGCATCAATTGGAACAGTGGCCTTGTTTTGTATGACCACTTAACACTGGTCACTGCTGTTGCTTGGACAGTGCATTGACCTTACAGTAGATAAAACTAGTCCCTTTATTCAAAGTGTTTTAGTAATATAACCTTTCTAAAATCATTAATTTCCACTTTAGTGACCACTGATTATTTTCCATCAAAGTTTACATTATGAGAATGAATATTGTGTGTAAAAGTTCACATATGCATCATAGAAGTACAGTGACCATGGAGGCCAGAAGTAAATGTTGATTCATGTGAAATTAGAGTAGCAAATTGTTGTGATTCACCACTAGGTTCTATCTTCTCAAACAGATCCTCTGAAAAATTAGTAAGTGCTTTTAATTGCTGAGCCATCTCTGTTTGCCTAGTGACTATTAGGTAATCAAATTTTGTTGAAAATGTGCATTTTTACCTAGATTTTTCCAATCCAAAACTCTGTGACTTGGGCTTCCATACTATTTAGGTTCCATCTGCCATTCACTTAAGATAGAAATCTGTTACCTCCCAGAGCTGTCCAGTGACAGGTACTTTTAACCTTTACTCCTTCAACATAATAATTTCAGTAATTGTCACAATTCAGCTGATAGAATTTTTCTTACTTGACAATATAATCATACAACAAATCTGAGGGTTGCAGGTTAATGTGTACAATCAGCTTGACAAATTCTGTTGTCAGTAAGCAATAATGCATGGAAGAGAAATATACTTTGGGAATAAGAAGGCAAGTTACTATTTTTCTCATTGACTCAATGCATTCATCTTGTAAAAGTGTCTCTATTATAAATGCCTTAAATATATTATTAAAATGAACATGAATTTTCATTATAGATGTATGTATATACTTGAAGCAAGTATACTTAACTATTACTTCTCAAATAGACTAGAATATCAAGTTGTGCACCCAGATCAGCCAGCAAATCAAACTTTATCATATCTTCAAACATGATTTTAAGCCTTTTAGCATGAGACTGTGAAAACATAGCAACTCTTTATGAGATAGCACAGAAGCCTTTTCTGATAGTTGGGTTTATGCATTTCAAGCTGGTACAGAAAAAGTTGGCACAGTCATCAATGAAACCACTTTCTTTTAAAGACATTGCAGTTAGCTAATATAAAAACATTCTAAAAAAAAAAAAAAACCCTCATCTTAATAGCAGTTACTGAAGGAATTAACTAAGAAATTTATACTTATTTAAAAAGGGGGGAAACAAATTTTTAACATCAAATGTCATCCAATATTTAAAAGATCAAACAATTATGACATAATCAATTTCAGGAAAGACAAAGATATATTTACATCAATATAAAACAAAATACATGCAAAGTGCTTAGTAGAATTTTTAAAATTTAAACTATAATCAGTAAACAACTTACCATAGTTGTAAGTGTAGTTACTATCAAACTACAGAGAAAATGAATATATTAGAAGTTCTAGTGTACATACACTATTTCATCTTACACTTCCTGTTCACAGTTCATCAATAAAAAAAATTGCAATGGGCTCAAGAGAAAAAAATTGAAATGTCTTGGAGTTACCCTGCTTATTTGATTGATCTCCTAGATTTTTGGTTAAAACTATTTTGCTTAAGGAGTCATGGCCCATTTGCTAGGTATATATAGCTAGTCCATTGTTCTATATAAATTTGCAATTAAAAAGCTGTTCACAGGTTTGTCTGCAAGTCAGTTTGATGTGGGCAAGTCCTCAGTTGAGAATTTTTCTTTCCAGGTGACACTAGTTTGTGTCAAGTTGACAATGAAAATTGATAATCAAGATAATGGACAATTAGCTCAAAGAGCTAGATTGTAACAGAAAACAGTAGAGGGAGATTATGAACATAAATATCCATAGTAGAACTATGAAATCAATCCAAGGTGTACATAATCTGAGTTTCAGATGCATAAAAGCTAGAGATGTGAAAGCAATACAGTATGAAGCTGTGTTGATTGTTGAGATAAAGTTGTTATCATAAAATTCTATGAAAATAAACATATAGCTTGATAAGTAAAGGAAAATATTGGTCCCTGGCTAGATGTTTCAAAGGAATCCTGATAGAAAACTAAAGATGCCTGAAAGAAGTGAAGATTAAAGGACATAATGCAGATAAATCATGGTTTTATAAACTTACAGTTCAAAATAATATTTTGTGTGTTGTAATAAAAAAAAGTCAGATAGGTAAGTCAGTAGCTTGTTCAGGATAATCATTTCTGAATGTATAAGTGTATCAAACATAAACCCAGCAAAGGCATTGCAATATACATATATATTTCTATTGTTTAAGATTTATTGATTTTATTTAAATGTATGAGTGTTTTTCTGGCAAATGTTCATGTATATAACACGTATGCCTGCTTCCTAAAGGGATTGAAAAGGTGTATTTTATTCCTTAGAACTGGAGTTCAAGACTATTGTAAGACTTGATGTGGATGCTAGGAGCTGAAATTCAATCTCCTGCAGATATAACAGATATTCCTAAGTGTTAAACCATTCTAGACCCTGAAAAATATGTATATATACATATACTTGAAAACTATATTGCTTTCTTTAGAAGATAATTCAGTATAACTGGGTCATACCAGTGAGTTAAAAAGACCATTTCAGAAAAACAAACTCTTCTTGTGACCCAAAACTCTACTGAAATTAGGATCTGCACTCTACTACCCTAGGAAACAGCTCATCCAGCTTCCCTGGAGGAGTGCTGACACCCCAAACAACCAGAGCACTGTTGCTATTAGGATCTACCAGTTTAACCTGAAGTACCCGAAGTCTGCTACCTCCCAGGACTACCAGGCCAGTGAACACCAGAGACAATCAGATGGTTAAAGACCAGTACAATATCATCATCAACAAAAGGCAGGACAACGTTGCACTATTAGAACCCAGCTTTCCTACTACAGTAAACACTGGATATCCTAACATACCTGAAAACCAAGACATTGACCTTGGACCACATCTTATGAAGATTATGGAGGCCATTGAAAGAGGAAAATTAAATTTCTTAAAGAAATACAGAAAATACAAACAAGTGAAGGAAATGAATAAAATTGTTCATGACATGAAAAATGAAAAAGAAACAATAAAGAAAGCATAAATGAAAAGAACCCTAGAGTTGGAAAATCTAGGAAAGAGAACAGGAAATACAGACATAAGCATCACCAACAGAATATGAGATGAATGTGAGACTCTCAGGCATAGATAATACGATAGAAGAAATTGATACATCAATCAAAGAAAATGAAAAATCTAAAACATTTCTAACAAAAAACATACATGAAATTGGGGACATTATGAAAAAAATTCTAAGAATAACAGAAATAGAAGAAGAAGATTTTCAGATTAAAGGCCCAGATATTCAATAATATCATAGGAGGAAGTTTTCCTAACCTAAAGAAAGAGATGGGTATAAACATACATGAAGCATACAGAACATCAAATCGATTGGACCAGAAAATAAAGTACTCCCGCCACATAATATTCAAAATATTAAATGTACAAAACTAATAAATAATATTAAAAACTGCAAGGGAAAGAGGCCAAGTAGCATATAAAGGGAGATCTTTTGAAATTACACAGGGCTTTTCAACAGAGAATCTAAAAACCAGGACTGGCCTAGAGGAACTGCTCTCAAGAGTGCCGGCTCTGACCCAGCTTGACCCCCATGGGTCAGGTCTTTTCCACAGCTTTTCATCCCTTCTGGCTCTGACTGTCTTATCAAGCCTCTATGCTTTTTCCTTTAAGCTTTTAAGAGTTGTGGGGTGGTGGGTTATGAGAGGCAGCTAGGTACCTGGTAGAGCACAGGCCTCAAACCCTGGATAATACCCTAATGGGACGGTAGGTATTTGGCCTTGTGCCTGGGCCCTGATTTCTTTCACTTATCCACAGCCCCTCCCAAAGAAAGGTTTGTGGCCTTAGGTCACATAGCACAGGTAGCACAGGTAGAGGGCATGACTACAGGCCACAGAACCTCAAAAGATCTCCATAGTAATGAGATACCTAAAGGCCAGAGGGAGTAGCCAATTAAGCAACCTTCCCAGACCCTTCTCCTTGCACAAGGTATTTAATCTCAGGCCTACACTGAGGACACAGGGTACAGCTTCATCCACTTTCCACCATGACAATAAACATGTTAAAATCATGGACTTCCTCTCTGGACCTGCAGTGGAGAGCCATAGAGGAGGCCCTCAACCAATGAGCTGCCGCCTATTCTCCCACCTGGGACCTCTCTGCATTCCAGCCACAGAGCCTGATCAACCCAAGCAAGCTAGCCTAGCCAGCCTGACCCAGACAAGCAAGTCACCTCGACCAAGAGTCTCATCCACCCTACTGGGCACCACCAGAGCTTCTCTCTCTAGCCCCTTTCAACTGCAGGCCAGTCCAGCCCATATGACCCCCATCTCAGTCCCTCTGCGGCCTCCCAACAGTACCTGGGAGCCCAAGGGTTGAGAACAGCCAGTCTCTGGTCAGCCGTGTAGGTTCAGAGACCCCCCAACCCAGGAGTTCTTCCCCTGGAGGACATCAGACTGGGATCTCCCTATGCCTGGCATGAAACTCCGTCGCTTTCCCTAGCCCAGTATCTGCCTAGTGGAGTGAACTCTGTCAAATTCTGTGCCTCTGTCCCCTGAGCTGTGGTTTCAGCTGCCTGGGGTGACAGACATGCTACAACTCAGCCCAATAGAACCCACACCCACACACAAGCTACAGCCCCACAGTACAGTACTTTAAGTTCCAGTTAAAGCAATGAAACTACTAAAGGATATCAAAAAATACAAATTGTAAAGGAAGAAATTGAAGTATAGCTATTTGCAGATGATATGACAATATACATAATTTACCCCCAAAACCTCTACCAACACAATCCTATAAACAACTTCAGTATAGTAGCTGGATAGAAAATTAACTCAAAAAATAAAATGAAATCCCCATCCAAATCTAACTCAATTCCTCACAGAGATAGACAGAACATTTTCAAATTCATCTGGAATAACAAAAAACCCAGGATAGGAAAAACTTTTCCCAACAATAAGAGAACTTGTGGAGGAATCACCATCTCTGACCGGACTTTTCCTTTCTGCATGACTACATGCTATGTTAGGAAGTTAAAATACATTTTGAATTCATATAAACATTTCCATTTTCTCATTGATACCTGTAAGTGAAGCCAGAGGCTTTTTTTGTGGATTATAGATACTGTGATTTTTTTTTTGTTGTTCTTATCTTCTTCTATTTTATACTATACCTTTAACTTAAATAGCCAGGCTTATAATGTATATTTTGAAAATCTGTATTATTGTATACTTAAATCCACACTATTAAGTAAATTAATACCTTTTCTTTGCTTTGGATGGAGATTTGCAGACTATCAATTAAACATTTTGCTATCTTGAGAGCCTCAATATGTGGATTGGACTTGGTAGTTCAGGATATTCTAAAGGCTAAGTTTAACACTGGTTGTTGTATAGTGAATCTCAATCCAGCTCAGACTACTGAATGAGCCATTATCTCAATGGGAGAAAAAAACCCAACAAACAAATGCAAAAGAAATAAAAGAAAACCCATGTGTTTGTAAGATATGCAACCAGTAGCTTTTTCACTGAAAAATATTACAACCTGTTCATATTCCATTATCCTTTTCTAAGAAGATACTCCTGGAACTTTTTCTTGTATATATGCTTTTAAGGTGACATTAATTATTTTTCCTTTTTAAGCTTCAAACATATGTCATTAATTCTAATTGAAGTTAGGTTTTAAGTGTCTCATATTAATGTATTGATTTTAGATGTTATCCTATTATCTTGCCAGATGGCATGCCAGAGTGAAATCTCATCTTGGGAGTTTACAAAACGAAATAACCTATTTTCCAAAAATAGAAGATGGTTGCATAAATGTTTAATTGCTAACGATGTGAAAAACAGATAGCAAAATAAATTTATAACATTGAAAATAAAGTACGACAGACATAGTCCCGTGGAAGTTACATGATGGTGTTAGATGAAATTACAACTATTCTTAGCAGGAGTCTTAAAACATAACTAGCTTTCCTTTAACATGAAGAAAGAAATCAATCACTGTGTAAGATTAAAGTGGGCTTTGGCTTGCTACTTTTTCTGTGATATATGTAGTTTCATAACTTTTTCATAAGTACACAAAAATAAATACACAAATAATACCTAGTCTAGAAAAAAATTGAAACTAGAAACTGGTAATGAATTTTTTTTTTTACTGGAAGATAAATATCATTCAAATAAAAAAAAGAGAAGTGAACAGACATATCAGAAGAAGGGGATTCAAAAGAGCAAAATTCCTTAGATATTTGTAGTCACACTATCTAAAAGCAGATATTGTGTATTATTGTTTAAATCAAGTAGGAGAGGACATGACAATACACCCTAGCTAGAATACAACAGAAACTAGCAGCTTTGGTTAAATTAACACCATCATTCCTCACAGAGATTATGTGATTTACACAAAATCTCATTACTCCTATGCGTTCTTGGCTAATATTATGATTAAATGTTTGCACATAGATCTAATTGCTCTTGTGCTACAAAGCTATTGCACAAGTATAGCCAGTCTCAAAGTGGCAGAAAAAAAAATGCAGTTACAGTGAATCTCTATGAAATAAGTATTTGTAAAATTACAAATGTGAAATAGAAAGGGGCAATGATGAGAATGTTTTCATTATAAATATTTTACAGCAAAAACTGTATCTAGAAATGTAGACAACAGAGGATACTTCTCTAACTTCATAGCATTTAAACTGAGGCCTCTGAAAAATATACAGATGATCATGTGAAAAATCAAAAAGTTAAAAGCAATAAGTGTTTGACAAAGATATAAATCAACTTTATAACGCTATTTATATTGATATTATAATCAACTGGAGTGTTTAAATGCTTTCTAAAATGCAATTATAAGAATTCCACTTCTGAACTTCCCACAGTCTTGCATTTATAATAATTGCTTTGCTTATGGTTGAGACAAAATTCTTGACAAAGAAAATTAAGACAGAAAGTGTTTATTTGAGCTCATGTTTAAAAGGACACAGGCTACTGTGGAGGGAAAGACATGATGGCTATACCTGTGATGTCAGGAATATAAGGCAGTTAATCTCATTGTATTCAGTGTCAGGAGTCAAAAAGAGATGAATGCTGAGTTCAGAGTACCTGATCATTATTTTTTATCCAGTCCTGAACGTTGGACTATGGGATTGTGATAACAGCTTAGGTGGGTCTTACTTTCACAGCTAAACCTCTATGGAAACACCCAAACAGTCAAGAATAGGCATTTCTCTCTCTCTCTCTCTCTCTCTCTCTCTCTCTCTCTCTCTCTCTCTCTCTCTCTCTCTCTCTTTTTTGTCCAGTCAAGTAGACAATGAAAATTAACTATTATGCTATCATTCAGAATATTAGTCTCTTGAGAATTTTCTTCTTTGTAAAAAATATACATTTTCTTATAAAGAATTCTTGTTTTACTTGAGAGTTTTATACATGAGGAAACAGCATTTTCATTGACATCCTTTCAACTCCTTGCCTCTCCAATGTGCATCTCAAAATCATAATATCCTTTCTTAATAACTATTATTGTTATATGTACAAACAGATACCAGAAAGACTCCATTTCTCTTGATGTCATTTCAGATTTTATCCTGTACCCAAATGGATTATGCTGGTGGCCAAGGATTAAAAAAACTTGGATGTGTTTCTCATGTGTATGAGCTAGATATTCTGCTTTTTTCTTTCTTATCTTTTTTTTTTTTTGCCTGTTCTTCTAAATTCAAAATTTATGGAGTTTTGAACCAGAATGGGCCCCTTAGGCTCAAATATTTGAATGACTGGTCCACAGATAGGAGACGTGGCTTTGTTGGAGTGGGTGTTATCTTGAAGGAGGAGGTGACTTTCTGGTGTTGGGTTTTAAGGTATCAAATGCATAATATGTCAGGCCCAGACTCTCTTTCACTTTCTGCTTTTGGATTGGGTTGTAGCTCTTAGATAATGCATTAGCACCACACTCTCCGTCATGTTGTTTACTAAATAACCCTATAAAATTTCCTTTTTAAAGTTACTTATTCCTTTTGCTTTTTTTTCTCTCAGCAATAAAGCAGTAACAAAAACACACATTTTCTGAAGATTTAAAATGACTCTCACCCAACCCCTCAATACAGTCTCTTAGGAGCTATGCTGTTTTCTGTAACTTCAGGCTTTCTGAAAAATGACCTGCATGTGGTCTATGTCTACCAGTGTATACAGATGCTACATTCTTAAACTTTACACTATAGTTATCCACTGAAATGATGTTCACAAACCAAACAATAGGAGACCACTCATGGTAGGTGAGTTTGGAGGTGTAGCTTCTTGTTATCTTGCCCCAGCCTACTGTGGTTGTTGAATATTATAGCATTCAACCACACTTACAGAGAAATCCAAAAGGTTACACAAAAGACATTTCTCATCTCTAAAATATGACTACTATTTGCAATCACTGGTTTCCAATAGCTATCAAACAATTCTGTGGAAATATTTGCCTTTTGCCAGTTAGTTTTCTGTTTCTATATTTAAAAAAAAAAATAACCAGAAAACAAAACTGTGACTGATGGTGAATGATACATTGATGATGAGGCTTTAGGAGATCACAGCCCATGGTCACTTATCTTTACTGCTGTATGTACTATGATAAATATATTATGACAAGACATATTGGAAGAATCTTCTCAGATTGTTGTCTTTGAAGCAAAAGAAGCAGTTAAAATAAGGGTGATTTCCAGGAGCCCTTTCCAAATCATTTCTCCATCAACACAACTTTTTCATGCTAGTCTTCACATAGTAAAATCTTAATGCTTTCCACTGTCCAATGACCAGTTAATTGGCAAAAACAAGCCTTTGGCCAACATGAAAACCATCACATTAGTACTGCAGGGGAGTTACATTGATTCTCTCTCTCTCTCTCTCTCTCTCTCTCTCTCTCTCTCTCTCTCTCTCTCTCTCCAATTGGGAATACTTCAGAAGATTTGTGGATTCTTCAGAGTACTGCAGCCAAAAGGAATTTTATTTCGAGAAAAATCAGTCTTCCCACAGGATTTCATTGCTCTTTATAAAATCTTCTTACTCAAGATAAGAACTGTCAAATGTACCCAACTCCTATATTAAAGCAATATGTGAATAAAATAGGTTTAATAATTCATGCAAGTTAATATTTACACTAAGTCAGAATTCAAGGGAACAAACCGTAATGGTTTAACAGTATTTGTTGTCATATTTTTAAATCTCAGTCACAGGGTTCTACCCTATGTTTCATCATTCAGTTCCCAGAAAATAGACACAAAACTTTTATATTTATAATCAACCTTAATCAGGAATAGAGCTGGGCAGATATTATTTACCCTCTATGCTAATTCCCTGGCAATTACCCATAGATATAACTTGCCATATTTCATTCAGGCTGCTCTTACTCAGTCTGGCCAGCCCTCATGGCCAATTCTCACAATCATTTACCTCATTGCATCTACTCTTCTCTCCACCTTTGCTTTTTTCCTTCATGGTCCTGCTCAGATTCCAAGCCTGAGAATTGAAACCCTACCAACCTCTCTTCTGTCCAGCTATAGGCTGTTAGCATCTTGGTTCAACAAATAGTTTCAAGGAGCTAGGTCATAAAGAATTACTTGTATGCGAGGATTCTCTGTGCATGATGGCAACCAGACCTTGGGGGACAATATTTAGCATTACAATACATAGGAATAGGCCAAATCCCAACAAGTGTTTTCTCATGCTAGTATATGTATGGTATGTCTTTATACTTGTTTCATATACATGGATTCACATATGTGTATTTATCTGGAGACTGGATTTGATGCAAAGGATCTGCTCAACTTCTGCTCTCTGTAGTCATTCAGGCATAGCTTGTAGATATGGATAGTCTTGGTAGCTATCTTGCACAAGGATCTCCTGCCTCCACTTATACAATGCTGACATTACAGGCACCTTCCCAAACATGTATATCAGACAGATGAAGACACGTAGGAGATTTGATCTCAAGTGCTTCTGTATTGACAGCAAGTGCTTTAACTGCTGAGTAATCTCATTCCAGAATTATTACTGCTTACATGACAACTAATATGAAATCTCCTTTAACGCTTAAAAACTACAAAGGGTTAGTCTGTTTTTGTTTTTGTTTTGTTTTTTTTTTTTTAGTTTGTTTGTTTTGCACAAGGAAAATTGTAGCTTTGAATGGGTAAGGAATTAAGGCTCATATTCCAGCACACTGATGTTAGATTTTTTTTTTTTAATCTGACAGTGTCCTTTATCTGGAGTGTATGCCTTTATTTTTTTCATAATTGGTTAACTGAGAATTTTACTAAGAAAAAAGGTAAATCTGCAAAAAGTGTTTGTATATATAAAACACAATTTCCTTTTGTGTTATTAAAGAAGAAATTATTTTAAATAGAATGTAGAACACAAAAAGTCACAGAATAAATTATAAAGCAAGGTGGGTTCTGGATTCAGCAGAGAATGAAAGACTAATTCAAACACACACACACACACACACACACACACACACATACACACACACAGAGAGAAACAGAGAGAGAGAAAGAGAGAGACAGAGAGAGAATCTTCATTTAATTTATTTGAACTAGCATCCTCCCTAAACTCCCTCTTGAAAATGAATGAGAGATAATAGTGCAATCGTGTAATGTGGTAAAGTGGTGCCTTGTTTCACACAAATCATTGAAAAAGATAAACAGTTTACTCTTTCAGCATTCCCCCTCTTTTATAACTCATTCAAGAAGCTAATTCTCTCTCACTAGTATGCATAATAGACAGTTCTTCTTCCCAAGTCAGATTCTCTGGTAGGTGATTCAATTGCATGGTAATGTTTTCTTTTATGTATTAACAAGAAGTGTAACAGAATAATAATTTAATTTAAAAAATCTTAATGTAGCCACATATTTCAGAAATTCTCTCTATAGATTACACTTGGAAGAGATTGGAAGAGATAACAGGATAACTATATGTTTCTTGAGACAAAACATACAACGTCAAATATTTGATTTTATCTCAGTGGGTACAGATGTAAATAAATAAGTATATATTTATTTTATTTTATTTATTTTATGGATTTTTTTACCCCAATGCCTGACATGTTTTACAATCAAAAACATTCTTTTTTTCCTTTGAGACAGGGTGTCTCTGTATAGTCTTGGCTGTCCTGGAACTCACTCTGTAGACCAGGCTGGCCTTGAACTCAGAAATCTTCCTGCCTTTGCCTATCAAGTGCTGGGATTAAATGCAAATGCTACCACTGCCTGGCGAAAATTCTTTAGTAAGTAAAGGTAATATAGCACACAGTCAGAATAAATTCAATCTAAGTATAAAACTGAACATAATCAAGTGAAACATGAAAAATATTAATCAGGAATATTTCCTTCAGTTTATGATGCAAAGAGTTAGATGTGCTCATTACATTGAAAGCACCCTATGCTGAAAAACACATTTAATACACATTAATATAGATTATTGAGTTTAAAAAAAACTTCCTTAAATATTCTTAGAACATTTACAGTATCTGCACTAAAAAACTGAAATATCTATATAGCTGATTGAGAATTATAAACTCATGCCCATTCCCAATTCTGAGAATATCATTTTAAATATCACTGTATGTGAAAACACAGTATCTAAAACATGATTTATGATTATTATATGACTTTATCAGCATTGTAAAATTTAAAAACAATCCTAAACTATTGGAAGTCATTTTTATATATTTATATATACATATTTGTAAGTTATCAGAGACCCAAAGATTTTGAGTCACAAACTTTGATGATCTTTGTAAGCTATCAGAGACCCTGACCTGAGTTTACAGTGTGTTGTTTAGCTCAACATTTGGAAATCTGTTTTCCACACACGCTTTTATTAAAATAATATTTTTATTCTTTAAAAATTGAATACTAACATATCTTCATGTCAGTTGGGATGAGTGTAGATTGACTGTGTCCAGATTAACTTCTGAGTTTCAAGCTTCATTTTCCTGCTCAGACTCACAATCCTAGTGTCTTTCACTCACTTCATGCTTTCACAGAGGCTCTAGTGACTAACACTCAGACAACAATGAAACTCCTCCAACATTCAAGGCATGATTACGTGAGTGGATGGAAGTCCCTTTTCAGCATCAGTTTTATTAGTTTCTCCTTACCTGTAGTCATTTAACACCCAGTGAAATTTTTTTTTCCTCATTCTTACCGTGGCTTTGTCAGAAGCCCTATTCATTCTCACCTTGGCTTTCTCACCTGTCCTGTTTAGGAGTTATCACCAGAGTGCTTCCTGTTCTGTCTTCTCAGCTCTCTCCTTCACTACACATTCTTCTTCAGTTACATAATCAAAAGAACCACACAATGAACACTCCTGGAATTCTTGTACCTGGGATACATTAAGTCCATGCTGGGTAATATTTACATAGGCTATCTGAGGTTAATTCAGCAAAAGAGAGACTAATTCAGCAACCAGACATCATAAAGAAAGAGGTTAGGTATTCTGCCTTGATTGATCTTCACCTATCACCAAAGAAGTTGGCTGATTAAGTACTTCTCTGCTGCATCCATTAGGAAGAAACATTTAATGACTAAGGAGGACCTGAACTCAGACCTCTAATACTTAGGCATTAACTTTTGTTTTATATTTAATCTTTCACAAAATATGGGATGTATTAGGAATTAATTTGAACTATAATGCATTGTTTTAGTGTAAATATTTAAAATAGTTTCTAAGATGCTCAGAAAGCCAAGTCTACCCACCACCTTGCTTTAACCTGAGAGTTTTCTACAGAACGACAAGGTTGCAATGGGAGTTTATCTCTGATGTAAAATAAAAAAAAAAGCATCCCATAATCAATTGATTATGTTTATATATACATATGTGTGTATTTATGAAATTTGTTACATTTAAGAAATGCTATAGTTTTTTTCATTCACAACCTAGTCTCAGTAAAAGTATACAATCAGAAAATAATATATGAACATTAATCTACTTTTTACCAAAAGAGAAAGTAGCCAAGTGACTCTAATAATAAGAGATTGTCTCAAAAGCCTGGAGCTATCACCCCCAAAAGAGGGTGCTGCAGGTTTAGTGAATTAAGTGGATCAAAGAAGGTCTGATCTAGGCCTGTCTCCAATTTCTGAAGTTGTTTCAGCCTTGTTTTGTTTTCTTGTTAAGTTCATTGGTTCCATCTCTGTGTTATTTCTCCTGTACTCATTGTGTCTGTTGCTTTATGATATTGATTTTAACAGAAATGGAACATACTAGAATATGACTTCATGCCAGCTTAAATAATTGCATTCAAAAATACCTTGTAAAATTTATACAGTTATCTTAGGTACTTGGAAATGAGAAGATAACATAAAATTTGAAGAGCACAAAATCTATCCCATATCATCATCTTTTCAAGAAACAGTTTTTTTTTTCTCATCATTGAATCAGTAATAGAACCTCACTTCTCAATCTGTGGGAAGTAATCAATCATCTTCTGCAAGAAATATTTGAAATATGGTTACTAATAAAATAATAGAAAAACTTACTAATACCTTATCATTTACTAAATTTGCTGCTTATGTAGGATAGTTAATTTTTTTAAAAAATCTTTCATATTATTAGTTAAAAGTTTCTTTGTAAATATACTATTGCAATAATTTTTGATATACCAGCTACATATATAGAATGTTTTTCATGCATTTTTAAATGAAATAAAACATACATTACATAACATATTACTATATGTGTATATGTGTGTTAGTGTATCTAAAGTATAAGAAAATAGAGAATGATTATATTTTTTCAAAATTTTTGGACAACTTCAGAAATAGTATGTTTTTCTATATTGGAATTTTTATAACTACTTATTGTTATTAAAAAATAGAGCTCATGGTTATTTTTTTATTCAATGTTAAATAAACGAATTAAAAAAACATTTACAAATTGTAACCAATTTGAACTTCAAATACATTCATATATTGTGACATAAAGTATTGTGAAGACATTTATGAAAATTTTTTAGAGATTCTAAAATTGTGTGGCCAATTCTTTTGTGATTTTATAAGTTACTTAAGTTTAATTTTGATTAGGACTTAAAAGCTGATGCTATTTAAGTCCACCCCTCTGTGCAATCTTTGAATGAACAACATGTGCTCTCATAATAAGCAGCATATTGCAATATAAATGTGTAAGAGAACAGGTCAGTATTACACAGAAAACCGTCTCAAAGTAAACGGGGATAGGTAATTTAATTTCCAAGGTGACAAATTATCTTATCATGAGTGAACAGACAATTTCTTCCCTGAAATAAACTAAGTAGGCCAGGACAGCTTTAACTAGATGAAATCATTATCCTTTTAAAAGACACAAGTGTTGAATAAAGTTAATTTTCTTGACTTTCCTGGCCTGGTGAAAAGTGGCATACAAAAATGCTGCTGCCTTAAGTTAATATTAAATTGTCAAATTTTCAGTAGGGAGTAAAACTAGTATTGCTTTAGGAAAAATATCAGTATTCATGTACATAAATAGGAGGCTGTATTTTTAATGGATCAGACTGTGAACTATTAAGGCAAATAGCAGGATGTGCAGATGGCCCTGTATCTCAATTGCCTGCTATATGAGTGTCTGAGCTCAGATCTATACCAGACCTGTAAAGTCCAAGTATGTCAGCAATAGGCAACAACCCCAGCCATGGGCAGTTAAAGACCTGGGGATTCCAGGTACTGGATAAAAAGTCAATCTAGACAAAAGAGAGTTCAGGGCTTAGTTGACAACTGACAAAAGTAAAATAATAATAATAATAACATGGAAACTAGGAGAGAAAGACATCCAATTGTGACTTCTCAATTCCATAGGCTTATGCCTCTACTTGTGCACCAATACACACACACACACACACACACACACACACACCTATAGACTTATGGCTCAGTGTTTGAAATTTTGTCTAAGTTGTTTAAGGCCCAAGGTAGGTCAGCACAGCTACATAAGTGAAGGAACACAGATCCTGAAGGATAGATATCGTTGTTTCTTAATCTTTCTAAATAGGATCTGTGAAAGGGTATCCTTGTACACCTTTCTTCTAGTTTTATACCATAATTTATTTAAAATCTGTAGACTAATCAATTTCTAATCAATGCCTCTTATATACACTATAAAGATGTTCTAGAAGTATCAGAAACTTTCCTCCTTGTCCTTTTCTTATTTGTCTTATCCTTATCCTTATCCTTATCCTTATCCTTATCCTTATCCTTATCCTTATCCTTATCCTTATCCTTATCCTTATCCTTATCCTTATTCTTCTCTTCTTCTTCTTCCTTCTTCTCTTCCTCCTCCATTGACTACTTCTGAAAGAATGGGACTTGCAGGATGTTGTTCTTGAGAATGAGTTTAGCATAGCTATTCCTGATGATTGTGATTCTACAATATTATCTGAGAGAAGAAATCACAGATCAAGAATTGCTTCTTTTCTGAGCTTTGTTTTGGCTTCTTTGAATATTTAAGAATCTTGTGCTGATTCTGTGAAGGGTATCATTAGGTAATTGCAAAGTTACAGTAACCTTGGAGATAGCTTTTGGTTTGTAGGTACTTTCTATTTACTTTCTGACAATCTATATACATAGAAGATTCTGTGGGGTTTTTGTTTGTTTGTTTGTTTGTTTTGTTTTGTTTTTCCTGAAGAAGGGTTATTTGGGAGCAGTGAAAGAATGACTGGAGGTTAATTGTGGATAAAAACAAACAGCTCTGTTACCACACAGCTCTCTGCTAGAGACAGCTCTTTGCATGCCTCCCCCCACCCAAAAAAAAATTCTAAAAGCTCTCTAGATAGCTCATGTGTTTTTCTGACTAATGTGTGAAAAGCTGCTACACAGAGTTCTTGGGTTTTCTAACCGAAGACAGAAAGCCCTCCAGAGAAATTCTAAAAAAAGAATTGCAATAGCTCTAGATGGCTCACCTCTTGTAGACAAAAAGCCAAGTCTTTTATTTACATGTCATTCAATCATTTGCCCTGGTTACCTTTTGACTATTCCATGAGTCAATATGTTATGATCTTAGCCCCTTGATTCTTAGAAGAAGAGAGCAAGTACATTTTTCTTAACATGGCAAATTAATTGAGAGATCTGCCTGCTTTTTGTTCCTGCAGACAATAAGCTAGGTATGTGGGATGTCAATCTGAGATCACCATTACCACCATACCTGGGCCTAAACTTGATCTATCCCAGGCTAACCTTAAAATTAGAAATCAGCCTGCCTTCCTATGCACAAACAATATATTTTGTTGGGTTGGGATCTTGATCTTCGATCACCACTCTCTAGATCTCTTTATCTCCCTACTTTACTGCTTTTCTGACAAACTGGCTCATAGTGCAGCTGTTTCTTTTCTTTTAGGTCCATGAAGCCCCCCATATAATTCATAGTGCATCTTTATATTTTGCACAGCTAAGAAATCCTGTTTATATATTTTTGAACTCATGTTTTCACAGTTGTTTCCCACAGCCTTAAGAACTGTCCTAAAGTTCTCAGCATCACAAAGACACATTCTAATTTCTGGAGTCATGCTCTTTCTACTTATCATGGAGTCATTAGCCTTCACAGAGAGAGCATTCTCTGGAGGATAAACATGAAAATATGTACATTATTGTACAAACAAACTTTATGTCTAGCAACAGTCAACATTTATGGAGGTCCATGCTTTCTTAGCTCTAGTCCCTTCCACATGGTCATACAGCAATAGCCACTCTGTGATGGCATGTGTGCATGTGAATTCTATGTGTGCCTCTTTGTTGATGTGATTCAATTATATTTCCTAAAAGCTAGAAATCTTTTTAGTTTTATTTTATTTTTTATTTTTTCTGTTCATATGCATATGTTATTTGTATGAAATTCATAACTATGTGTAGCTGCCTGTACATAATCTTGGAAATAGGCTCTTTGTGGGGAGTTCAAAGAAGGCGGCTATCATCCTTGCAGCCATCTTGAGCCATATACCCTGACCAGAGACTTGATTGCATTAGACTACAACAGCTGAGCACACTCTGATAACATCTTTCTTTAGATACCCAGGATTTTCCCTTGGGTGTGTGAGACTTAAATGTGTGTGACTTAAGGGCATGACTTAGAGATCAGATTTAGAGACAAGACCTAAGGGCATGATTAAAGGCGTGACTTCGAGGTATGGCTTAGAAGTGAGACATATAAAAGGCAAGAGGCAGACAGAAGAGAGATAAGAGAATCAGACAATTCAGAGAGTACAACTTGGAGTAGGAATTAGGCATTAAGACAGAACAACTTAGAATACAACTTGGGAGTAGTTATTAGACATTAGAGAGAACAATTTGGAGTAGGAACAGAGAATCAGACACTTCAGAGTGTACAACTTGGAGTACAACTTGGAACTAGGAATTAGGTTAGAGAGTACAACTTGGAGTAGGAATTAGGCATTGAGGAAGAAGACACTTGAACTAGAGAACTCAGAAGAAATGATTATTAAGTATTAGGCACTTGGAAGGGAGCTTGGAAAGAAGCATGGAACTTGGAGGCACTAGGGACTAGGAACTAGGGACTAGGAACTCAAGACTTGGGACTTGGAGAAAAGAAGACTGAAGAATAAATGGGATTGAATCACACTCTGTCTGGTCTCCATTCTTCACATCCATCCTCACTCTCTCTTGCTGAACCCTGACCCACAGACCGGAGCTGCTTGGGGCAGTGCAGGCTAACAGTTTATCCCCCAAGGCTTTTGGCAGTGTGGGTTCCAACATTGACAGAATGGTCTGAGACATTTTGTCCCCCAAATGTGGGGTAGTGCAGTTCTCAACATTTCTGGCCCCAAAGTGTGGGGCAGCTTGGGCTGCAACAGCTCTTCTGAACTTGGAATGCACTGTCTTGTGTAAAATGACTTGACAGCAATAAACAGGCCCTCCTGTTCCCAACTTCTTATCTTGTCATTTTTCCCCCATGAGTACTAAAGGTTGAACACAGGTCCTTACACTGCCTGACCTTCACTAACTGAGTCAAGTCTCTGCAGCCCCAATAAATATTTATTTTAACTAAATAAAATCTGTATACATAAATGAACCCTGTGTATCATTTATCTGACATGCCTAGGACCACAAATTTCTCTTATTTTAGATACTTGTTAGATTATAGGGTACTTTCAAACACATTATTAGATATTTTTGGGTAAGGGTTAAAGCCCTATTCATATGTGTTTCATAAATCCTTATGTATGTAAACTGGGGGTTGTATTTGAAGTAATTTTAGTGAATCTACATGAAACCTTGAATCTATCACAACTCAAAATTGTGAAATTTTCCACTTTGGTTGCCTTGGTAATTATGTAGATGAATGAGGCTGAGTGTATGCAGTCACAGATTAAGGATGCTAATCTCCAGTGAGTGAATAGACAGAAATTTGACTCATAGAAATAGTATATTTCGGCTTTAGAACCAGTACCCAGAATTCATATAACAGACATAATAAAAGAATTACTAGAATTATCATCATCCTTGATCTTACAAATTGTACTACAGAACTATAATACAAATAACATAATATGGATAAAAAAATCAAACATGTAAATAAGTACCATCAGACTGAAGATCCAGACAAATGTCAACAAATCTATAGACATCTAAGTGTTGATAAAGAAGCCAGAAACAAACCAGGTGGTGGTGGCGCACGCCTTTAATCCCAGCACTTGGGAGGCAGAGGCAGGTGGATTTCTGAGTTCAAGGCCAGCCTGGTCTACAGAGTGAGTTCCAGGACAGCCAGGACTACACAGAGAAATCCTGTCTTGAAAAAAAAAAAAAAGCCAGAAATACACATCAAATAAAGTATCTTCAGCAAACAACACAGATCAAACTGGATGTTTGAATGCAGAAGAATGCAAACAAGATCCATCTGTTATTATCTTGTAGAATACTCATGTTCAACTGTATCAAAGGGACTCAGGGCTGGACAGTAGTTGAGAGCAACAAATCTTGGGATATTGAATCCAGTGGATTGTCGACATCAAATCCTTTTCAGTGCTCAAGCAATCAAGTGCAAAAGAGAAGATAGAAATATTGTGAAGTCAGACCCAATGTATATGGAAAATACTAGGGAAAGAAGGCCTTTCGAAACTCATCATGGCAGACATTCACAGACACTGTGGCAGCATGGATCATCACTGCATGAATCTATGCCAGATGGGTTACCATCACTGAGAATAGTAGTGGGCATGCATCCCCATCCTTAACCCAGACACTTTCTCCAATTGATAATCATGTACAGTTAAATATTTAATTCTCTACAATTAAACCTCACCTAGGATACTAACCACTCTTAAAGATATTCTCAATGTCCTACAGTAGAAGAGAAACACAAATTGAAATTACAGGCATCTTCCCTTCACAAGGTTTTGTCAGGGCATTTTAATTTTTAATCTTCTAGGTCCTGCGATTATGTCATTATGATGGCTTCTAGTTTTATGTGGCTATAAAATGTCTCTGTGTCTACATGTGATTTTTTTAGCTAGTTTTTTCTTCTCTTTATATGTTTGATTTGCGCTATACTTTTTTGCCTGTTTTTATTTAATGTTCATTTATTTTTTATTTTTATGACTTTTTTTCTACAGTTCTCCTCCATGTATGTCTTCCCAAAGTTCCACATCCCATTCCTCCTCCTCACCTCCAAGAGGATGTCCCCACGCCCCATTCCACCTGCTGCCAAGCCTCCCTACTCCTTGGGTTCTAAAATCTTTACAGGGTTAGGCACATCATTCATTGAGGCCAGACCAGGCAGTCCTCTGTTGTATATATGTCAGGGGCCTTGGAACAACAGCCTGGTTGGTAGCTCAATATCTGAGAGATTGTGGGTGTCCAGATTAGTTGAGACTGTGCTGGTCTTCCTATGAGGTTGCCCTCCACCTCAGTTTCTTCCAGCTTTCCCCTATTGAACCACAGGTGTCCCTGACTTCACTCAGTTGGTTGGATATAAGTATCTGCATCTGTCTCAGTTGGCTGCTCATTGGTCCTCTCAGAGGACAGCCATGCTAGGCTCCTGTCTGTAAGCACACCATAGCATCAGTAATAGTGTCAGGCCTTGGAGCTTCCCCTTGAGATAGATCCCAAATTGGGCAGGTCACTGGACTGTCTTTTCTTCAGTCTCATCTCCATTGTTGTCCCTGCAGTTCTTTTAGAAAGAAACAATACTGGTTTAGAATGTTTTACTGGGTCATCACAACCCTATCCATTCACTTGATTCTGTTTTTCTACTAGAGGTGGACTGTAGAAGTTCCCTCTTCCCCCAACTGGGCATTTTATCTAAGATCCATGCCTTTGAGTCTTGAGAATCTCTCACCTTCCAGTTTTCTGGTATATTCTATAGGGTCTCCCCTCATCCTAGGCCCTGAGGTTACATATTTTCATTCATTCTGCTGGTCCTCATGTCTTCTTTCTTGTTTCCCCCAACACACACACAATATCTAATCATGTTGCCTTTGCCCTCTCCTTCCTCTCTTCCACCCATATCCCTCCCTACCTCCCTCTGCCTCCCACTCTTGATTTCTTCTTCTTCCCAAGTGGGATTTAAGCATCCTCACTTGGGCCCTTCACCTTATTAACCTTCTTGATTTCTATGAATTTTATCCTGGGTATTGTGTAGGTTTTTGTTTGCTAATAACCACTTATAATTGAGTACATACCATGCATTTCCTTTTGGGTCTGAGTTACCCCATCCAGGATGATATTTTCTAGTTCCATCCATTTGCCTGCAAAACTCATGAAGTTCTCAGTTGGTTTTTGTTGTTGTTTATTAATCCTTTGTTTATTAATCATTTTATTCATGTATAGATGCATATTTTCCCCTAAGGAGAAGCAGAAAGAATGTGGATTTAGATGGGATGGGAGTCATTGAGGATTACAAGAAGTTGAGGGATCAGATAATCAGATTATATACTATGAAAAGAAACCTATTTTCATAAAAAAAATTCTTAAAACACATAAAGCCAGTGTCATTGAAAAAAGTGCTGTATATTAATAACAAGCAATAGTTTAAGCAGGTTCTTGTTAGTTTTCAAACCGGTAACCTGCTTCTACACACTGGCCATGATTTGTTTAACAATCCATATAGGGCCTTATTACCCATATCAATTAAGATAAAATTTAATATTTTGTGCTTTCAACTGAAATATTTTTTTAAACTTACAGAAACATTCTGTCATCGAATCACATATTTGTTAGTGAGTCTTCTTTTTTTATTGATCATTACATTCATTTACGTTTCCAATTATATCCCACTACCCTGTTAACATCCCCCCACTAACCCTCTATCCCATAATATCCCACTTCCTGTTTACCCCTCCACTAACCCCCATACCAAATATTCCCTTTCCCCTCCACTTTGCCTGATGAAAATGCTCCCCCACTCACTCAGAGTCTTCCACCCCATCACTCCAGCATCCCCCTACTCTGGGACATCAAACGTCTCATGGAACAAGGGCCTCCCCTCCAGTTGCTATCAGGCAAGAGTATCCTCTGCTTAATATGCATCTGGAACCATGGCTCTCTCCAAATACAATACTTGACTGGTGGTCTAAACTTTGTGAGAATTAGGTGGTCAGGCCAGACTATGTTGTTGTTCAAATGGGGTTAAAATCCTCCTCTGCTCCTCAACTAGCACCCACACAGTAAGGGGCCACTCACCCAACTCAAAATTTTAACCCAGAAAAGTTTCTGTCCAAAGGAAGAACAGGGACAAAAAATGGAACAGAGACAGAAGAAAAGACCAACCAGGGACTGCCCCACCTGAGGATCCATCCTAACTGCAGACACCAAACTCAACACTGTCACCATAGTCAAGAGGCCCTTGTTGACAGGAACCTAGTGTGGCAGTTACTGGGGAGGTCTTGCCAGCAACTGACCAGTGAAAATGTAGATGCTCAGAACCAGCCATCAGATTGTTTGTGATTCTTGATTCTACAACAACCTACTTAGATTTTAGGGAAGGCACTTAACTTTATGTTTCTGGTTTTCTTAGCTAATTTCTAATTTCTAGTTTTGTCACCTCTGATGTTAGTCATCTGTGTAGAAGACATTGAAACAATACATGAGATATAGAAATGCAAAGATGAGTTGAGGCATTAACCTATGCAATATTGTAATTAGTTAAAATCGTGTGTGTGTGTCTATGTGTGTGTGTGTGTGTGTGTGTGTGTGTGTGTGTGTGTGAGCAATGGTGAGAGAAGGTGAAGTTTAGAAGTCTTCAGGGATGGCAAGATAAAGGTGTTTTCTAGTGGAAGGACTATCTAAATTAAGGATTATGGAGAATGTATTGAGATGGTTGTACAGAATGGGAGAATGGAGAATTGTATGTTATTGCTTGTAGGAGGACAATGCTGCTAAATACATACTGTTATTGTTAGGAACGTGAAGTCCTTTTCAGGTGAATGAAGCTAAGAGGGGGCAAAATATATAAACCAAAGCTAGAGAGTTTAGTCTCAGAAAATTCTATAACTGAGCATGCATACCCATCCTTGTGCATATTAAGATAAAAGAAATTAAATTGGCAGGCTAATTGCACACATGTGTATACTTTTATGATTAATAGAAATACAGCTCATAAAATTAACAATTCTTCCAAATGAAATATTTGCATAAATATCTATATTTTCTGATTACTTATGAAAAGCATGTTAGTTTGTGAGAAAATATTATTATAGATAACTGTTATTAAGATTCTATTATCTAATATTAGATAATATCTAATATCTAATCTAATACTAATTATGTTAAATTAGTATTTTGCATTTTAGGTAACTTTTATTTTTCATAGATGGATATATATATATATATATTAGAAAAATTAAAACAAGGTCTTCTAAAACATTATTTAGGAGATATCCAGGTTGCATTATTATATATTTTATTACTTTTCTTATCAAAAACATTGTAGAGTGTTAAAAATCTGTACTTTTTTTCTTCATAATACTTCATAATATCTTTTTGCTGATACTGCTGTATTTAATTTTCAGTTCATTTTCTGACAACTATAAAGAGAAAGTAAACAGTTTTGTCTAAAGAATATTTCTACGGTGTTTAGACACAAAACAAATGTACAATTTCCTATATTAAGTTCAACTTCTAGCTTTGATAAGAAAGAAAAATGTGTTATAGGGATCACAAGAAGATGCAAAACACGTCAAATGACATTGCTACCTACTATTCTGGGCAGAGCATAGTTCAGTAATATTCTAACTTAGGGACATATTACTTCTTTCCCATTAGAATTCTATTTCCTGTGTAAAAAATACTGACTCTGAAGGTCGGAGCTATAGAATTTGTTCTTTCCTTTGGTATTTTTTGCCATTTTTCAACTTTGCTTGCATACTTTGATATGTATGTCACATACATACATATATGTACATATTTATGACAAATTGCTGTGTTGATGAGCTCTGCAGAAAAATAACCTCTAAGTGTTTTACATAAAAATATTGAGCTATGCATTCTCTTTTCTAAGCTGCTAAGCACGGACTCATGGCATTGATTGATGTATCATTTTGAAATCCACAATGGCCTTTATGGTTTTAGTTATGAATATGTATGAAAAATCAGTTTTAGTAACTGTGCTATTAGGGAGATGGTCTGGGACTATAATTCAATAGTAATTTTCTTAAAAGACAAAGGAATTTGAATTACAATAGTATAAGTGTTGATAATGGAATGTCTTCTTGAAAAATAGCTTTTCATATTCAGGCACTCTTTCAAATGGTGGCAGGAGGCATTCTCTGGGCTATGTCAACTGTAGCCAAATACAGAACAAGGGACACATTAACATTTTGTCCAGCTACATAGAGTGTTTGAAAAAAATTAAAACATCAATACTATGAAAGAATTATATTTGATTATTGATCCTAATTTATCTTGGAAATTCTCACATCTAGTTTACATACACATACATATGCAATCTTGTGCAGCCACTAAAGTCTTAGGCTTCATGTCACACTCTGAACTGAAGATTATTTTGAACTGAAGATCAAAATAATCCAAAGAGAAATTCTTCTGACAAGGCTGATAACAGGTTATGTTATAGAAATGTTATAGAAATGCATGTAAATATTGAGAAGGCAACTTGATATCAAAACTATTTACTCAAATCCTATTATCAGATTCTATCCCAAGGTCTATAAACTCTACATTCAATGAACTTTTGATCAGGATTAAAGTACCCCAGAGAATTCCCTCAGTGTATCTGACTTAAAACCAAGCAGGAACTCATTAATTACCTCATACCAATTATGCCACTATTACTCCAGGAAGCATCTCTTGCTTGTCAGGTCAGTAGTACAGCAAGCAGGATCCAGTGTTGGGTAAGAACACTGATTTATCACCCTACAGACTCCATCCAGGGCCCTGTTTTGCATTTTCTTGAACTATAAAGGTTAGGCTAGAAGAAAGACTATTTGTTCTTTAATATGAGATTGATTTCCCTGTGTCCTGAAGCTAGCTGAATGTGTGACATCTTCAGCATAGTTTTTTATTATGCTATCATTTTTGACAACCAAAGACAATGGCAATGGCCTGTGTAAGGAGGTGCCTCATGCCTTATACTGAAACTTTAATATAATCACTCATGACATCTAAAAGTGACACTATAAGCTTATGTATAGAAATTCCATTTAAGCTCATTTTAGTGATGCAGTTTGAAACTATCTTGCTAACTAAGGGTTTCCTTTTCTAAGTTTTATTATCTTTAGTTTCAGCTGGCTCAACTAATGTCTTATTTCCTTCCCTGTTCCCTGGTCCTGTCCCTGTTTATTCCTTTAACTCTTAGAATCTGCTGCTCACCTTTCTTCAAATATGTTCTCCCATTCTTTCTCTTTAAAAAAAATGTTGCATTATGATATAATAAGTTTCCACATAGCTTTCCTCACACAATTCCTGTCAGCTAGCCCAGGAGTTTTCCTCGGAATGATTGGATTTGTAGATACTCTTGCTAGGATGGTTGTTCTGACACCACAAACTCTTTCAATTGATGACTCTTAGATTTCTTTCCATTTGCAGTCTTTCTTAATCTGTTTCTATAGTGTTCTATTCTTAAAATTTATCTCTTTTATATTTGAAATAATATAATTACATTATGTTTTCCTTCTTACCCTTTTATCCCTCCAAACCAAACTCTCCTATAAATCATTCTTCATTTTCTTTCAAATTTGTGACCTCTCTTTTCCACTAATTCTTGTTACATACACACACATACATACACACACATATATAATTGATATATGTATATAATTTTACAAAATACATATTTATTGTCAAAATACATAAATACAACATTCTTATGCTATATAGATTAGGTTATGTAGTATTTCAATTTAATAAATTCTCTGAAATGCTTTTATTGGTTTTTTTTAGTGACTCACTCATCATTTCATAGTGCCTTTGTTTAGTTCCCATGAGTTTATATTTATTCTACATGTTGCTACCTTGCTTTCAATGTTATTAGATAAAATACAAGACTTTCTTTCAATATTTTTTCACTTGTGACTTTCTGTGGTCTTCCTTGTCTCTTTTTCTAATTTTTTAAATTCTATTTTGTTTAATAGTCATACAGGCTTGTTTCTAGAAATATGTTGTAGCCTTCACCCTATAATAGTGTATATTATTAATGTTACAGTATATTTTTTTGAAGCAGGAAGGTGAATTCTGTCTTAACCATTCTGAGAGTTTATGTCTTATTATTTTGGAATTAACACCATTAATATTCAGAGTTATTAGTGAGAGATGCTTCTTGCCATTGCCATTTCCCCATGGTTTCTTAATATTTTACATCACCATAGTAACAATGATAGATATTCTGTTGTCAAATCTGTCTTACATTTAGGACTAATTCAGGAAAACAGACTTTAAGTTGAGGAACAAAAAGACATTGTGTTTAGCTGTCTGTATATGGTACTTTTCATTGTATTACTCTTAAACTAAAGTTATTTACCTCTTAATGTATTTTCCATTTTATTCTGTTTTTCTTTTTATTTATTTTTGTTTGGTCTAGATAAATTAAAAAGGTTTCCAGTATAGACAGTTACACATTATATGACTTTCTCAACTTAATCCATGCATAGTGTTGAATTAAAATTTCTGAAGTGAATCCTTTTATCTACAGTTAATCTATAGAAAGAAAAGAATATTATCTATGCTTTAAAAATAACTGGTGTTTATTGCTTATGTTTTTTATGTTAATGCCTTGTTTTCTAAAATTGACTCTGCAAAATTGTCATATCTGATATGTCAACATAGTACTTATGCACTGATAATATGAGAAAATAAGAACTTTCCAATCTTTGAAATTGGAATACTCCTCTAAGTACATGGTCAAAGGGGAAAAGTGAAGAAAACAAAGAAAACAAAAGGTCCTTCCTCAGGGTAGCCCAGGTGAAGAACATTGTTACACAGCCACTGGGAGCCAAGCAGTATTTTCAACATGTCTGGGCTGGCTGTAGTGCATCTATTATTTAGGAAACAACATAAAATGTTAGAGCTACATAATGGAAAACTGTAAATGAGTCAACCTTCTTGACTCTCAGACTCTCAGGCACCAGGTTAATGTCACAGAGGCAAACTGGTCAGCATCCAGGGCAGCATGCCAGATGTAGTATCTAAAATACACTCTGTGAAAGAGCATAACTTAAAGAGAAATTGAAGCACTTTCGGGAGGCCCAGAGAATGTTATCTGTAGTGAAATGACTGTGCTGCAGTCGGGGAAAGAAACAAGTTATAGAGAATTTATTTCTCACCAATGCAACTGACAATTAAATTATAGAATATATCTTCTGTGAGTTAATAACAATTATTATTTTTCTGCTAAAGCAATTCTCATTAATTACTCAATGCTGCTATTTTGTGTCTTATGCCCATATGTCACTTGTATCCCATTCTTCAGAGACATATAACCTTTCTTTTTTAAGTAAAGTGCTAACATATGTTGTAATTTTCTTATACCTGAACAGTTTAAATTATTAATTTAGGAGGCATTTACAGACAATCTGATGAAAAATTATAACTTCTTTTAAAAGTGTTAACTACAGTCAGTTTAGTTTAATAAAGTTAAATATAAAAGTATTTGCTTTCTGTTATAAACACTAAAGAGACAAAACAAAATTAAGGCAAAATTACTGTAAAAATTCTATAGTCAATCCAGACTCCATGGAACTCTATTGATAATGACATATTAACTTAATACATAAAACAATCTATTTGCCTGCCTCTAAGAAACTTAAAATATGTGTGTTCTAATTTTTTTCAAAGATTATGACCACATAATTACTTATGCTCTATTGTCTAATGACATTATTTTGTAATTAATATTGAGAATTAATTTATTTAAATTAATGTGAAAATTTTTTAGGTAGTATATAAACCTTAAGAGAAAATTTGACTATTAGGGAAAAAAAGGTGCTGTTGTTTTCATTAGGGGCAATATAAATGAAGGATTCATTAATTAAGCTTTTATCTCAACACCAAGATATAACTTATGTAATTGAAACCATTTTAATTCATTAATAGCACCTTTTAATTTCAATATTCTCAAAATTAGATTTATATTTAAAATTAAAAGATAATTGGGCATGCTGTCTTATTATGGCCTTCCTGCTCCTTAACTTTCTTTACCCTAAATTTCTTTGAAATATATATACAAAATATACAGAAGTGTTAATAATTATTAATATCAATGTTTCCTTTTCATGTTAGTGCATATATCCACTAAAACATATATAATTTTCTAGCCATTCATATAAATGAACTTCCTATTAATGTCCCATGATTTATAGAATAAATATGACTCATATTTCAATTTAAAATATCAATACATTAGACACATGCAAAGCAGTACATTTTAACTGAAACTCAGAAACTATTGTATTATTTCACCACATTTCTAAAGTCACTACATTAGGAGAAGCTAAAAAATCCCGCATTTTTCACAAAACTTAGAGAATTCTGTGTTTTTAATAATAAAAGGTGTCCTTTCAACTTTTATTTTTTTAATGTATATAATACTGTGTTAATAAGATTTAGGAAGTAATTTTCAGTTTTAGCTATCTTCAAATCTCATATATATTTTCAACCATAAATTTAATTAAAGCATTTTTTCTTAAGTTCCTTGACATAAAACATGCTACCTATATTTAACAGATGCTATGTGGGTTCCAGGCAAAGCTGATATCTCTAATAGAATTTCTAGAAGAGCATAGCCCATCTGATCAGCTGTCCATGCTTTGCTGTAATTCCTTCTTTGGTTTATTTTGTTTTATCTTTATTTCATTGTGCTGGGAACAAACACCTTTTTCTTATTTTAATTTTCCCCATAATCTTTTAAAATACACAGTGCTTGACTCATGTCTTGTTTCTGATTCTAATATTTAGGTCTGAGTGTGGATAATCTTCCCTCCCCATATTCTATATTCTCCCATTTACCCACCAGTTCCATTTCACCCTCCATTTGATACATTTATTCTAATTCCCTTTAGTAGAGCGTATTCTACTTCACCTTCCATGGTAAATCCCCTTCTGCTAACTGCCTCCTTACTAGCTACCTAAACTCTGTGGTTATTCTAATTGATAGATAGATAGATGATAAATAGAAATATATCTCAATATAAAGTTTACCGTTAATATTAGCAAAATAGGGAGCATCCAATGCTTGTCTTTTCAGGTGTAACCTTACTCAAGATGATTGCTCCATCCATTTAGATACCAAATTCACTTTTTAAGTCGGCTAAATATTAGTCCATTGTGTAAATGTTTCATACGATTCGATTGTGTAAATCTTTCATATCTTCATTGCCCATTCATCAGTAAATGGACATTTAGATGTTTCTAATTTCTGGCTATTTTTAATAGAGCAACAATGAACATGGATGAGTTAGTGTCTCTAGTGTCCTTGGTATTTAAACAACAGTAGTGTAGGTGGATCTTGAGGTACTCCGATTCTTAGGTTCCTAAGGAACCACCACCTGAACTTACATATTAACTATATCAGGTTTTCATCATGCACACAATGAATAACTATCCCCATTTTACCATAGTGTCACAAGACCCTACTGTCTTTGTTTTATTAATCCTGGGCATTGTTCACTTTCTGGATGTAATTTTTTTAAGCTGATGGATCCATCTTAATGTTTATTAGTAATAGTTGTATTTATTAATGAAAGTATTGTGATATTATTCAATATGTATTATGTTTATGAGCAGCCATCCAGATAATACCATAGTAGTGAAAAGCTTTGAAGACAACTTTTTTCTGCAATGTGAAAATGTATGTGACATTGTGATTTATACTCTACAGCTACAATTGCTGTGCTTATCTGTGCAGCTGTATAATCTGTTCTTCCTAAGAATTTAACTAAAGTTTGTTTTTCTTTGACTAACTTAACTCTTCACCTCTTGAGTTTATCCCAGCCAGCCTCTGGTGATCATCACTCCACTCCTGAATTATGGCACTGGACTTTGTCTCTATTTCACATAACAGGAGATTGTATCATATTGGTCCTTCAATGCCTAAATTATATCCTTTAACTAATTGTTCACTACATTCAATTATGTTTTCATTTTAATTTGTCATACAGGTGACTAACAGTTTTAAATTTAGGCTATAAGAAAGAAAGCACTATGATTGAATAACTTTTGCTGGTCTTTACAACTCATATACTTAGTATTAATTTGTAATAAAATAAATTCAATTATGTGTTTATAATTTCAATGTTGGTGAAGACATAGATCTTGGAGGACAACTTACAACCACTTATATAGTAAATTAGCATAATACAGAAAAATGTCTAAACACAGACCGAGTGATGCAGAATTATTAAGGGCTGATTACTCTGTCTTGGCAGATATAATCAGTCAACTATTCCACAAGGGTGTCCTTCTCTGGACAGTAATTTGTCTGTAGATGAAAAGAGGCAATTCTTGCCTAGTGGCTGTCTCACCACAACTGAAGTAACTCCAAAGATGCTCAATTTCTTCTTAGAATCCAAGACAGGAAGCTGTCAAGAGCAGACAGACCTCTAATCAAAATGGACATTAATACAGAAATGTTTGTAACGCCAATTCTGTGGACTTCTGATTTTTTGAAAACCAACTATCCATGTACGAATGTAAGGCAATCTAGACTATTGTTTGTTAACTCTTCTCAGCTAAATAAAATATAGAAAACACCCTAATAATAAACTCAGAGCCATGAATTTGCTATAGGCCCTTAACTCACAGGCTAACCATCTCAAATCAGTTAGAAAAGTTAAAGAAGGACTGGGTCGAAGCCTTGTATTTCTAAATGTGTTATATAGGCATAATGCCTATGAGAGATGATCCTGGGCCAGAAGGCTGAAGATCAAAAGCTCCAACTTATTGTAGTATAGGGACTGTCCAGGTGCTCAGCGGTCTCTATAATTTGGCTAAGAATTAGAAGCTATGCTTTGTGCTTCCCATAATTTCAGTTAACTCAGTCATTCTGGATTTCTGACAGGGCTGAAGACTTATAGTCTCATAGCCAAACCCAGCTATTTACTTTGAGAGAAAAGGTTTGAGAGGATGGTTTTCAGCTGGCATTCATTCTAAAGCCAAGAAAAAAGCCAGGTTCAGAATTAAGTCTTTTAGTTAGGAGGGATGACAGAGGTTCCGTTTAGTCAACAATATGATGGACTGGGTATTAGGTCTATCTTGTATCTTACTGACACAAATTGGTATACTTAATGCTTTAATTGTATTCTAAGAGAAAAGTTTTATTTTAACAGGAAGGGTGATATGTAGGAGGAGCTAAAAAGAGTAAGGAGATAAAGATAAGGAGTAAGGAGAGGAAAAGAAGGAGAGGAGGAGCTAGGTGACAAGAAGGGGGGGCATGGAGGTGGATGTTTGTGTGTCCCCACCAGTCAAAGATAGTTGATATATATATATATATATATATATATGTTGGATATTGGGTTACACTTTTGATTTATATTGAGCATTACCAAACTTATAAAGCCTTTGATTAACCTTAAAAAATAGTATAAAAGCAAAAAGGAGAAATGGGGATGGGTTAGGGGTTTTCTAGTGAGGGTAAGTAGGGAAAGGGGATGGCAACTGTAATGTAAATAAAATATCCAATAAATATTTTCACATAAAAAAATCTAAACACTTGTCCTTAGAGCCACAATCTTCGCTTTTGTACCTATCAAGAAAATGTACATAAATGGAACACTTTTATTTTTCAGGGCAACTTTATAAATATAGATTAAGTCATTCAAACATAGTTGACCATGAAAAGAGATAATTTCATACATGTTTTCTGCTACACATTTCTGATATGTCCAAGATAATGAACATAGTCTCTCCATTTAATTGCTATTTTATTGTAGCACAGTTTACTAATCCATTTTCTCACTAAAAACTTATTTCATTTTCTGATTTGTCATACATATACATGCTTATAACCATAGTCATTTTTTTGAACCAGTATTTAGTATGGCATCTAAAAATATTGTCAATATTTGCTGTTATAAAACATTTTTCTTTCTACTTATCTCCAATTTTTTTTTAAAGTACAAGTAAGTTTGATCCAATATTTAATGCACTCTTGTTGAACTTTGGTTTTGATTTTCTCTTTAGAACTTCGAACATATATTTGTTTTTATTGTTGAGTAGCATGGCCATTATAGTTTATGGTGATAGCTGTATCAATCATCATAGAGACTCATATTTATATCAACCTAGACTATAACAAATGTTGTAAAGGTTTCCTTTCCATCAGATATTTGTCCTTTAACATTTCAAGCTATGTCTTCATTTTAAATAACGTTTGATGAAGTTTTTAATATTGAAGCAATGAAATTCAAAAACAATTTTCTTGATCTTCTCTGCTCATACTGCAACAGGATTTTTCTCTGAGTAGATTTTAAAATACTCTTTAATACTTTCTGTAATAAGTTTAAAGTTTACTTTAAGTATGCATATTTCAACCATCTGGAATGATTTTGCCAGGATGTTTTGGAACTGAAATTTTATGTTCGCACCATTATTTTAGAACAAGCCTTTCTTTGCTGTCCCTCTTTTTACATTTCCACATCTGTCAAATCTAAATAGCCACATGGTCTTGAGGTTCTTTCTTGATGCTGATCTCTCTCATTTTTTGCGCTTCTAAATCACACCGTTTAAATTACTATATATTTTAACATGTCTCGATATTTAGTATGATAATTTTCCACCCATGCTTCTATTTTCCATTTCTAGAACTACACATTAAAATTATATATATATATATATATATATATATATATATATATATATATATAGTGTGGGTTTTTTTTCATGAATAATCACTCTGAGTTTCTGATTGGGCTGGTGTAGAATGTCTATATTCAGTTTTAGAAAGATGTGAAATATTTGCAAAATAATGAAGATCTTGTGCCGCCTCGAAATTAATGGCCTTTATAAAGTTTTCAGGGCTAAGGCACAGCTTGATATGTGTCAGTTTCTCTTTTAGATACAAGCAATGTACAGCATTAAGGTAGAAAAATCAAGAAGAAACTAATAAACACAAGAGAAGCATCTCAACTGTTATTACTAATTCTAACAGTAACACAAAAGCAAGAAAGAAACAACCAGGTAAATATATTATATGTGATAATTTTAAGAAGTCTGAAAAAGACCGAGTCACCAACCAGGAGCATACAAGGACCACTTAGAGGCCTCTGGCACAAATATGGCAGAGGTCTGCCTGTTCAGGCCTCAGTGGGAGAATATGCACTTAATCTTGGATAGACTTGAGGCCTCAGGGAAGGGGGAGGTCCAGTGGAGGAAGCAACCTCTCAGAGTCAAGGGGTAGGAAAAATAAGATGAGAAATTGTGGGAGGGGGAGACCGAGAGGAGGCTAATGACTGGAATGTAAATAAAAGAATAATAATAATTTTAAAAATGCGAAAAAGATGTCTGGGAGAAATATGGAACACAGCGAATGTAAGGTGCAGGCTTGGGATTGCAATTGCATTAGGGCAGCAATAGAGATCTATAATAATGTGTGAGTAGGGACCAAAAAAAAATGCAAGCACATTATACAGGTGGCATAGGGACAGTATTTATAGCAAAAAGGAAAGACCATGTACAGCCTCTGAGGAGGAACATAGTGCTTGATGAAAGCAGCATGGAACTCTTGTGAGTATAGGGTTCAGAGAAAGAGGAAAGATACATGAGTCTGAGGAGAATGACTTCTTCAAATTCTTTAGAAAGTTCTAGAAAGTTTTATAGATTTTAAGCATTTTGAATGAAACAGGTAATCCAGCTTTATCTCAGTGAGAAACACTGTACAGAATAAAATAAAAGGGTGGAAAGTTCCTGGAATTAAAGCTTAAGGATATTGTGACAGGAGAGTTGCATGCTGTGAGACATCTTGGGCATCATAAAACAAGTAAACAAATCTATTATTGATAGACAGGTAGATAATACTCATGAAGGCTGTAGAAGAAATGCTTTATAATGCTTTCTAACATCGGAATGATGTGAAGGTAGTGAAGAGTTAACATCTCATTGTTTAATTATTAAAGGACTGAGGTAAAAAAAAGAAGCTTCAGGTACAGTGGATTAAGACTAGTATGGTGATATCAGTGGGAAATTAACAGAAAGATTAAGCTAGTGATGCACTGATATAAGCTGGTATATTTGTTCCTTAGAAATTAAGAAAATATTATAATATATATATATATATAAATTTATATATATGTGATAAATTTATTTAATTTAGAATTTATAAATTCTAAAATAACTCCCTACATTATTCCCAAGTTTTAGGAGTTCTCAGGTTGTTCTGATGACATATGAATTCCCAAGAAACACAAAAGCATTCATAAAATTACTAATGTTTTTTTTCATTTGAGACGGAATCCTATTTCATGTAAACATTTATTTTCTTCCTCTTCAAAAATGAGCTTTCCACAAGAGTTGTATTTATTTGTATGCTTATTGCCAAGTATATGATTGTCTTAGGATGTCACCTGATTTCAGTCTTACTATCCATACATAGTACACAGTTATTCAAGGTTGACTTTTTAACATGAACACTTCTGTTATAGAAAAACAGAGCAATCACTAAGGATTTTAAAATTTGAGCTGCAAACAGCATAAACCTCTTACATGTTTTTTTAATTTCTTTTCTTTCCTTTTCTTTTCTGTTCTTTCTTTATTGACTTATATATTTTTTCTTTCATTCTCAGATTTCTCTTTTTGAAAAATAAAGAAGCTCTTTTTATCTGGGCTCAGGAAATTAGTAAAGCGTCATGCTATATTTGATATGCAAAGATTCTGCACTAACCCAACTCACTGCTTGATGGTGACCGCCCTGTCTTCCCAGGGGCTGATGGTCACCAGCCAGAGAGGACAAAGGGAGCAGATATGGGGGAGACAGGACAGGGTTCCAAAGGCTTGAGTACCACTGGATTGACCTCAAGTATCAGCTTCAGCAAGACACCTCAAATTTATTGGAGAGTGGGTATGGATCTCTAAGATGGATATTGCCTAGGGTGGGAACACTTTATTTACATGAAGAAGTTCTGACCAGGAGAGAGGAAGTTAAACCGGCTATGACTTTTCTTAGAGGTTTTTGATGTTACAATATTACAGGTGGGAAGGGCTGATTGGTCATATTGTAGTACCTAATTATCATACTTTAGAGGCATATGCTAAGCAGGACTTATGAGCTGAACCTTGCAGTGCTTGCAGGAAGCTTTCTGTAGGGTCATGCTCTAGATAAGGTCATGCACCTGTCCTTAGTGCATAAAGACATTCTCAGGACAAAATCAGGCAGAAAAGAGAAAGGGAATCCCCTATTTTGCACCAAGCTTGAAGAGTTTATCTGAATATGGCTGTTGACTGAGACCTTAATAGAAGTCTCTTCCCACACAGGACTGGCTATATGTGCTTTATATAAAGCTAATCATATATATATCCTGAAAAAAAAAACAGACACATAAATCTTCAATAAAGTGTTTAATACTTTCTTCCATTTTTCCCTGAATCTGTAAATGGTGGTTTATGTACATTATATCAATTTTGGCCCTTGCTGGAGCCTGACTTTTCTGTCTGTTAATAATAAACAACTTTGTTTTTTTCCATGCCAGAGAGAAAAGAGACAGTGAGAACAAAACAGAGAGAGAGAGAGAGAGAGAGAGAGAGAGAGAGAGAGAGAGAGAGAGAGAGAGAAAGAAGAAGAAGAAGAAGAAGAAGAAGAAGAAGAAGAAGAAGAAGAAGAAGAAGAAGAAGAAGAAGAAGAAGAGGAGAGGAGAGGAGAGGAGAGGAGAGGAGAGGAGAGGAGAGGAGAGGAGAGGAGAGGAGAGGAGAGGAGAGGAGAGGAGAGGAGAGGAGAGGAGAAGACAGGAAAGGAGAAATTGTTCCTCTGTGTTTTACCTGTCCCACATACTTAGAATGTCTCTCTCACAGTGGATCAACATTTAGATATTGGGTAAAACAGTGCAGTCACTATAACAACAAAACCTCTATAACCCATTCAGAGCTGTGTATAGGGCTCTACAAACTAAAACTTCAGAAAAATAAAAACACAGAAAAAGAAATAGACATTTTATGACCAGGGATCTTGGCTAACAATAAACTGCTTATAGTTCTGCCCCTATATTACAAGTTTAACAAAATTGACAACTGGCTGGGCAGGACTGTTTAAGAACTAGTCTAAATCATGGGCATGTAGTATGAATATATGATTGTGACATTAGATAAGCGTCCCAAAGGGGAAGCTACAGCTGCTTAAGTATTAATGTAAATTACATACTCATTTTAAAATATAAAAAAATAAAACATAAATAATATTTAGATTTGAGATCATGTTAATTTGGCAGAAATAATAGAAAGCATAAACAATGTATACAAGACAGTTATAGATCCAGTCTAGTGTGATACTATTAGTAAGGGGCATATTAATTAGTAACTTTTATGATCATAAGGCACAAATTATAATATAATAGTTTGTTTTTCCAATTTCATATAAGAGGAGATATAGGTAAAATATATTTTTTGAATAGTGTTGCTACAATGGACACCTAATTAGACTTCACATTATTTAAAGCTAACCTCCTCAGTTCATTATTAGTAACAGACATGTCCTCTTAGAAGATTTGTAAGATGACTCTGTCAATCAGAATTAGTCTTAACATATGCTGTAGTGGCAGGTAAGTAGCCAATTGGAAAGCTGCTTATATCCCACACTTTCTTCACTGCTTCATTTTGTTTCTGGCCTTAACTTTTAATTACTGAAGTTTAAGTTTTCTCGATTTCTTCTATTTCTCCCAATCATATTACTTGGCATGACTGTACATTTATTCAGTGTTTCTGGAAGTATACATTTCTGCAGTTTTCATTATATGCTACAATTAGATGGACCATAGCACATTGATTTAATAATACCCAGGGGATTATTGAATTACATATTATCTGAAAAATAAGATGCTATCTGTATCACAACTTATTAGGTAAAGCTTATGATGGAAAAAAATCTCTAATTATGTAGAGTTATTTAAAATAAATATAGTTCATTTAAATATTTTTGAAAGTACTATAAAACTAACAATTAACCTCCCAAATTCTCAATTAATTTATAGACAAAATTAACATTTTAATAAAAACAACATATACTGCTAAAAAGTAAAAGTCATGATAAATAAAAACTAAAATAAGTTTGTAATTTATATTAAGTATCAGAACAGTTGCTTTTTAAAAAATTCAAATAAACATTAATATTCAATCATAACTAGAGAAATCATATATAGTTCTATATACTTTTATGAACTAATGGTGTATAGTAACTATAAACATAGTTTGCTTTCTTCCAGCCTTCCTCAATCTTCTTGGGACTCACTCTCACCTAGTGTCCCCCTTGTTTTTTCCCATTGTTCTTTTCAAGCATTCATTCTAGCCTGCCTAAATTTCTTACTGACTCTACTCAGCTATCACAGAGTATGCCTCATCAAGGATCTGCAGTTGCTACATTCGTTTGGCAGGTAAGCTGCATGGGTCTCCTTCTCCTCCTCATATCTGATCACTTAGATTACTCTTAGATCTACCACTCCCTTCTACCCTGAGCCCTTCCCATCCCACTTCCATCACCTTGGAACTTAGCTTCAGGTATAGCTCATAGAACCCCTATTTCTTTCCCCCTACCTTTCCTTTTAACTCATCTCTGTCCTTTGTGACTCCTCAACAAAATCTCAGAAGCTCTCTCTAATGGGGCTCCACAGCCACTTGGCAATCACACATACTGGGATAAAGACCATCAAAGAATGTGGCACCTACCTACCAAAGGTGAAAGAAAGAATGAAGACACTATGTCTTCAGCAGACATCAGTACTACTGTAATAGGTTCTGTGACAAATAATTGAGCTGAATCAAATGATAAGAACATCAGAAGTGGATATGAAATAAAGACATTCTAAAGGCCAAGAAAACAGAAACAACAGTTGAATGAAATAATGAAAACAATTGAAGATATGAAGGTAAAATTTTCCAAAAAAAATGGCAAACTGCAGTAAAACTTGATATAAAAAGCTCAGTTCATAAAACAAAAACTTAAAGGTAAGTTTCAAAAACAATGGAAAAAAATAAAAATCTCAGGTTTTATAAACTAATTTCAAAACATGGATAACTCAATCAAAAATTGTCTTTAAAAAAATCTAGAGATAAAACAGCATGGAAATGTAGGATACTATTAAAAGATCAAATCTAGGAATAAATTGTCTATAACAAGAAAATAAACTCACGTCAAAGGTAGAGAAAGTATTGGTAAAAAAAATCATAAAAGAAATATTCTCCAATATAAAGAAAGAGATGCTGTATAAAGAAGGAACAAAAGTAATGTAGTTAGACAAGACTAGAAAAGAAACTCTTCAGAAACATGATACACAAAGCATTAAATGCTAAATGCACAGAACAAATATACTGAAATCTCCAATGAAACTGCTAAGATACATATAAAAGCAAGCCCACTAATAGGATATCAGACTGTTCAGTGGAGGCTCTTAAAGCTGGAATAGCCTACTGATATTCTACTAACTCTGAAAGATCAGAAATGTCAACCCAAACTACTATATCTAATAATACTAGCAATCATATTTGATGGGAAAAATCAATAAAAAACAAATTTAAACAGTTTATTGTTGACCAACACAATATTGCAGAAGTTAATAGAATGAAAGGTTCATTCTGAACAGAAGATTAGCTACATCAAAGAGGACACAAAGGAGTAAGTAATCCAAAAAGAGTCAATGAAAAAGGAGAAAAAATACTACATCACAAAAACTAAAAGAAATTATTAAATATTGCTAAAAAACTAACTTCTACTATTTAAACTCTTAAAGTCCCAATAAAAAGACATAGATTAATAGACTGGATAAAAACAGGATCCATCTTTCAGCTGCATACAAGAAACACAGCAGCATAAGTGTTGGACACCACATCAGCTTAAGAATACAGAAAGTAAACAGATAAATTCTGGACATAAATGATGTCATAAACCAGAGTGACCTAACAGATATTTACAGAACAATTCATCCAACACAAAATAAATACCTTCTTCTCAGCATCTGAATCAACCTTTTTCATAATTGACCATGTACTTTGACACAAAGCAATTATCAACAGATGCAATAAAATTAAAATAATGATCTGAATCCTATGTTTTCCCTATGGTTTAAAGCTGGGTATCAACAAATATAAAAATGGCAGAACTTATACAAACTCATGGAAGCTGAAAAACACCTGGATAAAAATTTGTCAAAAAGAAATGTGAACTTTTAAGAATTTAATAAAAATAAAAGTACAACAACATAGTTAAACCTATGGTAGAGCTGACACAATAAAGTCAGCTCCAAGAGACAAGTTCATAGGATTAAATGTCTATATTATAAAATTGGAGTGATCACATATTAATAACTTGTTGTCTCACCTGAAAGTTCTAGAAAAAATATATAAAACTTGAAAGATATCGACTGTAAGTTAAATACACAGCGCTGAAATCAATGAAATAAAAACAGTACAAAGAGAATAAATAAAATAATAAGGTCTTTTTTTTGTTGTTGTTTTTGTTCATAGAGAATCAAGTTTTAAAAACCTTAGCCAAATTAACCAAAAGAAACACAGGTTTCAAACTAGTGATGTTTGAGATTAAAATGAACATATTACCACAGATAATGAGGAAATTCAGAGGATCATAAATACCTATGTAAAAAAAATCTGTACTGCACTTACTTGAAATCCAAAACCAATGGATAATTGTTGCAAGTGGGTCACCATACAACCACATATTCTGAGTCTGATAAAAGATAAAAAATAGGAAATTCCCTTGAACTCATAGACGCAGGAAAGACTTTCTGAGCAGAACTCCAGCAGCACAGGAATTAAGATCAATGAAGAATAAATAGGACCTCAGGAAGCTAAAAAACTTCTTTCTGTATTATGATTTGAGCAAACAACCAGCCCACAAAATGGGAACAAAGCTTTAGCAATTATATATCTAACAGAGGTTTACTGTCTAGGATATACAAAGAACTAAAGAGAAACACAACATCAAGGAAATAAATAACCCAATTAAAAATGATAGATCGAACTAAACTGAGTTCTCAAAAGATATATAATAAAACTTCAAGAGTTCTCAAAAGATTAATAAAACTTCACTTAATAAAGCTTCAGCACCATTAAATATCAAAGAAATGCAAATTAATACTTCTTTAAAATTTCCTCTTACCCCAGTCAGATTGGCCAAAATTAATAAAACAGAAGACAACAAATGTTGGAAGAGAATGTGAATAAAATCGAACATTTATTTTTCACTGGTGTGAGTACAAAACGACACATGTATGTGCAGATTCCTCAAATAGCCTGGAATTTATCTACCTCAAGATCTAATGTACAACTCTTAGGTATATACTCAGAGTACAGAACATTTTATTATAGTGATAGTATGTCTCCCACTATGCTTTTGTCATGATATCCAGAAAATGGAAACCTAGTAGTGTAATAATGAAATACTAATTAATTCTAGCCACATAGTTTGCTACCTGCCCCAGTGGTTTATGTTTCCAAATAAGAGACATACACACACACACACACATACACACATACACACATACACACACACACACACACACACACACACTCACACTCACATCATAGCTTTCATATTCTAATATGCCTTAAACAGTACAATAGCTGGGCCATTGACTAACCTCCACTGTTGATAGAATCTACCCCTCATAGGTTAATCCCAAGTTATTACTTAATAATTCTATGTTCTGTCTTGGCTGGACAGGACCCATTTGGGCAGCACTCTTGGCGGTGCTCTCTCAGCTCCTTCACATGGCAGCCATGCCTTTCTGTCTGCACTCTTCTCAGGCATGGTGTCTCTCATCCATAAAATAAATTGTACATGTTAACTTGGAACAACTAGATTTCCTGGTTAAACTTTTAGAATTTTGTTTTCTGGCACACTGAATTACACCTCGGACCTGGGCCTGGCTAGGTAGTGCTACGTTACTGAGCTAAATCCCCATCCCACTTTTTACTCTTTGAGACATGAGATTCATGCTTATCTCATTGCCCAGACTGGCCCTCTTATATGTAGCTGTTTCCTCCAAGATAGAAACATTCCATCCTGCCTGCAGACTGACCAGTGTGCTCCAGGTCACCAACTTTGTGAGCTGTCACCCATCATTGGGTAGCCTTTGGCAATGCAGTTGTCTTTGAGTCATTTCTGCTCAGTGAGTAACCTCTCACCTATATTCCTGTGAGTTATGCCAAAAAACACAGTAGTTCAACAGGATGGACGTTTGTGGTATTTGTAGTTTATTCTGTCCTGGGATCCCTATCTGGATGAGTAGAAGTGTGTGTCCCAGGGTAAGTCTTGTCCCATATGCTTTCAGTCCGTGTTATAATACAGAAAAGCTTCAGGTTTGTAGTCTTTCCTGCTTCTACCTCCTAAGCAGCGTAGTGGACAGGATTTTACTACTAGACCCAATATATTTTTTAGAAACTTAAATTCAATGTAAATTTAGTTTTCTAGGTAAAGTTTTATGTAAATTTAATGTTCATTCAAAGAACCTTTTATTTAAACTGCTTAGAGTAAAAAAAATGTAGTATGATTGAATTATTCCTTTTGTATGCTAGAACACTCCCTCATTTATACGGAATATAGATCGTGCAATAGTGATGTGCAAAAGGGAATTTTACACAATATGTCATCACTATATATAGTGTAACAGAACCCTCACCCTTGAAATTAGTTGCAGATGATTATTCTGTACAGGATGGAGAATGATCTATAAAAGTCATGTTTCCTATTTTGCCTGAACGTTCTAAGTATATAACCAGTAAAATTAAAAGAATAAATAGTGAACGGCCAAAGTCAATGATGTTTTGCTATTAGTTTTATGACATGACTAGAGATGTCCAAGTAAGAGCAGCAAGGCAGAGGGTCCTTTGTGTTGATCTGTCTACCGGAGACTATCTGTGCAGAGACTGGGTTCTCCGTGACCTTAAACAGCACATTACATTTTACCCATGTAATGTAACTTAGTGATTGTATAATGTAAATATTTACATGATTACTGATCATGAGGTTTTGAAATAGAGCATCAGTCTTTGTGTGCAAAGTAGTAAAGCTGTATTCTTAGCCCTCATTTACTGGCTTTTTAATTTACTCAGCTTGCAATTTCTTCATTGCTCTGAAAAAGGTTAAATTAGCTCTTTCTTCTGGTCCAGTTCACAAACTGGAGGTAAGATCCTGAAAGTTTGTTCTGAGTCCTCAGCTAAAGTATGAAACAAATATAAAAGTCTTTCCTCATTAAAAAAAAAAAAAAAAGACAGAAAATTTACACACATTGCTAATAACATTGACATTCTAATATGATTATCTTCTAACAAAATGTGTATCTATTTACAGCTTACATCAATCATAGGGTTTAGGCTGAGGAGGAACACTATTTCTTCCTGAAAAATCTAAAAGTATATTGTTAACTCTTTCACAAAAGGGTTATATACTCAATCATGTCAGATGTTGTGTTGAGGATACAGCAAAAAAATACTGTCATGGTTTCTTACATATAGAGCTTGCAGTCAAGTATAAAAGAAGCCTGTGCTTTGTGGGCCATTACTATAATCCTGTGATTGGAAAGCAACTATGTGTTGAAGCTATGTAGTAATTTCTATGATGGCCTGAGCTACACGGGGAGTCAGGGCCATTGTGGCAATTTGATGAGGCTGTGTCAAAAGAAACAAACAAAATACACCGTGCCACAGTACAAAAAAGAAAGACCAGTGAAACATGATTCCACTCTTAGACTGAAGTTCAACAAAAACCAGCCGTGGTCTTCAGTGTTGACTATTCCTGGGAAGCACTCTGAATCTACACTAACACAAACACACACACACACACACACACACACACACACACAAACAAACACGGGTTTTTCCTAGCTTTAATGTTATTCGAATTCCATAGGCAGGTCCTATATGCATATGGGCTGCTGTAATTATTAGACTGACCTATTTCCTATCATATCTTCATGAAAAGTATTCTATTTGTTAGCAGAGAACATTTGATAGTCCACAGTAAAGGAGAACGTTTGTCTGTCCCTAACCTACATAGAGGCCTTAAAATATTTCAGCATGAAAGCAATAAAGCCAGAAGGCAGTATGACTCCCAGGGCTGGGTAAAAAGACTATAACAGCTAAATATGGTGCAACCAAAGCAGGGGAGCTACTAAGAACCATTGTGGAGATAGAGGCCCTGCCAGTGGGGGAGAGTAAGGGTGCTGGAAAGTAAGCACTTACACGTTCATACCGCTTTCAAAATTAGAAAACTATTCTTTCCAAAGTTCATTTAATACTCTGCCCCACAGAATCTCTTACATCAAGATAAAGGTATTACATGTAGCCTTTTCATTTTGATCTTATTTCAGTACTTCGCTTGATATTAACCTGTAATTATTTTGAGTTAAAATTTTTCATGTAATTTTACTAAAGGATTCTACATTTTTAAAAACTTTAAGAAACTTGACTTTCTTTGATCAATATATTATTTTTCTAAAACTGAGAGGAAGAAGTAGATGAGTGATTGGGGATAAAAGTGTGAAGGAGAAATGTCAGTAAAATTGTACAATACTTTAAAAAGTAAACACTGTTTTGCTACTTAAAAATATAGGTAAAAGGGAAAATTATTAAATGCATGAAAGAATAAATTTAAAATTATTTTGAATAATCTATATTTTACAATTCAATTCATACTTTAATGATATATTTTTAAAGCAATTTTACCATTATAAAGAAATAATTTAGAGTTATTTCCCTGCTACATCACTGTCACCAATCACATAACTTCTTCCTAAAATTATCAAGTATAACTCTACTGGCAGGTTTTGTGTGTCAACTTGACACAGCTGGAGTTATCACAGAGAAAGGAGTCTCCCTTGAGGAAATGACTTCAAGAGGGGAGGGCCTAGCCCATTGTGGGTGGTGCCATCCCCGAGCTGGTAGTCCTGGGTTCTATAAGAAAGAAAGCTAAACAAACCATGGGAAACAATCCAGTAAGCAGCACTCTTCCAAGGACTGCCCTGTGTGAATTTCTATCCTGACTTCCTTTGGTAATGAACAGCAATGTGGAAGTGTAAGTTGAATAAACCCTTTTTTTCCCAACTTGCTTGTTGGGACGATGTTTTGTGCAGGAATACAAACCCTGACTAAGAGTATAAGTATATACTCATATATTATGGCCTGCTGAGTCAGTATGATTTTCTTGTATGTCTATTTTCAGACCATTTGATTTTGAATAACTACTAGCTCTACTCTTCCTCAGAAAGACTATTCCCCCATGCACAGCATTCCTTAGTTGCCTGTACCTCTTTGTGTAGGACTGAACATTATTTTCTTTATACCAGTGATTCATTTCCCCCAAAATACATGTGGTTAACTATTGTGGTGTTTTCCACTTTCCTATTAAAAAATATACCCAACTTTTCCTCAGATCTTGTTAATAATGAGTAAAATACTATAATGATCTGAGTGTTGGCTTCTGTGGACATAAACACAGCAATGTATTTGAAAAAAAGTCTAAATACTCTGATCATTGCATTATAAGCTTTTTATAATCGCTGTAAAAGCCTAATAAACTGTTCGTTAAGCTATTTTGCTTTTCTACTAGCAAGGAATGTGAGTTCTCATTACTAAATATCACCAGAAATGTTTGATAATGCCAGTATTTTAAATTTGTAAGCACTCTAAGGAAGCTTGGTTTTAACAAATCACTATCATTTGCAATTTCTGATTGTCAAAAGGTACCCTTTTTTCCACGCATGTGGTTATTTACCATCTGTATATTGTCATTTGTAGAGTGTCTTTTCAGAATGTTTGCTCAGTTTCAATTGTGCATTTCCTGGCATTGTTTAGATCTAAGAGATTTTTGTATATTTTAGATTCTACAGCCTTGCCAACCTCAAATGCTGTAAAGACTGCCCCATCTGCTGCTCAGCTTGCCACTTCCTTTCAGTACCTCTAACGTGTACTAGTTTTTAATTTCTGAGATTTTTCTGTTATTTCTTTTTTTTTTTTTTTTAACTTCATGGTTTCTGATCTCGGTTTTTGTATCCACAAAGTAATTAGGCAATTAAAAAAAACCCAGCTAATGTCTCCAAATAATATTTTACTGCTGGAAAAGTGACTGAAGCGCTGAAGCAGACTCAATTATGACAATCATGGGCCAGAGCACTGCAAACCTGGACCCAACAAGTTTTGCCTTTGCTTTTCTCCCTAATTCTTTCTATCTTGCTAAACCTTTAGGTTACTTGCTTAAAGCTAGCCTCGAAGGTTGATTTCCTGTATTTGGTTACTTCCTCCTACCAAAGGTCATTAACATGGTTTAGTTACCAAAGCTTTCAAATCCAGCCATCAAAATTCTCCCTTGGCTCTCCTTTAATTAACAAGCCCAACTAAAATTCAACAGTTCATCCTAACATGGGGTGTTTCTCCCCCAATCCTTTACAAACTTTCATTTACCTATGGGCCTTCTCTGTCTCTTCCCTATTCCCAGATGCAATCCTTTGTCCCTCAGAGACAAATATCTTTTTTCTCTCTCCTTTGTGTTTTCCACTTCCCTCTCTCCTTTGCCCCTTTTTTGTTATCCCTTTTCCTCTGTCTTCTGTCTTTGTCTCTTACTGCTTGCCTTGTACTCCTTTGGGAGTTTACATATACAGGGAGTTATGTGTTCATTTAAACTTGACAATTAGTGCTTAGTGCTCTAGAGAGCCAATTGTGAGCTAATTAGACAATTGTTTCTTTATTGTTTAAACTTCACTTCTGTAATTAACACCTTTGACCTAAGTCAAATTATGGAAGGTTTCTTTTGGATTATTTTTCCAGAAGGCTAGATAGCCATCCATCAGTGTGGCATAGTAGCAGGAACAGGAGGCTGAGTGATCATTGAGAGAGAGAGAGAGTGAGAGAGAGAGAGAGAGAGAGAGAGAGAGAGAGAGAGAGAGAGACAGAGACAGAGAGAGACAGAGAGAAAGAGAGACAGAGAGACAGAGACAGAGACAGAGAGAGAGAACATGAAAATAGATGAAGATTATGAATACTTAACGTCTCCTGCAAGTTATGCACTTCCTGCAGTAATGCACATCTCCAATAGGATTCCAAACTTCCACTGACTAAAATAGATATTTATTAATTATTTTTCAAAATTAAACTTTGTTGCATTAAAACATGTTATATATTTTGAAATGTATAACCAATAGAAACCATAAAATTGATTATTGCTTTATGGAAAGACATCAAATAACAGTTATTCAGTTCTAATTCACCAGGAAAGTGTGGATAAATAGATTGAATTCCACAATTAATAGTCTGGAGAATGATTGAGGTGTATTAGCCCAGGACTTCTTAAAATCTGCATGAAATGGTAACTCTCAGTCAACATCAAGGTCAAATTATTTAGGAAGATTCTACATTTTTAAAACTATAACATAGTCTTGGCATATTTAGGCTTATAACTTTAAGTGATGTGGTGTTGATACCTAGCAAGACCAATGAATGGTATAGAGGAACAAAATTAATAAATCCTGCATTGGGAAAGATGATTTAGCGTGGACAGTATATAAGAGAACTTATCTCAAACTAACTAGGCTTGGTAGCATGTGTTTGTAATACTCGTGCTCTGAGTTCAAGAAATGAGGTAGAGAGAGGATCCATATAAGGCCATGGGCCAGTTATCCTGACATGCTTGTGTGGAAGGCAGTTTCTGTCTCAAGTTGTCTTGAACCAAGCATCTTGAAGCATGAACAAATAACCTATACAAACAAACACAAACATCAAATATATATACACACGCATACACACACACCACAAAATTTTCTAAAAATGTCAAATCAAGCTTAATATTTCTAATTGTTGAATGACTCAATTGTGGCTCTATTCCTTCCTTTTTGGCAAAGCACAGAATATCCTAATTTCAACATCTGAAATCATATTATTTGTAAAAATTAAAAATTGCCAATTCAATGTTGGAAGACATCTGAACTTTTAATTCTACGTTTATAATTGTGCTTTTAGAACTATTTACAATACTCATGTTCAGGCCTTTTGATTCTCTCATTTTGAACTGTGTCACTACAAAGTTTCTCAGTCTGCCGCACACTGAGCTTTCCATATTGATATGACACAGGAAACTGAGAAGCATAGCTACCTCCCTTTTCCAGATCCTGGCATGTCAGTTTCCAATTGGAAACAAGCCCATCTCATTGTCAATAAGCCTTAATCTTTTTATTCAAAGACTTGTCAAACAATCCATTGAGATTCTGCTAACCCATTCTCCTGGACTTTTTTCAAATTCCTATCCTTGTTATCATATCCTATAGAGATAAGCAAATTAATAAAATATTGAATAATATTTTATTAACATTAAAAATTATTGAATAATAATTCATTTTTGGATAGTAATAATAATAATAACAAAATATTGAATAATATTGTTGAATAGCATATATGTAATTTAAATATATAACATTTCTATAATTTTTATGTTTTCAAGAGTATTCTTATTAAAAATGTATGAAATATTACAATAAGGAAACTATTGTTTATTCAATATGTATAATATATTCAATATATTTAACTATCAGCCTAAATACTTTTAAATGATATATTTTCTGGAATTTTATTTTCATTTGTTTATAGAAATCTAATTCAAAGACAGTGACTACTATTTTGAAGTAAATTCTTTTTCAAGAATTTAATTCTAAGTGAGCTAAATATTTCATTGCTTTGAAAACTTTTGTACTGTAAAATATAATTTTTATTTGTTTCCCTTGATTATTTAATCATGAAAATATTTTGTTTGATATTAAAAAATATATTCATTTTCCAAACATCCAGGAATTATTTTAAAATGTGAATGTCATATTTTGTAATTATATGTAAAATCAAAGTGTTTTATCATCATTTTTATTTAATTGTTATTATTGTATATATCTGTATATGCATAATATTGAAACCATTCACAGATTTAGTGGTCAGACAGCAACTTTTGGCAAGTTTGTTTTTATATCCTACTATGTGGGTACTAGCATATTAACCCAGTACTTCAGGTTGATCAGAAGCAACAGAAGTCTATAAACATCTTTCCTAGTCTTAAATTGTTTCAAATATTTTTTTGTAGTACAAAATTACTTTTGAAGAGAAGAGAATGTATGTTTTTATTATAGCATGGAAATCTTGTGAAGACTAGTAATACTAAATTTATATGATTCATTTTGAAACTTCTGTTGCTCCCCATTTTAACATATATAAATATATATTTTATGTATATAAATGAGAAGGATACATGAAAGTACACTGGGTCTGAGTATTTACAGAAGCTATTAACATATTCATCACTTGATTTCTCATTCAGTATCAGGGTTCTCTACACATGTATAGAAACTAGGAAGTACACTGTTTTCTAGAATTGGGTGTCCATCTCTTTCCATTTTTGTCTGAACTGTAGGTTCTGCAGTTTTGGCATTATGCAAATCTCATCAATAATAATATGGACTTTCTGACAGTTACCTTGGACTTCCTTCCTTTCCTTCTTTGATTTTGAGATGTTTGAATCAAACAGAACCACATGACCAGGAACACCATATCACCAGACTGAAAATTGCCTTGGAATGGATTTCTAAACCACCAAAAGCATGCAAGCGAAACTTTCCTTGAAAAGAAAAATCACGTTTTTACATATCTACTATCTATCATTAATCATTGATCTATCTATCTATCTATCTATCTATCTATCTATCTATCTATCCATCTATACATCTATACATCTATCTATCTCTATCATATATTTATTGAAGGGTTCCATTTATTCCATTTTGATCTCACTCAGAAACTAGGTCATAGGTCGTCCACGCCACAAGTAGAACATGAGACTAGGCCATAAGCCATTTGCTCCAGCAGCAGACCTCAAAACTTCAGGAACAAGACAATAAAGTCGCCCTGCCCTCTGAGAAACAGCCTAAAGATAGCCACATGAAAGGGAGATATCTCATTTCAAGATAGGCCATCCTATCTTGAAATAGGGCAGCCCATCCTGTGGTTAATCATTCATGACACAGGAAAACAGTCCATATTGAACATCCTGGCACCCACCAATAAGAGTTTAGATTACCTAATCATAACACAGTAGCCAATCACAATTGTACTAATGTGAGGGCTTTGAACTCAATCACATTAAATATTACCCAATCATCTAAAAAGTTTCTCTGTTTCCCTTTAAGAATGCCTTAGCACTTTTGTCTGAGGTCCTCCCCATTTTGATGCAATGGTGACCCAAACATGCTGGTTGTTTCTGCATGATAAACATGCTTTGTTCTTGCATACTATTTGAATTTGGGGTATTCCTTCAATGATTCTGAAATCCCAACACTATCTATCTATCTATCTATCTATCTATCTATCTATCTATCTATCTATTTCTGTCTATTTATCATCTTTCATGTCAGTCATCTCTCCCCACATCATTAATTACTTGTTTTTCTACCTGAATAACCCAGCCATCTAACTATAATTGTAACTTACCATTTATCTTTAATACTCTCTCATGAATGTAACACTTACTATTTTTATCTATGTATACCTACCATCTATCATCTTTCTACCACCTGCAATTTATCTAAAAGAATTTTTGAAAGAGTATAACAGGATTTAACATTAAAAGAATATGTAAAACAAGACAGAGATTTGAAAAGATCTTCTATTTTAAATGGTTGCAAGAATTGCAGTTTGATTTGAAAAAAATAATGTGTGTGCTTGTGTTTCTATGTGTATGGGAGTGTGTGTATGTGGACATATGTGTGAGAAATTCAAAATAGTCATCTATATACTAGGAAAATTTCACTCTTGTGCTAAATAAACGTATCTTGAGGGCTACTAGATATTAAGTATTTTATCTAATTGATACTACCTTATTTTAGCATGAAGGCTAACAACTATGTTTCCTCTGTGTTTAGATTTGTCATCCTGGCCATTCCGATAGATATTATCACATTCAATTTTAAGATCCTGGCCTCTACTTCCTGATAAAAAAAATCTCAAATTTAAATACTTAACACATGTATGTATGCATGTATATGTATAAATATGTACAAATATGCATCACGGTTTTGTATTTGTGAGATTATTTACTGAGTAAAAAGTGGGTCTTTCCATAAGTAGCAGACTAGATCACCCATGAACTGACTTGAAAACAGTGTTATTCTTATCTGTGAGTAAAATGGAGAAGATGACCGAAGTGTCACATACTAAAAGAAATTGTCAGTCTATCCATTTTTGAATCAAAAGATTTTGGCAGGAACATAATATTCCCTCTAAAAACAGTTTGATCCCTTGCCTTCTTTTATAGACTCCCTTTATCTGATTTTTTTTTTTTTTTTTTTTTTTTGCTTCTACAGTCTTTGGGATCCAGATTGACTAGACCCTAATTCATTTGGCATACTGTCAATGTGTCACACACATAGTAACTGTATAGAATATTTTCTGTTGGTACTCAGTAATTTTATTTAACATTTTATGTTTTCCTTCCCTTCACTGTGATGTTCTCCTGACTTGCTGACAGCTATCTCCTGACAATGTGTTAATACTCTCTTTGTATGAATTGATTTTCTCTCTGCCCAACTAATTTATTTATGACCCTTTCTTTATTTCCTTGTTTTATTCCAACTTTCCCAAATGAAGTAATCATATAAATATACTCTGTTGTTCTAATTTTTCATCTTGGATTCCAAGAATATCAGGAATTTATTAGAAATATAAGATTTTAAATATCTTAATAGTACATTTGCATGATAGAATATGCCTTCTCAATTATATATTCATATTATAATTACTTGACCTCTATTTATAAACAAAAATGATATTTACTTTTTTTTTTACAAAGAAGAAGTAGCACTGGAAGTTGATCCAAGGAGAAACTATTACTTGTAATATACACTTTCAACTTAAATACTTTTGTCTACTGATAGTATCAATTAAAATTGTAAGGTAATCTAATTGTTGAAGATTATGTATTGGATATTTTATGCTTATGTTTATTTATTTTATATTTAAATGAATATACTTAAGAAATTACTTAATGCTGCAATCATAAGAAAGATTCCCTGATATTTTGTTTTTTTAAAATATTTTTCAGGAGCTGAAGAAAGGCTTAATATGGCCCTTACACAGGATCATGGCATTTATACCAGGTGACTTTCAATCACCTGTAGCTCCAGATTTAAGGAATTGCTTTCTGGGTACCTGCATCCCTGTGATACATATAAGCTCATGCATACACACACACAGACACACACACACACACACACACACAGACACACACACAAACACACACACACAGACACAGACACAGAAACACTCATTCACGTTCACGCACCGACACACACACACACACACACACACACACACAGAGAGAGAGAGAGAGAGAGAGAGAGAGAGAGAGAGAGAGAGAGAGAGAGAGAGAGAGAATAGTAAATAAGTACATCTTTAAACAGGTTTTTCAGAAAAAAATGCTATGATCAAAACTCAATAGTATAATTTTTTCACTAATAAACAATTTAAGAGTTTCAGACAAATTAAGGTGAATTAAAAACTACAATTGTCTCACATACTCACCAAATTATCTACTTACAAAACGCGTATTCAAACCTTTTTGCATTTCTGCTTTCAGTACCTTTTCTTGTCTTTTCTTGTTTCCGTTTATATTTAGGGAATGGATTTTACTTTTCTTTCATCGGGAAATTGTCACAAGAAGGGTTAACAGGCAAGTAGTATAATAGATGAAGCTCAGATTAGTATGTAAAGGTGGTAGATCAAAATAATGTCTATTCACTAACTTCAGAAGGAAGAAAAGAGAGGAGAGATTCAATACTGTGAAGAAGACAAAGCCAGGTCATACTCTAATGTCTAAACTAGGATGGCTGTTTAGATGCAGACCACACTACATGCAAAGGCAAGACAACAACCTGGATATCATTGGATAGTCCAGACTAGAAAGAGTGCTATTTAGAGGCATGCCATTTCAGAAACAAGAATTTTACAGAGATGAAATGTTTAAAAGTGAACTATAGCAATATTTTTACAAACTTGCTGGATATATGATTGTTTAAAAAGAAGTGCTCAGAAAAGTATAAAGCAATTCTTTAAAGTGATGAACTTTATATCTTGAACAATATTCCAAAGGCTTTCTGCTCCTATTCCCCTCCCCTCATCCCATCACTTCCTCCATTTCTGCTTCTATATTTCTCTTATCTTTTGTTTCTCCTCCATCGCCTTCTGCTTTTCCTCTGATTTCTCTCCATCTTCCCTTGTTTTATTCTTTGTTTCTGTTTCTTTCTCTACTTGTTCCTTCCCTGTTCTCTTATACTTTCTATAGATTCTCCCTAAAAATATACTGAATAACTTAAATATATTGCAGGTTTAAGAAGTTTTAAAGTAAACAAATATACATCATTTATTGCCTTTACATACATAGTCTCTCTTTTTAAAAAAATTTGCATATATCACATAAAATCAATTTTTGCGCTGCTGCTTTACATGACAAAATTACTTAGTAATTCTATATAAATTCTAGTGCTTTGCTCATTTGTATCCAACTCTACTGTATACCACCTGTTTAGCTCATCTGTGACTGTCCTCTGCTTCTAGTAAGCACTTCTTACTGTATATTTATCTTGCCCCTCATCTTTTTAAAAATTGTCCGACCATCTCTTATTTAGGATAAATCCTAGAGGTCACTCACTTCTTCTACAATTTTTTTTATGTTTTTGTAAATATTCCTTTCAGACAAAAACTATTTAGCATAGAAATTCCAGAAGTACAGTATATAGCCTTCTTGTCATGTCCAGTGTTGAACATTAATAGCAGAACAAAAAAACAACAACAAAAAAAAAAAAACACAGGAGGCTGAGAGACAGAAGATACTGAATTTTTCAAGAGGTTTGAAACCTTAAGAAATTAAGTATGAGATCAAGACCACCTGTTTCTGGAAACAAAGAATCTGTAATCTTCTCTTTCCTGAAGTCTATCATAAATTCTGGGGAAAAAGTATATTTTGTACAAAACTTTCTGTTCTTACTTAAGTGGTAAATTTAATAATTCCTGAAAATCATATTCCATATATTACCACCTTCTTAGTTCTGTTTTCACCATCTTATGGAAAAACATGCTCAATACTTCTGTTTTGTACCATGATTCCTTGTCGTTGTTCAGATTCTATTGCACATATTTTACATTAATCTGTGAGATTCAAAGAGGCAAAAAAACCACATCTCTTTTGCATAAACTATGCTGGCACCTGGTATGATGCTGAGAATATAATAATCAGTAAGTTGGTTGAGTGAATGAACTGATGACACACTGAAATGATATTCCAAGACATATACTGCTTATTTTTAAGCATATTTAAATATGCTTACATATTTATGCTTAAATATGTGCTTTGAACCACAGTGTTTCTATTTCTACTTTTTTCTATCACACATAGTAGATTTTAGCCAATCTCAGAATTATAGGTAACTAGAGTTAGTCCTTCCTGCCTATGGCTTTTGTACTACAGTGTAACCTCCACCACCCTCTGACTACATATCAGTGATTCTTCCTTTAATATAAAAATAAATGACTGCTGATTTTCTATTTGAACAATTATCATATAGTGGTTTTATTTTTCTAGATTAAATTTTTAACAGTTTTGGTTATGCATGTGCTTACATTTGTAGAAATCCAAATAGAAATGGGTGCTCTTGTGTCTGTAGAAGACTAAGGTCAAAGTTGACTATCTTGATCCCAAATTGTATCTTGTGTTCCTAATGATTGATTTTATGCATATGCTTTTTTCGCCTACATGCATATCTGTGCACCGCATGTGTGCCTCTTACACACAGAAGCCAGGTGAGGACATCTGATTCTTGTATATGGAGTTTCAGGAAGTTGTGAGCCTCTATTAGAGCCTGGGTCCTCTGAAACAGCAATCAGTTCTCTTAACCATTGGCTTATTTCTCCAGCACCTTGTCTTATCCCTTTTGTTTTTTTCTTTTTCTTTCCTTTTTCTTTTCTTTTTTTTTCTTTCTTTTATTTTGAAAAAGATTACTACCACCCCAACCTTAGAATTACAAGCACTTTCTGCAGTATCTGACTTTGACATGGGTGCTGGGGATCTGAACTCAAGTCTTTTTTTCTTTTTTTTTCTTTTTTTTTATGTGAAGAGTAAACACTTAAACAATAAGTTATCTCCCTAACCTGTTGAGCCTCTTTTGAGATTACAATGCTGAGAGTGTTTTTGAATTTTTCCTATTGCTAGATTTGGAGGGTGAGCATCTGTTACATTGTTTTTCTCTTTCTGGCTATCCTGTTATTTGAGGAGCTTTCACCATAAGGGTGGGAGGGCGGACGAGGCAGAAATTCTTTCAGCGTATTTCCCACAAATATCATCACCATATGCAGACCCTGTATTAGATAAGACAAGTTAGTCATATGGTGAATATAAGAAGTGTGCTGATAGACATCCTGACACAGAGCAATGATGGAAATAATGCAGTGAGTTAGAAATAAAACACTGACATTTGGCACCTGTTTTAAAAACAATGCAGAAAATTTTAACCCAATAATATATATAATATGTTTTAATTTGCTTGCATGCATGCATGCATGTGTTTGTGTTTGTGTGTGTGTGTGTGTGTGTGTGTTTCTATGTGTCATTTTCCAGAAGAGATGGTCAGGACATTTGGTAATAGGCATGGAAGATACAATGCCAGAAACATAAACAGGGGAGAGACGAGCATCTGTTCCATCCTCACAATGAAGAATCCAAACTTTTCTAAGTTTACAGGGATTCGTGGGAGCTAGAAAAGAAGATCTTTTTTTTTACAAGAGCAGGCTTTTGGAAGTGTATAGTAGTGGCCTTGGTAAGAAAGACAATGTTTTATAGCCCTTAAAGAAGGATGTCAGATGACAATAATTGAGAGCATAAGATCTCAGCAGCAGAGTCAAAGGAGATACTAAAGAGAGAAACACATGCAACAGCATTTTGGTTTTGGTTAGTTAATGAATGCTGGATTGTTAGCTCTCGTGTGAGTGTGGGTGTGGATTTGTTGGGCTGTTGTTGTTTCTGTGGGTCTGCCACCACAGTTGGCTGGAACCATGGCTCTGGGCAGCAGAAGCACAGGATTTTTGATTGAGTTCACTCCATGGGTCACCAGGTGGATGCTGCAGGGTTCCTCTAGCATGGGGAGATCTCAGTCTGAAGTTCTGTGGAGGCTTGGACTCCATTCTTGGGCTCCCAGACGCACCTGGGGGCCATGGAAGGACAGAGATGCTAGGAATGAGGTTAGAGAAGGATGCCCCAACAGCGTCCCCCACCCCCGCAGAAAAGAGACTCTTGGTTACTGCTCCAACATATAACAAGGACACATATTCCACTATGTTCATAGCAGCCTTATTTATAATAGCCAGAACCTGGAAAAAAACCCAGATGTCCTTCAACAGAGGAGTGGATACAGAAAATGTGGTGCATTTACACAATCAAGTATTACTCAGCTATTAAAAACAATGAATTCATGAAATTTTTAGGCAAGTGGATGGAACTAGAAAGTATCATCCAGAGTGAGGTAACCCAATCTCACACACACACACACACACACACACACACACACACACACAAACCCACACATGATATGCACTCACTGATATTTGGATATTAGCCCAAAAGCTCAAAATACCGAAGATACAACTCACATTCTCATAGAAGCAGGAGGAGATGGTATAGGATAGGGGGTTTATCAGTGACGAGGATATTGGGAAAGGGGATAACATCTGTAATGTAAATAAAATATCCAATTAAAAAATAAAGAAAAATAATAAATATAGAGTTAATGGAAGTTAATAGTAAATCAAATTAGGAGTGGATTCTGAAACTCCTTGTTATGTTTTGTGATCACTTTTTCATTCTTAACAGTTTTATATTTCAAATTTGAGGTAATTAAATGTTTGTTCTGAGAGAATATAAGGATACTAGGAGAGCTTTGGAGACATTTTCCAAACAGCATTAAATCTTGTCAATCCTTTATTTGTTTTTTTATTATAATATGTACCAAAAAGGAATCCTGTGATTTGTGAAATGTGAAGTATCTCTAACAACTTCAAAGATTACCATGATATTAAAAGGGTAATTGTGATGAGATAGAAAAATATTGTCAAACTGAGGTGATATGGAAAGCTGAATACATAAATGAGTACATTGTTTTAAAACAGTATGCCTTAACTTAGTGTGTCTGGGCATGAGCATACACATGCACAGGCCACGGCATAACTTCAATGTCACACTCAAGAATAACACTCACTTAGATATTGAGACATGGTTTATCTAGACTCATCTATTAGTCTAGATGTCTGCCCAGCAAGCACCAAGAATCCACTTTCTCTTTATTGAAAAATTTGGTATTGATTAAAGATCTTTAAAAAAGATTATTTTACTTATTTACATTCCAGTCATTCCCCCATTCCCAGTTCCTCCTCCCACAATTCCTCATCAAGTTCCTCTTCCTCCTTGCCTCCAAGAGGGTGCTCCCCCACTCCCTCAATCTTCCCTGGGGCCTCAAGTCTCTGGAGGATTAGGCACATCTTTGCCCCCTGAGATCAAACCAAATACTCTTCTGCTGTATATGTGCCATGGGCCACAGACTAGCTGCTGTACACTGCCTAGTTGGTGACTCAGTCTCTGGGAGCTCCCATGTTGAGACTGCTGGTCTTCTTATTAGGGTTGTCCTCCTCTTCAGCTTCTTCAGCCCTTTCTTTAATTCAACCACAAGGTCCCTGATTTCAGTCCATTGGTTGGGTGTAAGTGCCTGTTTATGTGTCAATCAGCTGTTGGTAGGGCCTCTGAGAGAACAGCAATGTTGGGCTCTTGTCTGTAAACACATCATAGCCTCAGTAATAGTGTCAGCTTCCTTATCCCCATTGGATGGATTCCAAGTTGGGTCAATTACTGGACCACCTTTCCTTCGGTATCATCCATTATTTTCCTATAGTTCTTTTAGACAGGAACAATTCTGAGTCAAAAAAATTTGACTGTGGGTTTGTAACTCCATCCCTCCACTTGAGGGATATCTACAGGAGGTGGAGTCTTTGAGGTCCATTGCCCCATTGTTGGATATTTTGGCTAAGGTAACTCCCATTGATTCCTGAGAGTTTCTCATCTCCTGTATCTCTGGTATTTTCTAAAGAGTCCCTCCACCTCCCACCACAAGAGGCTGCATAGTTCCATTCATTCTCCTGGCCCTCTGGGTTTGCCTTCTGTTCCCTGCACAATACCTGATCCTGTTTCCTTTCTCCCTCCCCATTCCTCTCCTACTCAGTTCCCTCCTTCCCTCTGCATCTTATAATGGTTTACTTCCACCTTTTAAGTGGGATTGAAGCATCTGCACTTGGGCCTTCTTTCTTGTTAAATTTCTTAAGGTCTGTGGGTTGTATCTTAGGTATTCTGTAATTGTTGGCTAATATCCACTTATTAGTGAGAACATAGCATGCAGGTCCTTTGGGGTCTGGGTTACCTCACTCAGGATGTTATTTTCCAGTTCCATCCATTTGCCTGGAAATTTCATGATACCCCGGTTTTTAATAGCTGAATAGTATTCCATTGTGTAAATGAATCACATTTTCTGTATCTATTCATGCCCAATGTTTTAAACCGAGTTCTAAGAGTAGAACTTGAAGCCTCAATATACTAGACAAGTTCTTTCTCAGTTCTGTATCTTTCTGACACCTTGTCTGTGTATGTGGACCAACTGGTTACTGTAAATATAAATGTTGCTTTTATTTCCTCAGATGAAGTGATAATATGAAGTTTTATGAATATATGCTTCAGGTGAGCCCAAAGCATTTTTATATAACTATCCCTAGGCCTAGACCTGGAAGGTTTTATTCTCCATAAAACCTAATCTTCTACAAGCATGGACTTTAAAGGGTTCAGCTGTCAGCAGCTATCTGCTAACCTAGGCCTAGAATGTTTCAGCATCTGAGATTTACTGCTGAAGAAAATCACCATTTTTAGTTCTATCTCAACTCTAGCAGGCTGGTTCAGGTCAGCTGCTCTGGCCCAAACTCCTGTCCAAACTTACTGGTTAAAATTGGTTGGTCTTGCCTTCTGACTGAATTGCTCTGCTTTGAAAGCCAGTCATTGAATACCATGAACTGAACTACTCAAACTCAAATGCTCTGCTCTGAACCATGTTCTACTTCACTCAACGGAAGTACAACATACTGTGAACTGAACTGAACTCTACTGTAGTGAACTGTACTCAACTCCTGCTCTCTCTCTCTCTCACTCATTTTTATTTAAGTAGTTTCTCTTCTCTGTATGTTCTCATGGGAATTGGGCCTTTCTCTGACACATTTTGTTCTCTAATTAGTCACTTTGTCTGCCCTTAAATTAGATGCCACAGATAGAGATCAAAAGTATGTACTAAGGGCATATCTGTATTCAATACAGAGAAATTAAAGGTATGTGGCTAGTCTGCATTCAAGTCAGATTATATTTTAAGATGTGATCTTTTGTCTAAGCAGCCATGTTCCTGGATTATAATTTCTCTTTAGGTTTCAGTGTCTCTGAATCTCTTACCCAGAGCCCAGAATAAAAATTCATGTTTTAACACAAAATCATAGCCAAGGAATATTACATTCAATATTTATTCATGCACATGAAAATATATTTATCAGATTATATAATATGGGCAGGGTAATACATTCTGCTTGAATTTCAGAGTTCATCATTAATTCCCACTCTGCTGAGTGTTTACACTTGTTCAATTTTGCAGAAAGCCTTACTTATAGCTTACTATAGAGACAAATTTTAAGTCGTTCATTTAGTTTTTGACATTTTATTTCAAAGTTTATCACTTTTCTAAGAAATATCTTTCTATTGGTATACACTTAAATTTTTTTTATATATTGTGAAAAAATATTAGTATTTTCAATTGTGAATAAAATCTTTCTCAGAAATAATCATGATAGAGGTAGAGAAAATATTAACATTCATGACAGATATTTTTAATGAAGAGGAGAAAATTTTATATAATTAACAAGAAAATAAAATTCAAAAATAAAAATTAGGATTTTAAATACACACACAGACACACATTTGGTTTCAAATATTATAAAACTTATCATAAAATACAACTTTTACAAAAATTATGTATAATTTTACTTTTCTAAGCATGCATGTTTCATTAGTTTTCTAAATATGTACGTTTTATTGAGAACATCAAAATGCTCATATGTTTGCTTTTTTATAGTGAAAATAGATTTTTTGCATTATCTTGACTGTAATTTTCCTTCCCCCATGACCTTCAAGAACTTCCCTACATCCCTAATCCACATCCTTTTTTCTCATTAAAATATAAACAGGCATCAAATAATAACAATAGTGAGAAACAACATCAAAATAATAATAATAATAATAATAATAATAATAATAAATAAAAATAAATAATAATAATAGATAAGATAGGATAAAATTTAAAAAAATAAACCAGAATAGGTCAAAACAAACATAAGAAAAAGATCCAAAGTAAAAGCACAAGAATACACTTACTGATTCAGAAACTCACATGTTTGTAAACACACAGAAATCACCCCCTCCCCTCAAATCCACTGAACTGGAAAACATAATGTATATATTCAAAGGAATCAGTGCTTATATGTTAACTCTTTGCCATTATATTCAACTAAACACACTGTGAAGAGTGGAGCACTTCTTCGGTTATTTACTCATGATTATTTTTTAATGTATGGCTTTCCTGGGTGGTATTTGCATTCTCTTCGTCTGTTTGCTCATTTGCATTGTTTTTCACTTATCTAGAAAATGGAAATGTTTGATGAAATTAGGAAACATTGTTCACAAAATATAACTGATGACTAAAAGAGCTCATCGCAAATGTGACCAGAAACAGTGCTTTCAGCAGGATTTTTTCCTATCTTTTTTTAAAAATCATCTTATTCATTTACATTTCAAATGATATTCCCTTTCCCAGGTTACCTCTCCACAAACCCCCCATCTCATTCTCTCTTTGTGCCCTCCCCTTTGCCTTTATGAAGGTGCTCCTCCACCCACTCACCCATTCCTGCCTCAGCTTACTAACATCTTTCTAAGCTGGGGCATTGAGCCACAGGACCAAGGGCCTACCCTCCCATTGATGTCAGATAAGGGCATCCTTGGCCACACATGTATTTGGATCCATGGATCCTTCAATGTATGATCTTTGGTTGGTGGCTTAGTCTCTGGGAGCCCTGGGTGGTCCGGTTAGCTGATACTGTTCTTCCTATGGAGTTACAATCCCATTCAGCTCCTTCAGTTCTTCCCCTAACTCTTCCATTGGAGTCCCTGGGATCAGGCAGATGGTTGGCTGTATTATTCAGGTGCTGGTAGAACCTCTCAGGGAACAGCCAAACCAGGCTCCTGTCAGCAAGAGCTTCTTGCCATCAGCAATAATGCCTGGGTTGGGTGTCTGTAGATGGGATGGATCCCTGGGTGGGCAGTTTCTGGATTGTCTTTCCTTCAATCTTTGTTTCATTTTTATCTCTGTCTTTCCTTTAGACAGGAACATTTCTGAGCTAACAACTTCTGCAGGAGTTATAAATATGAATTCTTCCAAAAAAAAAAAAAAAAGAAGCAATGGCTGCTAAGTGAAGATTCTGGAGGTATGCGTAATGTTCTGAATCACCCAGTATAGTACCAGTCCTGATGAAAATCATTAGGTATTATACTTCATGAAACATATATTTTTGCACTGATGATAATGTTTATTCTTATATAAAGATTATTCTTTCTTTAGAATAACTCTAAAAAGGAATTTCTACGATAAAAACATTGGCCCACTTGATCCACTTGATGATACTTCATGAACCAATGTGTGACAATGTGTGGGTTTTTTTTTTTTTTTTTTTTTTTTTTTTGGTTTTCGAGACAGGGTTTCTCTGTGTAGTCCTGGCTGTCCTGATACTCACTCTGTAGACCAGGCTGGCCTCAAACTCAGAGATCCGCCTGCCTCTGCCTCCCAAGTGCTGGGATTAAAGGCGTGTGCCACCACCGCCTGGCATGAACCAATGTGTTACTGAACGCATTGTTAATTTTGAAACTTATTGGGAAGCAAGTGGGATGTCAGCCAATCTAGAAGTGGATGACACCTGAGAGAGTGCACAGGGCCACAGCAATCACGTTTGCAGAAACATCAATTACTCTCTGTGAGAAGACACCCCATTCTTCAACATTATTTCCTTTGGTAGGCTTTATAATAAATATTTCATATTGATCACTTGATATTTTACTGGATTATGAAAGCCGGGCAATATTTGAGCAATATTTTACTCTCCAGCTCTAATAGGACAAAACAAACAAACTGAAGAAAAAACAGCCAAAGTAAAAGTACAAGTCCCCTTAACAAATGAATAGAAGAAACTTGTTTCTAGAGTTTACAACTGGAAACTTAACAAAACATGTGACAATTGTACACATAAAATGTATAGTGATATCATCAGAAATGAAACCAAGTAAATGGACTGGAAGTGACAATATCATTTTTCTATTTTACAGGCAACACAAGCTGTGACATTATGGATGAAAAGTGACTGCCAGGAACCCTCCTGAGGAACAGGATCTTGTTTGGCTTATTCTGACAGAAAGCTGTGGAAAGCACTGTTCAATTTAAATGTTCATACTGACACTGCTTTCTACTTGCAGGGAGTATATCAACACTCTAAAACTTCTCCCTATTCTGACAAAAAGCCTAGATTCTAATTTTTATACTAATATTATTCTTGACTATTACAATTTATCTTGAGGTAAATTTTGCATTAAAACTTCTTAGTGTCTTCAGCTTTCTATTTTAGGCTTCTCTATAAAATTTTTAACAAGTTTTTTGAAAATAAATGCTACTGCCCCATATGAAAAACAGAACTGAAATGTGCCTTATAGTCTCTGAGAATTAAATTAAAGCCTATGAATTAAAAATTAATGTGTGAGTTGGCTTAAGAGAACCAATAAAGTTTAGATTACTTATTTGAAATTAACATTTGTCTCAAAGCTTGTTGATCTTCTGACCTTGTTTGTGCTAAATATTGTCTATTGTTTATGCTAAATAAATGCATAATTTTACCCTTTCTGGGCTTAAATTAATTCCAAATGACTCTAACTGCTAAACATAATTGTAAAAATGAAAGAAGAAATATATCAAAGATTAATTGGTAAAGTTGATATATCCATACATTTAAATTAATTTGAAATGATAAAGTATCCCTTAGTATAACTTTCTTAAAAGGTACAATCTTAAGTAAAAAATATTATAGAAAGCTTAATTTCCTTCATACTAAATACTTTGAGAGCAATATGTAGTCTATAACTTATTATATTTTATTAGAGTTAGGAATAAATTTTTATGAAGTGAAAAGTAAGTGTGAAAATATTGTAATCACTTTTTTTACTTTCAAAATAAAGTAGTTCAGCCAAAGATGAATTCCTGTATATATTTATATCATCTATATCTATATCTATATCTATATCTATATCTATATCTATATCTATATCTATCTATCTATCTATATATATATATATATATATATATATACATATATCTTAACTTCCAAGACTGTGGTTACCTTAAGGAAGCATAAGTTGTACAAAATGAGAACATTAAAAAATGGAGTTATATAATAGATTCAACTCAAACTAGAGAAATATATCTGAAGGAAAAAATTAATGAATAGGAAGACAGGAGCTATAGGTAAAGATGTTAACCTGACTATATTAACAATTAGATAATATGTCCAAAATAATCAAAAATAGAACAGATATTGGCAAGGGCTATTGAGAGCATTGACTGTCCTTCCAGAGGTCCTTAGTTCAATTCCCCACAACCACATGGTAGCTCACAACCATCTGCAATAACATCTGATCCCCTCTACTGGTGTGACTGAAGAGAGCAATCGTGTATTTATATACATAAAATAAATAAATCATTTGAAAGGAAAAATATAAAAATCACACAATTCCTACACAAGCTAAGAAAAACCATGTATGATACTGAAAGTAATAAAAAGGAAGGTTGGTATGGGGGCAGTTAACTGGAAGATCAGTTATCAAAAGGGAGAGGAAATTGTATTTTGAGAGGTAATGAGGGGAGAAACAGCTAGAATTGATGGGCATTTGAGGACAGCAAGGAAACCTAGTTCAGTGGAAACTCCCTATAGTATATGAACGTGATCCTAAGGAAGTTTTCAACTATGGATCCTCTTACTGGCCATTTCTTCTCATCAAACAAAGTTTCCAACACCAGGACTAAATTTTCTTTTTTTTTTTTTTTTTTTTTTTTTTTTTGCCAAAAATTGTGCCTAAACAACCCAGGTGATATATTCCTCTCTACAAAATGACAGAAAGGCCCAATGCTAAAGACAACACCCACATGCCTCACCAAACACTGAGAAGACAAGCTGCTCAACATACATGGAACCTTCACCCCATGTTTAACGTTTATGCCATGGGAATCTTTTGTGCCAGTTAACAAAAGAGAAATATAAACATCAACGCAATGGCAATGGACCTACAATACGCCTCTCTGCCAAATATGCTAGAGCAATGGTGACACAAAGTTTTCAGGAGTAACTAACTAAGTAATTAAGTAAGCAAGCAATTGATATCTAATTTTACTTTAAGCCTATTCCATGAGATGGACCCCATGCTTGACACTGCTTGGATGACCAAGAACCAGAAACTAGATAGCTCAGACACCTATAGTAAAACCAAATTCTACTGGTGTAAGAAACAAAAATGAAAGGAAAAGATAGGGAAGAAAGGGACGGGAAAGAAGAAGGGAGAAGAGGGGAAGAGAGGGGAAGATATGATAGGGGAGGGGAGTGGAGAATGGGGAGGGGAGGAGAGAATAGGAAAGGGGAGGATAGGGCAGAGGAAGATCAGGAGGGGAGGAGAGAGGGGAGGGGTAGAAAGTGGAGGATAGGAGAGGGGAAGTTAGGGGAGGGAAGGGGAGGAAAGGAGAGGGGAAGGGAGTGGAGGGGTCCAGAGGTGAGGAGAGTAGAGGTGAGGACAGTAGAGGGAAGGGGAGGGAAGGAGAGGGGAGGGGAGGGGAGGGGAGAGGAGGGGAGGGGAGGGGAGGGGAGAGGAGAGGAGAGGAGAGGAGAGGAGAGGAGAGGAGAGGAGAGGAGAGGAGAGGAGAGGAGAGGAGAGGAAGAAAGTGGGCAGGAGAGGAGAGGAGAGGAGAGGAGAGGAGAGGAGAGGAAGAAAGTGGGGAGGAGAGGAGAGGAGAGGAGAGGAGAGGAGAGGAGAGGAGAGGAGAGGAGAGGAGAGGAGAGGAGAGGAGAGGAGAGGAAGAAAGTGGGGAGGAGAGGAGAGGAGAGGAGAGGAGAGGAGAGGAGAGGAGAGGAGAGGAGAGGAGAGGAGAGGAGAGGAGAGGAAGAAAGTGGGGAGGAGAGGAGAGGAGAGGAGAGGAGAGGAGAGGAGAGGAGAGGAGAGGAGAGGAGAGGAGAGGAGAGGAGAGGAGAGGAGAGGAGAGGAGAGGAGAGGAGAGGAGAGGAGGAAAGTGGGGCAGAACCTTCCCCTAATGAATAAAGATTTCAAGGACCCAATCACTGAGCCAGGTGTAGGCAGGACTACCCCTCTGTTGCAGAGAGGAAGAGTGGAGGCTGGAGAAGAAAACTTCCTTTTGGATGAGCAAGAGCATGTAATCACAATGTATGGAGCCAGAGGCCCCACCCAGGTTCAGGTGGCAGATCCGCTAAAATCTGCCACCAGAAGATTTATAACTTAAATACCTTACAAAATTAGGATGCTAATTTCTGCCCCAAGTGATTGTGTTACTTGTAGATTCTAAACTAAGATTGTGTGGTGTTTTCTAACAACTCAGCTGAGTTCCAGAGAAAGGTAAGAGTGGCAGGGCACCTTAGCCAGCCACAAGAATTTGGAAGCATGGGCATGCGTGGTAGTGGCGGGCCGTGGGAACTTACTTAGTGACTCAGGGAGAGAGATTTCGGGGCTCTGAGGCAGAGAGCCCTACAGACTGAGGACATGCTGGCTGCAGCATGGCTTATTAATTAGTATTTCAGGCAACTGGAAAGAAACAATAAAATGACACTTAAAGATTTTTTGCTATATTCATTGTTCAGTGCCTTTTTCAGCCACTGTCAGAGAGGCTTCCTTCTGCAACAGATAGGAACATATATATATATATATATATATATATATATATATATATATATATATATATATATCAATGGCCTGATACTCTACAGAGACAGACCTTGGAACACAGAGCTATAAATGAGATGTTTCAATCAAATCCCTTTCTTTAGAGGTTAGGGAACCTGTAGAAGTAGAGATATAATTATTTGGGGAGGTAGAGAGGACAGACAATATCAAGAGAACAAGGCCCTCTAAGTCAACCAAGTGAAACTCATATGAATTCAGAGATTGAAGCAGATGCACAGGACAGACAGGTCTGTACCAGGCCCCTGTCAATATATATTATAGCTGTCTATTTAGTACTTCTATGGGGGTCCTGAAATTGTAAATGTATGGGTCTCTGATCTGATTCTTGTGCCTTTTCCAACTTATCTAATTATAATTGATTCCAACTTTGAAATGATGCTTTTTCTTTTTTGTTTTGTTTTTGTTTTTGTTTTGTTGCTATCTCTTAGATGCTTTTGTTGTTTGTTTTGTTTCTTTGTCTAGTGGCAGGCAGATAGGGAGTTGATCAGGATGAGGGAGGAGTTGAAGATCAGATCGAATTACATTGTATGCAGGGGAAAAATCTGTGATTAAAATCAAAAGAAAAGAGAAAGAAAAGGAAAGAAAGAAAGAAAGAAAGAAAGAAAGAAAGAAAGAAAGAAAGAAAGAAAAGATGCTACCTAAAAGGATACAAGCAATTTCTGTATGAGACAAACACTAAGGACAGCCTGAAACATGTTTCTGCATTATTTTCTCCTGTGCCACTCAGAGCTGAGCTGCAGTGAGGCACTAGGGTATTTTATCAGAAGACTGAAATAATTATGGGTAAATTGCACATAAGACTAGATTTTTTATTTTTGAAAATAGCTAACAGGAATATTAATAATGGAGGTTAGTTAGAAACAGGGATGCAAATAAGAGTAATATAAATTTCTAAAGTCCAGTGTTCCGTGATGGCCAAAAGTGATGGTCCAAGAAGGGCAAATACATGGTGCAAAAAGAATGAGAACAAACCAATAATCATGCATGGCCAGCTAGACCAGAGATTCTTTATCACGTTGCTTACTTCAAGGAAAGGGTTTCTCTCCTTCCTTTTCCTTCCTCCCTCCTTCCATCCCTCTGTTCTTCCCTTCTTCCCTTTCTCCCTCCCTCCTTTCTTCCATTTCTCTCTCCTTTTCTCTCTCCCTCTTTCCTTCCTTCCTTCTCCTTCCTTCCTTCCTTCCTTCCTTCCTTCCTTCCTTCCTTCCTTCCTTCCTTTCTCTCTCTTTTCTAGTAAGCTAGTCTCTACAATTGGTGGCATCACTAGCTGATCTTATTTTGGAGCAGACTAAGCCTACATGTGAAGAGAAGTTTTCTCTGCAGATCACTAGTTGGTTCTGCCTCTCGGTTCCCATGGAAGGGGCTCAGCGACCCTCTTGATAACCTGATGTCGGATGTTCTGGTTTTACTCAGCATTTCTTGCCTCACTGAGTTGGCAGGGGACCTGAGAATGGAAAGGAGGTTTTTTAGGAACATGCTATTAAAGGATCTCCATTTTTAATATTCTTATATCTCCTTCTCTTGATTGTAGATAGGAACTGTAAGCTAAGTGAATAAACTGAACATGAAATGAAAGGAAGCTTGGACTGTGTGCATGGACACTATATATGCAGATGCTGCAGCAATTATAAGGAGATCAAAATTCTTTTTAAAAAACTCAGAATGACATTACTGGTTTGGATCTACAATAATGTGTTATACATTTGTATCACAGACATACATTTTAGATTTTATTATAATCAAGTTGTATTTAGTATAGCTTATTTAAATCAAGACAAAAGTGCAACATATAAGATACTATCTATCAACTAAAAATGTAGTGTATACACTAAATCTTTAAAAAGATGGAGCCTTAGAAAGATTTAAAAAACAACCCATTTATTAAGTGATTTTTGAAACAAGATCTCATAGTATTCTCAGGATGACCTTGAACTTTGTGGCCAAGCATCTTGAACTATCTTCAAAGCCACCATTTTCAGCTCAGAATGTAATATTTTAGTGTGTCTAAAACACCATAGCATGTTTTGTAATTTAAATGCTAAAGTCTACTCAGATGATGTTCTTTTTAAAGAAAAGCCTGTTCTGCACATTTTTAAAAAATCTTTTCCATTTCCAGGTTGTGCATATCTTTGTAAAATGAAAGATACCTCTAGAGAGTATTTAGAATTATGCTTTCAGGTAGGCCCACAGGCTGAGCTGCTGACACAGATGGTTTTCTGCCTTATTCTTACTGATGTTCAGAGGAAAAGATCACATACATTCCCTAGATACTGGAATTTTTTTGTTTGTTTAAACAACCCTTAGTGTCAATAATTTTTTTTCCTAACATTTAACTTGACTCTCCTTTTCTCAAGCAGAAGTTTCACTTGCCTTCATTTTATTCTCAGTGGAAAAGAGAACAGATGGCCACTACCTTCCTTTAAAAAAAAATGTTCATCCACTACAAGACTATAACAAGACCATTTATCTGATCTTAAATGCAATTATTTCAGTTCCTATAAAGAAAAGCAAGTTATCTAAAATATACCTAGTCTAACTCACAAATCTGTGTGCCCCAAACTGTTAGTCTGGAAGATGTTCTATTAATAGATATTTGATTTTAACCACTGTGACTTTGAAAAACCTACATAGATTCATGGTTTTCAAGTTTTATTTCCTATTGGTGGACTATTTAGGAAGTGTAGTCTTGTTGGAGGAGGTGTGTAACTGAGGGCAGCTTCATTGTTTCAAAAGGCCATATCAAGGCCAACCATAGTCTTACTCTTACTTGCCTTGGAATTTCTGGATCAGGATGTAAGGTCTCAGCTCCAGCTCCAGCTCCAGCTCCAGCACCATGTGTTGCCTGCCTGCGGTCTATCTTCCCTATGTGATGATAATGTGATGTACACTGCTTTGCCCATGAATGCAAGCCTCCAGGACACAGTAAGGGCACACATGCTCTCATAGGTGCTGAGGTTTCCTGCACAGCAACTACACAAACACTTGGTCACTCAGTCATAAATTGAGAAGGGGCTGATGTATGCATTGATTTCAAGGAATAATTTAAAACCATCATTAAAATTATTAGAATATAAACAGTAACAAAATTAGCTTTATATTACTAATTTAAACTTTAAAAATATTGGATGAAAAGTCATTTATTACTAAAGAAAACTTAAATGTATTTCAAAGTTCTCTGCATTTTGTTACACTTGTTAGGATGTAAAATACAAACTTCAACAATCATAAATAAGAAATAGATACATTGAAATACTCATCAGAAACTTTACCCTTTCTCAGAAACTAGAAAACTGCAAGAGATTTTCATGATTAAATGAACTACACTAAAAACACAGGGGAAAAAATGAACTGATTTTTTTTTTTGTATGTTTAATTCCAACAGAATGCAGAATACTTTTCTTAACAATTTACTGGGGCATAAAATGAGTATTATACACAAATATTAAGTTAAAACATTTATAGTGTATTGCATATGCCATTGTTTATTAGATTTTAAAATTCAATGAAATTTAGACATTTTTTGAAAGGCAATAATATAGATAACTAATTTATATAAGTAATATGTAAATGGGCAGCAACAAGAGCCCCAGTGAGAAGACATATGATTACACAGTAAAAAGAACGCAAAAAATAGCAACTGACACTTCTCATGGGGATTTTTATTACACCATTTTCACCTCTTCTTTTCTTACGGAATGATATTTCCCAAGGTGATTTTGTTTTTATTCTTCTTTATCCCTTTAATTTTGTTCCTTTTCTTTTTCATCACCTGAACAGAACCTTTTGTGAAGAAAGAGGGCAGTCAAAAGAGAAAGTAGGCACCGAGGGACATAAAAGATGGGCAGAGGAGGTCATTTCCATTAATAGCTGAGCAGTATGTACTTCACTACAGACATACTTGAGGGCTGAAGATAGAGCCAGACCAGAAACAACCTTAGAAATCATAGTGAGAAAATTTCCTTTCCCTTGGCCTGTGAGTGGTGTTCCTGTCCAGTTTTCCTGGTCTCTTTTCATCATTCAATTTCCAGCTATAATCTTTACTACAATAAGAAAGTGTCTTTTCTGATAAGTGACTGGGTAGCACAGGTATTTCCACCTTACCTCATCCCCTCACTCTAATCCATTATCCACAGGTAAAGTAGTATGTATCACATCACTCCCCTGCTAAGAAACTTATAGGGTTTGCAATGCACTACCAATGATACTCAGGTTCCCTATTGTTTCCCAAAACGCCTACTTGCTAACTACTCCCTTTTCTCTTCATTATTAAGTAATCTGCTTTTGTTCCTCCAACATGCCTTCCTCCAATTCTTCTCATATACTTAACCACTTGCCTCTCCTTCCAACATCATGATTTTTTCTTTCTTTTTACCTCATTGATTTATTTATTTAATATTCAAATAAAACCAACCATAGCCCTCCTGTCCTCCAAGGCCACCTGTCATATAGCCCCTATCCCCACCCACCTCCAAATCTTCTCTGAGAAGAGGGAGGTAACCCTGGATACCACGGAACCCTTGCACATCAAGTTACTTTAGGTCTAGGCACATTCTTTCCCACTGAGGCCAGACAGGCAGCCTAGATAAGAGAACAATATCTAAACACAGGCAACAGAGTCAGGGAAAGCCCCAACTCCAGTTGTTGGGGGACCTGCATAAATACCAAGTTTTATATCTAGTATATATGTATGTATTGGTGGTCTAGGTCTAGCTCATGTATGTTCTTTGTTGAAGCCCCAAGATGTCCAGGTTAGTTGACACTATTGTTCTTCTTGTGTAGTCCCTATCCCCTCTGGGTCCTTCAGTTCTTTTCCAACTTATATTTAAAATAAGTTACTAACCACATAATTGGAGTCAACATCATAATATGAACTGAGTGGGTTACATTTATGTATGAAATAAATTTCAAGTGAAGACGACCTAAGTTTGAGAGAGCAAAGGGTACATAGGAGGAATCAGGTGAAAAAGAAAGGGAGGAAATGTATAAATTATGTTATAATTTCAAAAAAATTTAAAAAGTGGAAAATAAATCATCTAAAACTCAGATGCAAAGAGATAGAAAACAAAATCCATGGTGAAGTAAAAAAAAAAAATACCCAAGGTGTAGAGAAGTGATATGAAAATACAGTATACAATAGACAGAGGGCAGTAAGGTTTAAAGTTTCAAACCCCAGTCTACTAATTTAATCTCATCAATGTTTAAAATCCTATCATACCATCTTACATGTGTATTCTACAGTTAGTTAGAAATTTCATGTGAACAGACTTATTTTAAAGAGTAATCTAAACATCTCAAATTGGCACAGTGCAAATGTAAGTTGAACAGGATTCTTTAAAGCAAAGAACTTACGCGATGTCATATTTGCAGGCTTTGCACAGACACACTGATCTGGAGGGATTATCTGTGCATTTCATTATATCTACACAAAAAAATTATAATATGAGGTTATTTCACACACACAGATGATTATGTTATAATTTCAAAAAATGTAAAAAAAAAGTGGAAAATAAATCATCTCAGATGCAGAAAGGATAGAAAACAATATTCACAACAAAGATAACTCTTAAAAAAATAATATATATTTTTTCAATTTGGTGCTTTGTCAACTATTGTGTTCTCCAGGCTACATTTGCCACTGTTGATATTTTTAAATTTTCTAATTTTATTATTCATCACATCATTTACTAAGCTATTTGGTTTTTTTTTTAAATAAATCAAGGTCATTAACTCTTTAAATTTGCATTTGTAAACTTCTATTTCTGAAGAATGAGTGTTTCTAGAACACTTAAGTAAAGATGTAGAAGACATTTACCCAGAAAAAAATTGTAACAGTCCTGAGATGTCCAGTTATTGCAGGTGTTCAGATAGATAGGTAGCTGGGGAAATGAACACCCTACAATTCTCTTTATCTACCTTCAGATTTCTCATTGACAAGTTCAGACCTGTATCTAGCAACCAGAGGTAACTTTGGACACAATGTAAAAGCTTAAATCTCCTTGACTCTATGGGTGATGGATAAACAGAAACAGAGAGAAAGAAAAATGTAAACACAATTTTCTAAACACCTCTTGTTACATATTTTTTACCTCAGTCAAATTTTTAGAGTGTTTGTGTGTACTCAAAGTTTCTTTATCACAAAGACTTCAGATGTTGTGGGTCTTAACATATGCAGCAGAGCCTACTCTTACTATATATATATATATATATATATATATATATATATATATTATAGTAATATATATATATTACTATATATAATTACTATATTATACTTACTATAATATAGTAATTATATATAATATATATATATATATATATTCCTTGTTAAACCAGTAAATACTTGTGGAGTTTTCTTTTGCTTTCCTATTTCATAGGCACTCTTGCTACAATTTTCACTGTGGTAAGAAATGTATCTTATGCTTTCATGTAGTAAATTAAAATTTTATTTTTCATATTTATACTTTAATCCTTCTGGAGTTCTTTCATGGTGTTATGTGAACTAGGAGGTAAGTATGCATATATTCAAAATAAAGTGTCAAATGTTGAAAGCTTCTCTGTGGTGTGTGATATTTGGAAATCAAAATGTCTATTTGGAAAAATGACTATGTCAAATTACACTATAATGACATGCCTAAGTCACTTATTGCAATTTAGTTTATCTCTCTATCAGGACTACATAATTATTTCTATAAAACATTTGTGTCATCAGTATCCTTTATTGCTGCTTATATTTTTATTTTATTTTGTTTAAAATTCTCCAGCTTTTTCATGTGAGATGAAAAATGACTTTTCACTGTTTCTAAATACATCTTTATAAGTTGATAGGAATAGCAACTTTCTATCAAGTGGCTACAAGAAAAGATCACCATTAATATTTAAATTTTAATAGATTTTCTTTCATATTTGACAGAAACTATGAAATTTCTGTATTACTATCTGAAATCATACAGAATATGTTTATTCTAATGTGTATGTCATGTAACATTACATAAGATATCTTAGTCACTGAAATAAGTAGGTACCATATCTATGTGTTATAAAAATGTGAAAGTACATTTAAAACTGTGGTTGTTTTTAGGTAATGTCATTAACTATGGGGTGCTTTCAATGTAGTCTACAAGGTGACAGAAATGATAGAATAATTGAACAATTCTTTATTAAAGATGTACAAACTGAATTAAACCTTTCTGTAGAATGCTGACAGCCAGTTGCAAATATAATTAAAGGTCTCTAGTGGTACTTTGTATTTCAAAGTACAGTACAGTTAAAGGAATAAACCTTTATAAATATATCTTTTCCTATATTACTACTTTTGTTTTATGGATTCACTTTCTCTTTTCAGTCTGGAATTATCTGCTGGTGTTTTTTTTTGGCTTTTATTTATTTATTTATTTATTTATTTATTTTTGCTTATTTGTAAGTAGTTTATCTCGATCAGCTTTCTGTCTATGCTCATATCTCCCACCCTCACACTCTTTACTCTTTAATGTACTCTCTCCTTTATTACTTTATGTGGCACACATTCATGTTACATTTATGTTCTCAGACATCAGTTTATGTTTTTTTTTACCATTATATTAACTAGGATTTGTTGTTTTATTTTGTTTGTATTGTTGTTTTATAAGTGTTGTTTCTGCATGTTATTTGAGTGTACTTTGTACTAGCACAATTATTTAGAGGTGGTTTGAGATAGTGTTGTGAATAATGTTATCCCAATTATAATTCTTTTATGAACATTCACATTAAGTGTCTCAGAATGCATTAGACAACCTTTCCATACATATCATTCCCTTGTACTTATGATCTCAAACTTCTGTCAATATCACTTAAAACTCATTTAACTTTAAAAAATAATGCTAAATAATTGTGAACCATTAAGAATCTTTTAATATAGTTGGACTCATTTTTCTTTAAGAATTCATGAAAAAGATTTTATTTCTTCATGTTTCTTTCTATCAATTTTATTTAAGATTGAGTTATTTTTCTTCTATATATCAACGAAACAGATTTTAAAATTAGAAATCTCTAATTGTGATATAGATGCCCTTTTTTTACCCACATATGCTGTGGGTGAAAATATTTTTAGAAATTCTTAGAAAAGACAGTTTGTTTGCATAACTTTTCATTCAAAACATCTGGTATGACTTTAACTCATGTAAGTTTGCCAATATTGCAACAAATATAATTCTCATTCCTCAAAATCTCTTAATAAATTCCACATTGTGTATGATCTATTAAAAGTGTTCTTCAAAGTCATGCTAGTTTGGCTTTCATTTTTGAATATCAGGATAAATATTACTTTCTACCATAATCTTTGATATATTCTCTTTTGATCTAATTATTTTATGCTAAGATTATTTACTATACCTTGAATGTCTGTTGGGCAAACTGTTTAGAAATTTTATAATTAGAGTTCATAACTGTTTTAAATCAGATGACAAATCTAAGATAATACTAAAAACAATGGAGATGTAAACTAATTCCTGTTAGTGTAATAGATTGAATACACATGTCTTAAAGGGATGATGGGAAATTCTGTCCCACAGTTTGGAAACAAACTCTCAATACAAGCTAAAAACCAAAAGTTGCAAAGCCTGGATCTTTACTTTTCACACTTTAGAACTGGAAGGAATGAATAGTTTTTGTATTAGCAGCTGAAATCCACCTTCCCCCCCCCCCACCTCCCAGAAAAATTTAGTTTTAGGGAATAATTAAATGTACTGAAATGGTCAGCGGGGAACGTCAGGAGACACAATCACAAAAGGGCAGATTCCTGCCCATAGCACGTCAACCAAGTGGTTTGGGATATAACAATGAAATCGAAACATCGCAAGCAATTCAGAGATGTCTTCACAAGCTGCCCTGAGAGCACAGGTGAGCATGGGAGCAAGAAGCATGTGTGGCCTGGCCTCCGTTGCTTCTGGCCCCAAGAACAGAGGGTGACTGACCATACAACTGAACAATTTTGGAGAAAACAGCAACACAGAGGCCATGGTCCTTGAACATCACCAACCAAAGGACAATGTAATCAGGATATATTGCATGAGACAATCTATTTTCAATAAAAGGTGGGGGGGTGACTAAAATATAATTACATCATTTCCTCTTCCCTCTAACCATTCCCTTGTATTCCCATTACTCTCTGTCTCTGTCTCTGTCTCTGTCTCTGTCTCTGTCTCTCTCTCTCAAATTCAAGTTTATGGTCTCATTTCCTTTAATAATTAGGAGAGAGAAATAGAGTACATGTATGTACATCATCTTGCTCAGTTCATATAGTTATATATTTGAATAACTAATTGTTGCATATGGAATCTTCCCTTGAAAATATCATATTTTCTTTCTGTGGCTTGTTTTTAAGTAAAAGTAATTTTAATATTATAATTAGTGAAAAGGCCTTCTACCTGCTATGAGTTGAGTGTATTTTTGTTTTTTTATAAGCACTTTGAAACATTTTACTGATTTTATTTCGTTTACTGAGATGCTGAACAATGGTACACAATGTCTTCTATTTTTATGTTGTATTGTTGTCATTGTATAGGTTTATACAACATTTAAATATTCTCCTAAAGTTAGAGCAAAGTCATAAGCATCAGAGTGATTGTTTGAGTAGATACTTAGACTCCATCACTCTGAATTTCAGCTCTTATATTTAATTTTCAGATCAGGTCCTGGAAATCAGCAGCTGCAATGAATACCCGATCTTCAGCTCACACTGCGTGGAGACTGATAGAAGTGGATAAAGACTGACAGGGAGAAGAGAGGCAAGCGACAGAGACGAATACAAAGAGTAATGTACTTGGATATAAACTATTCATCCTAAAATAATAAGAGTAGGTAGAGGGAATGAAGCTATCTTGCTCTACCTGGATTCAAGTGCTCAATCATACTCAATTATTGTGAGCACATCCCAACTTTAAGGCTGCCTTTCCATCTCCACACCACTTTGTAAATGGTAAAAGGCTACATTTTAAAAATGGATACAATATACTCTACAGCTTTCTAATTCATATATGTTTTAGTTCTTTTGCTTATGAAAGCCTTGGAAGAGTCTACCACATGTGACATATGAATAGATCAACATGCCACTTTAGAGAAAAATTTATGAGTTTTCTTTTCTTTTCTGTGCTTTTACTATAGTGAGATATTGCTCAACAGTTTTTTTTTTTTAAAGAATTTCTTTTATTAATGTTAGAAAAGTCAATAGAAATTGAACTACGTGGACTTTCTATAACATTAGTCTTTGCTCTAGTTTTCTATGAAATGATCTCATGCATCATAGGGTTTGTTGCTGTTTCCCTGAGATTTCGGCTACAGGATAGCTAAACACTGTTTCAGATGGGCTCTTTGGACCACATGGTATAAGCTCTGGCCCAGATAGATCCAGGGGTAAAAATGTTAATATCTGCAGAGACTATAAGCCAGATAAGGGCAAGTGATTTACCATTAGTTCTTATACAAATCTAAAAATTTTTTCTCTTGTCAGTGACTCCATGTTCCATAAGCTCAGGACATGGCACTATTGGAAGCGGTGGCCTTGTTAGAGTGGCATTGGTGGAGGGAAGGGGTGGCCTTGTTAGAGTGGCATTGGTGGAGGGAAGGGGTGGCCTTGTTAGAGTGGCATTGGTGGAGGGAAGGGGTGGCCTTGTTAGAGTGGCATTGGTGGAGGGAAGGGGTGGCCTTGTTAGAGTGGCATTGGTGGAGGGAAGGGGTGGCCTTGTTAGAGTGGCATTGGTGGAGGGAAGGGGTGGCCTTGTTAGAGTGGCATTGGTGGAGGGAAGGGGTGGCCTTGTTAGAGTGGCATTGGTGGAGGGAAGGGGTGGCCTTGTTAGAGTGGCATTGGTGGAGGGAAGGGGTGGCCTTGTTCCTTGTTAGAGTGGCATTGGTGGAGGGAAGGGGTGGCCTTGTTAGAGTGGCATTGGTGGAGGGAAGGGGTGGCCTTGTTAGAGTGGCATTGGTGGAGGGAAGGGGTGGCCTTGTTAGAGTGGCATTGGTGGAGGGAAGGGGTGGCCTTGTTAGAGTGGCATTGGTGGAGGGAGGGTTTATCATCCTCTTCCTGCTGCCTGTACATCAAGGTGTAAAACTCTCTGTTCCTTCTCCAGCACCATGTCTGCCTGCACACTGCTCTGCTTCCCACCATGACAAAAATTGACTGAAATTCTGAAATTGTAAACCAATTCCAATGAAATGTTTTCCTTTGTAATAGTTGCTATGAGCTGGACAGTGATAGTGAATGTCTTTAACCCCAGGACTTCAGAAGCAGGGGCAGGTAAATCTTTGCAATTTCCGGGCCAGACTGACATACAGAGTGAGTCCCAGGACAACCAAGCTACACAAAGAAACCATGTCTCAAAAAACAAAACCAAACAAACAGCTGATCTAAAAGTAAGTATGCACTTGCACACTATTCTCTGGATCTGTGGAGAGGAGAATTCTGTATTTACTTCATTTCCTGGATTCTGACATAAACATCCTTTGCTTTCTTTAGTTGCAATCACATTGATAACAGCAAGCACTGCAAATGAATTAATTGGGTCCTAAAGAAAAATCCAATTGCTATCTTTTAAATACTACACTTCACACTTTGAGTTTGAGTCAGATGTTATGTGATGGCTTATTCAAATATTGTATTTTTCCTGAAACAATTTCATTGACCATAACCCTTGTAAGTGTTTTGACAGTGGAATGTATTAAATTGATATTAAACTATTTTGGAAATTGAACATAATAGTAAACAAACAGAATATATAAATGAAATATGTGATGTTAATTCATAAACAGTAATGTTGTCTTTCAGTAATAAAGGCATCCACTATTTCCACATACATAGCCAAATAGAACTGAAAGAGCAAAAGTGAAATTATGAAAAAGAATAGCATCTGTATTTTCTAAATTATACATGGCAGAAAATTTGAGAGATTCACATCTGTTCTTGGGATTTAATATTCCCTAATCATGCATGAGAACTTCCCTAGGCTATCTGTTATAGTTGCCGTAAAATAAAATATCAAAGAAAGCTAAAAACCTAATGTTATATATTAAAGCCTTTGAGAATAAACTCCAAGTGGCTGTAGGTCTCAAAACAGTAAAGAATATATTCACTTAAATGGATAAAAAATGAGGACAGAAAGTTGATCAAAAGGAAAATAGATCAATTTTGTCAGGCTGTGGCCCAAAATTTAATTTTATAAATCAAAATATATTGAAATTATCATTATTAAATGTCATAATTTACATTACATAACATAGCAGAAAAATGTATTAATGTTTTGCTTTATTTCACTAAATAAATATTTGTATTATATTGAATGTCATAGCATATATTTAGGTTTTATGGATTAAAAAGATAATGAACATAATATATTGGTTGGGGAGCCAAATGAAATTATTTCAGAATTGCCTAATGGGAAAAACTTTTAATTTCATGTCATTCTATGTTAGTGTGAGAAAAATATGCCTTCTTATCTTACTAAACGTGAGTAAAAATATTTTGAAATAACCATATGTTTTCAGGTAGAATTATCAAGGTGTATATTCATCTATAGTTAAGGATAACATATTGTTAATGTATATTACATATGTCAGTTTCAACCAAGGAAATTGTTAATTCTCTAAATACCTTAGCAGAACATGTTTAAGCAGCTTACAAAAATAAAACAGTAGTCAGCAATAGAATTTCAAATATAAAACTAAGGTGCTTTTTCTTTGAAAGATCCATGAGTTTGCTATAAAATTTTCACAAGAAATTCTAATGGAGAGAATAAAATAGAGTAAGTATGTTCGCCACTTTGGCCTGAGTCCTCTGTCCTGACTGGTGTCCCCCTGGGGGTCAGCAGGTGAAAAGCCATGGAATCAATGATACAGATTCTGGGAGCAGGTGAGAACATTGCAGCAAGCCAATGTATTAATTCTTAGGGAGCAATCTTTATACCCTTCCTCCACATGCATCCCATTGGTCCCTAACAAGCTTGTCTTCCGAGTGGTAGTTCCTGCGTGGTTGTCATTGTCTGCATCATCAGTCTCTAGGCACTAAGTCAGGCTTTAGTTTGGCCCTCAAGGGGAAGTTGCCTCTGAGGCTATATGGCCCTACTCACTGTTTTCAAATGATACCACCCTGGGACCAGGGCCTTTCTGACCCAGCATAAGCAATGAAGTTCAATTGCTAATTTAGAATATGTACAGGTTTTTTTTTTTTCTATTTAGAAACAATTGCTAATTGTTTGGAAATACTTGGTAGATAATTAGATTAGTGATATAACACTTATATATATGAACATAATTTTATGAACTTATTTTACAATGTATTTTTATTAAGCTGAGACAACTCATAACCAAAAATAACAAATGCCACAGGCCCACTCTTATCTTCAGACCTAAGTATATATAGCCTGGAGTAATAGCAGTCAGAAAAGTCAAAAGGAAAGTAGGCCTAGAAGGAAGTGTTCCAAAGAGGGAAGTGTTCCAAAGAAGGGGAAAGCAGTGGGGAATAGGGTAGATTAATAAGGGAAAATGGACAATACAGGTGCAATACAGAAGGAGAGGCAAAGGGGGGAGGGGGGTTGAAAAAAACCATAAAGAAGCATATTATTGTATTTTAACCTAAAATTACATATAATGCATATAAATGTTCATGTGTATACACGCTTGGGGTGATAGCCAAATAAAGTGAAAGAGTGATCGCTAGCTAGACATCACTTATCACCAAATGAACCCTTCACCCCACATTAAATGACCCCCACAAGACAAATTCAAAAGCACCTTTGGTGCTTCTCTGTCTCATGTTAAGTGAGGGCACTTTTAGTTTAGTTTAGTTTTGTTTTTCTTTCTTTTTTTCCCTTTTCCTTTCCTTTTTATTTTTCTGGTCTCCTCTCTTTCTCTTCCTTCCTTCCTTCCTTCCTTCCTTCCTTCCTTCCTTCCTTCCTTCCTTCCTTTCTTTACTTCTTTTTTCCTCCCTCCCTCCCTTCCTCCCTCCCTCCGTCCCTTCTCTCTCTCTCTCTCTCTCTCTCTCTCTCTCTCTCTCCTTTCTTTCTTTCTTTTCTTCGATGTCTTTAGGTGTATATTTTTTATTTTATTTAGGGTTTTTTTATGGGATTCCTGAGTGTCGAACATGTGTGTGTCTCTCTCTCTCTAAATGTGTTTCTTATGGTTTTTTTTTTTTTTTTTTTTGACTCTTTTTCTTGTTTGGTTATTAAGTTATATTCTAATTTATTTGTTTTTTATTTATCATGTCTTGTTGTTATTCCTCATATGTCTATTTGTTTTCTAATGAGAGACAGGAAGTGTATCCATCTGGATAGGAGGCAATATGGGTAAAAACTGGGAGAAGTTTGTTTGTGAGTTTAATCAGAATAAATTGTATGAAAAAAAATCAATTTTCAATAAAAGAAAAAATGTCATAGATTAAACATTCCACTACAAAGCCTGAGAACCACCTTTTGAGTTTTTGGCCAGAGGAGTCTAAAAAACCACCCCCAATATAATTGGTATTGACCCTGGTTGTCTACCATTATTTGAAGTTAAGTCCCTATTACTGAAAACACCACTTTATACATAGGACTTAAAGCACTTGAGATGGAGTTGACCTGCAAGGTTCTTCCCTGTGGAATGACTTTCATAGTTAAAAAAGGTATTATGCAAATTACCATGAGAGAAAAGCAATCAAAACTCTTACTCACTGTTTATGCCTGAGAACAACGATCAATCTGGCAATATATCCCTAAAGATGCATGAGTGGCCCATGTGTCTTGGATAGTTACATAATTAGACTAAATGTCAGTTCAATAGGAGAGACATCATATTGAGCAACTAGTCAATAACTGGTGAAGTCAGGATTGATAGTGGAGAACTTACTACTGTCATTCTTAGACAATACAGTTTTAACTATATAATAAATACATTAATTTGTTTGTTTTTGTTTTGTTTTTAAGACAACGTTTCTCTGTGTAGCCCTGGATGTTCTGGAAGTCTCTCTAGACCAGTCTGGTCCAAGCTCAGAACTTAAGAGATTCACATGCCTCTGCCTCCTGAGTGTTGCAATTACAGTGTATGTGACCACTGCCTGGCAATATATTGCCTCTATGCACACACAGGAATGTGTAGCTCTCACCCCTCACCAAAGAAACTTTCTTTTGCAGCAGATACAGACCCATACAGAAATCAATAAATGATCAAAATAGAGAAAGCTTGTCTAAGTAGATACATATACAATAAAATCACTATATCTGAGACTCAGAAAATGTCATGAAAGAGAGTAGAAAGATTGTGAGAGTCAACATGTAAGCACACTCACTGTGAGATCCTGCCTTCTATACAGGAGCAGGAAGCAACAACCACAAAATCTCAACTGCATGGCGACCTAAAGGAGACCATGAACAAAGATGACAAGCCAATGAAGACAGATGGAAATCTCACAAGGTTTAATTTTAGCTAAAGAGCTACAGGCAATTGATGACTGCTGAGAGGAAAAATAGTCTTCTCTGGGAACATTTACCTTATTTGATTATCCAATACCAAGTGATCAGCCCTCAGTATATGTGCATATCAAAGGTAGCAAATGGACTCACTCAGTTAAATATATGTGTGTAATATATGATATATATCACACATATGTCAAAATAATAATTAAAGAAAAAGGAAATTAACAAACAGTACATGATAAGTATATAGAATAAATGTCTGGATAGAATTAAGGAAGGAGATGAAATGACTAAAGTATGTTTTATGTTAGTAAAAACATGTTAAGAATCACTGGAAAGACACCATCTAAACATGATTTATTTTTATACAGTATATGTACATTTCATTATTAAATACACTGAAATGATGCAGCATAATGTTTATAAAATTATATTTAAAGCTTGTAGAGAATTACATTTTGAATTTAAATGCTATACTTGTATCAACCTACAGCTTTTTAAAAAAATTTTATCTTAGTTCCTTCCATGATCCATCATAAATGAGAGTTAATATTTAAACATGGAAGCTTACAACAGGTAAGAAACTTAATTTCACTTCAAGTCCTCATACTAAATGAATATTTTCTGAAATGTCAAACTTGCTTTTTTTTCTTTTGATCTATTTTCACATCTATTCTCTATCTCTTGATTTTTCTTCTTTAAAAAAATTTGATATTTTATTTACATTTCAGATGTCTTTCCCTTTCCCCCTTTTCCCAACCCAGAAACCCACTATTCCATCTCCCCTCCTCCTGCTTCTATGAGGATGTGCTCCAACCCACCTACTCCCTCTCTCCTCCCTAACCTCAAATTCCCTCACAATGGGACATCCAGCCTTCATGGGGCCAAGGATTTCTTTTCCCACCTATGCCCAAGAAGGCCATATGCAGCTGAAGCCATGTCTCCCTCCCTATGTGCTCCCAGGTTGGTGGTTTAGGCCCAGGGAGCTGTTTGGTTAGTATTGTTGCTCTCCCCATGGGGCTACAACCTCCTTCAGCTCCTTCAGATTTCTGTCTAACTTCTCCATTGGGAACCCCATGATCAATTCTATGGTTAGCTGTGAGCATCCCCATCTGTATATGTCAGACTCTGACAGTCCTCTGAGGAGACAGCTGTATCAGGCTCCTGTCAGCATGCACTTCCTGAAATCAACAGCAGTTGATTATAGCTGGGTCCTCAGGTAATGCTATGTCCAATTTTCTGAGGAACCAATCAAGATTGATTTCCAGAGTGGTTGTACCAGCTTGCAATCACATCAACAATGGAAGAGTGCTTCTCTTTCTCCATATCCTTGCCACCATCTGCTTTCACCTTAGTTTTTTATCATAGCCATTCTTACTGGTGTGAAGTGGAACCTCAGGGTTGTTTTGGTTTGCATTTCTCATATGACTAAGAATATTGAAATTTTCTTTAGGTGCTTCTCAGCCATTCGAATTTTGTTAGTTGAGAATTCTTTGTAGCACTGTACCCCATTTTTTAAATCAGGTTATTTGGTTTCCTGGAGTCTAATTTCTTGATTTCTTTGTAAATTTTGGATATTAGCCCTCTGTCTGATGTAGGGTTGGTAAAGATCTTTTCCCAATATGTTGTTTGCAGTTTTGTCCTATTGACAGTGTCCTTTGCTTTACAGAAGGTTTGCAATTTTATGAGGTCCCATTTGTCAATTCTTGGTCTTAGAGCATAAGCCATTGATGTTCTGTTCAGGAACTTTTCCCCTCTTCCCAAGTAATTGAGGCTCTTCCCCACCTTCTCTTCTATTAGTTTCAGTGTATCTGGTTTTATGTGAAGGTCCTTTATCCACTTGAACTTGAGCTTTGTACAAGGAGATAAGAATGGATCATTTTGCATTTTTCTACATCCTGACCTCTAGTTGAAACAACACCATTTGTTGAAAATACTGTCCTTTTTCCACTGGATAGTTTTAGCTCCTTTGTCAAAGATCAAGTGACCATAGGTGTGTGGATTAATTTCTGGGTCTTCAATTTTATGCCATTGATCTTCCTGCCTGTCTCTGTACCAGTACCATGCAGTTTTTATCACTATTGCTTTGTAATACAGCTTGAGGTCAGAGATGGTGTTTCCCCCAGAAGTTCTTTTATTGTTGTGAATAGTTTTCATTATCCTGTTTTTTTTTTTGTTATTCCAAATAAATTTACAAATTGTTCTTTCTATTTCTATGAAGAATTGAGTTGGAATTTTGATGGGGATTGCATTGAATCTGTACATTTCTTCCAGCAAGATGGCCATTTTTACTATATTAATCCTGCCAATCCATGAACATGGAAGATCTTTCCATCTTCTAAGATCTTCTTTGATTTCTTTCTTCAGAGACTTGAAGTTCTTGTTATACAGATCTTTCACTTGCCTGGTTAGATTAATACCAAAGTATTTAATATTATTAGTGACTATTGTGAAGGGTATCATTTTCCTAATTTCTTTCTCAGTCTGTTTATCCTTTGAGTAGAGGAAAGCTACAAATTTGCTTGAATTAATTTTATATTCAGCCACTTTGCTCAAGTTGTTTATCAGGTTTAGGAGTTCTCTGGTTGGTGCTTTGGGGTCACTTAAGTATACTATCATATCATCTGCAAATGTTTTGACTTCTTCCTTTCCTATTTGTATCCCTTTGACTTCCTTTTGTTGTCTAAAATTTCTCTGGCTAGGACTTACAGTACTATATTGAATAGGTAGGGAGAGAGTAGCCATATTAATTACAGTATAACTTGTACAACTTAAGCTATATCACTCAAAGTGCTTTGACAATAGCTTCTGACATCGATTTTACTTTTCCAGCTTTTTTCTATGTGATGACCATTTGATTTCTCTGTTTGTATGTTTGTCACAATCATGTTGCCATATATTTATATAATCATCTTTTAGATGTGATTTATATTGTGTTTTTCTTATGTATATTACTAAAGAATTGTGAAAGAGTTTTGAGTAAAAACAAAAATCCAGGGAATTTAATGACTGAGTGCCCCACATTGTTAGACAAAAATTAACGCCAGGGTTAATTCTCTTTTCTAATTACTATATCTGTTTTTACAGTAGGCCTGAAAATTTTCCATCTAACATATCGTCATGCATAAAAGTCTAGTGAGATTTCACTTTTGAAGGTGTAATACTACACTAAGTCTGCAATGTGGGAGAACTGACAGAATAGTTTGGATGCCCTTAGTATATTGAATAATGCCAATAATGCATACTAAGTGCCCAGAACCACTTACTTTGCAGGGCAATCACTCTTATTCCTCAACTGTAGGACATATATGTGGAGATTATTTTTACATGATTTTATATTAAAATTTTTGCCCTACTCAAAGTTTTAATCATCATCTTGATTATGACCTTTTGAGCATTTTTACTGTCACAACAAAAACAGCAATACACTGTAGACTAAGATTTTCACAGACCACCTACAAATATATGTCATAATTTTTATGCTATCAGTGTGTAAATTCAATAATCTATGTTGAAAATAAATAATAACGTGACTTAGCATACAAGCTTCTTCCTGGATTTAATGGGTATTATCCTTTATTTTCTGTTTTTAAAATGAAACTTAGGTATAGAAGGTAGATAAATAGACAAGATGGCATTTTATGAATTTAGAATTGAACATTTATTAAAGTTCACCATAACAAGTGGTGATGATGTAGAGCAGAATTAAGTGAGAAGCTGTATACTCTGTAATTTTTTTTTTTAATAAGCTGATTCAAATTGGAGGATGGTTAGGTTTGCACAGAGGAATGGAAATCAGTGAGAAAACTTGATTCGCTAATTATTTACCAGACTTGAATGAATTGGTGTCCAAAAGGATTACTGCCCAAAAGACTGCCCTGGGGTTGGAACAGGTGTTGTTCCATTGGAATTCAGTGTCTGTGCTATTTCAGGGAAGAATGCGAAAAGACAACTCTGGGAATGCAGAGCTCATCACTGTGACATGAAAAGCTTGATTTCTCAACTAGATTCTCTACTTCCTCCATCTCTGTCATTTCCTAGGCTTTTCTGTCTCAAATAGATCCCTTACCAATTCCAAAACAGCTGGCCTAAATCATCTATTGAATGCGGCAATGATACTCTGGTAACAAACCTCGGGTGCACAGGTGTTTGAAAGAATCCTAGATGTAGCTAAGCAGGAGCCAAATTCCAGGTGAAATCACCTATAAAGGTTATAACTATGAGACCAAAAATTGCCTACTAATCTTGCTTCTAAAGGTTTATGGCTCAAGGCTACACTTAAGAACCTTCTTTCTCAAAGTGAGTCTCCATTATCCTCCACTGCAACTGTTCCGGAGATAGTTTGGTGGAGCTCAGAAGTATAATGACTGCAGAGATGCAGCCTCTATGAGGAACACCTGAAAGTTTTATGTTCCTTATTATCCTGAACCTGTTTCAGTGACTTTCTACAATTTCCTGAGTGGAAGTAAGAGAAGCAGTCTATTGTCCTCAATGTTATTACCAATTGCCTATCTATCTGACAGCAGATGCTTTTCCTACAAATTTGGGCAAAACGAATACATCTGCTTTGATGAAAATAAACATGGATTCTAAATAATTATCTATTTGCATTGCAGATAAGAGAAATCTGTGTTACATAAAAGTCTATTTTTCTTTAGATAGCTGCATTTCTTCTCATGGTCCTTTTTCTAACTATCTTATTCTTATAGTACATGAATCAGGACCCATGTGCACTGTACCTCAGTGAGTCTAATTTTATTAATGAATGTCTGTGTAAAACTGAATCAAGGGAGACTATTATCATGAATGGAGAATAATAATAATAATAATAATAATAATAATAATAAAATACCAACCTGGAATACAGTCTTCAAATCATCTGGCTAATTCTGAAGTTGTGGTTCTCTTCTCTTCTCTTCTCTTCTCTTCTCTTCTCTTCTCTTCTCTTCTCTTCTCTTCTCTTCTCTTCTCTTCTCTCCTCTTCTTTCTTTCTTTCTTTCTTTCTTTCTTTCTTTCTTTCTTTCTTTTTAAAGAATATTTTAGACTGAAGAGTTTTACTCAGTTTTGTTACTTGTTTTATTTGTCCTTATGCTTTCAAGGATGTAATCATGGTGACATCCTTACACTTAGCAAGGACTTCTCAAAGGTTATTTGATGTTTATCTTAACTCTGAGTAGTAAAGCGAAGTGTACAGGAGATTGCAAGCAGCCTTTTATTCACAGATAAAAAAATTGTTCAACCCTTATTTTTGGATAGAACTGTTTTGTAGAAGTAACCAATCAGTTTATGGAGTAAATTGTGACTCATCCTTGATTTGTAGAGGGCATTGGAAAAGAATTAAAGGAAGCTGTCCATGTTAATATCATCTCCTCTTAGCTATAAAATCTCTATTGCATGAGGTTTCTATTAACTTATCAAATGCACACATATTCAATAATAATGAAAGAATTCCCACTTGCATTTCAGATATCCCTAAAGCACCAAGAATTTGCATGGTAGTTTTGCAGGTCAAGGTAAATCACAGATAAATTTAACCCTTTCTATTAGTGAAAGAATATGTCAAAGAATTGAATTATTGATGTATAAATGGGATTCTAACTCTGCAACATTGATTTATAACTAAACTTTCATGAACACAATAACTTTCAATACAGCAGCTCAGCATCTTTTTTATGCATATGGAAATAAAATTGAATTTAATGAGATTTTTATTTTAGAGATTTCTATGTGGGAAGGTATGTTTTTAAAATCCCTGACTACTCTTTTCATGCAGTGAGAAAAATGTTGATAAAATTCTAAACAAATTATCCAACAAAACATTCACAAATGGTCCCATTATAGTCTGAAATCTTAGCACACTCATTTTTTAACGTTTTAATTTCAAATAATAATATGACAATGTTAAGTAATACATTTTAGTCCCTTCTAATAGTTAAAGTTTCAATAAGTTTTCTTTAAAATAATTTAATTTTTTGTATTTTTGCCCCCTGTAACTCCTCCCACTCACTTATTTTTTAATTTTGTGAAATCTATAGCTTTTGTCCTTTTATTATTGTTTTATATATGAATATATATATACATACACACATATATATAAGTAAAAATTTATATATATATATTGATATATACTGTTTATTATATAATTGTACTTGTATTTCTAAATACATAAGTAAAAGCTGTTTAATCTGTCATTCTGTATGGTGTTGCTTGAAAATATATGACCTGACCTCAGAACTGACCAATTAATAGCTGCATTCCTCCAGAACAGCCTATAATTTCAGCTGGTCTTCATCTGACATTCACAATATTTATCTTGGGCTTTCTTAGAATGAGAGCACTTGACCTCAGGACAGAGAGTTGAAATGAGCAGTTGGTGAGTATTGGGGCCCCTGTTAGCCTTAATTAAAGCAATTTTTGACAAGTAAAAGCTGTTATGTTATGATGGGAGTTTCCTCACTAAAACCCTGCAAGAAAAGCTACAAAGGTAAATTCTCTTTTGTTACTTAAACCCATTCCTGCCTCCAACTCCTCCCAAGTACCTACCCCTGAGATTTTGTCCCTGAAACTCATGGTCTCGGGACATATTTTTCTCTAATTAGTACAAACATAAATGTATTCATTGCATGTAATGTAATACAATACACCAATTAGTGTATTCTTCCCTGGGATGCTCCATTTTCTCCCCTTGTTAGCATTCATTGGAAGTGACTATTTTTTGTCTATGGTCAACAACAAGCTATGAACAAGGACAACACAAATAAACACACTTAAAACTTTTTTCCATTTATTTATTCCTTTACATCATCATTACAGCTTACATCTCCTCCTAGCATCCCCTTCAAATGGACCCTGCCAACATTACCCATTAATTTCATCTCCGAGAAGAGTAAGGTTTGTCCTGGGTACCTGGAAATCTTCTGGAAGAGTTGGAGGAAGGGCTGGGGAATGTGAAAGGCATAGGAACTCTATAAGTAGACCAACAAATTCGACTGACCTGGATACTTGGAGGCTCCCAGAGACGAAACTATCAGCCCAAACTCACATAACTGGTGGACCTAGGTGTCTCACACACGCTCAGCAAACATGCAACTTGGTCTTTGTGCAGATTCCCCAACAACTAGTGCAGGGGCTGTCCTTGACTAAGTTGCTTGCCTGTGAGTTCTGTCTCCCTAACTGGACTTTCTTGGCTGTCCTCAGTGGAAGAGGTTTACCCAGTCCTGCAGTGATTTGAGGTGTCATGTTGGGTTGGTACACATTTGTAACTTTTATGAATAATCCTGATGAAATCGAGCTTCATGAATCACAATAGCCAAAAGTTTTCTCTATGTGCAGTTCTGCCCTGACCTTTAGATACTAATATTGGTTTTAAAAACACAAGGGCATTTTGTTAGAAATGAAAAAGAAACCAAAAGAGCAACAACAGCTTCAAGTCTTTTCAACAGTCAGCAAACTAAAGGATGAAATAAGTTAATAATTAATTTTAGGTGATGTGTTATAATATCCCCATTACATTAATGAGTCCAGAATACATTTATGATGAAAATGAAATTTATAAATGCTGTATTGTTCATATGAATAGTGCACTTATTTGTACAGACCTCTGTCTATTTTCTTTGCTCTTTTGCATTTATTGTAGAATCTATTATTTACCCATAAATTATTTACTTGTAGATAACTGACCTGTATATGTTCCTTTTGCTGGAGAGATGACAAAGCAAGGAAATTGATTTTGGTGATGGCATAAAGAGTGATCTTAGATAACTAAAATCTATGGGAAAGCATGCTGTGGCACCATGCACTCATACCCCATCACTGAGAATGTCAAGAACAGAGAATTTATAAGACTTGCTCACCAGCAAGTATTGACAGATTGAGTGTAGTTAAATAGTATATCATGCCTCCAAAAACAATATAAAAAGTGATTGAGGAGGACACCTGATGTCACTAAGGGAAGTGAAAGATCCTGTCAGCATGGATGTTTTAATAGAACTTCACACATTCATTGTTAATACAACAAATGTCTTTTTTATTAAGTATGCACCTGAAATAACTGATAGCACTTTAGGAAAGTCTATGTACCAACTTCTCCACATCACTTTCTTAAGTAAAATGGTAGTGGATGAGCACCTTGTCCCGAAACTGCTTCATAACAACAATATAAATAATGTGTTTTGAATCATAATCAAGCACAGGCAGGCTCTATTCAACAACACAAGCAAGTAATTTCATGCCACACTAGATAAATCAGTGCAAATGCAATAGGAGCTAGAAACAGCTGGAAAGTTAGTGTATATTATAACCATATTGACTGTCTTCAAATGACCAGGGACTCCTGAAATGGTTTACTTTTGACATACCATGTTAATTTATTCATATATTTTTTATTTTTGATATAGTGACTCACTCTAGCATAAGCTAGCCTGGCATTTGCTATGTAAGAGAACCTGTGATTGAACTTGAATAATCTACATGCTTCAACCCCTAAAGTGCTAGAATTATAGGTGTGTACCACCTACACCACATATTTTCAAGAAAATCAAGTTTTAATTTTTTAAATAATATATTTAATGATGATACAAAAACCACATTCATGATATAATAAATAAGAAAATAAAGGAAATTTTTTGTTTAATTATCATCCTAAAAGACATTTCTAGTGTGAGCAATGCACATCTTATTTTGAGTAGTTCCTATCCCAAAATATTGTATCTTTCACAAACCATCAGAGTTTTAAATGTTATTCTTCTAACCTTCAGTGTTTCACACATAAAAGAAAACAAACCAAGGCCAGTGAGATGACTCAACTAGTTAAAGCACTTACTGCCAAGCTTGATGACATGAATTTCACCTCCATGGTGGAAAGAGAAAATTGACTCCTGCAGTTGGACTCTTAACTTCCACACATGTGCAGTATCACACGCAAGGCTGACCACATGCATCACCCACACTATGGTGAAATACACACAAACACATATACACACATACACATACAACTTTATTCATTGAAAATACAGTTTATAAAATCATTAAATATTGTCTTCACTTTTATAGTCTAGATTTACAGTAAATGAATAATATGAATCATGTGTAGTCAATAATTGGAAATCAAAACCCACCTTAGATCTTTCCTGCTTTTGGACATTCATCAGTTGTACTAATGACCTGGGGTTTGCACTAGATAAGTTTTCCCCTGTGCCAAGCATGGGGATAGAGAAACTCCTAGATGAGATACAGAGGAGGAACAAAAAATAAGTATTTTCAGATATTAACAGGTAAAAATGCTCACATCCTAGATTCTCTTGCACCTGATAAATGAATGTGAAACAAACTTAATGTTATAAAAGAAAGTAGGCTGTGATAAACTAATGTCTGTTGCAAAATACGTGCATGCCAAAGGCAATATGGAAATTGAATCTTATCAATAGTGTTTATTTGGAAAGTAACAAAATATGAACGTAGTGTGTGTCCTTATTACGCAGAGACACACTCACCTGAGTGTGCACACCACACTCACACTGCCATATATTAATCCTAATTTTTCACATATATGCCTATTTATCACTATGTTAAATTTAAATTTATGCCATAGATACTGATGTTACTTCTTCATATTTTTTCATATATTTTAATATTATTATTTCTTTTCCACTTTAACAAATAAAAAGTATTTTTGCCCTGAAATTCTATTTGGTGGTTATTCTGTTTAAATTATTAATATCATTCCCCCTCTGTTTTTGAATGAGGTCTTTCTAAGAAGCTCTGGCTGCTATGTCAATCAGGCTAGTTTTGAAGTAAGAGAAAGCTGCCTGTATCTGTCTCCTGAATATGAGGATTAAAGGCAGGCTCTAATATCCCAGACAGTTTAGCCTCAATTCTATAATTTAATTCATAGCAACTTTTATTTATACTCTAGAAATGCAATTTTATGCCTTTTCAAGTGTAAGTGAAAAAAACCATGTATTTTCTGACTTTTTTCAGTGAAAAAAATCTAAAGGATTTCAGTTACTGGTTATCCTACCTTTCCTGTAGGTAGTTTATTTTAATGTAAAGTTTACTTATTTTAGTAGTAGTACCAGCAAATTCAATTTTAATCCAAGTATATTCTATGGAGTGTATGCTGATCCTTTTTCATGTCATCTCTTTAATAGCCTGATTTGTAGAAGTGACTGGCAAGTCCAGCTCTTCACTTGAAGCTGGAATAATTTTCACTGCAGAATACAGGTAAAACCACATAACTTCTTTATTCAGCTACAGCTTCGTGGCTCAAATTGTCCTTTGATATAAAGTTGACAATCTCTTATTGTCTCATTGTTTCCAACTACCTGCTAAGCATATTCTTACTGCTGTATTTTTATTTAAAATAAGAGTTTAAGACTGTTTTCACAATTCGGCATAAATCTGTATTTGCCTTATGAAGAAATTTAGAGATCTGTGTTTTGTCACTTAATTTAACATACTTGTTAAACCCATATTACAGTTACTGACAGTGATTTGGTTTAGTTTCAAATATGTCATATTATCTTATTTTCTAATTACTATTTTACAGTTACTATTTTCATAATATCTTATGTATATGTATTTCAATAGTTGTTTTAGTATTTAGTTTAGGGAGGTTTGCATTTTTTATTGGCAGTTATCTTGCTGACAGTATTTTCTTTTAAAAAATATTTATCTATTGTCCATGTATATGTGCATACCTGGGTGTGTTATTCTGTGCATGCAGTTGTTGTATAGGCAGGGATTCTATCTTACTCCCTGGAACTCAAGCAATAGGCAATTGTGAACTGCTTGATGTGGGTTTTATTATCCTAACCTTGGAAGACTGCAAGGGCATCAAGTTTTCTTAAACTCTGAGTCAACTCTCCAATTCCTATTGGTTGGCTTGTTAAGGCATTTTCCATACTGAATACTTTGTTATCTCTTGTTACTGCAAAATAGCATCTTTTGACTAGTTTCTATCATATGTTAAGCAATTAATAATAATCTTCTATTATCCTTTATCTCTCAGTTCTCATTGGTCCTTGTCATTTCCACAAAGTATATATACTTGCATTGAGCTCTTTAGCTCATGACCTCAATATTCTGATAGTCTTTTTTTAAATATATAAGCTGACCACCATTAAAGATTTTGTTGTAATTTGTAGGATGAAGTTCTTTGATATTAACGTCTTTCAACATTGTTTTTGTAAGACTTTGAAACTTGAAGGAACTCTCCTCCCTTTCTTCCTAAACTTACATGTTCTACTTTCGTAAGTCAATCTCTCTAATTTCTAAATATTTTCATGCTTAATTTTTCCACTTTTACAACAGTGACAAAATTTTATCCACTTGATTGGGCAATTGGAAATGTGTGACTACTAGTAAATGTATGGACCTGCAAAACACACACACACACACACACACACACACACACACACACACACATGAGAGAGAGAGAGAGAGAGAGAGAGAGGGTGAGAGAGAGAGAGAGAGAGAGAGAGAGAGAGATTGAGAGAGAACATGGATCCCAATGGGAGGGTGGTTAGCAGAAACTGGGAGAAAGAAAGCAATGAAAAGCATAATCAGGATATATTGTATGAAAAAAGAATCTAATTTTATTAAAATAGAACATATATAAAAACAGGCACAGACACACATATACACACACATTCTGTAATTTAACTAATTGGAAAATCCAAAAGAAATAGATATTTTTAACACAAAATACTGAACAACATTTAATCAAGATTAGACAGGACATTGAAAATGACCTATAATAAAGCTGAAGCAGGAATTAAATGGTTTCCAACCAAAGAAAGCCTAGAGCCTGATGGTTGTAACACATAGTTCTACTATATTTTTTAACTAGAATAAATACGAAGGCTCCTCAATTTATTCCACAAAACAGATAAAGTTACATTGCACAATTTATTTTACATACCATGCTTACCCTGATAATCAATGTAAATACTCAAGGAAGATAATCATGAATCAATTTCCCTTATGGATATAGATGCTAATATTCTCAAAAAGAACTTCTTGAAAACTGAACCTAAGAACAAATCAAAAAGAAATGTAGCAATAAAAGTTATTCCTAACAATATTTTGCTACTCACATATCAGAGCCTTGCTCAGCCATCATCAGAGAAGCTTCCTCCTGCAGTAGATGAGAACAAATACTGAGACCCACAGCCAGGGAGGGGAGACCATGAACACTCAGCCCTATGAGAGATATCTCCATCACATCCCTCCTCTCAGGGCTAAGTAAACCTTGTGCAAAAGGAGATAGGAAGCATATAAAAGGAAGAGGAAATGCATACAGTTCACCAAGTAATCAACATGGTCTTTTCAGATACAAAGACTGAGACAGCATGCACAAGGGCTGCACATGTCTGCATCACATGGGATCGTAGAGATGAAAAGAAGGATGAACACATAGCTTCTTTACTAACAGAGGAGCAATTGCCAACTGATAACAACTCATAAATAAAAATTTAGGTTTTTTTTTGAAAAGGAATCTCACTAAGGAAAGAAACTATTCTCAAGGGTAGGCTACATGCCAAGCAGTGGATAGCCAACAGAAAATAAATTCAATTTTATCTTTTGGAGGTTCCTTGTATCATAATGTTCTATCAGAGCTTTTACATTTATTCATTTGTTTCTGTTTAAATTTCATCTAATCACTATATATATATATATATATATATATATATATATATATATATACCTTTTTTAAACATTACAGGTCCTTTGCATGAATATTATGGTTTACAGTTTTGTGTTTTTATGGAATTCTTAATTTTCAAAAACAGGTTTCTGGTTTTTGTACCTTCTGCTGGGCTCTTTTTCTTTTGTCTGCTTGTCTTGTCTAATTCAAATGTGGTGATTTTGTTTAATTTGTTAATATATCATATAATATATATATAATATTATATATATAACACATATATATAATACTATGTTATATTTTATTATTATGCCATTGAAGCCTGTTTGTTTTTAAATGAGAATTAGAAACGAGTAACTCTGGATATGAGTGGAGGTATACAGGAACTGGGAGGAGTAGAGGGAGGGAAAATTATAATCAGGTTATATAATGTGAGAAAATAGTTTTAGTTTCAGAATAAACAGTATTTATCAAAGTGACAATTAACCTTAAGAAAAGATCATATATTAATCAGTGGTGCATTGAAAATTTCATAAATATTATATACTTAGGATTTTCATGGAAATAAACAGAAAGATACTTGCAATTTTTTCTGTTTCTGTGTGCTAAGGTTGGCTAATAGTAAAATAGTCACACTTTAACTGTCTGCCTTATAAATCTGACACACTCCATTGAATATGAATGGCACTGTATTGAAGCAGAAACAAACAAAAAAATACATCTGATAATAATTACAGTCTATAAGGACTGCTAACACCCCCAAATTAAGTAGCTGTGTTTAGTCTGTAATTCTAGGATACAGGCACAGTTAAGATATTAGTCAGCTTTTTTTTTTTTTTAATTTCTAAGAAAGTTTTCACAGTGATTTGGACAACCAAATGGCTAAATCTCTTGAACAAATTATATCTACAGATTTTTTTATCAAAAAAATTAATTTCAGACAATACATTCTAATGCATGAAAAAATAGAAGAATAAAATGGGATGTTATTCCCTTTCCAGAGCTATACCGCTGCCTTTGTGCCTTGGAACAAAAGGTATAAAAGGATGTTATTTTAAGCCCTGATAATTTAATTGCTCCATTACTCCCTTTTCATTTTAACTCTTATGTATTCTGTATGGATTCTTCTATTTTATAAAATAATATTTTATAAATCACAAGTCCTTTACAGTGTAAAGAGTGCTGTCAAACATTATATTTTAAGCATTTTTTACTGCTAGTTTTGCTTTAGTTTTTTTTTTTTTTTCATGGAGACGTTACATTTTCTCTAGATAAGACTAAAAAACCAATCATCATACTTTAATAGAATGGAGGAAATAAATCTAAATCAAAGCTTCTGTGCTCTATAATTACATATATTTCGTTTTACAGAAACTGAATAAAAATCCCCACATCAAGTTGAGGAAAGGATGTAGCTGACCTAGTGCTATGAAGAACAGTGTTTGACATAGCAAGTTCCATTCATTTCTGTCTGATACTATGTTCTGAAAACACAAAGAGACACATTTTTGAGTAGTGCAGCCATGCTAATTTCTTGTTTGAATGACATATAGAAATTGTACACCCTCTCTTTCACAGTAACTATCAAAAGTATCCACACTATTCAACCCTGCCTTTTCTAACTTCTTAGATTCCTCTGTCTTCTTTGTTTCTTTTAAACAACAGCAGTAGCAAACTGTGAATGAACTTTCTATTCTGATAATCAGAGTGTACAATAATGTGAGTCTCGAATATTTTCCCTGTTTACCATAAAAGTATTCAAGTTGTGATTCACCTTAACTTATGTTCATCCGTGTACACAGACTATACTTTGTTTATTCATACAAATGCATTCATATAGGAATCGTTCTTTCCTAAATGAATGACAAATATTTGGGGCAATTTACAATTTCTATCTTGATTTTTAAGTTCTGTGACATTTTTGTTTAATATGATTAATGTTTATCACTAATCACAAATACATGTATATTTCCATAGATACTGTTATGTGCTCAATTCTTTTGAGCCAAAGTTTTCTGTGGTTATAACTTTGTGGATGAGCCATTAAAACAAAACCACTATATTTTTGCATACACACACACACAAACACACACACAAACACACAAAATATGAAAGGAAGAGACATAGACTAGGGACAGTGTTGAAAAAAAAAAAACCAACAAATGGAAGCCCTTGTAGATAACAAGAATAGTTTTACATCCTTTGTTTGATATACAACATATAGTGACATAATAGCATTAACATTAATGACAAAATATTCTTATATATGTTGTAAGAAATAAAAAGGTACAAATAAAATGGTTCAGGGTTTGGAGGTACTTATCACCGAGCCTGTTAACATGAGTTTTGTCCCATTTCCACAACACGAGAGAACTGTGAGGTAAAGAGAGTAAAGGATCTTGTGTGCTTTTGAAACAGTTGAGCCCAATGACATGTCTCTTCGGACAAGGTCATATTTACTAATCCTTCACAATCAGTTACACAAACTGGGGATCAATTATTCAAATAAATGAACCCATTCCAATCTCATTCAATCTACTACATTCCACTCCCTGGCCAACTATAGGAAATATTGTTTGTAGAATAAACTTAATTAAACTTCAGAGGACTCTTGTCTAGTGAAAAGATGGGTATGAGACTGAATAAGCCCTGGTGTTCTTTGGCCAGAGAGCCTAGCTAATAACTGAGTTACAGATTTATTGAAGAGAAATTGAGGAAGTCAAGATTGATTGAAAGCCTCAACATGCTATTAAAACAGATGCACACACACACACACACACCACAGAAATAGTCAACCTCAGAAACAATAAACTTAAAATTACCCCCCAAATAATTCTTAGCATTAAGTTGCTAGTACACTCTTCTTGAAGAAATGTATAACAAAATAGATATCTACAATATGCTATGAGAAAAATTACTTATATCAGATGCAGAAATTATCACTGGTACCCAGGAAAGAATTGGGCTTACTCCACTAACCACTAATCATCATTTTATGAAGAATGATGTTAAAATACTTTAATAGCTGTCTTTTACAGAGGCTATGCCTCTATTTATACATTATTTAGGAATTACAATGAGATGTAAAAATGATAATATTTTAAATAAACAATTAATCTAACTCAACTTGACTTCTTGTGCCTGGCGAAAAAATATAAGAGATGAAATTAAGAAAATCACTTCAGCATTGCAATGAAAGTATTAGTTCTTTCAAACAACAAAAGTTAATTTTAACAATTATTGCTGTTTATGTAACCTACCACTACACATTGTGGTTCCATCATTGACTGGCATTAACTACTCCGTTTTTCACTTTTAGCTTCTCCTTCTACCTTTAAGACGATAAAGGAAATAAATAACACACAAGATATGGTTTTAGAGAAAATATGATAATAGTATTCTCAGTCTAAAACTGTTTAAAGTGTATATATTCTAGAAAGAGAATCAGCAAAATATTTCTGAATGAAGAATAACACTGTCTGTGTGCAAACATAAATAGATTGCTATTGGATTTTACAGAACTAATTTTCTGTAACAATCAAATCAAATTTGGATTTAAAGCTCATGCCAGATTATAGGCATATTCATTCAGTTTTTCATTAAAATAATATTTAATATTATAAAATTATTGAAAACCAAAATAAGACATAGCATGTACTCAAAACATTCCATGAGCCTGGCACTTGTAAAATTCTGCATTTATCTCATTACAACAGATGACAAGAAGTGGGGACGATGACTTAAGAAAGCTGAGGCTTTACATAAAGAATTTTTGGCCTCTGGAGGCAGAGCTGAACTGATTTATAATCTTCTATGGCATAAGCAATTTGGTTACAGCATGCCAAGTGGGTGCTATATTATGCCACTGATACTCAAGTAATAGATGGTGTTCCATTTGTAATATGAAGAAATCAAATAAGCATCCTCTTCAAGGAGAATTTGCTCTGAAAAGTCAATCTTGAGCTTTCCTCCCTGTGCATTCTGAATATTAAAATATCCAGAGCTAGTATATCATCACTCTGACTATAGGTAGCCTGAAACTCCACTTTGTATTGTCAAATATATGCATAAATACAAATTTATTTAATTCTTTAGAAGTTTTAATATTTAACCCTGAGGCATGCAAAAAATTTGTTCCATACTTACCATTTTCTATGCATTTAATCTGTAGTCATAGCATTCACATAATACATTTTATCATTTGCTTCTTTATATAGCATATAAGGAATATGCTTCTTTATATAAGAATATCTCTATCTATATCTATATATGAGTATCTTCCTTTGTGTAGCATATAAATACTTTAGAAACACATTAAATCATTTTATCTTCTACTCTTAATATATGGAATATAAATGAATGTGCATGCATACCTATTTTGAACACACAAATTCTAATGGATGATTTGGAGGTGCAGATTTAAATACTTTATGACAATCGTAATGACATTGCTCCCCATACCGGATTTTCGAAAGATGTGAGTAACTCACTTAAGTAGTACAATATAAAATTTCAGTTCCTCATGTTTGTACAGGCTTTAGCTTCTAGTGTCAAAAGATAAGAGGTGTATAAGGCTGTTTTAGTGTAAAAACCCATTTACAAAGTCAGTACACTTGTATTTTTAAAAAGGAACTCAATTTTCCTTAAAAGTTTATGTAAATAAATGTCATGGAGAAACTGAGTTGTAGTGAGTGATGGGAAATTAAAATCATAAATTTTAAAAAAAAATGAGCTAGAAACCAAAAATCTCAGGTAACAACAAATTTTATTTAGAGTCAATGGGTTTGAATACACTTTACTCTGCAAAATTAAAACAGTTCGTTTTCATATGTGGTACTGAACTATAATATTTGTTTGTATTTTTGTTGTATTAACTATTTTAAATTGTGTTGTGTATTCATATTTGGCTATCCATTTGAGTTCTCAGTACTTTAAAAATTAATAGAAAAATTTGAGGTTACATACTCTGTTTTACACAGGTATATAAACCACAGCTCCAAATACTTGCATAGTTCCATCCATTTTGTTTGGAATTGATTTGAAATAAAATTGAAAGAACAAAAAAGTAAACAAGCCATTATTAGTAGTGGTTACTTCTGCAGAGAAAAAGTGGTCCTGAAGAGGATACTTTTGTTTGTAAATGTCTTGCGCTTTTGTGTCACTGAAGTATTTTTTTATCATAGTTACATCTAAAGACTAAAATTCTGGAGAGGAATAAAAAACCCTACTGACTTTTTAAAAAATTTTAAAAGCATCATTGGAGCTTATTGGAAGCCATATTTCAAAAAATAAGTTGGGCGAAGGATACATTAGGAAAGGATTAAGCTAAATAGGCTTGAGAAAATCATAGATTAAGGTTCATCATGTACACTCATCCTGGCTGAATGTTGAAATACTAATGGAAAGCCAATTTCCTTAAAGTGATTCTAAATACATATTTTAGAGGTGTTTTCAAAATAAAACATGAGGATTTTTTTTTCTCCATTGCCAGCCTGGCAAGGTAGCATTTGCAGACACACTAAAAGCCATTTGCATGAAGCCATGCTTTCTTTCTGTGTAGATGCTAGAAAGTGACCCAAAGCATTTCTCCAACAACAATGAAATGGAAAGAAACCTTTGCCTCAAATAATGACCTTGGGAACAACGGAAGCATGTTGCCATTGTTATTTCTAAATCTATTGAAAACGTGCATGCCCACCTATTGCCACGATTATAGCAGGATCCTAATTTGTTTATTTGTCTGAGTTATAATATCTTTTTATTTATCCATACTGATGTTTATCCTGATTTTTTTGTATGTGTATATATATAACATTTATGTTCAATGGAGTTTGCATAATATATATTCATGGGAGTTTTTATGTGTGTGAGAAACATACTTTGGTGGCCAGCATTTTATTTCTAGTGTCTTCCTGTATTGGATTTTCACATTAGTTTTTGTTTGTTTGTTTGTTTTTGTTTGTGTGTTTGTTTAAGACAAATTCAGTCAGTGAACCTGTGGTTCACTAATTTATATAGAGTGGCTGGCTGAACATTCTAGAGAACTTCCTATCTCTGACCACCGAGGGATGTGATTGCAGATACACTGTATATCTGTCCCTTAACATTGATGCTAGGTATCTTATCTGAAGTCCTCTTTCTTATGTGAAGAACAGCTTCCAGCCCCCTGATATTTATCTAAATGTAACCTTATAAACACACACACACACACACACACACACACACACACAAATGAAATGATTGACTGATACTCCAACTTAAATGCATGTATATAATAATTATTAGACAAATGACTCCAGAAGGAGCATATTTTCATCCCAAAATTTAGTTTCAATCTAAAAAAATCACAGTAGCAAATCAAAGAATGAATTTCAGTATATATGATGAAAGAATATCAGGCCTCCAAGATTTTCTATGAAGTCTATTCTTAATTATAATTTATTTTATAGCATAGCCTCTATTTAGGAGTGATCCCTAATTCTACAATTAACAAATCAGTTGTAAAAATAAATATCATTTAAATCAATGGAGATGCTACTTATACTCAAGAGGTGTAAGAATCTTTTAACTTTCTGCTGCTATTTTTCCTTATAATTATTTTCCCTAGAATTAGTTAACTTAAGCTTAGCTGATAGAGCTGAAGAGTTTAAGCTGAGCGAATGCTGGGATGATCAGGAGGTACAAACTGTATAGGCATGGCTTACACAACAATCTTGCACCTGGGCCCTTTGCACAAGGAATGGTGTTCTTTACAGATCTCCCATCCCAGAGCATGTACATATCTTAAGCAGAAAATATAAAGCAATAGTTTCTGTTGCATATGTTTTATATCTCTATATGTATAAATTATACAAACTACACATGCATGCAACATATTCTTGGTGTTGTTGAAGTACTTGGTACCCATCTGATTTTGAAAATTTAAAATTTTTAATTTGTTTTCTTTTTCCAATTAAAAAAGCTTAAATTCACTCAAGTGTAGCTGGAGGCTATTATACCCACAGGAGTTTATATGACCCACCAGAAACATTTTCCAATCTAAAATATCTAAGCCATCTTCTGCATAGAGTAAAGGAATAATTTAATTTACTTCCCTGGGGCTCATTCCTTTATAAATGATTCATTATCCAGATCAAGGCACCAAGCCCCATGAGTAACAAAATTATTAATTATGTTCATGGATTAAAGCAGTAAAAATTAAAAAGAAAAGTTAATATTACTTTACAATTCATAACCACAATGTTTTCAATTAATAAACTTGAATTCCTTAATAAGATTTCAGTATTTTAAATTTAATTATTGAAGGTAAATAGAAACCTCCAGTATAGAACATGGCTTTATTTATTAACTTTTAAAAATGAAAATAAAATCTCACAGTTTTTTTTTTTTTTTTACTTAAATAATTGTTCATAGTGGCGCAAAAATGGAAAAAAAAATATAAATAGTAAATGGGTCTACTTTTTTCTTGTGTGTTTCTGGCTGACATGAATAAGGCTTATATCTCTTACCAAGGACTCTGATCTGAGTTTCCAGGGAAAAGTGGCTCTCCTGGTGGCTCTTCGCACTAACTTGGGACTTTTCTTCCAAGTAAGATCTTTATCCAAAGGGAAATCTCATGGAACTCTTTCCTAATCAAAAACTGTGAATCGGGTTTTTTCTGTGAGAAGAACAGAGATATGGGAACCTCGAGGGATACACAGGCACCGAATTCTTTTGAAAGTTTTTTTATTTTTTCCTTGCTTCGTCTCTTTATTTTTTTTCCTCTAAGAAATTTCAAATTGGAAGGCTTGTTATTAATAAATAGCATAAGATGCTTCAGTAAAATTACTAACAACGCAGAAACCTTCATCATCAAAAATGTGAAGACATATTTTGAAATTCAAATTACCAAGTACTTCACACCTACAGATGATACAGTTGCATAGTTTACTTTGTTGTGCATGTGTTCATCTTGATAGGTTTATAGTGATTGCCCAAAGAATTATTTCAGCATCCTAAAGTTATTTTGCAGTTAATGTGATTTAGTTTTTTAACAAAATAAAGTATATTAAGATTTTTAAAAAATCATATAGATGTTGTACATGACAAAACAATGTAAGTAAAAGAGGCCCAAGAGAAATCACAAGAACAAGAGACCCTCCTGTTAACACATTTAGAAATTCCATAAAAATACTAAACTAAAAGCTATAATGCATAGGCAGAGGACTTGGTTTAAACCTGAATCAGCCATGTGCTTTCTGCTTCAGTCTCGTTGATATTATGAATTTTGCTCAGTTGATTTGGAGGGCTTTGTTTTCATAGGGCCCCCAATAACTCTAACTCTTATATCTTATTCTGGTTCTTCTTCTACCAGGTTCTCTGAGCTCTAAGGGATTTGTGGGAGACATTCTTTTTATAGCTCTGTGTTACAAGGTCTCACCCTCTGCTTAGGGTCCTGCTGTTCCCCACTGTTGCTAGAAGCTTCTTTGATGCTGACTGATGATGCATTTTTTTCCTATAAGGATAGGTTAATATAATAAAGAGTCATTATTGTTAGTTCTATTTTATTTTATTTGTTTTTTTGGTCTGTTTGTTTAAGACAAGTTATATTTAGTTTTATCCTAAAACTCTGGGCTGTGTAATCTCTGCTTCCTGATCACATAAGCAGGTTCACATATGCATTCCGTCTTCTGGAGTAGCCCATTAGTCAACTCAGATCTGTGTTGGTTACTCCCACAATTTTGGTGCCACCTTTCTCCAGCATATTCTGCAGGAAATACAGATTGTAGATCAAAGGTTTTGTGGCAGGATTGGCGTTTAACTTTCTCTTTGGTTTGCTGCACTCTAATTTCTCATACTACAAAACTAGACTGTAGCAGTTGTATGTGTGAGCCAGGTTACCTTCTCCATGTGCAATGACTCGTGTACATGTTGTCTTCAGCAATGGGGCCTTATGGTGAGTTTGCAGTGAACAATTTATTGCTTTGGGAATAGTCTTGGGCATTTGAGGATATTAATAGAATTCTTTTTACCAAACACTAAATTGATGTAATCTACTCCTGTTGCAAGAAGTTTCACTGGGTGACTAGAGATGGCCAGTTGGGACTTTGTCTCCTCAAATATTTGTAGATTTTATTAGGCTATTCTTCATTTAGTTTAGGAAGTTTCAACTGCAATAGGTTTCAAGACTTCTCAAATGCACCTCAATTCCAGGTGTCTACCCTAGCCAGCATTCCTTCCATTAACCCCATCTCCTCTCCCTTTTCTTATCACCTCGCTCCATGACCATCCATAAAGTCTATTCTATTTCCTCTCAAAGGTAGATCCAGGAGTCCCTCTCCTCTGTATCTTCCTCTATAAATAACCTCTCTAGGTCTACTGATTGTATTTTGGTTATCATGTATATATTTGGCTAATAGCCACAGTCAAGCAAATTAAAACTGTGTTCATGCTTCTAGATTTGACTTACTTCACTCAGGATGTTTGTTGGTTTGTTTTTGTTTTTAGTGGCCTTTGCCTGCAAATTTCATGCTGTCAAAGAACAAAACAAAACAAACAAACATGCTAAATAATACTCCATTTTGTAAATGTACCAGATATTTTTACATATTCTTTGGTTGAGGTACATCTGGGTTGTTCCTAGATTTTGGGTCTTATGAGTAGATCAGCAGTGAACATAGTTGAGCAAGTGTCCTTGTGTTAGGATAAAGTGTACTTTGTTAAAGTTCTCTTAGCTGGATCTGGTGTTAGAATGAATCCCCACTTTCTGAGGAAGGGTCACACCAGTTTCTCCAATGGCTGTACAAGTTTGGAATCCCACCAGCAATGTAGGAGTGTTTCTCTATCTCTACATCCTAGATAGACAGCATGAGCAGTCATTGTTTGTTGAACTTAACCATTCTAATAGGTGTAATATGAAATCTCAAAATAATTTTGATTCACATTTTCCTGATGACTAAGAATCTTGAGCATTCATTAACTTTTTCAGCCATTTCAGTTGCCTCTATTCTGTATTTAAAATGTATCCTATTTGTAAATTGGATACAGGCTGCTCTGTATTTTTTATCTTTTATTAACTTCAGTATCTGGTTTTATGCAGAGGTCTTTGATTATTTTGGACTTGAGCTTTGTGCAGGGTAAAAGTTTGGATATACTTCCATTCTTCTATTTGCATACATCTAGTTAGACCACTTGTTGAAGACACCGTACTTACCCCAGTATGTATTTCTGCCTTTTCATAAACAATTATGTGTTAGTATATGTGGAGATTTTTGTTGGGTCTTCCATTTGGTTCCATTGATCAACACTTCTGGTTTTTTGCCAGTACCCTGCTATTTTTATAGCTATGGCATTGTAATACAACTTGAAATCTGGAATTCAAGATTTCCAGCAGTTCTCTTACTGTTCTGGATTGTAATAGCTACTTTGGCATCTTTATTTTCTCATATAAAGCTGATTATTGTCCCTTCAATATCTTTAGAGAAACCTATTGAAATTTTTGTAGGTATTATCACCAATCTGTAAATTACTTTTGCTAGAATGAAATTTTTATTATGTTAATCCTCCAACCCATGAGCATGGGACATCTTTCCAGTTTCTGATAGCTTCTTCAATTTCATTCTTCAAACACTTGAAGGTTTTTATCTTAAAAAATTCGACTTTCAATTGCTTGGTTAGAGTTATTTCAAGATATTTTATAATTAAAGACTATTGTGAAATGTGTTGTTTTGTGATTGGTTTTATCAGATTATTTGTTACTTGTGTATTGGAGATCTACTGATTTTTTTGTGTGTAATTTTATATCCAGTTATGTGGCTGAAAGTATTTATCAGCTATAGGAATTTTCCTCGGTATTTAAGTTCACTTTTCTATACTGTCATATCATCTACAAATAAAGATGCTTTGATTTCCTTCTTTCCAATTTTTATATTTTTGAACTTCTTCATTTGTGTTATTTCACTAGCTAATATTACAAGTCCTATAGTGAATAAGTATTGAGAGAGTGGACTACTTTTTCTTCTTCTTGATTTTTTTCACTTAACAATCTTCTCACTGCCCGTCTCCTAGTCACCCCCTTCCACAATCCCTCTCCCATTCTTCCACTTCTTGTCCTCTGAGAGGTTAAGCATACACCCTGCCCCCGTGTATCCCCCAACTCTGGCACATCAATCTGCAAGACTAGGTACATCCTTTCTCATTGAGGCCAGACAAGGCAGCCCAGGTAGAAGAACATATCCCACTGACAGGCAACAGCTTTTTATTTTGTTTCTTTTTTGTTTCTTTGTTTTTTTTCCATATGATGTTGAGAATTGCTTCTTTAAGACCTACAAAAATTTTTTGAAATTTTGGTGGGGATTGGATTGAATCTATAGATTGCTTTTGGAAAGATGGCCATTTTCACTATGTTAATGTTACCTATCCATGAGGATGGGAGATCATTCCATCTTCTGAAATTTTCTTTAATTTCTTTCACTGGGATCTTGAATTTCTTGTTATAATGATGTTTTACTTGCTTGGTTAGAGTTATACCAAGATATTTTATATTATCTCTGGCTATTAAAATGATGTTATTTACATAATTTCTTTCTCTTATCATTTATCCTGTGCATAAAGGAGGGTTTCTGATTTTTTTTTAGTTAATTTTGTATTCAACCATTTTGCTGAAGATGTTTATCAGCTATAGGAGTTTTCCGGTAGAATTTTTGTGGTTGCTTATGTATACTATCATGTCATCTGAAAATAGTACTACTTTGATTTTTTCCATTACAATTTGTATCCCCTTGACGTCTTTTTGTTGTCTTAGTGCTCCAGCTAGAACTTCAGTTATTATATTGACTAGATAGGGGAAAATAGGCAGCTATGCATTGTTCCTGAGATTAGTGGGGTTGTTTTGAGTTCTTTTTATTTATTTTGCTATTAACTGTTAGCTTGACATAAATTGTATTTACTATGTTTAGGTATATTCCTATATATCTAATCTCTCCATGACTTTTATCATGACTGGTGATTCCTGTTATTTTGTTGTTGTTGGAGGTGATAGTGGTGGTGATGGTTCATTTGAGCATGTGCCTGTATATTGTGTATGTGTGAGAGAGAATGTGTCTGAGTATGTGTGTGTTTCCACTACTTTGATTTTGCTTGTTTAAAATTATTTATTCCTTGTTTTTATTATTTTAGTTAGTCTCTCTTTGAGTTATATGTTTCCTTCTAGCACCTTCTGTTGGGCTGGATGTGTAGATAGATATTGCTTAAATTTTATTTTATTATAGAATGGTATTTTCTCTATCTATGATGATTGAAAGCTTTGCTGGGTATAATCTCGGTTGCCTTGTGTGATCTCTTAGAGTCTGAAGCACATCCATTTTGGCTTTTAGAATCTCCATCGAAAAGTCAGGTGATATTCTAATAGGTCTGTCTTGCTCTATTACTCACTCTTTTCTCCTTGTAGGTTTCAATTGTTGTTCTTCATGTTGTTGTTCTGTGTACTTAGTGTTTTGGTCATTATGTGCTAAGGTTACTTTCTGTTCTGGACTAATCTATTTGGTGTTTTTTTAAATGCTTCTAGTATATTTAAAAGCATCTTTTTTTATATTAGGAAATTTTTTCTTCTGTGATTTAATTAAAAACTCTTTGCCCTTTCTTCTCTTTCCTTGGTTTCTATTATTCTTATATTTACTCTATGAGGATATCCAAAATTTCTTGGATGCTTTTTATGTCAGGAATCTTTTAGAATGAACATTTTCTATGGCCTAGTTATCTATTTCTTCTGTCTTGTACTCAACACTACAATTTTTCTCTTACAGTTCTTGTTAATGAAGCTTGCTTCTATAGTTCCTAATCTAATTTCTAATTTTTTTTCATTTTAAGAATTTCCTCAGCTGAGTTTTCTTTATTGATTTTATTTATTTTTATGCATTGAATTGTTTTTCCTAACACTGTTTTTTCTCTGAATTTCTTTGAGAAATTCATGCATTTCCTCTCAGTCTTTTTCATCCCCTCTCTCTCTTTCTCTCTCCCAGTATGCATGTGTTTTTTTCCAAGATTTATTGAAGAGCTACATTAATTCTATCTTTATGGGCCTAAACCATCTTCATACAGATGATATGATAAATTTAAATATATTTGTTTTCTTCATAAATTTGCAAAATAGAATTAATCTACTAAATTGCCATTTTTACTATTAATACTTTATGCTATCATTTCATGTAAATCAATTATTTGAAAATTTTAACTGTAAGAATTCATTTCAGTAATATAAGTCTGAAGAGAAAATGGCAAAACCATGAAAGATAAAGAATCCTTCCTGGGAGATGTTCTTCACAGCCATTTCTTCATTTGTTAGAGGGAACTGTTAAATACTTACTGAAATGTTTGCTGTGGTCAGCATGAAACAAAACTTTCTTTTTTCTGTGTGAAAATACTGAATTATACCTTCTGCATTTTCACAGACATTCAGATACATATTATAGCTTAGTGGTAGGTAGTTTTAAACATTTTTAATCAATTTTTTCCTTCAATATCTTACTACTCTGAACTGTGTTAAATTAAAGCACACCATGTTAAACTATTCCATAAAGTGTTTTACATGGTAAAGCATTTGGACTTTTGATTGATTCTTATGTTGTTAGAGAAATTTATAGGAAATTAACTGCATAATAAACTACATTTCCTAAAAGGTCCAGTAGAACCACATATTTCAAAAAGCAAAATTTATATTGTCTGAAAAAATCTTAATATATTTATATCTACTGTTACCAGAGTAAGGTTTGGAATTCAACATAGTTTCTCACTCTTTGTAGTTTTTATTTTTTCATGAATAAAAGGTAACTCTCTGCCTCATTTATCAGAAATTTACCACAAAAACTATTTTATGTAAATTCTCCCGTTGCTTCCATTTTCAGAACCTTACTTCAACAAAGTCTATTGTCATGTCTTCCTCACTAACATTGTAGATCCCTGCCTCTAACTGATCCTTCCTCTAACACATCTGTCCTCTAACCCATCCCTTTCCTAACCCATCTCCTCTCTAACCCAACTCTCCTTTTACTCATCTCTTATCCTAACCCATCTCTCTACTAACTGACCCATATTACCTCAGTTCTTTTCCAGTGCCTCTCACTTGCAATCCTTTACTCTATTTCGAAGATTACCTCCGAATTCATGTTCTTTGAGAAAACAACAAAAACTATTTCCCTTATGTTATTTGTCTATATGGCTTATTGAATCTGCTATAATTTTAACATCATAATAATCTATGAGATCTTTGAACATCATGACTTCTAAAGCATTGACTTTCAGAAGAACTCAATGTAGAAGAATGTGAAGAGCACAAATAACTTCCATATTAGTAAGGATGCAGAAAAAAGTCCATAGATGGAGGAAGAAAAACATCTTTCTTATTATAAAGCCACTCAAGCTTGAATCACCATTCATGGAAGGGTACAGATATAGATTCATGCAACATTAACACTTGTTTTTCATAGATTCACTAGATTCTCAAAGAAGTATAACATATGCTTATGGGAGCAGTAGCTTTTGGAAACTTTTGATTTTACGTACCTGGCTACTGTGATCCTCACTTCAGGCTTGCTTGGGAATTAGGAAAAGTGGTAACATCACATCTATTTTTATCTCCAGCACAAAGAATATTTTTCTCAATAAGTTTACCAGTCACTCAAATAGTGAACATATCATTAATATCTCTTTACCTCTTAATGACAGTTTTTGTGCTTTTAATCTGAAAATATACCACACTGTTTCAAAGCCTTGCTTATGTTTCCACTACCCCAAAATTATCTCCTACTTCTTAATCCAGTAGTAAAAGAGAGTCAACATACATTAGAGATTACAATTATAAATGCAATAAACAAATTCATACCAGGACAGAAAATAGCATGGGAGGAATAGTGTTTCCCAGTGCAGCTTCACTGGATAACTGTATACAGTATCTTTGCTGCCAAAAATTACTGTTCAGAATTTACTTGAGAATTAACGAAAGAACTAAAATTATTCTTCCTCTTCAAGTTAGTGAAACATAGAATTTCAAGTCTTAATAGATTGGGTTTGATTCTACATATTATCAGTGCTGATACACACACACACACACACACACACACACACACACACACACACACACAGGCCTGTATATCTAGATTTTGAACTAATGTTGGTTTTTTTTGGCATTTTTTTTTTTGGTTCCCTACAATACTGCTTAGAACCCAGTAATTATTTGAAGTCTTAAATGTGTGTGAACCTATAATTAATAACTTTTTCACTGAGACAGAATATCAGTATTTTCTAAGAAGAAAATATAACCTATAGAAGTAACCTATAGAAGTTATTTTCTTTAATCGGTGGCCTGAGCAAATGTTACTATGCTTCTTAACATAGGCCAAGGACACAACAGAGTAAGGAGGGGAAAAGTAAAAAATTTCAGGACATAGCATTATAACATTCACTAGACCCTGCAATTTTGCTCAGAATGTGAATGGTTAAAACTAGAAGCCAGAGTTTATTTTTCTGCCTTCTTTGTCCCAAGGCAGTTTAGAGGCTCATATATCCCTCACTGCTGTGATCTCCAAAAACTTGCTAGATATGAGAATTGTTGTATGCCTTTAATTTAAGTCCATATTATTTCCCTTGGGAAATTTTAGAAATGCTGGGTGGGATGTTTGAAAATGGATGGTAAAAAAGTCTACTAGAGAGAAACTTATAAAAGGGGAAAATAGATGAATTCTTATACCTTTGACTGTTTGATCCTTAAAATTCAATAATAATGTCGGTTATAGTCACTTTTCAGAATCAAATTCTAGAGTCATTTGGCCTCATAGTCATTAAAAAGTTTAGATTAAAAAAATCTCAACTTTGAACTTTATTTAGACTTTTTAATATTTTTGGAACTTTTAGTGGTTCCAATTCTTATATAAGAACAATTTCAACACTTCTTTTATTTGTTTTTCACTTATAAATTAGTCTGAATATGTGAGGCACATAATTACATATGAATTAAAAACCTTGTATAAAAAGTATGATTATTCCTCAATATTATGATTCTTTAGTTTTAAATGCTTTAAAGACAATTTGTATTTAACCTCTAATATATAGGGAATTGGCTTTTGCTTTTTAAAGGGTGATTTTCTTTTCTATTCATATATTAAGTAAAAATGTCACAGATAATCTTTACTTTAAATAAATTATTAAGGTTGCTATTGAAGATGATGTTTTAAAAGATTACTTAGGATTAATGTTTTTATGTGCTATTTTTCTCATCTTTCTTTAGGAATTATATTTTATGGTACATATTATATATACCATTATAAGATAACATAATATTATATCTATACAATTTTTATATGTATATATATATTATTTTCAAGATACATTAGAGAAATAACTTTAAAAAGATTCCAACTCCTTTTTTCATGTCACTCAAACTTGCACTATAACCTTCATAACATACATTCAGTGAACCTAATTCTCAACTAGGTTATTGTTTGTCCACAGTGCTGTAAAATTTTCATGTACTAGCTAGATTTTATGTATAATTTACATGAATATCTCAATCGTAAATTTTATACTCTGTGTCAGATATTCAAACACTCTAAGATACATGTCTGTGTACAGTGATATTTTGACTATAAGATTTTTCTGTCTTTTCATGTTTATTTCAGAAAGATAAAAACTGCATGTTACATTATAAATTTTTAGAGTCTTTCCATTTTTCTTAATTCTTGCATTACTTAATTTAACCTGACATCGCCTAAAAACTGCATACTGAGGTAGACTGATTGGTTTAATTGCTAAAGTGGCTTGCTATAAGTCTGAAGAGGTGAGTTCAAACTCACAGGTAAGCTTTTTGCATATAATATTTTTATGTATAAAATTTTGTGGTTCACATTGATCAATTTACTTGTGAGAAACAAATAAACAAACAAACAAAAAAAACCCAAAACACACAAGTCTTGAAATTACTCTTAGATAAGGATCTGAACCTCTAAACGTTTTAATATTAAAAAGGAGATAAGCCGGGCGGTGGTGGCGCACGCCTTTAATCCCAGCACTTGGGAGGCAGAGGCAGGCGGATTTCTGAGTTCAAGGCCAGCCTGGTCTACTGAGTGAGTTCCAGGACAGCCAAGGCTATACAAAGAAACCCTGTCTCGAAAAACCAAAATAAATAAATAAATAAATAAATAAATAAATAAAATAAAATAAAAATAAAAATAAAAAGGAGATAATGAATTCCCACAAGCTGGACTGCAACTTTCACACTCATGTACACATACTCATATCTTCAAAAACATAAAATATAATAAAAGTTAAAGTAAGGTTCATCAATTTTCTTTGGAAAGAACAGTTTCCATTTTATTTCAGATAGCATCACTATCACTACTAAGGTTTTTACTCTGGTACATCACACCAGATTCCTGTAAACATTATCTCTGCGAATTCAAACTTTATATGTAAATGTAACTTTTTAATAGTTTCCATCTCTGAGGCTTACTGCCTCCATCTGCTAATCTAGGCCTAGTCCTGGAAGCTTCTAGACTACTGAAAAACTAGCTAGACCTTTGATGTTTTCAGCCTCTGAGACTTACTGCTCAATAAGCTCACACTTTCTTTTTCATTCTGAACTCTGGTTGGCTAGTTCAACTCAGTTGTTCTAGCTCAAAATCCTTTTTAAACTGACTAATTGAATGTAGCTTCTCAATTGGTCTCTGACTGAATTTTCGGCTTGTCCTCAAAGGAACACTAGACATCTGTTCTAAACTTCTGGCTGCTTTTCATTCTCCAGCTCCTTTTGTCTTCACCTGTGTCTGATTAGTTCACTCCCTCCAACTGAACTCTTTAATAGTCCTGGTAAAAGTTCTTCTATCCTCTCTGTTCCTCCCTCTCTTTGATTGTCTCTAAAGTAGCTTCCCTTTACTCTGCCTTCTCCTGAGAGTTTTCCATTTCTTGTTCTGTCAAATCTTTCTCTGATTTGTCACTTTGTCCACACCTAATTGGACAGCATCTTCAAACATGGGTGTTTTGTTCTACAAAGTAACTTTGCCTTTATTGTTTGGAATTAAAGATCAGTACTGAAGGTGTGTGAGTATTCTAGCCAGAGGAATGAAAGATGTATCTTATGGGTGAGCAATACCACAACTAGAAACAGGCTTTTCCAGAAACAATATAATGTTCATAGTATGATCAAACATCCTGCAACATGCATAAGTATTTTAACTATTTTCACAGGTTTGCTTTTTCACTGGTTTGTTGTTGTTGTTTTTATGGCACACAGAGACACATGAGTTCTGGAGCAGTGTATTCAGGAGAATAGAGTTAAGGCCCATTGAGAAAAGATGATTATCATGTCTTCTGACAAACTGCTTTGGATCTCCAATACATACATGGTAAAAGGAAGGAAATTACTCTATTAAGATATTAAGATGTCATCAAACCTCATAGGTGTATGAGTAGATAGTGTGTATGAACATAAATATGTATTAAATATATCTATATCTATATCTTTATCTATATCTATATATATCACAATTAAATTTTAAAAATTAAGTAGATTCTGTCCTTGAGAGCTCTGGGGGTGTCTGGTTCCTTGATACTTTTTTTTTCTATAAGTTTGCAAATTCTTTCAGTGCCTTCAGTCCTTCCCCTAAGTCCTTTATTGGGGTCCTATGCTCAGTCTGATTGTTGGCTGCAAGCATCTGCATCTGTATTGGTCAGGCACTTGAAGAGCCTCTCAGGAAACAGCTATATCAGGCTCCTGTCAGCAGGTACATTTAGTATTAGCAATAGTGTTTGTGTTTGGTGTCTGCAGATGGAATAGATCTTTAGGTGAGGCAGTCTATGGATGGACTTTCCTTCAGTCTCTGTTCCACTCTTTTTCTCTACAAATGGAGGGACCCATGGTGCCAGTCGCATATGTAGCAGATAACAGCTTTATCTGGTATCAGTGGGAGGGGAGCTCAATGCCCCAGCATTACTGGAATACTAGGGCCCGAGGTGAGAGTGACTGGATGCTTCGGCGAGCACTCTCATAAAAGCAGGGGATACGGATGGGATGGGGGTTTGTGGAGGGGAAACCTGGAAGGGGGATAACATTTGAAATGTAAATAAATAAAATAACCAATAAAAAATAAAAAATAAGTAGGATTCAGTCTATGCATCCTTTATCCTGCTCATCATAAGTAAATATTACAATAGTTTGTTTATCATTCTATTTATATGCTCTCCATGACAGTTTTACCTACTTTGGTAATACAGCCTATTATTTGTAAACAAAAACAACAACAAAATGAACTAGGCTTTTATCATTTTCCTAGATAAAGGCACAGCAGTTGGCATGTAAGAAGTGGTTACTAACTTTAATACATGAAGAATATGTTTGTGAACAATGCAGGGTTGATTGATGAAAAATATTAGTGGATTTGGTAAACTGAAAATTGTTGTACTTTTGTTCTCTGAGAGAACATAATTATCACATGCCTTTAATGAAAGAGCTCATGAATCATTGGAAAATCATTCCAATGTACACAGGAATCTTCTCCTTCTCCTCCTCATTTTCTTCCTTCTTTTTGTTGATTATTTTATTTATTTACATTTCAAATGTCCTCCTTCATGGTCTCCCCTCCACACACACACCCCTCCTCCCCACTCCACTTTGCCTCTAAGAGGCACCCACCCACTCCCTCCTCACCCCTCTTGCATCCCCCTTCACTGGGACTTGCTGTCTCTCCACATGGCCAAGAACCTCCCTTCCTACTGATAGCAGATGAGGAAGTCCTCTTCTAAATATATAGTTGGAGTCATGGACCCATCCATGTTTACACTTTGGTTCATGGTTTAGTCCCTGGGAGCTCTGAGGGGTCCAGCTAGTTGATGCTCTTGTTCTTCCTATAGGGTTGCAATCCTCTTCTGCACCTTCAGTCCTTCTATCTCTTCCACTGGGGTCCTGGGCTCAGTCCAATGGTTGGCTACAAATGTCTGTATCTCTCTTAGTCAGATGCTGGAAGAGCTTCTCAGAGAACAGCCCTACTGGGCTCCTGTCTGCAAGAAGTTCTTGGCATTAACAATAGTGTTAGGATTTGTTGTCTGTGGATGTGATGGATCTCAAAGTGGGATGGTCTCTGGATGGCCTTTCCTTCAGTCACTGCTTCATTTTTGTCCCTGCATTTCCTTAAGAAAGGAACAATTCTGGGTTAGAAAGTTTGAGATCAGTAAGTGTTCTCTTTCCTCAACTGGGGGCCATGCCCATCTACTGGTGGTAGTCTCTTCAGATTCAATCTTCCCACCGTTATTTTGTCTAATGTCATCCCCATTGGGTCCTGAGAGCATCTTGCCTCCAGAGAGTCTGGGACATTCTAGTGATTCCGTGCAGTGCCCCACCCCCAATTGCTACATATTGAGTGACTCCAAGGAAAGAGTGTCTTCCAGATACATCAGGGCAGGTGAACTCATATTGGTTGTAACAGAATGCAAAAGATCTGCGCAATCCCAACCAAGACAAAATCCCATCATGTAAAGAAAATTTGGGCACAAAACCAGTTATTGTTAGCTACTGAGAAAGAAAGGGTCGGTTTTCTCTAAGAGTGTATCTCCTGGTATGTTTACCACACTCTAGTAGAAGACCATGTATCCACGAATATTTTGCATTGCAAAATTTGATCTTGAGGGATGTAAAACAAAGCAAGGGCACACATTTGAGTGGGTAGGCATTTGGGAGGTGGATCACAGGCGTTTGGTTGGTATATATGAGCGAAACATGTATAAAAATGAGTTCAAAGACTTCTCATGTAATAATTGATGCTTTTATATTGCGGGCAAAAATCTTAGGGTTTTTCTTTGTGCTAAGAAAGTGGTCTAACACCGTTCTAACCTCTATCCCACTGCTTTGTACTGCATTAAATTTCACATTCTGTAAAAGGTTTAAAGAAAATAAATTTTGGAAGTGAGAACCTCAGGCAAAGAAAATTTTGAGTCGTACGTTTTTAAATGTAAAAACCAAAAAAATTGGCAGTGCTAAGTGTTTTGAGGGAAGTTTTTATTTTTTTCTTCTTAAGAAATTAGGATGAAATGGCCAGAAGGCATGTATGATTAACTCTGATCCTTGCCTTCTGACTTCATCACACAATGCTTTTATTAACCCTCCACCTTCTTGTCTCTATTTGTTCTATACAATGCTAATTGGCAGCATTAGAGGTCAACCCCCTGAATTTTACTGATACAAATATTTTTTCTCTCTGCACATCTATTTTCATTTGTTATTACTTTAGTGATATAAATTTAGTGAATCTCAGGATCTTATACTACCAGATTTCTGCTCATTTAGTAAGAACTAAATATATCTTGCTTAACAGACAAGTTAGAACTCTATATTTACAGTTATCATCAACTTCATTATCATTATCATCATCATCAACTGGATTCTAAAATTTAGTTCAGGAATATTTAAAATGTTTAATAGAATAATTTATATTTCCTATAACATTTTGTATTATAATTGTAACACATACTTTTTATTGGATATTTTAATTACACTTCAGATGCCATCCCCTTTCTCTATTCCCCTCCTTAGAAAACCCCTATCCTATGCCCCCTTTTCTTTTTTGCATTTATACACTTTTTTAAAAATGTTAATCAAAGGCTACCCAACCTAGATATATCAACTATCATTGACTGGTGGAGATATGTGAACATCTGCCTCCCTGTATCCCCCCTCTTTCTCTCTCTCATCACCTAGCTTCTCCTCTTCTTCTTCTCCTCCTCTCCTTACTCCTTCTCTTCCTCTCAGTACTCTTCCTACTTTAGCTCCTCCTACACATCACCCTTCCTGTTAAAATAAAACTTTTCTCTCAAAATACAGTTAAAGCATAATTATACCAATTTGTACCAGTGAGGTACAAGATAGTCCTAATACCCAGTCCATCATTTTGTTGACTAACCAGAACCTCTGTCATCTATCCTAACTAAAACACTTAGTTCTGAACCTGGCTTTTTCCTTGAATGAATGTCAGCTGAAAACCATCCACTCAAATCTTTTCTCTCAAGGTAAATAGCTAGGATTGGCTATGAGACTATAAGTTTTCAACCCCATCAGAAATCCAGAATGACTGAGTTAACTATAATTGTGGGAAGCACAAAGAATAGCTTCTAAACCTTACCCAATTTATAGAGACCTCTGAACACCTGGACACTCCCTCTACTACAAAATGTTGGAGCATCTGTTCTTCTGCCTTCTGGCCCAGGATCATCTGACAGACCTTAGTGATGCAGAATTATTAAGAGCCGATTACTCTGTCTAGGCAGATATAATCAGTCAACTATTTTGCAAATGTGTCCTTTTCTGGACGCTACATTGTCTGTAACACATATTTTTACACATTTAGCACCATGAGTTTAAGATCAAGTGGGATATAAAATCAAAAATGTCAATAATTATTATACCATGTAACTGCTGAGAAAATAATTATATTCTCTTATTTTTCTCATTTTATTATAAAAATTAGGTAATTTTTTTTACTATTACTCTGGTAAATTTTGAAGAATGTTAGCATTAGTTTTGGCCTAACAAGTAACACTAAGACTGCATTTTACAAATAAAAGCATTATTCATTTATCTATCAAAAATAATCAAAAATCAGTAGATGTTAGGTTATATAACTTGATTTATATTAATGTGGTAAATAATTTATTACATGGAAATAATACTTTTATTAATATTCCATGAAAATCAGATGGTAGATAACACTTTTAAATTAGAAAAAATTCATTTTGCATGTTATATATTTTTCATGTTACACTGCCACCCTCTACAAACTGTTAATACCTATACAAGGTACTACTTTTAAATAGAAGAAAAATTTGTATATTCCTTAATCAGTTTCAAAAAGAATATTGATTCTCCAGTTTGTCATAGACATTTATATTTGAAAGTTTTATAGTTACAGAACTACATTTATTATCATCACACATTGTATAAGGTTATACTACAAATATGTACAAAATTAATAATTTATGTGCAATGTACTTGTATTATTTGGCTATACCTGAAATACCAAACAAAGAAAGGTGAATTAATGTGTTTGTGAGTTCTGACTGGTATGAATCTATCACATTTCCATTTGAACTTTTTTTAACTTTGGTTGTTGGAGATACTGGGCATGCTTTACATTTGCACATATTCCGCAAGGATCAGCAGAACTAGAAATCAGGTGTGAATAGATTTCCTTCTTAGGTTTAAAGTAGTTGATTTTACCTTGCCCTAAACAGGCAAAAAACTGTTAACACATTGAAACAAGAGTTGAAATGGTAGCTAGAAATTCTCTTAGAAATAATAAAATAAAATGCACTAGAAACTATCAGTGTCTGGTAGAGGATATTAAATTTATATCAATAAACAGATTATACTCCACATAGCAAAACTAATTTATAAAAAAAATGTACAAACATGTTGAATTCCATTTAAAAAATATTAAATAGTATTATTTCTACAGATAGAATATAGATATTTCTAAGTTTTTGTCATAATTGCAACCAAATGCCTTCAAATATTCCAGTCATTTTATTATTGGACATCTATGAATTTGCAAATAAAGAAGGGGAATTGTTAATTTGCAAGTTCATAACATCTTAAAAGACATGCAAAACAATCAGATGCATACTATCATGTCAACAGCAAAAAAGCAAGAGCTTTTGTAGAATAGGATTTAAGAATAGTAAAAAGCTGGGAACTTTTCCAAGATTCTATCACCTAGTTAGCTGTTTCCCATTATGGTCATGTTTTAACAAATGTACCTGTCCTCATTCAATGTTAGGAAGTAGACATGTAGACGTGTTAATAGTAACTCTTCTTTGTTAAGTGTTCACTTGAAAACATCCAGAGTGATGACATATATAATATGTTAATTCATCATTGGCTGCCACAGCAAATAAGAACAAGCAACACTAATTTTAGATCATGAAAGCATCACCTTATATTAAAGCATGAAGAGTTTAGAAAGAGTGATTTATATATTCTCCGTTTGAAATGTTATTGCATGTAAAACCATCTTATAGTAGAAATTCTGCTTTGTTTGATAAAATGAGTCCATGTCATTTTAACACTCAACTTCCAAAGAAACTTCCAGTAGAGCACAAAGAAAAATATTTCCATGTTCTATACAATATGTAGGTGGTGTCTTCAGCAATAAGGGCTTAATGTTATATTCCATAGGTTAATTAATAGCATAGGCAATATTCTACAATGTTTGGGGAAAGGACTGTTCTGAGCCCCTCCGTGTACCCTTCGCCCTCGAAAGAGACACGTGAGGCAGTGTTTGGGTGGTTACCACAGCGAGGCTTTATTCTTGTATCAGCAGAAACGGAAAGACCCCAAGCCCAGAAAAGGCACTGCTATATGTACCCTAGAGTGGCGTGTTCACTTCTGATTGGCTGTTCACTCATTACCCATAATACGCCCCGGGATGGGCAGTGACTTTGGCGTGCTTTTGCCTTTTGCACCTGCGCAGTTAGTTGTTTACTTGTGGGAGCACAGGATGCCCGCGCCATCTTGTAATGGCGAATGTTGTCACGCTCACACGGCTCCTAACAAAGGACTATGAAATTTCATTGATCAACAATTTCAAAAAAATGTAACTGATTCCAAGTATCAGAGAATTTTGGTAACATATGATGCCTAGTTGGAGATTGTCCCATGTAGGGTAATTCTAAAATTAAAATCACTTTACACATGTATGTATTTTAGGCAACTTCCCCAGTGTGAGGCTTCCATGTAGCTTTCTAAAATGGCTTGTAGTTTAAATTATCCCTCTGAATATTCTCTCCTTTTTGCTGCCTTGTATTATATACTTTACCTAATCCTTCCTTTGCCAATCTCCTCTTTAAGTGTTTGCAAGTAATCTTCAACGGTATACATCTCTTAACAAAACAAAAACAAAACAAACAAAAACAAATGAATAACTAAACCAAGATCCATGCTATGCCTGCTGCTGAAATGATGATGCAAAGATCATTGGAAGTATCAAAACAGTTTGATTAAATATAAGACCCCATCAAGATAGAGAACCCATATCTAACATGTATTTTTATTTTTTTCCATAGAATACAAGAACATGAGGATACAAAGCTTCTAGGAACTAGAATATAACCCACTATTATTAATTTTTTAATTGAATATTATAATAAAATTACTCATGACAAATTTCCATTTCATTAGTTCAGAAAATAACTCAATATTCAATAGAGAGGTGTCTTCTTCCAATCATTGTGTTTTTATAACCTTCACTTGTTATATAATATGCGATAAAATGTATTTATTTTGTGTTTGATATTTACGTGATTCCTGCTTTATAATGAAACTTAATGATTTAAGAAATTATTTAAGATGTAATTATTTAGATCAAAATGCAGAAACTCACGGCCAATGAATATATACAAAATGAGAGACTTTGGGATTTTCTACACTACGTGATGTGTGAATAGCATGCCCCTCCACAAAATGTACAGAGATTTGAGTGGATGATAAGGAAACACTCCAAGAGCCATACGTGATAGAGGACTTCCAAAAAGTGGTGTTTTCCAGACATGGCATATGCACATAGGAACTTAAAGACTCTGAAAAACATGCACAAGACCTATATAAGCTCAAACAAGGAAAAATGTCTCAGCAGGTGAGAGGGATACCGTAGATACAAAGTTATACCCCTAGCTGAGGAGGCACTGACCTTTGTTGGCTGCTTGCTAAAGAAAAGTCAGAATTCTTAAGTGGAGGAAAACATGTTGTATAGATCTCAAATTATGGTATAGGCCCCATGCCCAGAAACAGTAGACTGACACAACCTACTTTTGTGATTTGTTGTTGTTCTTGCTGTCACTCTTTTATGAGAGCGATTTTTTCTCAAAGATAGAGAGCACAAATTTGAATGCCTATGAGGTGGAGGAGGATCTGGGAGTAACTGGAGAAGAGGAATGAACAGAATAAAAATATATTATATGAAATTCTTAGTATCCTCTAAGATTAAATACAACATTATTAAAAATTGCATTTCCACTAAAATTATCTTTTTACAACCTCGTCTTATTATATAATATACCACAAAATTATGTATTTTGTGCTTGATACTTATTTCATATGATTAGTCTGATATTTATCAGCATTCCAATTGCAGTGAGATTTAAGATCTTGAATAATATTTGAGTGTTTAAATTTTAATTATGTGTATGTGTCTACATCTGACTGTGACTCTGTATACCAATATAGTCCCTGTGGAAGTCAGAAGAGGGGTTAGAGGTTGAGGAGATCATGAAGTACCTGAAATGTGTGCTGAAATTAAAATCTAGTCCACACGAAGAGCAGTACAGGTTCTTAGCCACTGAACATACATGATGGACTTCAAAGAATTCAGTTTTCTATAAAGATGTTTGTTAAAACTATTTCAGCAACAATTCTGATTTTTTCAGAGTTTATACTAACATTTTTATTTATATACATTTGTAGCATACAAGTAGACCACTTACTTCTGAGCTTATATATTTTGAGTACATACTGATGATTTTTGAACACTTTAAAGTGTCTCAAGAAGTCCAGTGTCAATGTAGAAAAAGCAACCCCTAATATACATCTGTAACACTGTGTGTAATTTTCTTGGTACAAAATTTTACATGTGTTTCCTCTCCATTTCCAATTATGGCATTTTTTAAAAGTATTAAATGTTTAACTTTTTAAAATTTATTTATTTATTTATTTATTTATTTATTTATTTAAAACTCCAGATTTTATCCCCCTCTTGGTCCACCATCAGACTATTCCACATCCCATACCTCCTCCCTGCCCCCTGTCACCACAAGGATGTCTCCATCCCCAACACCCCACCACACCAGACCACTAAACTCCCTGGGGCCTCCAATCTCTTGAGGGTTAGGTGCATCTTCTCTGACTAAACCCAGACCCTGCAGTACTCTTTTGTGTATCAGCTGGTGTATGCTGTTTTGTTGGTGTTCTAGGGTCTGAGACATCTCAGGGGTCCAGGTTAGTTGAGACTGCTGGTCCTCCTACAGTCACCTTCCTCCTCAGCTTTTTCCAGCTTTCCTCATATTAACCACAAGGTTCAGCAGCTTCTGTCCATTGGTTGGGTGCAAATATCTTCATTTGACTCGTTGAGCTGCTTGTTGGGTCTTTCAGAGGGCAGTCATGATAGGTTCCGTTTTGTGAGTGCTCCAAAGCCTCAGTAATAGTGTCAGGTCTTGAGACCTCCCCTTGAACTGGATCCCACTATGGGCCTGTTGCTGGACCTTCTTTTCCTCAGGCTTCTCTCCATTTCCAACTCTGAAATCCTTTCAAACAGGAACAATTATAGGTCAGAGTTTTGACTATGGGATAGCAACCCCATCCCTCACTCGATGCCCTGTGTTACTATTGGAGGTGGGCTCTACAAATTCCCTCTCCCCACTGTAGAGCATTTCATCTAAGGTCCCTCTCCTTGACTCCTGAGAGTCTCTGACCTCACACAAGTCTCTGATACATTCTGGGGTCCCCCTACCTCCCACCTCCTGAGGTTGCCTCTTTTCATTCTTTCTGCTGGCCCTCAGGGCTTCAGTCCTTCTACCACACCCAATACCAGATTATGTTCCCCTATACCCTCTACCCCCAACCTGCTTTCCTCGCAAGTCTTTCCCCTTTTAAAAGTAAAACAAAAGTTATACATTAAAATCTTTCGATTTTGTACATCTTCTAAAATTTGATTAGAGTATATGTTATTTTCTTTTAGAACATTTAATTATAAGTGCATAAAAATATCAGCTTTTGCAATTGTTCTGGTAAAATCATACCAAGATCTGTTCATGATAGCACATTACTTCAATATCCACACTCTGGAGGTAGAGGCAAAAAGATCTCTTTAAGTTCACTGCCATCCTGCTCTACATATTAAGTTACAGTTCAGCTAAGAATATGTTCTGAGTTGCCATCTCAATAAACAAACATAAAAAAAATCCAAGAATTAGAATAACTAATATTTTTTAACTTGGTGACTGTCATGGAGATAGCCATATGTTTACTGGCTTGCTAAAAATAGCAAAAAAAAAGTTGCATCCTGTGGTAAAATTGTTAAACATCTGCTCAATGGTTCGCCTTGAGAATTTCTGGGTCCCAGAGTTCGAATGAGGAATGTGCATAGCACAGCTGTGAGTATGAGAACTAGAGAATGTTGTACCATCTAACGCACCTATCATAGGGCTGTCTACACAACTAATCCAAGTAGCCTCATGTGCAATAAAAAATGTATTCCATATTTGATCACGAGGGGCTTCTTCACATATAAATAATGTGATAATCCTTGGTTTGGTCATGTGTGAAATTAAATCATAGTTAAGCCTGATAGAATGTGAAAACCTCCATAGAGACCTGATATCAGTGGTAAAAATTGTTTTACATAATGCAAAAAGTTCACTTTTCTCTGTTAATTTCTTTCTGATCTGAGCTTTTATGATCAATTATTATTCATAGTGATTAATAATTTATTATTGTCACTTTATGTTACATACATTGCTCATTACCAGACAACAAAATGCTTCCCAGGCTTTGTATAGATAAATATTTCAGTTTCCATAGATTGATTTCCTTGGTCATTGTCATTGAAAGCAGGAATGACTTTTTCTACCTGGACTCTCATAAGAATTAGAATGTTTAAACAAATGATTTTTTTAAAAGTCTTATTTGAATGAAAATGTCTTTAAACTTACCATCAATTGCACACATGATACAATGTTTTTTAAATCTTCATTTCTCCAAGTCAAAATTGTTTTCTCATTATTAATAGCCAAATATTAGTGATTTGTGGAGAGCTTTTGGGGGTGCTTAGCTGGAATCTGCCATTTGCCAAGGACAAGGAAATGGGCTTTAAGCAGGAATCTGGACATTGGGCCATGACAAGGAAATAAGTTCAGGCAGGAATCTAATTTTAGGCTGAAACAAGAAGTAATTTCAGGCAGGAATCCAAGTCTTAGGCTAGAACACAGAAGTAGGCCTCAGGCATGAATATGACTGTGGTATAGGACAGGGAAGTAGGCTCAGATATTTTTTTCATCCTGATGAGCCATTAGAAACAGCAATTATGAAAGTGATCACGGGAGTGACCACGGGATGATCATGGGACTGTGTATATTGCCTTGTTTTTTCCTTTACTATTTGTGTCTATTGCATTGTTTGTTCCTCAACCTAGAAGTGACCTAAGTACTTGCACGTAATTAAAAGGGTTTGAAAGAAAAGTGGGAATAAACAAACTTTCCTTCAGCCTCAGAACTGGCTGTGATCATGCTGCAATATTGTCTAATCATCTCTTTTCTTTTAATCCTCACTCCTGCACTGGAAAACCAGTTGACTAGCTGAGTGGACTTAGTCAGTGATTCTATTATTTCTGCTGGCGCTATAATATTGTAACATAGAGAGCAATAATGTTCTTCATGAGGCTTAACTGTAATGTCTAAGAGTTCAGATGGAATTGACTTTAGTTAAGTAAGACATTCTTGACACAATTAAGCAACTTTCATATTTTGAGTGTCTTAATTTGATGAAACATGTTTTATTTTCTTCCAGATTCCTTATGTTTTACTTTTAATTATATTATAGTTTATGAACTACATTGTATTACTTAATCCAGACTGAAATAACCAAAGAAAGAGGAGTTAATTTAGATAATATTGTATGGTATGGCTCATTGAAACACTGAATTAATGTGTAGTTATATGAAAACTAACATTGAATTTATCTATTACATATCTATCATGATTATATATGTGTTATACATATGTATATCATACACATAATAATGTGTGTATGTCTGAATATACACACATATATCAATATCAATTTTCTTATAAAATGAAGGAAGGATTATCCTGTGGTAGGCAGTAGATATCCTTAGTCAACATGCACTGAAGTGCTCATCTTATAGAGGTAACCTGTCGCGCCCTGCTTGTCCAGCAAGGAAGACGCGACAAACCGGATTCTTCTCAACAGCCTTTATTGGAAGCGCTCTTTTAGGTTTCTGGGAGAGACTGACTGGAATGCTCAGAATGGGCTACTTATATACCCCCAGCCCTGGGCGTGGCAAAGCACATGGAGGTGTCCGATTGGTCAATTTGCAATGACTCATTAGCATACTCATTAGCATACCCCGCCCGGGCGGGGTGATTGGCCAGGTTCGTGGTACCCTAGTTGTACCTTATTTGCATGCCCCGTTTGGGAGGGGCTGGAGTCAAGTTCCTAAATGCATGCGCAGTGCACTGATGGTTTTCCCTGAAAGCCTTGAGTCAGCCGCCATCTTGGAGTCACCTCAGCGGCTGACGGGGGAACGTCAGCCCGTCAGCCGCTTTTGAGGTTGCGGTGCTGCTTCTCTCGGCTGGCAGCCACAGCCGCTTTTAGTCTGTGGCGCCGAGAGAAAAAACGGGCAGCCGCCTTGAGTCGGAGGCTGCACCGTAAGAAAAAACAGGTAGCTGCTTTGAAGTGGCGGCAATTCCGCCGCTTTTAGCAGCTTTGAATCGGCCCGCTTTTCAAGCTGACGTGACAGACCTGCGGTGCCTTCCAGCCGTCAGGTCTGTCAGGTCAGCTTCCTACAGTAACCCATTAAATGTATATTAATTAGTAAAGGAAACATGGAAGAAAGAGACAGATATTCATGGGGGATAAATTGAACTTTGGAAAAAAGTTAACGGAGTATGTAAAGTGTTTATACTTGAGGTATTAAAAGATGGATAGTTTATGTAGGCTGCTCGCAGATGGCTTTTGAAAGCACTTCTTGTTGTCACTCAAACATAGTATTCTCTGTGATCTTTTTCAGTCTGTAATATTGCAGTCTGACATAGTTGTAAATAAAGGTTTAATGGCATCGATGAGTCACTATAGTACTGCTTTTGTATCTCATCTGGCCATGCTTCAAGATCTTGTCAACATTACAATCATTTTAGCTTCACTTATCAGGATATCTTAGTCTGGAAATTATAAGATTGGAATCTGAAGGTAACTTTATTTACAAGGAAGAAATTTCATCTATATTCTGATCTTATTCTGATGCAAACAAAGCAGTCAGTACATGGATGTCTATGTATGTGACTTTGAAATCACAATGATATTGGAGTCTCGGGTATATGCTTATAGAAATATTGTTGATAAAGTCTTTGCCCTATGAATATAAACATATTCAGAACTAAGAAACCCAGGCTCCAACAGACTGTAAAATGGGATATTTATTGATCCACACACCATAAATAGCTTATGTCATAGTTAATTAGTTTACCTTTTAAATGGTTTTGATTTGTTGTTTATTCATCAGCCTCTTCTCATGGCCAGAGCAACACTCAAGCAATACGTTGAAATTGATGTATATTTTAGCAAGTGTAAAATACCATAAATGTAAACTTTTTTCTATTGGCATTTTCATCAAACTTACTCTCACATGAGGAGACATTGAATTACTGCAGACAAATGTGTGCAGGTGAAAGTTGATTTGAAGATAGTTTTAGTTACACATTATAATCACATAAACACATGGGCATTTTTGGCCACCCATATTATTAATGACTTCTGGATGTTTTTTTGTAGCCCACTGTTGGCTCACCTTGAGCCATAAAAGTATCACAGAAAAAGATATCATAGCAGGCATGTCTTGATGTCTGATGAAAAGAGTAAGAAGAAAGAAAGGCCATTTAGTCCCCTGCCACTTTCTTTTATACACTGGTGCCCCTTTTGTCTTTAAGGTTGCAATTTCTGTAAAGAAATCACTTCCCCAAAATGCCTGCTTCTTTCTGAGATTAAGGCTGAATCTAACATTGCATGGCCTTAGTAATCTGGAAGATTTCCTCAGAAACCTATAACCTGCTTGGAACCTTTCCAATTGTTTGATTAATCCACTTTTTATATTAAATTTTGAATGACTCTGATTTATACCAACAAAAAGTGTGGAGATTCAAAATTGTAATTTAATGTTTGCCATGCTGGCTTACTTAGGCAGCATCTGTTTCCAAAGACTGCAGTTGAGGCAATTGGTGGATTAAGGGGAGTGCGACAATATCAAATAATCATAGAACTTATCATCTGGAATATCATTCCCACCTCACTGCATTAATATTAATGGATAATTTTAAGCTGTTTTACAGATGAATACATTTATTTTCTGTACCCACCTCTTGTCTTCAGTCATTAGAAACATTAAGAATAACTCAGAATGAGACTATACACATAGTATAGAAAACTGATTTTATATAGAAAAACAACAACTAGAAAACTCAGTTTATGTTGTTAAAAGATTGGGACTTATACAAGGAAATTTATGATTAGCAAACTAAGAAAGATATAATAAAAAACTACTTAATGTACCACTAAAACTGTGAGATACATTCTGAAATATTATAATAAATTAATTATAGAATACAATATTGTAAGTTGTGGAGAAGGCAGTGATTGAAACCATTTGTGTAAGAAGACAGGAACTCAAATCCAGAGAATGCATATAAATGTCAGGCATAAGTCACCTATACTTCTAGCCATAAAAGATAGAGAGATGGGGGTCTCTGCAGAAACAGGGGTAGTCATAAAAGCCATAGAGTAGAGTTTTGGATTTTAAGAAACCTTATCTAAGAGAAAAGAATATTAAAAATATCATTGAAGAAGACTCTCAACATATGCTTACACTGAATATTGTCTAGAAACACACACACACACACATACACAGAGACAGATACAGAGACAGAGAGAGACAGAGAGAAGAAGAAGGAGGAGGAAGCGGAAGAGGAGGAGGAAGATGAGGAGGAAGAGGAGAAGGAGAAGGAGAAGAAGAAGAAAAAAGAGAAGGAGAAGAAATAAGCTGTGGGTTAGTTTACTCATGAAATAGATACTCATGAAAGTGTTTAGATTCATCCATATTGTAGCGTGTATTAATATTGGGCATTTTTAATGTTTATTGAATTCCATCTGAATAAATATATTACCATTTTCAACCACTATTTTGTTTCTCAATATCTAGCATTATTCCTAATTTTAATAACATGAAAATATTCAAAAAGTATTGTCATTTTTGTCAAATGCTGGTATTTGCAAGAATTTCAACAGAAAGTTATGATGAAGCTACTAGAATTTATGAAAATTATTTGACCTCTTTATGCCAACACATTATTTTTATTTATATTGTAAAGGTAATATATAATACATTAAAAGTATTATATGAGAACTACCTAATTTTTTTTTCTGTTTTCTTCTTTCATCTTATCCCAGGGTAAAGACAGATTATAAATCATATAATCTTGTGTTTAGTACCTCTTTCTCCTTGATAGACATGTGTAATAGCACAAAGACAGATACGTTTTTACAATTCTCACAGCTCAGGAAACCAGAGACTGGATTCAAATCTGAGGAAGCATAGTACAAGTTCTCTATTTCAGCCACACTGTTTAACACATAATGATCTACAAATTTTTATTTATCTTTCTATAGTCATTTGGACCTATTTCTAAGTTGATAATTTGAAATTTTTCTATTTGGCAAAAATGATGGTTTTGCCAGCATTTAGAGATAGTAGGGAGAGTTTCGTTTTCCTGTTTGGCATGAAAGAATTTTGCTCTTCATTTTTAGTTTTTTTTTTTTTTTTTTTGAAGCATTTGCAGATTTGTTGTTGTTGATGATTTTTTAATAATAGCATTAACTTATATGTGTTTGTCCAAAATTAGGATGCACCCAGTGTACAGAACTAGTACAATGATACATGAAATCAATAATTTTCAATTTCTTTGACATTTAAAAGTAGCTACCTTTAATAAGTGGTACACACGTAATCAATTTATTACATGAACCAGTCAAGGGAAAAGGAGCTACACAGTTTGTAGCTTTATAACCAAACTTACAATACTTGATTTTGATAAATGTTTTGCTGGTGTTAAACATAGAAATGAAACTAGAGGATTTATTTTCTTCCCACTTGAACATGCACTCAAAAGACACAACAACATGTAACACATAAGACATTTTTTCCTAATTTTTAAACTGAATTAGTGTTCAATGCTTCTGTGCCTCCAATTCTGATGAAACCAACTTTGAAATTAAACATTTTACTGACTAAAATCTGCACAAGGCTAAAAGAAGTTACAAGTGGAGCATGGAAATGTGTTGAAAGAAACACTTTAGAAATAGGTGTTATTGTAAAACACATAGTATGAACTCAGAGTGGCTCTAACATTTAACTATACAGCTGAATCTGCTCATGATAATGACATCATATTTATGGTGAAGATATAGAAGCAATGATCTCATACATGACTTTAGTAGTAAGATATGAATCATTACTAATATATGACCTAGTACATGATAATGTTTCTGCTAGGAGACTAAAGGTACATGAAGAAAGAAAGGAGGGACAAAGGAAAGGAGAGAAGGCAGGAGCATAATTGGTACCCAAACCTAGCCACCTGGCCATGTTGCCGAATTCACAGACCCTCAAGAAGAATGTAGTTCTGCTATTTTTTAAACAAGTGTAATTTCTAATTCTATTTAAAATATTTAAGATAAATATTTTAAATAGAATTAGAAATTACACTTAGATATTAAGATATTAATATCTAATATTAATATTAGATATTAAGATAAATATTTTAGATAGAATTTTAAAATATTTAAGATAAATATTTTAAATATTTCACAAGTGTAGCTCAAATTTTTTGTCATAGACTCTGTCTGTAGTAGATGGAGGCTTCTACAGACATCTAAACATGGTGAAAGTACAGAGAAAAAGTGATTTAGTTAATTAAATTTATTTATTTATTCATGTTACATCTCAATATCAGCCCCCTTCTTCCAGTACTTTGTCATGCAGTTCCTCCCCGCATTCCACTCTCCCCTTCTCCTTTGTGAATGGGGAGATAGGGAGCCCATCTTGGTATTAGCCCTCCACACTAATCCCTTCTTCTCCATATACATCAAGTAGCTGCAGGACTAGACATATCCTCTCCCACTGAGGCCACACAAGTCAGATCATTTAGTTGAAAAGGATTCACAGGCAGTCAGGCAACAAACTCATGGACAACTCTAGCTCCAGTTGTTGGGGATACACATGAAGATCAAGCTGTTCATATGCTACATATATGCAGGGGACCTGGTTCCAGCCCATGCTTGTTCTTTGGTTGGTGATTCAGGCCCCGTAACCCCCAAGGGTCCAAGTTATTTGTCTCTGTTGGTCTTCCTTTGGTGTCTCTGTCCTTTTTGGTTACCTAAGTCCTTCTCCCAATTCTTCCATTAGACTCTTCGAGCCCCATCTAATGTTTGCTATGAGTCTCTGCATCTCTTTCTCTTGGCAACTGGAGGAGCCACTCAGAAGACAGTTATGTTAGTTTCCTGTGTGCAAGCATAACAGACTATCATTAATAGTGTCAGGGATTCGTTCTTGCCCATGGAATGGGTCTAAATTTGGGACAGTCATTGGTTGGCCAAACTTTCCATCTCTGCTTCATTTGTTTTTCTGCACTTCTTTTAGGCAGGACACATTTTGGGTCAATGTTTTGTGGGTGGGCTACTGTCCTTCTACCTGGCCAGAGGAAATGGACACTTCTGGATCCACATCACCCAATTTTTGGGAGGAAAGTTAGAGAGTAGTCCCCATATACCCTCTGGGACATCCACCAATCTCAGGTCTCTGGCACTTTGTAGAGCTTGCCTCCCCCAATTCCAAATTTCCTTCTCTCTCTCCCTTGTTCTCTTAACATCTGATGCCCACCTCTGCCCCTATCCCCATCCCCTTTTCCACTGATCTCCAGTATCTCTTTTGTTTCCTCTTCTGAGAAAGATTCAGCCATCTTCCCTTGAGCCATCTTTGTTATTTAGCATTTTGGGGTCTGCTCATTATAGTGTTGTCATTCTGTACTTTATGGCTAATATCCACTTATAAGTGAATGCACAGGATGCATGTTTTTTGGGGACTGGGTTATATCACCCAGGATGATATTTGCCTGTGAAATTGGTGATATCCTTGGTTTTAATAGCTAAGTAGTATCATATTGTGTAAATGAACCACATTTTCTTTATTCTTCAGTTGAGGGACATCTGGGCTATTTCCAATTCTGGCTATTACTAATACTGTTGCTATGATCATAGTTGAGCAAGTGTCATAGTGGAATTGTGGAGCATCTTTTGGGTATATGCCCAGGAGCAATGCAGCTGGGTCTTGAGGTAGAAGATCTGTTCTCAGTTTTCTGAGAAACTGCCAAAGATGTAAACTTTGCCCTATTTCCTGTGTCATTACTTTAATTATATTTTACATTAAAAAATATGTACCAATTGAAATCTTGTGAGACATGAACCATGAATATTTCTTTGGAACGGTTTGTGTCTGTAATTGGAATGCTCTTAAACATGTTGTGGTGATGGAAGCCTTAGATTGGATCCTCAACATTTTTACACTAATCACTGCTCTTTGACTTAAGAACATTGACAATATTCATAAACTGCAAATAATATAGTTGACGTGAAATTTTCAGAATAAAAATCAACTATAAATACAAATATAGTACATTAAAAACTATTAATTATAAACAACAGTGAAATGTCCTTTGAATTAGAATTTTCAGGCATAAGATTTTATTATTATTTTAGACTATTAGTAATCTAAGCTAATGCGATTTTCAGGAAAGCAAATTGGAATCCATGTCTCAGTTTGAATAAGTTATATCTATTGATACCAGAATATATTTATACCAAGGTGTGTTTCAACATCAAATCATAAATAATTGCAGAGAAACTCCAACAAAAATCTAGATACAAATCATAATAGCTGAATAAATATACTAGCACATACCGAAGAATGCTGGGCTCAGAACCATTTAACATTTAAAATACCTATCCGTATTTTCAAAAATTATACATCAAAGTATCTATGAAAAATTTTTTAACTTATATTTTCTCATTAATTTATTTATTTATTCACTTTACAGCATGCTCCCAGCTCCCTCCCTCTTCTCTTCCCAGTCCCAACTCATACCCCATTCTCTGTTCACCATTTCCATTTCCTCAGAGAAGGGAAGGCCCCTGTCATGGATACTAACCTACCTGGTACATTAAGTCACAGCAGGATTAAGGACATCCTCTCCAACTGCAGCCAGACAAGCCAGCCCATCTACAGAAAAGATATTCAAAGGCAGGCAACAAAGTCATAGATAGCTTCTACTGTGTTAGCGGATCCACATGAAAAACAAGCTGCATATGTGTTAATCTGTGTAGGTTATCTAGGTCCAACCCATCCATGCACTTTGTTTGGTGGTTCAGTCTCTGTCAGTCTCCATGGTTCCAGGCTAGTTTATTCTATAGGTCTTCTTGTATTGTCCTAGATCCCTCTGGATTTCTCATTCCTTCCTCCAACACTTTTATAAGACTCCCCTGAGCTCCATCTAATGTTAGGCTATGGAATTCTGCCTCTGTTTCCATCAGCTGTTGGATGAAGCCTCTCAGAAGACAGTTATGCAAAGTTCCTGTCTACAAGCATAGAAGAGTATGATCAATAGTGTCATGGGTTGGCTCTTGAATGTTCATTGTGTCTAAAGTTGGGCCAGTCATTAGTTGGCCAGTTCCCTGATCTCTCCTCGATCTTTATCCCTAAACTTTAGTAGGCAAGTCGAATTTTGGGCTGAAGGTTTTGTGACTAGATTGTTCCCTCCACTGGAAGTTCTGCCTAGCTCCAGGAGGTTGCCTCGTCAGACTCCATATCCCCAACTTCTATAGGTCTCAGCTGGGGTAACCCCCATAAACACTAAAATTCCTTCCCCATCCCAGAGATTCTAATTCCCCCAGGGATTTCCATTCTCTCTCCCATCCTTCCTTTACACCCTGATCCCTCCCTTATTCCCCTCCTCACCCATCTCCCAGTAAGTTTCTTCCATTCCTCTATATAATATATCTATTATATTTTCTCTTCTGATAGAGAAAATATAATACATTGAAGCATCTTCCCTTGGGCCACCTCTGTCATAGTATTCTTGGGTTTATGGATTGTGGCCAATTTATCCTGTACTTTATGGTTAAAATCCACTTATAAGTGAGTACATACCATGTACTCTGGGTTTGGATTTTCTAATTCAGGAAGATATTTTCTAGCTTCATCCATTTGCCTCCCAATTTTATGGTGTCCTTGTTTTTAAGAGCTGAGGAATAGTTCGTTAGATAATTGTACCACACTTTCTTTATGCATTCTTAATTTGAGGAATATTTAGGATGTTTCTAGTTTCTGGCTCTTATGAATAAAACTGCCATAAACATAGTTGAAGAAATGTCCTTGTATAATAGTGGAACATTTTTTGTGTATATACCCAGGAATAGTATAGCTGGATCTGGAGGAAATCTATTCTCAATTTTTTGAGAAACCAGTGTATTGATTTCCACAGTGGTTTTACAAATTTGGACTACCACCAAGTTTTCACTTGCTCAACCTCCACAACAGCACGTACTCTCCCTTGAGCTTTTGAAAGTAACCATTCTGACTGGTGTAAGATGGAATCCCAGAATCATTTTGATTTGTATTCTCCTGACAACTAAGCATGGTGAACATTTCTGTAACTGCTTCTCAGCAATTAGAAATTTCTCAGTTGTGATGTGTGGTTTTGGTCTTTTTTTGTCAAAAATAAAATGTGCATAGGGAGATGGCTTAATTTATGATCTTTGATTTGATTCCATTAATCAACATATCTGTTCATATACCAATACCATACATGTTTTTAAAATTATTACTCTTGTTTTGTAGTACACCTTGAAATCAGGAATGATCAGGAACAAGGATCGTTCCAGAAGGTTTTTTTTTTTTTTTTTTTTTTTTTTTTTTTTTTTTTTTTTTCAGGATTGTTTTAACTGTCCTGGGTTTTTATTTTTCCACATGAAGTTGAGGATTGCTCTTTCAAGTTTGTGAAAGTTTTTTGATTGGAATTACAATCTGAATCTACTGAATTTGTAGACTGTTTTTGTTAAGATGGCCATTTTTACCATGTCAATCCTATAGTTCCATGAGCATGGGAGTTCTTTCCTTCTTCTGAGATCATCTTCAATTTCTTTCTACAAAGACTTGAAGTTCTTTATGTACAGGGTTTTTACTTGCTGAGAGTTACACCAAGATATTTTATAGTATTTATAGCTATTTTAAAGTTATTTCACTAATTTTTGCTCAGTCTGCTTATGGTTTGTATAAATGAGGGCTACTGATATTTTTTGAGATAATTTTGTATTTAGCCACTTAGATATAGGTGTTTCTAAGGTGTAAAAATTCTCCAGTAGATTTTTGGGTCATTAATGTATACTCTCATATCATCTGTGAGGAGTGATATTTTGACTTCTTTTTCAATTTGTATCCCCTGCATCATCTTCAGTTTCCTTATTTCTGTAGCTAGAACTTCTAGTATTATATTGATTATATACAGGGGGACTTGGCAGCCTTGCTCATCCCTGTTTTTAATGAAATTCTTTTAACTTTTTCTCCATTTAATTTAATATTGGCTATCAGCTTGCTATATATTGTCTTTATTGTGTTTATGTATGCGCCTTGCATCCTTGATCTCTCCAAATCATTTAAAATGATGGGGTGTGGGAACTGGTCAAAGGCTTTTTTTGGCATCTATTAAAATGATCATATAAGATTTTTTTTCTTTCCATTTGTTCATATTGTGGGTTACAAGGTAAATTTTCATATAGTTATATTCCTAAATTCATGGGATGAAGACTACTTGTTCATGGTGGACAATATTTTTCATGTGTTCTTGGATTTGGTTTGTGAGTATTTATTGAGTATTTTTTTTCAATCAATGCTTATAAGGGAGATTGCTCTGAAATACTCTTTGTTGAGTCTTTCTGTGCATTAGGTAACAGAGTGCCTCTGGCCTCACATAATCAGTTTATTAATGTTACTTCTGTTTCTATTTTGTGGAAGGATTTCAGGAGTACTGTCATTAGCTCCTCTTTGAAAGTCCTGTAGAATTCTACGTTAAGGCCATCTAGCCCTGGATTCTTTTGAGGGTGTGTGTTACAACTTTTAATGACTTTTTCTATTACCTTTGGGAATATAGTACTATTTAAGTAGTTTACCTGGTCTTCATTTAACTTCATTTAATAAGTGGAATTTATCCAGGAAAACAGTCATTTCATTTAGATTTTCTAATTTTGTGGAGTATAGACTTTTGAAGTAAGACTTAAACTTTATGATTCTTTGGTTTTTCTCATAGTCGGTTGTAATGTTCGACTTCACATTTCTGATTTTGTTAATTTTCAAATTTTCTTTCTGCCTTTTAGGTACTTTGCTAATGGTTTATCTATCTTGTTGATTTTTCTCAAAAAAAAACAGCTCTTGGATTTGTTGATTGTTTATATTTTTCTCTTTGTTTGTATTTTATTGTGTTCAGCCCTGATTTGATTATTTCCTGTCTTCTACTCCTTTTAGATGTGTTTGTTTCTTTTTGTTCTAGAGCTTTCAGGAGTACTTCTAAATAACATGTATGAGATCTCTCCAATTTCTTTATGAGGGCACTTAGGCCTATATATACTTTCCTCTTAGCACTGCTTATTGTTTGTTTGTTCCAATTTTTATTGTTTTATTTATTTACATTTCCATCATTATCCCACCTCTGGGCCCCGCACTCCATTTCCATTTAATTCTAGAAAGTGTTTAATTTTTTTCTTTATTTCCTCCCTGATGACCCAGTGATCATTGAGTAAAAATTGTTTAGTTTTCATCAGTTTTAGACTTTCTATTGTTGTTGAAGTCCAGCTTTAATACATAGTGGTTTGATAAAATAAAGGGTGTTGTTTCATTTTTCTTCATAGTTCTGCTTTGCCAAGATGTATAAAATGTGAATGTATCTGGGTGGTCATTACTTTCCTTGACCAAGTATACTAAAATTATATGGTCTTAAGAAATAAAATATTCAAGCATGTCATATGCAATTTATATGCATTAATAACTCTCTTTATAACTTAAGGAACTGCAGTTTATGAAAACATATTTACTTCATTTTCCAATTGTATTAAGGCATGTGAAAATAGATATTTTTAGAATATATAAGCTCAGTGATTAACTTCATTTGCTTCTCTTTCAGAGAACGCAGGATTGGTCATATCACATACATGGCAGCTCACATCTGTTTGAAAGTTCAGTTTTGGGAAATTCTACTCCCTTTTCTGGCTTGGCCTCCACAAGTGCCAAGCAAATACTTTGTATACATACAGACATTGTAACAAAAATTTCTATTTAAACCCCAATGATGCCTAAAAAAATCAACAGTATGCATGTTTATGAAGAAGGTTACAAAAGAAAATAGCTACTGAAAAGTATGTATATAAATGGTCTAAGACTCATAAAGCATTTGGATTTATAATTTTTGAACAGTGTTGGTAGCATGCCAGAATATGTTAGCCTCCTCCTGTTAACAAACTTGCTGTGGCTCCATGGTCTGTGTGCCTATTTGTGCTATTTATTATTCACTGAGAACACAAGGAAATGCCTATAGCACTTCTGTACACTACTAACTCAAACATATTCAGGAAGAAAAGAGGGAACATCCCTTTCCCCCTTCTACATCGTTCTTCTAAGATACTTTAATAAGGCAAATTCATCTCTCTTTATATTCTTAAAATGAACTTTATACATTTTATGTAAATAACCACAGTTTTATAAAAAAACATGATATTTTTAATAAAAATTGTGATTGCTACCTAAATTACTGAAGAATAAGACATAGTATTCACCACCAGTTCTCAACAAACCTTAGGTTCTGTCAAGTAACATAATCTACAGAGAACAATCATATAGATGAAATTAAAATAATAGAAGAAAACAGTTGTAATGTATTATGCTATTATTTTTCATTCACATAGAAGTGGACGTACTGAGATTTTCACCACATTATGATCATCATGTTTCAATAAGCCAGTCATAGACTGTCAATTTTATTTTTTTTCCTTTGTGTACAGAAAATAAACTTCAGAAAGTGAAGATTTTTTTAAAATTCAAAAAATTCATTCAATTAAAATTAAAAACTAACAATTTTATTTGTAAAGTGGGCCCAACTAAAATTAATGTTGCCTTTCTATTGAATAAAATAAATTAAATAATATAATAGTAATTATTTTAGCACAGTGGGCATATTTAGTAAACTATTTGAATATTCAAACCATACAAATTAGACATTTTCAAATGATTAATACTTTCTGGTTGAAAACAGCTTCTTTGAAAATGTGAGGCCAGTGTTGGTCTGAATTCAATCTCTGGCCTCTGAACTCTGTGCTGTATCTACAGGAAGGTTTCTCACACAGCTCAGGCACCTTGTGTACATAAGCCGAGGCTGCACAGGATGTCAGACCCTGCTCTAATAACTGGTGCTTATTTAATCGAGACAAATGCAGCTCTCTAAATGATTGGCAGCTTAAAGTCAGCCAGCTCTGCCAGCTGTTATCTTTCAAATGAAACTGAAATCTAACAGCTTACCACTACAGCTACAGTCGAGCATGAAAGCCATAAACATACATCTTCACATTGGCATAATATATCTGCCTTCTCCCATCTCACACAGGAAACCACTTTTTACATTATTCATCTGCATTATGCTTCTGAAAACTATGATTAGCCAATGTGGTTTAATATCACTAAAACTCCAGGCATATACTTTATCATTATCTTGAATTTTGAATGTAACTTACCATATTTTCCTTACCAACATATCTGTCAGTTCAGTTTAAGCTGTAAATAAAAGAATAAAGAACCCCACACCATCCTTATTTTAAAATTCCAACTATGTTATAGACTATATTTTGGAGAAAATGCTTTTAGGTCAAATCATCATTATTATTTTCTTTACTGGAGAATCCATTATTTCAAATGAAATTAGTAGTCTATTTTCCTTCAATAAAATGGCTGCTCTCAGATGATCTTTAGTAGCTAAATATATTCAATGTCACATTTTCCTGTAATGTTCAATATTCAGATGATTCATAATTTTAGTGAAAATAATCATTTTAAGTTTTTCTTATTTTAAGAAACCTTTTATGCAGTTTTGGAATACACATTTTAATTTTATATTTTAAATTTTAACAATAGAACTAGCAGGCTGTGACTCTTCCAAATAAGTTGAATCATAGCTTAAAGTCGACAGGGAAATTTTAGAAAAATTCCTAGTCCCGTTTATTTGTTTGTTTATTAACCATAAATCAATATAATGAGCAATATGGGTAATACTTCTGAGATTTGTTGTTGGGAACTGTATCAAGCAAAAAGTGTCGGTGTCTTAAAAACATAACAATAATGCCAAAAAAAAAAAAAAAAAAGAAAAAGAAAAGAAAAAAGACTTAGTCAAAGGGTTGAATGGATACTGGTGTTTGTGTGTAGGACTGGCAACCTGAGTTTAGTCTCCAGAATCAACATGGTAGAAAGATGAAAACAATTTTTTCAAGCTGTCTCCTGATCTTCACACAGATACATGTATACATGCTCCCGCTTTCTCTCCCCCTCACACACAAAATAAGTATATATATATATATATATATATATATATATATATAGTAATCTGAAAGCAATTCTTATTATACATTTTCACATTACAACAATAATTGTGATCTTATGGCATGTTTTGAAGAAATTAATTTTTGGTGAAGTAAAAGGAAACTACTAAAAATACTAATTAATAAAAATATTTGATATCACAAAAAGATTAAAATGATGATAATCTGAACTATACTGACAAATATAAAATAGTAGTATAATTACAGCATTTAATCAAATATTTTGTGAAATTGATAATTCAACTTTCATAATATGAACAATGAAGACAGAGTTACTTATGTAGAATGTGGTCAATAGCATTATTTCGGAAAACAAATAATGTAGAAAAAATTACTTAATAGAGCCTGTTTGTCAGGGTGTTAGGTTCAACTTTTGCTAGATACAAGGTATTAGTACTGACACAGAGGTAGGCAAGAAACTCTGTTGGGTAGTGTAAAAATCATTCAAGATAAATTATAGTTAGATGGTGGAATTGCAATATCACACCTCTTCACATACACTGACATTTATTCATGCAATCAATCTTGGTTCCTTTTCCAAAATTTTTCATTTATAGTTGGTGAAATATTTCAACTTTTAAGTGTCTTGGCTCTACAATTATATATTTAGCAAAATTATCCTTCACAAATGGGGAAATAAAGTTTATTAAAGAAGCAATATAAAGCCATTGGGACAGAAGTTTGCAAGTTTGAGTGGACAAGATACAGGCAACATTATGGGGGTGGATAAAGAGGAAGCATGAAAAGGTAGTAGGGTGGAACATGGGAAGACTGGGAAGAGAAGGGAGACATTTAAAAAATTATGATGGGCATCTGGGTTCTTTCCAGCTTCTGGCTATTATAAATAGGGCTGCTATGAACATAGTGGAGCATATGTCTTTGTTATTTGTTGAGGCATTTTCTGGGTATATACCCAGGAGTGGTATAGCTGGGTCCTCAGGTAGTGCTATGTCCAATTTTCTGAGGAACCGCCAGACTGACTTCCAAAGTGGTTGTACCAGCTTGCAACCCCACCAACAATGCAGGAGTGTTCCTCTTTCTTCACATCCTCACCAACATCTACTATCACCTGAGTTTTTGATCTTAGCCATTCTGACTGGTGTGAGGTGGTATCTCAGTGTTGTTTTGATTTGCATTTCCCTGATGACTAAGGATGTTGAGCATTTCTTAAGGTGCTTCTCGGCCATTCGAGTTTCCTCAGTTGAGAATTGGTGCTGGTTAGTCAACAAAAAGATGGACTGGGTATTAGGACTATCTTGTACCTCACTGGTACAAATAGGCATAATTATGCTCTAATTGTATTTTGAGAGAAAAGTTTCCTTTTAACAGGAAGGGTGATGTGTAGGAGGAGCTAAGGTGGGAGGAGTACTGAGAGGAAGAAAAGGAGTAAGAAGAGGAGAAGAAGAAGGAGAGGAGAAGCTAGGTGATGAAAGAGAGATAGAGGGGAGAGACAGGGAAGCAGATGTTCATGTATCTCCACCAGTCAAAGATAGTTGATATATCTAGGTTGGGTAGTGGGTTACACCTCTGATTGAACAATACCAAACTTATAAAGCCTATGATTAACATTTCTTAAAAAAATGTATAAATGCAAAAAGGAAAAGGGGGCATGGGATAGGGGTTTTCTAAGGGGGGGGGAATGGGGAAACGGGATGGTATCTGAAGTGTAAATGAAAGATCTAATAAAAAAAAAAAAAGAAAACTTATCTTATTGAAGGTGACCCTCAATAATTCATATTCTTTTGATACCTATCAAAAAAATTATGATGGAAACCTACTACTGTGGAAACTTTTTCCTACCCACTACTGGTTGGTGTATGTATGTGGGATTTTCACTGTGTATGTGTGTGTGTGGGGGGGGGCTTTCATTGGTCTCTTCCTTGGGTTCTATAAATAATAAAAACTGCTTTTGTTGCTATATATGTTTATTATGATGATTGTACTATATATTTGAACTACTCTAGCCATCCTTGTGTTACTCACCCCACTTCAGATATAGGCTGTCTTAGAGAATGGCTCCAGTGGTATATAAAACAAACAAAAAACAAACAAAACATACAAACAAAAAACTCAAACTGATCAGAAAAAGACAACAATGTGTCTACTACAATTCACAAATTTCCTAAAACATATGTACTAAGGATGTCCACATAATAAAAATTTATTCTGTGAAAGGCCTAGTGTGCATATCGACCAACAAACCAATTAGAATTCTGCCAGTCAAAGGTTGAGTTTCCTAGACACCTCCAAAGTACCTTTCTCAAGCCCAAATGAGAAGAAAAGTTAAAACAGTCGGTTAAGGACACATATGAAATGCTCACTATTATGGTATCTCTCCTCTAAAGAAAATTCAAAGCACTTTTTATTTGAGCCTTTTATATTTTCATATACGTAATTTTCAAAAAATATATTCATATTCAAACACATGTTTAAAATGATATTATTTGTTATACAATTAACCATACTTTATATTAGAAGAGCTTAAAATACAAAACGAAATTTTCATGAGAAATTAGTGATCTAAGTGTATCTATGTTAAGAGAGATTTGTGTGGCAGTTGGTAACATGGGGATCTACATCAGCCACAAGTATTTTCTCCAATTTCTGTTGAAGGGAACTCCAGCTAGTGTACATTTCATCTTTGATGTGTTCAGGTGTTCTACATCTGGAATTTTTAATTTGGCAACCTGTTTTTTTTTTCTTTCTGGAGTGTAATGATCATTAAAGAAGAATGGCTTGGCTCATAATTGGAAAAACATGGCATTCAAGCAGAAGAATTAAACTGGAGACGACTAAGCTTGCCACCAAGGCAGCAGTAAAGACCATTTCTTCCCCATCCAGAATGCTGCTTCATTACAAGTTTGTCTTTATTGACTTCATTTTAACTTATTATGGATTTTTTTCATCACAAAGTTTGAAAATCCTTTTCTTTCTTCCAAAATAACATAAGCTCGCTGCAGTGTTGTCATATAAGCTGTTTACTAGGTCTCTAAGTTATCATTTGTAGAGAATGCCGTTGAGATACAGTAGAGAGGCTGCATGTCACACAGGAATCAAAAGCCCTACTTCTCATTTTGTGCCTTTGAATATATCATTTAGTTTAGTCATTGTTTTTCATGATAGATTTTGTGGTAAATTGTCACCCTTAATATTATTTCTTGCTGTTGAAAGACTCCATGGATCATGAATTGAATAGCAAGAACCAGACAGTCTGACTCCAGAAACAGAAAGCTTTTATGAAAAGATCTCTATTTACTGCAAGGATTTCGACTTCATACATAATAGCTAACTAAATACTACACTCAACAAGAATGACAGGGTATAAAGTTGATCCCATATTTCTCTAAATGCACAAAATGATTTTAAAAATGATTATATTATTTAATAATTAATTTGTGTACACACAGAAGCAATTGCATGTGATTCTTAGTTTGTAATTAGGTAATATCCCAGTCTATGATTCTTCTTTGAGTTAACAGGGATGAGATATCATTATACAAATCATAGTAGAAATATCAGGAAGTACTTGTTTATTTTTAATTATTACATTATGGTCGTCCATAATATTTTGAATGCTAATATAATACACATTTATTAGCCTCTACATTGTCTCAAGCAATATCTGTTTTGGTATTCTATCAGTAACATGAGTACTTTTAAAAAAAAAATATGACTTTACTTAAAGATGGAAGTCTGAAAAACCTGTTTATATAAGAAGACAAACGTTACATATTATTATTCTTATATGCATTTACTAGTAAGACTGACTCTATGAGGTGAAAATTTTTATAAACAACATTCATTACCTCTATATTGTGTTATATAAAATATTTGAAATCAGGTATTAGTTAAAATATAGTTAGGAGAATTAAATAATTTTCTGTGAACTTTTCTGAGGAGTTAAAAAGAAATGTAAATATGCACTATATAGGACACCAACAAAATACCAAAGAATCTATCCCAACAAGTTTAATTTCATGAGCCTTCAAGTTTATTGGTTTGTTGAGAGGAGTAGCAATGAGGGTTGCTTACAGGAATTTGGATGATTTAATGCCAATTACAGCATAGAAAAAGTACCTTAGCAAAGGAGACAGTTCACAAATGCATTCCTGGATCTCTCTGTACTCTTTGCATGCAATACAGAAATTGTTTTTCATTCTCCAACCTGGTGGAGGAACCTGGTGAACTTTGTGAGTTTCAGTAACTTTCTGAGCTCCGTAAGTTTTGCTTACATCCTAAATATTAGTCTCTTTCCAGCATGGATTATTTTCCTACAGAAAAAAATTGCAAGGCAAAATGAAAACCTTCTGTGATTTTTGTATGGATATCTTCCTATATGTCTTTTGGAAATCTTCCTATCTATATGTCTTGTAAACTTCCTTCTTTGCTTTCCTGGACAAAATTACTGTATTAGTATTCCCTACAGATGTAAGCCAATAGGATATTCAGGTACACAAAACATAGGCAAATGCACACAAACATGCACACACACACACACACACACACACACACACAGAGGCATGCTCACACACACACACACACACACACACAAATATACAACACAAAGGGGAGTCAGTACATAATACACATATAAAATAAATGTATGGAGATTCATTTCAATAGATAAATAATTGTAAGATCAGATAATGAAAGACTTAGTATCTTAAAGATGGGTAGCAAATTAGAGATCCTGTGAACATCTGATGCTATTAGAAAGCCAAGCAATGACAGTGGTTTTCAAAGGAAGACCATGGGCTAGAATGATTAGGCACTCATACAATTAGGATTATTGCTCTAGCCATGCTGTCATCTGATTAAATGAGGGCCTCAGATAAAGTAGATTAAATTTATACAAAGTTCCTCTGTATGTACATCTTGATATCCAGAACACCTCAATCATAATATTCTGAATATTATTTGACCAGATTTCTATAGTTGATATCATAGTCTAATTGGAACAGAAATAAAAATATAATCTTTGTAAAAATATTTCCATACATTTTGTACCATAATAATAAGATATTACCCAATTTTCTTTTTTATTAAGAAAAAGATCAAAAGAAAAATGTAGCATTAAAAACAAGTGAGAAGGTTGATTTTGAAAAAAATATACTTGCTTCTACTTCTAAAAATCTAAGTCCAGACCATAAGCCCCAAATGGTGTGATGTGAGAACTCACTTCTTGAAGTTGTCCTCTGACATTAGCATGTACCTACTGCAACACATCCCTTCACAAACAGACATAAAAATGAATAATGGTTTTAAAAGTTTTTTCTTTTTAATTTTTATTGGATATTATATTTACATTTCAGATTTTATCCCTTTACCCCCATTCCCCGACCACCCAGGAACCTCCTATCTCATCCCCCCTCCTCATGCTTCTATGAGGATGTGCCCTCATGTACCCCACCTCCTATCTCTCCACTCCTAAATTCCACCCCACTTGGTGTTCAGCCATCAAGGGACCAAGGATCTCCTCTTCTCCGAAAAGGTCATCCTCCCCTACATGTACCAATGGAGTCATGGGTCCCTCCCTATCTGCTCCCAGGCTGGTGGTTTAGATCCTGGGGAGCTCTGGATGGTTGGTATTGTTGCTCTCTTCATGGGGCCACAAATCCTTTCTGTTCTTTTAGTCTTCTCTCTAACTTCTCCATTGGGAAACCCTTGATCAGATCAGTGGTTAGCTGTGAGCATCTGCCTCTGAATGTGTCAGACTCTGGCAGACTTCTAAAAAGACAGCTATATCAAGCTCTTGTCAGTATGCTCTTCCTGCCATCCACATCAGTGTCTACCTTTGGTGACTGCACATGGAATGGATGCCCAGGTGGAATGGTCTCCAGACAGCCCCTCCTTCAGTTTCTGTCCCACACTTTGTCTCCATATTTGCCTCCTTGAGTAGTTTTGTTACTTCTTCTAAGTAGGACCAAGGCATCCACACTTGGTCTTCCTTTTCATGAGCTTCATGTGGTCTGTGAGTTGAGTCTTGGCTATTCCAAGCTTTTGGGCTAACATCCACTTATCAGTGAGTAAATACCATGTGTGTTCTTTTGTGATTGGGTTAACTCACTCAGGATGATATTTTCTAGTTCCATCCATTTACCTAAGAATTTCTCAGATTCATTATTTTTAATAGCTGAGTAGTACTCCATTTGTACCACATTTGTATACCACATTTTTTTTAGCCATTCCTCTGTTGAAGGACATCTGAGTTCTTTTCAGCTTTTGGCAATTGTAAATAAGGCTACTGTGAACATAGTGGAGCATATGTCCTTGTTATATGTTGGAGCATCTTCTGGGTATGTGCCCAAGAGTGGTACAGCTGGATTATTAGGTAATGCTATGTCCAATGTTCTGAGGAACCACCAGACTGATTTCCAGAGTGGTTGTACCAGCTTGCAATCCCACCAACAATGGAGGCGTGTTTCTCTTTCTCCACGTCCTCACAAGCATCTACTATCACCTGAGTTTTGATCTTAGCCATTCTGACTGGAGTGAGGTGGTATCTCAGGGTTGTTTTAATTTTCAATTCCCTGATGACTAAGGATGTTGAGCATTGTATGGTATTATATTTCACCATGGATTTTTTTAATTTTAGTTTTTAGAATAGCCTATATTGTATAATTAATTTTATTTTATTGGTATATTAAACTTTTGATAAATGCATAACAAAATGGTTAGTTACATTAGACTTAAAGAATAGTGTCCATGGATTAATTTTAAGGAATAATATGAGTCATATAATTAAAGACTATATATTATATTAAACAAATATATATATATTTAATATTAAATATTTATATATTTAATATATAATAAAATATATTATTTAAAAAATAATAAAATTAATTTTTGTATCATGGTTTCACCACACAATTTGTGCTGGCCCACAATCAAATATGCAGCCCAGTCTAGCCTCACCTGGACAGTAATGCTTTTACCTTAAGTTCTCAATATGATAGTCAACCCATTTGAGCATCATGTCTACCAAAAGATGATAAGTGAAGGAAAAAAATTACACTTGGAAATGATGCAGATAAAAAAATCTTAATAAATAAAGAGGGTAAAGAAAAAGATGTTTTTGTGACTGTGTGTATTTGATTCTATTTTATAGTAATTGGTATGAAGGCGTTTTGCTGATCATATAATAAGACTTTAAGAGATGAGATGTACTTGCTTGAATATAATGGTGGAATATGGAAAGAAGAAGTGGATATTGTTGAGTTCACAAAAGATTAAGGGTGATGGAAAGTGTGTTCAGCTTGGAAGACCTGGCTTGGGAATGTGCTGAATGCCATCAGGAGTCATCAGCATCACAAGAATTTCAGAAAGGTTATGATTTAATTCACACTTCAGAAGTACACTAGAAGCTTTCCAAGCAGGTTAAATGAATACAATATAGGAACCCTCCTTCAATATCAGATGTTGCTATTATGTCACCAGCACTATGAAAAATTCATGTTTTGAGCAGACATTTCTTCTATATGACATACCTTCTTCTGAAGAGTATACTCAACTTCAGTTTTCATTTAGCTTACTACATAATCTATGTGTTCATGGATTTCCCTCTCAAAGTATATGTTTCAATTCTGTCAAAATCCAAGGCTATTCAAATTTATTGATATAGGAAGAATTAACACATCTTTGTACATTATCATTTTTCCAGGCTCCTAAAAATTTCTTCTTGAAGATGAGTTAGATAAATTAGAAATCAGTTCATTGCTTAATTTGTTATATTGTGAGACACTAAACATGGTTCCTCACCTTGTTTTCATCCCTTAACCTTGTTTTCACTTTTGCTATGATTGGTGCACTGCCAGTTGAATTACTGCTCCATTTTGCCTTTTCATTTTTAACAGAGTTTATTTACAAAGATATTTGTGACTTTCTATGTAATCAGCATTACTTGTATTTATGAAAATATATAGATTTCTTTCTGGATTATTAATAATAATCCTTAAATTTTTAGACTAAATTGTATGATTTGGGTCTAATGACAACAATACAAAGGCATGCATGCTTATCTACATACTTACATTGCCAAATCAATACCTGCTCAATCAAACATCAATACAGACATGATTTTATCTGTAGCTCTTTAGAAAATGTATCCTGAGAATTTTCCACATGAGTCAAATGTATGTGTCTGTTCCCTTCTGGTCTGAAGTATGCACTGAAATGGCATCTTCAGGGTAGTTGATGGAGCCAGGAACCATCCATCAGGGTACTAATGATGCAGTATGATAAGTGCACCATTAAGTCATGTTGCCAGTGTATTATAACTTTCTTATATAAAGCTGGGTGACAAATATTCATACCTAGGCCATTTGCTGTAGATAGCTCCTTATCAACTTCCCTAAAATTTTATAGACTGTGTGTGTGTGTGTGTGATTGAATGTGCAGTTATAATAAATTGAGTGAAAGAAACATTGTTACATAATACTTAATGGTATTGTATATATCACATAAGTTCACTTTTATTTATATTACTACTTATTATTTTCATTTCTTTTTTCCTTCATTGACAATTTCTTATAAACATATATTTTGTTTAGACCAAATTTGCCTGCCACTTTTTATCCTACAATTAGCTCTAATTTATTTATGTAAATAGGTTTTAATTGTGCAACTTTATATAATACAGTGTCATCATTAAAACAGATATGACATGTTTATGATAAAGTCTATTTTTAATTGCCAACAAAATCAAAGTAAGAAGTATTCTTGTGTTTACGTAGGAAGATTATAAAATAATCAAACACAAAGTATAACACTCACTATTCTGAAGAAGAAGGAATACAAACTGTGATAAGATTTTCACAATGTAAAGATTTTTTTTGAATAAACTTCATATAGAATCATAGTGTCTATATCACTCCTGCTTTAATCCCACCATAAAATCTTCCCTATCATTCTCTTCAAAATCATGTTTGTCTGTAAGTATAGTTAAGTTCATATAAATATATGTGTTCATTTAGCATTTCCTTTAAGTACCTGTTTTATACTTGACAGCTGGATTTTGAAAAACCTATATTCCAATTCTACCTTGGAAACATTTATTTTTTGTTATTCATCAGTGGGAAAATTACAAAACTATAACCATTCAGAAGCAACATTGTCAAATCCACACACAGAGTGTCATGTACATGGTTTGGCTAGGAAATGGTGACATTTTAGAACAAGGACAAAGTGCATTACACTTTTGAGGCTCTGCATGTCCTTCTTGAGAAAAATCACTGGTCTCTGTAAGTTTGTGATATCAAGAGAAAATACTTGATGGATCTCCATATCTAGAATTTTCTGAGAGCCAAATTTTGTTAGTAACTACCATCAATATAAACATGTTTGTTTCATTAGAACTACCTAAGAAAAATATCTCAGTTCTGTTAGGTAACTAGAGATCCAAACAATTCTGAAATCATTTACAATCTAGTCAGATGCATTTGTGATTTACACACAGAGAACTAAAGTCATAAGTCAAAAGATAGGTATTTACAAAATAATAACAGACTCTTAGAATAAATATTAACAACACTGCTATTTAAGTTAGCAATTTGAAGGATGTCACTACAAAAATAAGTGAATCAAGTGACTGTTGAGAAAATCTATTCTAGAAAGATACCTTTCTTATAAAACAGACAGTTTTTTGTTGTTAATACTTTCCTAATAGATAAAAAGCCTTCCAGGTAAGCAAAGCTACCAATTTCATAAGTCCAAATGATTGGAGTAAACAGAAAATTGAAGGCTATTATAGAAGACCAAAGCACAGCTAATTTCAGTGAGCTGAAGTAGTTTATATCCCCCAAAATTTAGACTTGGCATTGGAATAATGAAAATACCAAATAACTATGTGCCTGGGGTTTTAATTATACTCGCATGGCCAATTTGTGTTATTTAAGTTGTAAAAACCTTCTTAAACAATACATTTAATCCAAACAACATTACTATTTATCACAGGCCTTTAGAAACTCAATGGACACCTTGCGCACTCTCCAAAGACAATTCTAACTTTCTCTTCAGAATGGTACCTCTAAACATCATCATTAAATTTACTTCTGAAACACAACTTAACTTAAAGAACAAGAAAAAATGTTAGGGGAAGCCTTAAAACTAAGGGAGTAGAAAATCATATAGGCTACATTCTACTCAAAATAGAAACCCTTCATATTGACTGTATTGGAATCCCATATTTTAGAGCCTGGAAGTCCACTAGTCTGCTGACACAGTGTGAGAATCAGAGAGGCCCTGATTCCCTTTAGGAGGGAGTGACAGAAGTTACCTCTGGCAATATCAAGGATGGCAAAACTGGAGGAAGGCAGGGGTCAGAGATTGTGTAGATATTTGTGGTATGCTTAATGCATACAGATTTCTGTGATTTTACTTCTTTTAGAACCCTCATCATGTCACTTTATGTAAGTGGGAACGTAGCTACTTACATAGTAAGAACTAAGAAAATAAGCGGAATGGATTACTATGTGTCTTCATATTTGAATTAAGAAGCTAAAGGAAAAATGTCTTCAAATTAATCAATAGATGTATTTTGAGGGCATGTAATATAGTGTAATGCTTAAACTATGTGATTTTTAAAATCACATTAGGAAAGGGGATAGAATGGATGAGTATTTCTAGATATGGATGGATGGGGCTGGATTGGAAAGACTAAGTGTGGAATAGGAGGAGACTCAGTGAAATCAGTGGGAATATGGGTAGACATGCCAACATTAAGGGACATTTGTAGTATGGAATGTAAATCTAATACAGTAGAAACATCCTACAGTCTATAGATATATGAAGAAGATGTAAACAAAATCACCAAATAATAGGCAGACAAAGTCCCTATTGTCATCTCTTGTCACCAAATGAAATTTCCAGTAACAAGATTTGGTTACATCTAATTGAGTTGTGGGCTGAAAAGGTCCCCTGGTAATCCCCCCCCCCCCAAAAAAAAAACTCAGTCTATTGCCTAGACTGTAAATTGCTCTCCACAAAGTGCAACAAGTCCCATTGCTGAAGACAACACCAAATACAACTCATTAAATATGGAAAAATTGAACTGGTGGCTACAGAGAGACTTCACACTTGTGTTCTTATTTGAAGGTATCTCATAAGCTACCAACAGAGAAAGATAAACACCAACTCAGCCACAAAACCTTGATCTACAATGAGGTACATCCTGCAAGATATAGTAGCTCAGTGTTGGCAGAAATTTGTGGTAGTTACCAACTAACATCTGCTTATACTCAAGTCTACTCCATGAGATGGAACTCACAGATAATACTGCATGGGTGACAAGGAACCAGAGATTATATTGCTCAGGAAATCAGGTTTAAATACAAATACTACAGTTCTAAAAAATGTAACTAAAAATCACTCTCAATGATCTTGTGATATACTCATAAAATAGTGTCTTGCTCAACCATGATCAGAGAAGCTTCATCCTGCAGCAGATGGGTACAAATATGGAGACACACAGCCAAATATTCCTTAAAGAGTTAGAAACATTGAAACACTCAGACCTAAATGAGATGTCTCCATCAAATCTCTCTCCTCTGTGCTCAGAGAACACTATGAAAGATGAGTAGAAAGAGTGTAAGATGGGGGACACCAAGCAATCAGGGATCTCTATATCAACTTGATCAAAGCTCATGTGACTTCACAGGGACTGAGCAGTGTTCATAGGTCTTAAAGGAGTTGAACCCAAGTCTTCTGCATATACGTATGTTTAGTGTTTTATGAGATTTATGAGTGTTCAAAACAGTAATTCTCTGATTCTTATACCTTCTCTTGGGTAGTTTTCCTTCTGTTTGTGTTGTCCAACTCTGATACATTATTGTGCTTTCATATTGTAATTATTCTATTTTAGTATTAACATAAATTATTCTTAAAATACAAAATTAATTAAGGTACAATTCAAATAATGAAATGTCTTTGGGTGTTATTATTGTGTATTTTCAATATTTTGTTTTATTTCCTTAGTGTTTATGTTTTAACATGGATCTAAACCTTCCTAGTAGCTATCTCTGCAAATACTTCAATCATCAGTCAGAACCACAATATGTTAATAGAAGACCCTTACTGGTATTCAAATCCATATGTTCAGAGGCTCCTTATATACAATTTACTAATGTTTGCGTACACTCTGAGCACATCTTTAGGTTATAACAATTTGTATAGATTTGATATATGATACGCTGTAGGGTATTTTAAAATGATATACACTACTAATTCCACTTCCCAGAATATTTTAACATCCATTGAATTTTTTTCTTTAATATAAATTTCAGAAATAAGATTTCTACCAAATTTTCAATGCTTGCTCCACTTTTAACTTTTTATGCTTTATTTGGTCTGGCTCTGTCTAGTTGGGTAAGGGGGTAGAATACATTTATTTAATTAATTTTACATGTTTAGAAAGTTTCAGAAGCATACATCAGGGAAAAATGGTAGTATTTGAACACAGAGAAATAAGCTAAGCCAGCATGGATCTATGATGTTCTACCATAACGGAGATCTCCACAAATGTTATGGTGAGATCTTCTTATGTCTACAGTCCCCTTACAATTCCCATTCTCCCTTGTAATTGACCCTTGGATACAACTGAACAAGGCAGAACAAGATGTAATGTGGCTACTCACAAACTCTTATGTCATTGCTAAACTACACAACTCAGTAGGAGAAAAGGGTTCTCAAGAGCAGGCAAAATAATCAGAGAAACCCCCCACTCATGTTTTTAGGAGTCCCACAAAAACCTGAAGCTAAACACCCACAGCATGTGTACAGAGCATCAAGCAAAAACCCTTACCCGCTCCAAGGTTGTTGTTTCAGTCTCTGGGAGCCCCTATGTTCCCTGCTTTGTTGATTCTGTGGACTGTGTTTTTCTGTTGTCTCTTTTGGATCCTATCCTTCTTCTCACTCACTTGTGGGGTTCCCAGAGCTATAACTAATATTTGAATATGGGTCTATGAATATGCTCTCATCGGCCATTAAAGGAAGCCTCTCTGAAGACAATTGAGCTAGGCACAGATCTATGTGTATAGCAGAATATCACCTCCATTCATTTCATTGATTGATTGATTGATTGATTGTGTGTGTGTGTATTTGTGTGTGTGTCATGTGTCTAAGTCTGTCTGTGTGTGTGTGTGTCTGTATTTGTTACTATTCTAGGACTCTAAGACATCTAGATTCTTATTCCTGGTCATCCAGTGTTGGGTTGGGTTCTGTCTCATGACTTGGGCATCAAGTTAGACCTGTTATTAATTGAAAACTCCCACAAGCACTGAGACACCATTGTCCCAGAACATCTTGCATGCCAGAAAGGTTGTGGGTTGATGTACCAGTCACACCACTGGAAACCTTGTCTAGTTACAGACAATAGCCAGCTCACTTTCCTTATCCTTCATGACTAGGTGTCCTCATTATCGTCACTCATAAGTTACACAAAATTTTAATGTACTAGTTTTTCACATTGTCCCTGAACTGTCCCTCTATTTTAATCATCTCCTGACATGCTATGTCTTTCTATTCATTCCTCCCCCATCTGATCCCTTCTGTTCCAATTCCAAAGTGTTTCCAATCCACTCTCAATATCTATGCTCTTTCCCTTTCCCAGAGAGATCTGTATGCCCCCGCTAGAGATCTTGTTGCTTACTCTCTCTGGATTTGTGATTTGTAGCCTGACTATACTTAATAGATAATGTACACTTATCAATAAGTACACATTATGTTTGTATTTTAGGTCGGGAATACCTTGGTGTGCAGAATACTTTTCCTAGCTCCATCCTTTTGCCTGAAAATTTCATGATGTTATTTTGTTCTAACAATTGAGTAATTCTCCTTTGTGAAAATTATCTCATTTTTTATGTAGGAACTGCATGGCGGAAACGCTGGATGGGGGACTTTTTATGATGGGTCCCAATAACTCGAGAAAATCCGGAGTTCCAGGAGTTTTATTGTTCATGGTGTATGATAGATGGTCCAGGTGCAGCCCCCAGTTAAGCCAGAGTGGGCCTGGTTTAAATAGGGAGGGGGAAAAGGGAAGGATCTAGGAGGGAGTAACTTAATTTAGCTACACCCCCTGGCCTTTATGTAACTCATGAATATGGAAATCTCTCGAGGCTGAGGACTGTAGCCACTCCCTCTACCTGTGTCCTCCAAGACTGAACAGTGCAGGTTAAGTGGAGATTAGACTACACGTCAGGACCCTGGGTTCTGGGGGCAAAGCTGAACATCTTCCGTTTCTCCTTTGGAGTCTCAGGGTTCCAGGCCCATGACCACCCAAGAACCAAGATACCCTTCCATGACCCGACATTTTTATACATTTTTCAGTTGACATACATCTAGTATGTTTCCAATTTCTGTCTATTATGAATAAAGCCACTATGAACAAGGTTGAACATATGTCCTCTTGTTGAGATGGAGCATCTTTGAATATATGCCCACAAATAGTATAGGTGGGTTTATCAAGTAGTTTGATTCCCAATTTTCTGAGGAACCACCAGATTGATGTTAATAGTGGTTATACATGTTTGCACTCCTATCAGCAATAAAGAAATGTTCCTTTTGCTCCATATCCTCTCTAGTTTGATCTGTCACTGGTGTTATTAATCTTAACCATTGGCAGTGTTATGATAGAATATCAAAGTAGATTTGATTTTCATTTCTCAGATGGTTAAGAATATTGAAAATTTCCTTGTGTTTCTCATTTATTTGAGATTCCTTTGTTAAAAATTTTGTGTTTAAATTTATAGCTCATTTTAATTGAGTTATTTGGTTCATTGATATCTAGTTTCTTGAGTTCTTTATATATTCTATGTATATCCATTTAATGGATGTGTATCCATTTAATGGATGTGGTGTCAGTGAAAAAAAATTCCCCTCCCATAGACTGCTTTTCTTTTTAGCCAATTGACAGTGTCCTTTGCCTTATAGTAACTTTTCAGTTTCAAGATGTTCCATTTATTAATTGTAAAGCTTAACGCCTACACTATCACTGTTCTCTTTAGAAAGTTTCTATACAAATGTACTCAAGGCTATTTCCTACTTTCTCTTCTATCAGGCTTAGTATGTGTGGTTTAATGTTGAGGTCTTTTATCTGCTTGAAATTGCCTTTTGTGTATGGTGATAGATATGGATCTTTTTGCATTCTTCTGCAGTCAGACATCTATTTAGAGCAACACAACTTGTTGGAGATGCTTTTATTTTTATAGTCAGGTGTCAAATTATTTCCAGGTCTGTGAGTCAATTCCATTGATCAATGTTTGTTTTTATGTCAATATTATGCACTATTTTTTTTCTGTAGCTCTGTAGTATATCTTAAAAATAAGGGATGGTGATACCTCTGGAAGTTCTTTTATTGTAAGAGATTGTTTTAGCTGTCCTGGGTTTTCTTTTTCCATATAAAATTGAGTATTGATTTTCAATTTCTGTAATAAATTGTGGTGGAATTTTGATGAGAATTTCCTTGAATCTATAGCTTGCTTTTGTTAGAATGGTCGTTTTTACTATCCTACTAATCCATGAACATCGAAGAACTTTCTCTCTTCTAATACATTCCTCAGTGCCCTTATTCAAAGACTTGTAGATATTGATGTACATGTTTTAACTTGCTTTGTTTTAGTTACTCCAAGATACTTTGTATTATTTATACATATTGTGAAGACTGCTGTTTTCTTGATTTATTTCTTAGAAATTTGTCTTTTGTATATAGAAGGGCTACTAATTTTTTTTGTGGTAATCTTGTGTCCAGCTATTTCAACGAAGGTACATTTCAGCTATAAGAGTTCACTAGTTGAATATTTGAGTTCACTTATGTATATTATCACATTATGAGAAAATAATGATACTTTGACTTTCTTTTTAATTTATATCTCCTTGATCTCACTTAGCTCTCTAATTGCTCTTGCTAGAACTCTAAGACTTATACTGAAAAGATTTGGAGAGAGTAGACAATCTTGTCTTGCTCCTGATTTTAGTGGAACAAATTTGAGTTTCTGTACATTCAATTTTATGTTGGCAATAGGTTTGCTGTAAATTTATGTAATTTTATGTTGGCAATAGGTTTGCCTTTGTTATGATTAGGTATGTATCCCTAATCTCTCTGAGACTTTTATTATAAATTTGTATTGAAGTTTGTTAATGGCTTTTTGACATTTAATGAGATAATTGTATTTTTTCCTTTTAGATTCTTTAGATGGTGAATTATATTGACAAATTTTATATGTTGAACTCTTCATGCATCTGTGACATAAAGCCTACTTGATCATAGTAGATAATCTGTTTAATATGTTCTTTGATTTTGTTTTTAAGTATTTTGTATCATATTTTTGCATCTATATTTATGGGGAAATTGGTATATAATTCTCTTTCTTTGTTGTATCTTTGTGTGGTTTGGGTTTCATGGTAACCTGTAGCTTCATAGAATGAATTTGTCAGTTTCTTCTATTTCTATTTTGTGGATTAATTTAAAGAGCATTGGTATTATTCCCTCTCTGAAAATGTGTATGCTAAAATCTTCTGACCTTGTGTTTTGTTTTGTTGGGAGAATTTTAATGACTACTTCTATTTCTTTAAGAATTATAAGTCTGTATTAGTTGTTTATCTGATCTTAACTTTGATAAGTGGTATCTCTCTAGTAAATAATACATTTCTTTCATACTTTAGAATTTTGTGGAATACATGGTTTTAAAATATGACCTAATTATTTTTTGGATTCCTCTGGAGTCTTTTCTTATGTCCCCCTTTATATTTCTGATTTTAATTTGAATATTCTTTCTCAGTCTTTTAGTTAGTTTGATTAAGGGTTTGTCTATCTTGTTTATTATCTCAAAGATACATTTATTTCTTGATTCTTGGTATTGTTCTTTCTTTTCTATTTTATTTATTTCATCCCTCATTTTGATTAAATTTTTACTGTCTCCTCATGTGAATGCTTGCCTCATTTTGTTCTGTCAGGTATGCTGTTATGTTGCTGCTATGAGATCTATTCAATTTCTTTATATACTTAAGTGCTATATACTTTCCTTATAGTACAGCTTTCATTGTGTTACATAACATTGAGTCTGTGTTTCCTGTTTGCCTACCTAGAATTTTGATTTCGAAAATTCCCTCGTGTTGTGTTTTCTTTATTGCTTATAGTTATATTTCAGATCTTCAATTGTTTTAGTTTTTGTTTCATTTGCCTGTTTTTTTCCTTTGCCTTCTTGCCTTTCTTTAAGGAATTTAATAATTTCTTTTAATTTGTTTGTTTATCTCTTCCTTGATTTCTTTAAGGGATTGTTTTATTTCATTTTAAAATACCTCTATCATCTTCATAAACTGATTTTACAGGTCTTTTTTCTTATGCGTCTGCTGTGTTGGAGTATTCAGAGCCTACTCTAGTACGATACCTGGGCTCTGTTGTTGATATCTTGTCCTTGATGTTGTTGATAGTGTTTTTATGCTGGTATCTAAGCACCAAGTTTCTCATGACATAAGTTAAATGCCAATTTCTTAGTTTGCCTTTGTTAGATGTGTGTTTTGTATCTATGTTTCTGGTTCCTCTCTAATCTTTTGGCTCATGTGGCCTGTGGTTGAGTAAAGATTCTGCACTAGAATTCAGGGCTGGACTTCTTGTGATTATTGTGCTCTCTTATGGAACAGGGAGTTCTGCCTCAGTTGGAAGCTGGAGTTATAGAAGCCTGTATAGTTTCTCATCTAAAAAGGATTCTCTTTCATATTTGGGGCCTGGAGTATTTTGATGAGAAGGGGAAGTATAATGGGGCTAGTGACAGATGGGAGGCATCAAAAGAGTGGATGACATCCCTTGGTGGACAGGTACATGGTCTTCTTAGGACATAGTCTGTGTTGGGGTAGGTGGTATGTGCCAGAGTTGGTGGCTAGAACTCGGCAAAGAGAGGAAGAAGGACAACTGATTACTGGATCTTTTGTGAGCTAACGAGTAGGAAAAGTCTGTGCACAGACAGCCTACTTGGTCTGACAAGTATGATTTTTTTTATTGGTATGTTTCAGCCCACTATTACTCTCTCTGTCTTCTCTCTCTCTCTCTCTCTCTCTCTCTCTCTCTCTCTCTCTCTCTCTCTCTCACTGTATGTGTATGTGTTTGTATTCCCCTGCCTCTCACAAGCACATAAATATATAATATAAACCTGCATTTTCTGTTTTGTGTTACTCATAAGTGAGAATTTTTAGGCCTGACAACTTGGTCAGGCCTAATTCTTTTGTCCCATGACAAAAGAATTAACAAACTCTTGGACCTGAGAGTTTAACTTGAAGAGAAATGTCCAGACCTTCTTATGTTGTTCAAGGGAGGCTGTAGACGCAGTATATCAAAAGTTGAAGCAGATGATCCAATGGTCTGTGTATGTCTCTACTTCATTAACTTCTGTCATTTTCTCCTTCGTATAAACCACATCATTTATTTGTTGGCTGAAACAGAAATAGTTATCAGAAAATTAAGTTTAGCTCTATGAAGTATGGTTCAGGAAAAGAAAAGGATAGACATCAATGAATATAAATACTTCATCACACAAATTCTTTATGTAATAAGACAAAATATTTTATTGGGTAATTTATTGTTTTTCTTGTAGTTTTCATATAGAATAACTTCCTTCCTCAATAGTTTATATTGAGGCAGTCAAGTATTTTGTGTTTTACATAAGACAGTAATGCTTTTGAAGCACAGCATGATAAATGAATAGATACATATCACTTCAAAAAGGTAAAATGCTAATTTCCATATGCCTCACTAAAATAAACATAAAATTCAATAACCATGTCATCTATGCCTGAAAAGACTAAAATATAGCATAAGACTTTTAGTTCCTCACCAAAGCAATTGTTGATGGGTGGTAGAGAACAGACCGTCATTCCATAAGGAGACATGAGGCTCTGTTTAGACAGCTTAGTTTTTATTACAAGGCATTTAGAATGCTTGTTTGTCTAAGAAGAAGCTGTGCTCAGTCACTGCAGACTCAGATTGGATCTTATTTGTGAACTTATCTATAATGAAATTCCTCTTCTAGTAAAATGGAATGGAATTCCAAAAATGCTCAGAGACTGACAAGAACCCAATTAAATATTCCTTTCAAAAGAAAATCGAATTTGTACTTTTATGAAATACTGGCTGAAAAAAGAATGAAATAATACATTACTCTCATGACAAGTTTTCATGTTTTATACTGAATAGAATATACCTAATTTACACTATTATGACGATGATTACATTGGTATAAAAGCTCTAAAATTGCCAATAAATAAATTATTCAGTGATGATCAACATTAGTTTTAACATTTAATCAATGTAAAATAGTATTTCAAATCATTCAATGTGTCTATTCCATATTTTGTGTACATGTGATTATTGTATTACTTATTAACTTAAAATTTAGAGGAATGTGTGAGCATGATTTTAATTATGTCGTGGAGTAGGTAGTAAATTAGTTCATATGTTTTATGAGTTGAAATAATCATTATATACTTGAATCTTTGTAGCAAGGCATTATATAACTCATTTGTGAAGAAAATTAGTATGAATTATCACTAAAGTAATGACGGTAAAGTACAAAAAAGGAAAAGTGCATATCTATGAATAAAAAAAATAAGAAATTAATGTGAAAATCACCAATGAGGCTAATTTACCTTTCTCAACACTTCAGACCCCAGTTTGCTTTCATGTTCCTAACCTCTCTTCTCTCAATTCATTACACCAAATTCTATTAATTTCTATATGACATTCTTCACTATCATGCTGATCTGGCTTATTTTTTCTAGTTCCTCTTGTCCTGTAAGTCTGAATCTAGATGGTATGAGATTCTGACACCTCTTTCATGAACATACAGAGATTTGCACTCACAGATGCCCATAATGATAAACTTCCCCTGACTTCTTCATGGTATTATGACCTACAACCCACCATATTAAGAAACCTGCACTTGCATTGCAGATTCTAAGTTTTTTTGCTACAAATATTCTATATTATTTGGAACATCAATCATAACAAATATTTCCATATTGTGAATGAACAAATTTCTAAACATAAGAATAAGATAGTGAAAATATACAGGCATGATCTCAGACCTCCTTTTCCTTACTGCAAGTGAATATCATGAGGCAGCATGCACAGGACTGATAGGGATTGTATCAGACCCTCATATATATATACATATATATTAGGCTTCCAATTTAGTATTTTAAGGGATTCTCAAGTATGGAAAATATTAGATCTCTGTAATTTGAGTCATCTCTTGGCTTCTTTTTCTTTGTTTATACTATACAATTCCAATGTGTTAGTTTGGTGTGATTTTTTTAATATTATATTTTAGTTTAGTTTTTTTAAAAATTTCCCTTAGAAAAAAATTGTTTGTTTTCTAATGAAGACTAGAAAAAAATGGATCAAGATAGGAGAAGAATGTTGAGAGGACCTGAAAGGAGAAGAAGGAGAGGAGAGCATAATCAGGATATATTATGTGATTTAAAAATATTTATAAATGATTAAAAAAAGAAATTGCATATTGTGTCATTTTTTTGGCTTTCACAAATTTTCCAAAAAACAAAAACACAACAGACATGTTTTATCCAAGGGTGTATTTTTACTTCTGTTTTCTTTTCTTACTCTATTGTTGAGTAGCCAAAGCATTAATATATAAATGGGAGGAGAAACCCAGTTTTACACTGGCATTTGTAACTTTCTGGTTATAGTCTATTCCATAAAATATTTCTGTAAGACTGAAAACAGTTATTACAAGATTTAAAATGTGCTTTTTTCTGATCCTTTTTGTGTTGCTGAGCTTCATAATTCTTCATAAATTACCAATTAAAACATTTTACAGACAGCAGGATGAAAAATATATTTACTGCTATAACAATTCAAAATGTATATTTCATATAAACCACTCTTAAAAGAGATACTGCTTTGATTCTATTGAATTATTTGCATTTAGACTTAGACTTTGAACAGCTGTCAAGGCTGTATGGGAAATCTTTCCTTGAATAAAGAAACTAGAAACTTAACTTTCAGTCAAGTACAATATTTTTTCTCCAAGGTGAAGTTCTAATAGATACTTTTCTGTAGATTCACTTTTAGATTATTATGTATTTAGTTCAGAGTGTTAACATGATGAAGTCATAAGAAGAATGAGGTAAAAATAAAATTCCAGCTAACCTCAAGCACCTGCACTAATTATTTCTGAGCTCCTAAGCTGATTGGGCTTTTCTCTCCGGAAACTAGTGAAATGATTCTTCACATGTTAAAACAAGTTTCTTTCTCTCTCTCTCTCTCTCTCTCTCTCTCTCTCTCTCTCTCTCTCTCTCTCTCTCTCTGTGTGTGTGTGTTTGTCTCTCTCTCTTCCTCTCTCTGTCTCTTTCTCTACTTCCATACCTTCTTCACTCTCTATCTGTCGTTCTCTTTCTCCTTCTCTGACCCCTCTATCGGTGGTCACCTTAAAATTGATAGTCTTGTCTTCATATGGGCCATGCATATTGTGCAATTATATGCAGATACTTTGAGAAAAGAGTACTATTGTTTTTCTTTATTACCTGAAAGTTTAAAAAGGAATAATAAATAAAAATGAAAAGAGAGCATAATGAAACCTAAACATGATGCTTGATAGTGAACCATTGAGCACTTTCTTGGCCATGAAAAGAAAGGTCTGCTTGTTGTAAAGATTTCCTTCAGGGAAAGGCACGTGGGCATGGGTGCATGCATGCACACTTGTGGGGTGTGTTTGTGTGTGTGTGTGTGTGTGTACATGAGTGTACTTCCTTTTACAAATGAGCCTTATAAAAAGAAAATAAATCTAAGCAATATTTCAGGGAAGAAAATCTGAACTGAGGGGGAAAGAAAGGACAGAAGCCTAGGAAGAAAACAAGAGACAGAGGAATGAAGGAAGCAGAGATAGAGGGAAGAGTGAAGGTGGAAAATGAAGACAATGCTATGGTAGTGTCTATGAAAATAATCACTTCAAAAGGGATTAAACTTAAAAGTTTAAACACCCAATTATTTATGCATAATACTGTAAAAAGCAACCAAACATGGTTTTGTATGGTAGTCATTGAAAGTGGAGTCCTCACATGCAACAAGTTTTTGGTTTTAGGTTTTGTTTGTTTAAATAAAATGTCCTCTGCTTTGGATGTTAAGTTCCATGTTTTTATAAGCAACATTTTTATAAGCATTATATATGGATTTTAATTGATACCAGTCACACACATTAGAAGTAATTTCATACAATCTGACGTAGATAACATACTCTGAAACAACAACTTTTAAATACTAACCAAAGTTTGAAAGTGTTGGATCCAATTGGTGAAGCATTTTTCAGAGGATGAAGACATTCTGGGACCCTTCTTAGCTCTAAAAAATTAACCCAATTTAGATTCTTAATTTACAAAAACACTTGTATTTCTTTACTCAGACTCATTGAGACAGACTTTGAAAAAATATTCACTTTGTCATCATAAAAATATTTCATTTGTGAGCAAAAGCAGGCATATCTAATGAGTGTGAAGAGAGGAAAAATAAATCTTTTCTTCCTTATTTTCTTCACCTTAACAGAGTGGAATGCACATGTTAGTAGTGCTTGGACAATTAAAGGTATGATTGTATAATAATGGAAACAGATTTTGAAAACTATTCTGTCGGGAGCCTACAGAAGGCAACTATCATCCTTGCAGCCATCTTGAGCCATATACCCTGACAAGAGGCTTGTTTATAACAGCCTACAACAGCTGAGCACACTCTGATAACATCTTGTTTTAGATACCCAGGAACTTCCCTTGAGTGTGTGAGACTTAAAGGTGTAAGACTTGAAGGCATGATTTAAAGGCGTGACTTAGAAGTAAGACATATAAAAGGTGAGAGGCAGACAGAAGAAGGTAACTCAGAAGAGGAACTTGGAAGAGAACTTGGAATTGGGAAAGAGACTTGAAACTTGGAACAGGAACTTGGAAAAAAACTAGGAACTGGGAATTAGGACTTGAGACTTATTACAGCTGGAACAGGGATTAGGACCTGAGACTTGGTACTAGGAACTAGAAACTTGGAACTTGGGACTGGAACTAGGAACTTGGAGAGTAGAAGAGAGACTGAAGAATAAACTGGATTGAATCACACTCTGTCTTGACTCCATTCCTCACGTCAGTCCTCACACTCTCTCTTGCTGAACACCGACCCATGGACTGGAGTAGCTTGTGGCAGTGTGGGCTCTAACAATTTAGCCCCCAAGGCTTTTGGCAGTGCGGGTTCCAACATTTGACAGAGCTGTCTGCTACATTTTGGCCCCCAAGCGTGGGGCAGCTCGGGCTGCGACACTGTTCTTTATTTCCTATAGTTTTCAAATAGTCATGAAAATGATGACTGTTTCAGTGTTTCATAGTTTAATGAGAGTCATCTTTTTAAACCCGACATTTCATATTTACTCTACTCTACATTTTTTAAACATTTATTTTATAATTTCTCAGATGAATATTGTTTATACATTATTTCCACCCACACTATCTTGAATATCTAAGTTTTACTATATCCCCCAACTCTCTTTCATGTTCATGATAGACTTTTAATTATTATTGTTACACATTAAATGTAATAATACAAGCTACTAAATCCACTAAATGTTGTTCATATGTGTATGTGTTTAAGGTTTAATTTACAATTGCATAATCCCTTGGATGTTTGTTCCTGCAGAAGACTGACACTGGTCTTGGCAACTATTAATTACATGTGGCTTATCATTTTGGAATAGGGCTCAGTGAAGCTTCTCTCATCTGTGGTGAGATGTCAACTGATGCTGTCATTGTGAAGATTTTGTCGAGGTGACTGTATTAAGATCCCATATGTGAAACTTCATATAATACGCAGAACATCTGATATCACAGAATATACCTAGTTCCTTCGTATTTTACAATAAATCAGTCACCTCCTTGACTTATGATGCCCACTTATCTAAGCTGTAGATTTTAGGTTCATGTTATAGGTGTATGAACTAAGTATAATGGGTCCATAGTCAGTTGTTCTCTCAATTTTACCACTTGTTCATTGCTGTTACTGTGTTCTTGAAAACTAGGTTTTAGGAAAATATAATACAAAATCACTTTTCAACTGTTTAGGGACTACAGTATTCCACTGTTTCAGTTGTCAAAAGCAACTGAGCCCAAATAAACTAAATAATTTAAATTGATCTATCTTTGCTCAATTTTATAAGCATTTGCTTTTTTCACTCCCACTCAATTTATTATACAAGATGAGCATTTTAAAACAAAATATCTTAATGGGTATAACACATTAAAATAGGAATATATAAAGAAATAATTTTAAAGTTATTTCACGGTTGGTGATTTCAGACTTTTCCTAATTTCTACTTTTCCACTTTGTATAATTTTAAATATCAAACATGACTCATAAAAACTCTAAGTCTTAATTTCCTGATTGAAGAGGTACCCTCTAGATGGTGTTCAGACCAATCATATTTAACCAACAGAAAATTTGCCATAATTTTGGGAGAACTTAACTTATTCCCTGTGCAACATTGCCATTTATTTCATTATCGATTCAGGGTTTATTTGTAAGGTTTTATCATATAAATGCACTTTAACAGTATTTGTATTAAATACATTAAGATTTTTCATGTAAATCAGATTACAATTATCTTTAGTTGAAGTGGATCTTTGAGATGTTCCAACATGAATACTATGTACACATTTAGACTCCTAAAGTTCGAGTATTCACATCTAAGGGAAAGAAATCATTCTGTAAGTGTATTTCACCCAGATTTGAGGAACTAGGAGTTTTTCTGAATGTTTCATCTATTTTTAAAATGTGTTGGCCTATTGAATATAATATTTGCAATATCTAGAAAAATTATTACAGATTTTACTGTTTGGTATCTTTGGTTGTTGGTCTAGTCCCTGGGAGCTCCAAGGGCCCTGGCCAGTTGGCACTGTTGCTCCCCCCATGGGGCTTTAAATCCCCTCAGCTCCTTCAGTCCCTTCTCCAACTCTTTTATCAGGGACCCTGCACTTAGTCCAATGGTTGGCTGAAAGCATTCTCCTCTGTATGTATCAGGCTCTGGCAGAGCCTCTCAGGAGACAGCTATTTTAGGCTACCCTCAGCAAGCACTTCCAGGCATCCACAATAATGTCCAGGTTTGGTGATTGTATATAGGATTGATGCTCAGGTGTGGCAGTCTCTGTATGGCCTTTCCTTCTGACTCTGCTCCACACTTTATCTCCATATTTCCTTCTGTGAATATTTTGTTCCTCCTTCTAAGAAGCACTGAAGCATCCACATTTTTGTCTTCCTTCTTCTTGAGCTGTGAATTGTATCTTGGGTATTTCAAACATTTGGGCTAATGCCCAATTATCAGTGAGTGCATACCATGTGTGATGTTTTGTGACTGGGTTACCTCACTCAAGATGATATTTTCAAGTTCCATTCATTTCCCTATGAATTTCATCAAGCCCTGGTTTGTAATAGCTGTGTAAATGTGCCACATTTTATCTATACATTCCTCTTTTGAGGAATTTTCCTCAGTTGAGAATTCTGTTTAGCTCTGTTCACCATGTTTTAATAGGGTTATTTGGTTGTCTGGAGTCTAATTTTTTGAGTTCTTTGATATATTGGATATTAACCCTCTATCAGATGTAGCATTGGTAAAAATCTTTCCCCAAACTGTTGGTTGCTGTTTTTGTCCTAATGACAGTGTCCTTTGACTTAACAGAAACTTTGCGATTTTATGAGGTCCCATTTGTCTATTCTTGATCATAGACCATACGCCACTGGTGTTCTGTTCAGGAAGCTTTCCCCTGTGCCCATGTGTTTGAGGATTTTCACCACTTTCTCTTTTATTAAATTCAGTGTATCTGGTTTTATGTGGAGATCATTGATTCACTTGGACTTGAACTTTGCACAGGGAGATAAAAATAGTTCAATTTGTGTTCTTCTTCATGTTGACCCACAGTTGAAGCCAGTTGTAACAGCACCATTTGTTGAAAATGCTGGGTTGTTTCCCATTGGATGGTTTTAGCTCCTTTGTCAAAGATGAAGTGACAATAGGTATGTGGGTTTATTTCTGGGTCTTCAATTCTATTCCATTGATGTAACTGCCTGACACTGAACCAATGCCACACAGTTTTTATCACTATTGCTCTGAAGTATAACTTGAGTTCAGGAATAGTGATTCCTGGACTCAGAAATTCTTTTATTGTTGAGAATAGTTTTCATTATCCTGGGTTGTTATTCCAAATGAATTTGAAAATTGTTCTTTCTAATTCTATGAAGAATTGAGTTGGAATTTTGATGGGGATTGCATTGAATCTGTAGATTGCCTTCAGCAAGATGATCATTTTTATTATATTCTGACAACCTATGAGCATGGGAGATCTTTTCATCTTCTGAGATCTTTTACAATTTCTTTCTTCAGAGACTTGAAGTTCTTGTCATACATATATTTCACTTGTTTGGATAGAGTCACATAAAGATATTTTATGTTGTTTATGACTATTTTGAAGTGCATTGTTTCTCTAATATCTTTCTCAGAATGTTTATCCTTTGAGTATAGGAAGGCTACTGATTTGTTTGAGTTAATTTTATATCCAGCCAATTTGCTGAAGCTGTTTATCAGGATTGGAAGTTCTTTGGTGGAATTTTTGTGGTCACTTCGGTATACTATCATATCATCTGCAAATAGTGATATTTTGACTGTTTCCTTTCCAATTTGTATCACTTTAATCTTTTTGTTGTTTAATTGCTCTAGCTAGGAATTGAAGTACTATATTCAATAGATAGTGAGACAATAGGCAGCCTTTTATAGTTCCTGATTATAGTGGGATTTCTTCAAAGTTCTCTCCATTTAGTTTCATGTTGCCTACTGGTTTGATGTATATTATATTTACTGTTTAGAGCCTTGAATTCCTGATTTTTCCAAAACTTTTAACATGAAGAAATGTTGAATTTTGGCAAATGATTTTTCAGCATCTAATGAAATGACCACGTGTTTCCTTTTTCTTTGAGTTTGTTTATGTAGTAGATTATGTTGATGGATTTCTATATATTGAACCATCCATGCATCACTAGGATGAAGCATTGATATGTTCCTAGATTTGGTTTGTAAGAATTTTATTGAGTATTTTTGTATCAATGTACATAAGGGAGATTGTTCTGAATTTCTCTTTGTTGATTCTTTATGTGGTTTTGGTATCAGCATAATTGTGGCTTCATAGAACAAATTGGGTAGTGTTCCTTCTGTTTCTATTTTGTAAAATTTTTTGAAGAGTATTGGTATTAGGTCTTCTTTGAAGGTCTGACAGAATTCTGCACTAAACCCATCTGGTCCTGGGCATATTTTGATTGGGATACTTTTAATGTCTGCTTCTATATCTTTAGGGGTTATGGGACTGTCTAGATGGTTTACCTGATTCTGATTTAATTTTGGTGTTTAGTATATGTCTAGAAAATTGTCCATTTCATCCAGATTTTCCAGTTTTGTTGCGTATACTCATTTGTAGTAATATCACACTTTTCATTTTTAATTTTGATAATTTGGATACTGTCTCTTTGCACTCTGATAGTCTGGCTATGGGTTTATCTATGTTTTTTATTTTCTCAAAGAACCAGCTCCTGGTTTTATTGACTCTTTGTATAGATCTTTTTGTTTCCACATGTTCCTCTTAGCACTGCTTACATTGTGTCCAGTAAGTTTGGGTATGTTGTGCCTTCATTTTTATTAAATTCAAAAAAGTCATTAATTTCTTAATTTCTTCCTTGACCAAGTTATCATTGAGTAGGGCATTGTTCAGCTTACATGTGCATGTGGGCTTTCTGCTGTTTTTATTGTTATTGAAGACCATCCTTAGTCCATGGTGATCTGAAAGGATGCATAGTATTATTTCTATCTTATTGTATCTGTTGAGGCCTGTTTTGTAACCAATTATATGGTTTTTGAGAAGGTACCGTTAGGTGCTGAGAAGAATGTATATTCTTTTGCTTTAGGAGGCAATGTTCTATAGACATTTGTTAAATTTATTTGATCCATTACTTCTGTTAGTTTTACTGCATCTCTGTTTAGTTTCTGTTTTCATGATCTGTTCATCGATGAGAGTGGGGTGTTGAAGACTCCCACTCTTATTGTGTGAGGTGCATGTGTGCTTTAAGCTTTAGTAAAGTTTCTTTTATGAATGTGGGTGCTCTTGCATTTGGATCATAGATATTCAATATTGAGAGTTCTTCTTGGGAGATTTTTCATTTGACGACTATGAAGTGTTCTTTCTTATTTTTTTGCTTAACTTTTGGTTGAAAGTCAATTTTATTTGATATTACAATGGTTAATCCAGCTTAATTCTTGGGACATTTTGCTTGGAAAATTTTATTCCAGCCATGTACTCTTTGACACTGTGTTTACTGTATGCAGCAAAATTCTGGGTCCTGTTTATGTATCCAGTTTATTAGTCTATGTCTTTTTTTACTTTATTATTTATTGGATGTTTTAGTTGGTATTTTATACATTTACATTTCTGATGTCATCCCCTTTCCACATTTCCCCTCTCTAGAAACCACTATCACAACCCTTCTCCTTTTTTGCTTTTATACCATTTTAATTACATGCATGTATTAAGGTCATTTCTAGGTTGAGGGTCTAGCAATAAAATAGATGTAAATAGTCAAGGAACAAGCAAGACAATAAACACAAGTAGTCAAAGAACAAGCAAGGCATTAAACCCCAATATGTGGACACTCTAGTTATCACTGTTTCTAAGGACTTATTTGGATGACCAAAATATCTGAGCCTACTTCCCTGTCTTGGCCCAAGTCATTTTCATGTCTGAAGCCAACTTCCTTGTTGTAGCCTAAAATTTAGATTCCTGTCTTAAATTACTTCTTTTTTCTAGCCTAAGATTTAGATTACTACCTGAAATTACTTTCTTGTTCTAACCTAATGTCAGATTCCTGCCTGAAGCTTACTTCCTTGTCTTAGGCCCATGTCATATTCTTGCCAAGCAGCCCCAAAGGCTCCCAGCCTCTCCCCCTTTTTTTATTTCATTAACAAGACTGACCCTGTCTTAGGTCTTTCTGACAAGAATGCCTTCCTTGCCCATCATGGAATATGCATTATCAAAAGCAATGCAGTTATGTATTAGGTTGGTAAGGTTCTGTGCAGAATCTTACCCGTCTTTGGCTTGCCAGCCTGTTAATTTAATAACTCTGTTTTGGGGTCCATTTTCAGGTTCAAGCCATGCACTTTTGCTGCCAGAAAGTTGATGTTGTTAAAGACAAGCTTTAACGTGATGGGCAGGGATGAAAATATTCCCAGTACAAAAAGGGCTAGCATGATCAAGCTATATATGCCATTTTTGAAGCTTGACAAAATAGAAATACTGACCTCAGGCTATAGATAATTTTCAGCAGAGCATTATTCGTGAAATTCAAAAGCTCCCTACGTAACATTAAAACATCCATAGAGGTATTAGAATTATGCCAATTACACTGCAAGAGTCTCTAAGCTTCTTCCTGATTATAATGACTACCACTGTAAATTTTAGAACTAACATGAATCCAATGGTACTTGTCATGACACTTGAGATGGATCCTTACCCTTAAATTCTGAACTTTTTTCCTATAATTTGAATAGAATAAAGAACATCAATCCATTCTTCCAAATGCCTATCTAAATCCTCTTGTATATTCAACACATTAGTAAGTTTTTTTTTGCTAAATGATTAACAAAATTAGCTGTCATAATTTCTTGTGTCACAGTAATTGAAGAAGCAGTGGTGTTGGGCCTTGGATGAGGTAACTCCATTTAACCTGTTACCTTCAGTCACATAGGGCACAGGTAGAGGGCGTGATTAACAAGTCTCTACCTCCAGAGATTTAAATATTAATGAATTATCAAAAGGCCAGGGGCGTAGCTAATTAACTTATTCCCTCCCTCCCCCTTTTCCTTCCCTATAAAATGAATGTCCCCTGGCCTTTGGCGGGGGTGGGGGGAGCGCATACTAGTTGCTTCCATTTACCATGCCATGAACAATAAAAGCTTTGGAAAACCGGACTCCACGTGTCCATGGTCTCTCCGCCTGATTCCCAGCTTTTGGAACCCTGGAACCTTGTCAATGCAGCCGCCGGCCCGCCCACCGACTGCTGCATGAATGTGGGATCCTCCGCTGGCGGCAGGAAGCCCTGATGTGCCGGACCGCCCTGAGACTCTGCCGCTGGACTCCCTCCCCCCTGCCCGCGAGATTTCTTCCCCACACAGTGGTGCTACCAATTAATGTAATTAAAGCTGTTATATCAGCAATAATCAAGCCCACTACCTTCTTGCTTCTGCTTAAAACCTGACTCATTTCTTTCCATACTTGCAAGCTATTTTTAGAATACCAAGGTTATGTGATACTCAGGTCACAGAAACAAAAGCTGGTTGATAGACCTCTGCAACTGACATGCCAGATTTCAAAACTCAAACACAATTAGAAGGTGTACAATCAATGCAACTTACATTAAATACTGTAGAAGAAACAAAAATATATTTAACTTGACAATTAGAAGAGCCTTAACACATGTGCTAACACCTGTTTGAAATCCAGATCCTTCCCCAACTTTATCTCTTTCTAACATAACATCACAGAGAACTGCAGCTAATTTCCATATATGTCTCTGAAAATTTCCAGTACCAGACTTCCAAATGAAGACTGTTATTTCCAATATTGGATTGATTTCTAGACCTGTCCATGATTGATTCTTAATAACTGATCGCATTTAAGAAAATACAAGAGTCATTATAATTTCTCTATTTGATTATCTGTTCCACAAGGTCTAAAATCTTGAGCCAAGGCAGCTTGTCCCCATCAGGCATATAGGTAAGCAATGGTCTATGTCTTTTTATTGGGGGAATTAAGTCTACTGATGTTAAGAGATATTAAAGAAATAGTGATTGTTGCTTCCTGTTATTTTTATTGTTATAGGTGGAATTATGTTGGGTGGTTATCTTCTTTTAGGTTTGAAATATTACTTTCTTGTTTTTTCTAGGATGTAGTTTCACTTCTTGTATAGGAGTTTTCATTCTATTATACCTTTTAGGTCTGGATTTGTGGAAAGATATTGTATAAATTGTTTTTGTCTTGAAATATCTTGGTTTCTCTATCTATGGTAATTTAGTGAATTACTGGGTATAGTAGCCTGGGCTGGCATTTGTATCCTCTTAGTGTCTGTATGACATCTGCTCAGGATCTTCTAGCTTTCATAGTCTCTTGTGAGAAGTCTGGGGTAATTCTGTTAGGTCTGCCTTTCTGTGTTACTTGACCTTTTTCCCTCACTGCCTTTAATATTCTTTCTTTGTTTTGTACATTTGATGTTTTTACTATTATGTGACAGGAAGAATTTTTTTTCTGGTCCAATCTATTTGGTGTCCTGTAGGCTTCTTGTATGTTCATGGACATCTCTTTCTGTAGGTTAGGGAAGTTTTTTTTTTTTTTTTTCTACAATTTTGTTGAAGATATTTACTGGTCCTTTAATTTGAGAACCTTTGCTCTCTTCTATACCTATTATCCTTAGGTTTGGTCGTCTCATTTTGTCCTAGATTTCCTGGATGTTTTTGGTTAGGAAATTTTTGCATTTTCTCTTACTGTTTTATCAATTTTCTATGGCATCTTCTGCACCTGAGAATCTCTCTTCTATCTCTTGTATTGTTGGTGATGCTTGAGTCTGTGTCCCCTGATCTCTTTCCTAGGTTTTCTATCTCCAGTGTTGTCTCCCGTTGTGATTTCTTTATTGATTCTATTTCCATTTTTAGATCCTGGATGGTTTTGTTCAATTCCTCCATCTCTTTGTGTTTTCCTGTAATTCTTTAAGGGATTTTTGTGTTTCATCTTTAAGGGATTCTAACTGATTATCTATGCTCTCCTGTATTTCTTTAAGGGAAATGAGGTTGACCATCAACCAATGATAGTAGTAATCTGTATAACCTAGAACTATCTATTGGGAGACAGAAAGTTTAGAAATCCATGGTCATTTTTTCTATATTACAATACCAAGGTCAACATAGACTAAATGAGACTTTTTCAAAAAAGTAAAAATAAAAACCATAATAATAATAATAATAATAATAATAATAATAATAATAATACAATTAGAAATGCATAAGGAACCTCAAATACTTCAATATAAATTACATTTTTAGAGGTGAAAATCATAACTCAAAATCTCAATGTGGATTGATGTTTGTCCATGTCATAGGAGGGATGGTTGAAGGGAAGGAATATCAATGTGAAAATAAAGGTTGTATATGTTAACTTTGGTCATATTTACTTGGCTGTTTCATTTACTCCATGCCCATTAGACACTGTTTAAAGAAGTCACATTTCAAAGTAATTTAAGAGTGTATCATTAATACTGTATTTTGTAAAAATCTATACAAGAAATGTTTAAAGGTTTCCATCAGAGTTAAAAACAAGATGGGCAGAGTTTTTCAAGTTTTCAATGCCAAGAGATTTTAGTAAGTTACAGTAAATCAAACTGCCTTTGTCTTTAGAAGGAAGACACAGACGTGGGAAAATGGCTGAGTCCTAGACTAGTACAAGCATATGTAACAAACACAATGTTCTATAATAATAGAAATTCCTCAAAGTGGGGAGAAAACAGCGAAAATGTATAGTTAAAGCAATTATGGACAGTCATGGGCCCATGACAAAGGGGTTATAAACCTTTTTACATGATAAAATCAAATATATAAACTAGACACAGACATAAAATTTATAGTTATTTGAAATTATCTTGTAAAATATTTTGCCCAAAAATTCTAGAGGTACAAGTCTACAGAGAGAAGCATAAAGATTCTGGATACATGTACATTCACCTAGAGGAAAACAATGAAACATGTAATACAGACAATGTAGAGCACCTGCCAGAATAGTAAGTGTTTACCTACAAATATAATTAAAAACTACTGGGAAAAGAGTGGCTGTTATAAACACATGATAAAAATAGCCATGTGCCTGAGAGGAAAGCAAAATGATTTTAATAAATTTATAATATTGGTGAATAAAAATTTAAAAGTCAATAAAATGAAGTGAAAATTAGCTGTAATTTACTAATTTCAAATAATATACCAACATGGGATTGAAAAAAAATTTCATTACTAGGTACCAGTTCTGAAATGTTCAGCACAACAATATTTTAACAAATTCTAGTCATAAAAATGAACACATAGAAATGGGCCAATGACATATGATAGATTTCAGTTAATTTGATGGAGGACCAGTCATGATTAAGTAGCAAGAAATAAATAATCTTAAACATAGTATGCCACCTGAAATTATATTTTAACTGCAAAATAAATTATTAATTGCCTACGGAGATCCATTTTGTTACCCTGACAATTCTATATCATGAAAATTTTTTCTTTTCAGTCCACAAATGCATAATGAACTCATTTACATGTTAAAAATATGAACCTCAGTAATTTAGCAGATGAATTGTGTTCATATTAAAAGTGAAAAGTATCATTCTTAATCAGACACTGATTCCATTTAGTGAAGACAGCTGGCAAGAAGATGTTAAAAAACAAAACATAAGCAAAAAATGCATTTGTTTATAGATTTCCCAGTGTGAAATTTCATAATATCTACTAACTGCGTAACTTACAAAATAATTAAACCTCTAGAATCCATAAATAATAAAGATGTATGAAGATACAAAATGAAAAGAGAGAATGTGAGTTATGTGTGTATATATATGTATATGTACACACAAACACACAGACATGCAAACACACACACACACACACATATATATGAAAACACATATTTTTTACCTATAAATACACACAAAATACACACACACACACACTTTCTTTTTGTATTTCTGGAGATCTCTAGATTCTCCATCTATAGAAAATTGGTCTCACAGACTAATTCTTCAAAGCCAGAGATTGATATAGTTGGTATCAACTTTTATATATTGGTGTTTCCTGTGTGTATTATATACAATGTGGTGAGGCAATCTTTCATAAATCCTTCCAGCAGTATTTAAGCATGGCATGTACATTTTGCTGACTTGCCAGGATGTTGGTCTCATAATATCTACTTTAAGTTTTTCTGTAGACTGTGAAGAATTAATTTTTTTCTTTCATCATATTTTGTGTCTAATATTGTTTGTTCTGGTTTGGGTTTTTGAGATATAGTCTTATGTCACCTAATCTGAACTGGAATGTGTTATGTAACTCTGGATGAAATAAAATTTTTGATCCTCTGTCCTTACCACATACATGCTAGGCTATATATATCATATATGAACAGTTTTAAGAATGCAAAGCTATTTTAGTGGTCAAACATTTTACCATATGCTTGCTTTAAAGTACTATTACATTCTGTATATGACAAATTAAAACTGATAGTATTTGCTTTTATTTACAAGTATCATAGGAAGCCATGTAGCTGGTATTGCAAATTCAGATACTGTACAACCTGTATTTGGTTGATATTATCTAACAAAATTAAAACTACCAGCAATGAGATGATTGTTCCTTTTATGTGCAGCTTATAATGAGTTTGTCACTGAGAACAGGGCCAGGAGATACAGTTTGGTGACTTCTGAGACATCATCTACATAGGTGATAAAAGTGTTTTCATGGTTCGTCTTGATTTCAAGATTAATCTTGTTAAACTCAAAATGTGAAACTGCAGACTACATGAAAAAGTCACTCTACACATCTATGAACATTGTCAGAGAAATTTGTTGGAGCAATACATAAGAAAACACTAAACAAAAATTAAAACATAATGACACACTACTCTTTGTGAGTGGATATATCTCATATATTTGTGGTCATATTTCTGGTAGAATCTAATATATTTTTGATTACAGCATGAAGAGTTTTAGTATATACTGTAGTAACTTACTACAATGTAATAAGTCTGTAGTGGACTCTGTTCCCTTTAATAGACAGTCTCAGTTTTGTTCCATGAATTGCTGCCAAGCAGTGCCAAAGCAACATATAATAACATCCACACAGCCTTTGCCACATGGGACACTTGAAAGAGAAGCCAAGACCTCTTCTTTTAAATAGGTGACCTTGTTCTTCTGATAATCAGGAAATGGGAGGAGACTGTCATTAATTTTAGTTCACTTTTTCTTTTTTACTTTTCCTTTAATTCACTTCTTGACATCTCTTGAGATTATATGAATTATTACATCAGCAGGTATGAGGTACCGAAGCATGCAATTTCATGCAGAGAGAAATGAAGCAGTTGAACCATTAAAATTAATGCAAATCGCCTGTTTCTATTTAAGAAAGAAAAGAGGGGTAATCTCAAGGAAGAATTTATACACACAGTAATAGAATTTTCTAAAACTACACTTAAAATTTTACACTTTTTATCATAATTATATTGTTTTGAAATGTTGATTTTCTTTTCCTATATATCAGCTCATTTAATGCAAATTAAATGTTCCCTTTAAATTTTTCAGCTCAATATTATTTTCATCTTTCTATCAAAAAAGTAATTAATTTTAATGTTTTCTGAAGGAACAAGCTTTAAAATACATTTGTTTATCCATGTGATTCAGTGACTTAAATAATATAATAATATACATGAAAAAAATGCAGTCATTATTTTTTTGAAATTTTTCTCAACTCATCTTGTTTTGTTTGTCACAGTGAAGTTGACCCCATCATCATAATATTCTTTGTTTGTATTGTTGGTTTTTGTTGACACAATTTGACATTTTAATGTTAATAAGGTCTGGAAAAATAAATAATTGCTTATCTGAAAAATTGATAAAACTCTTTTTTTCTACTTTGTGTGCAAATCTACTTTGATTTAAATATTTTTATTTTCTGTCTTTCTCTTAAGATATATAAAGTGAACCATTTCCTCAGTGTTCTCATAGGTGAAAGTACAGAAATCCTTCCGGCAAAGTTTCTTTCAGGGAGACCAACAATTCTAGGACATTTGACGTTGTCAACATTTGTTTATTGCAAGGAACTTCACTGAATTCTCATCAAGTCTGTTTTCTATGTGTGTAATCACTTTTGACAAATATGCAGGTACTTGTTTTTGACAAATGTATCTGGTAGTGTTGTGAAAATTTTCAAAATATCTAACACCAGTATCATCTCTTTTGCCAAAATGGTAATAGTATTAGTAATAGTAATAATAATAATAATAATAATAATAATAATAATAATAATAATAGGCTCAACCTACTGATTGCAGGAGAGACAGACTCTGCTGGGCAAGCAGCAGCAGCAGCAGCAGCAGCTGAAGTTATTGCTTACTACTTGCTTTCCCCAGCAACATAATTATCTGGAGCAGTTAAGACAGCAAACTGCTTAGTGTCACAGGCCTGCTCCAGCTGCTAACTTGATCTTATCAGTAACTGAGCACCTTCTGCAGGGAGGTATCAAAGCAGGTGGACGGGTGTTTTGTTTGTTTGTTTGTTTGTTGAAATTTATCGTAAGGGAAGGAGCAAATGTGATCTACCACTGTAGTAAAATGAGCTTTCATTCTCTAGGTTATTTTTTTTTCCTTTTGGTTAAATATTTTGCTCACAGAACTATGTTTAACTCATGGGACCACAGCCAAAGGCAAAGGTTCAATTCCATGATGCTGAAATATATCATCATGTTTTGGCATAATTGTATTTCTAATGGGCTTTTAGAGAAAGGAATGCAGAAGTGCCAATTACAGCATGGTACAAATAAAGCATTATTATGTGCTCGGGAACAATCTGCATTATGGCAATATAGTCATATTATGCTTCGTTATTTCTATTTCCTCTATTTGAATCTCTGTCAACAACTATGTTTTTTTCTATGGAAGGCTCCAGACATGATGTGATTTGACTGCTATAAAAATAATAATTTCTTTATCAATAATGCATAAAAGACCTAAGAAATTATATATTCCATATACAGACACCAATATAGATCCATTTGTCTAGATATGCATATAAACATAAATCAACAAAGGCTTAAAATAAATTACCACTTCTCAGATTTTAGTGTTTAATTAGAGTAGATTGATTTGTATATGAAAATATAAACAAGAATAATTAGTTTAAGTGGAATTGGTATATGAAACCAGAGGAAGTCACAGGTATCAGGGGAAAAGTAAAATTCATAAGTAGCACTTTGAAGTAAGTATCAGAGGACATAATTTGAAATACTTTTTTTCAGAAAGGCAAAGGTACTCATGTCCTAATGAGTACCACTGATATAAAGAAATGCATGTTGCTTATTCTCTTCAAGGCAAAACTGAATAGTCATACCATGAGTATGGAGGTCTTGGCTTTCTACCTTTTCTGAAACAGGGCCTTAATGTTGCTCATTCATTTGTATTCCAGACTAGCTTGCATGTGAACTATTAGAGGTTTTCCTGTATCTGCCTCTCTACTCCCTTTCCATCCTCATAGAATGTTGGAATTACCAGTGTGAATTCTGTGTGCCTAGCTATATGTGGGTTTGGGGGCAACCTTAAGTCATTATAATTACATAGCATGAACTTTATCTAGTCAGTCATCTCAACATTCATATAATAGAACATATTTTTTAAAAGCACGACAAGATTCACAAATGGCAATTCAAAACAGAAGAACAATGATACTGGCATGAATGTGAGAAGAAAAATATTCAGTGTGTGTATTAGTAAATAGACAAAGTGTTTTGTGAACAAAGAGTTGGCTTTATCCGAGAGAGAAAACCCATTAGAAACAAAGGAATCAATCAGGCATGCACTATAAGACCAAGAAATAAGGAATTTCCTTGGAGTAGAAATTTCATTTAGCATTTCATAGGAAGTTTAAGAAAATGTCAAATCTAATGATGACTTAAATAATAATGACTTCATTGCTGAATTAGATAACTTAAATTTGGAAAAAATATCAACAAGTAGTGCTAGTATTGCTGATTGTCAAAAAAAAATGTTCCTAGTGATTTAGATTTAGTTTAAATCCATAAAATTCTATTAGTTCATTAGATTTTATAATCATTTATATTTATAGATGATATCTCTGTATTTAGGTAATTGTTGCATATAAATAAAAATTGCAGAAAAAATGAATTCATGATCATTTAAGAGGCTTTCACAAAAGACATGTATAATAATATATTAACTGTTCATTGTTTCAGAAGATTAAGTAAAAATGTTGTGGGTATAAACTGGAGATTATTTGAAAACTCCCTTTGCTTCCCAACAAATAAATATGCCTTTTTAGAGCTTTAAAACTTTCTAAAAATTTTAGCGTCTTTAATATCAAATGCTAGAGTGTAGAGATTATCATATTAATGTTTTCCCTAATTCCTTTGAAATTAATAATGAAATTAATAATTTGACATGTTCATTTTTATGTATTTTTTGAAAGTGTGATACAATTTTGTCCTATTCTTTCCACTCACCCAACTTTTTCCAGATCCTCAAACTTTCCAAACTCCTAAACTTCATTTCCTTCTGTTCTGTTATGTGCAGATTAGCTCGAAGAGGAACAATTTGCCTATCATTTCCAGTGTTCTTAGTTTAATTCCTAGTGCTTCAATAGGTTAAAAAAATAAGGAAATAAAAAGACCATTTTATTCTGTTTTATAACTTAGAATATTTATTTTTATATGATTGGCATAATATTCTAAAAGATGGTTTTGTTTTCTTTTAACTCTTTTATCAAATACTGCCTTGACACTACTTTCAATATTTTCAGATAAATATATTTAATTATTTTACTGAAAAAATAAAAGTAATAATAGCTAATCTCCCACCATGTTTTCTCTGTATCACACTTACCAATATACATGAAATGGACATGAATTTATTTTTCGACATATTCTCTGAGATCCAGTAAGAAATGTCAGTGAATATTTCAAAGTATTCCTGATGGCATCAAGACAGTTTAAGTATTTAATTTTCATGGTGCCTCATTGGCACAGACTGTTGTAGATCATTTCCATCTCTGTTTTTTTCATGTTGAATTCAGTCTCATGTTTAAAACAGATTAAGGCACGCTTTCCCTTGACTTCTTTATTTACATATTGCTACTTCTGTTGTCCAATTTCTAGTATCATTGGTTAAAGAAATAAAAGGAAAGAAACTCCTTTTACTTTTTGCCTCCCCTTCCTCTGTTTCTAATCTTCCAGAAATGCATGACAGTGATTATTTGTGCATCATACCAATGCAATCTTATGTATTTTGACAAAGATACTAATGACTTCCACATTAATAAGTAAATAGTAGATTCTAAGTGCATAATTTATTTCCCTTCCACAATTTATATGATTATTCAGCTATTCTTCAATATACTTTGTGACTCATCTGATGCCATTAATTCTTTGACATATGATTTACTTATTGTTGCTTTATGAAAATCGATAACTGATGTCATTATTTTTCTTAAGTTAAACAATTTTTTTTCTGCATATTCCTAGGACCTAATTGGAAAGATGTGTAAGCACTGATACATTGAGGCCCTTGAATGGGAAATACAAACTATATACTGGGACTTTCTGATCTATATATTTAATTAGCTCTTATCTTTTAAGTCTCATTTTGAATGAATCTATTGTGTTATCTGAAATTTAACCATTAGTATTTTCTAAAATCTTTATTATTATGTCAGTAATCATATTATATCCATTGGATAGTTGCAAAATTTTAACCATTATATACTCTTCAAGCACTTTCAATACCCTTTTTCTGTTACCAGCATGGTAGGAATTTCCATTCATCTTCTCTCTTTAATTCATTTATTTTCCATTTAAAATAGCTTTAAAGTATAAATAGTTATCTTACCAATTGGATGAAAGATATTATTTCTTCTTCACTTAAACGTATTTTAGTGAATTCCTATCTCTCTTAGACAATATTGCAAGTATTTATAAATTCATGTACCATTTTTTTTATTCTTTCCGTATGTGTGGAGTCCTGGATTATGTTTGTATCCCATATTCATCCAGGTCACCTTGAATAGTAAAGAATGATGTCCAGTTCACTGTTAACAGGCAGTTATGAGCTGCCCCATGTGGGACTGGGAACTAAACTCAGGTCATTTACAAAAGCAGCAAGCACTTGCACTTAGAGGCATCTTTCTAATCCTTTACTACCTCTCATAATTAATTTAGCATTAAGGGCTTGCATATGTCACTCAATGTGCAAAGTCTTGTAGTTCTTTTTAAATAGTTCAACATGGCTTGCTGCAACATAGTTTTTAGTTATCTAACCAAGAGAATCTTTTAGTGAAACATATCAAATTTTCATAAAACATAGGTTATTGTTACAAACACATAATTATTTCCATATGACATCACTTTTTCAGATTATGCGTTTATTATCCTTTGTCACATTTTTCAATTTATTTATTATATGTATCATCTCAGAAGAATATGATTCCTGTCAAAAATAATGGCAATGTACCAGGAACATAACTGACAGTTGATGTCATTTTTAATTGATAAACATTCAGATTTATTAATTGCTCTTTTTAATTGCCAAAGTACAACTGATAGTTTTTGTCCTTATCCTAGATTATTTTACAGTATTCATTGTTTCTTATCTCCATTGCGAAATGGATGCCCAAGGCACCCTCTAGTCTTCCATGGACAGTTATAGCTACCACCTTAGTCTTCTCTTTGCCTATTTCTCTTACCCTTTGGTATCAATCATAATAAAAGTATAAATGATGACTCTGCTCCTGATCAGTGGTTGAGAAGACTCACTGCTTTTTCACAGGACCAGAGTGCAGTTCTTCATCTAGTAACTTACTAATACCTGAAGTTGTAGCTCCAGGAAGTATAATTATATATATATATATATATATATATATATATATATATATATATATATATTGTGTGTGTGTGTGTGTGTGTGTATCCCACAGGCTAGATCCAGCATTGCACTAAGGATCCTTCTAGTTTGACCAACCATTTTAAAGAAAACAGCATACTTCTTTCTGCCAATGATTACAAGAACAACATGTGAGTTTTCCATACAGAATGCAAATTCTAACACTCTAAGTTAATACCTTACAACTCATTTTTGCTTATTTTTATTTTTATTTTATCTGTTTTATTAGACTGAGCCTATTCTTGCACCTAGGAAGTTAACTCTTAAATCAGATATTTGTAATTTTCATTTGTGAATATTTTCTGTAATGCACTTCTAATAAAATATTTTATCACAGTTCACTTTGATATATGTAGTTCTAAGATTTAATATTAATTTCTCAGTGTCTTTTTTATAAGAACACAAGCAATGTTACCATTTTCACTATAAATTATCACCTTGTAGTATTAATTTCTAATGTCAATCATTTCTGTAATCAGTCATGGGATCATGACTGGAATCTAAAACTCCCTTGTATGATTTTCCGTTCTGTATCCCTTCTCTAGTTACTGGCATCTTAAGTGTTTCTGACTCTTTACCTAGAAGAATAATCCAGATGTGAGGACTCTGTGTCATTTACACTTCTGATAAAATGAGAGTGTTGCCCATTGATTTGACTATAGGTTATTATACTACACAAGTACCCCATGAGCTGTCAGTATTTCAGAAATACACCTTTCCCAACAGGGAGTATAAATCCAGTTTCATATGGGTCATGGAGGTAATTTACACTTCCAATATCACTTTACACATTATCCCTTTCCTTATACGACCTACATTTTCAACTGCATCTGTTGAGGATTAAGTTTTCTCTAATGTGCACCTCCACAGAAAGTCCTCAACTATTAGAGCTCGGCCAGCATTTGACATTCTGTTTCAATATTGGGAAGGACAGACAGTTGCTGAATGCATCATAATGAGAATTTGTAGTGCCTAAGTTTGTTACTGCTTCTGAAGTGACTATTGTAGTTTTGAGATGCAATGTTTATCAGAGAGAAATGAAGAAGTTATTATCACTGGTCTTGGGAGGGTATTAGAGCAGAAGATATCTCATACTGGCAAAGAATCATCATCAGAATTTAGTGACTCAATTTCTCTAATGTATTTTATGTCATATTACAGGATTCCATACTACAAAATGGATTCATTTACACTAAGGAAAATTCCTATTTCACAGAATTCAACATAGATTGTAATCCAATAAATATCAAGATGTGGTTTTCCAATTTATTTTTTAGAGTAGGCACAACCTATAATAAAAGGAGGCTAGGGTCTCCATCAACTCATAAAGTGGAGTTTGTAGTTCTTTTCTGGCACATGCAGCAAAAATTTTGATACCATAGTTTTACCCATATTTTACTACTTTTTCCAGTAATGAGTTCAAACCATAGTTTTCTTTCACATTGGAAAAACATGTGAAAATGTCACGAATCTACCGATCAAACTACTATTATCTTGAAAGTGGTATATCAACAATATACAGTGAATATATTTTGCAAATCCATATTTCCAGCAATCCCATAGGCCCTCAAATTTCATTTTAGTGTTAGTACTACAAATACAAATGTCACTGAATCTCATGTCATTAAATACCCAATTTGAGCTTCTCAAAATAAAATATTTTAAAGATTCTATTCCTATACATTCTGGGAAATGTCTATCCATGTTTGAGTTCACCAGAAATAACATAAACACACATACACACACACACACACACACACACACACCACTGTTGGTACTAGCAAACATGTGTATAGTATTATACTTCTAAATATTTACCTTATACATTCAAGTATCTACCATGGAAAGATTTTTCTTTTCTGTTTTTTAATATGTCTATAAGTCAATACCTATGTCTGTGGGTTTTGGGTACTGGCAAACCAAGATTGATTGGATACCCCTAAAACTGAAGTTTCAAGGAGTTGTATGACACCCAACACAGATGCAGGGAACCAAATTTGGATCATAACAACAGCTGTGTTCTCTTAACCATTGAACCATGTTTCTAGCCTTAGCACCTTTACACTTTATTTTTTTTTTTAATCTTAGGTGCAATGCTATTTTCTTTGCATGCATGTTTGTATGAGCATGTCTTTCTTGGAGTTACACACAGTTGTGAGCTGCTACATGGATGCTGGGATTTGAACCTGTCTCCTCTGGAAAAGCAATCATTCTCTCAACTACTGAGCCACCTATAACCCTATATATTTGTCATTGTTTGTCAGGTCAGCAACTTTGGATTACCAACATTTTGAATTTAATGTCACTATTACTTATTAACTAAAAAGAATACATTTTGAATCTTAATTTGTTGTGGGGCAATAGACTGAAAACCTGGTCAAGGGTGAGAGGATTCAGGAACTCCGGAACTTAATTGAGAACAGTAGGCTTCTAAATCTACTCCCAACCAGGTTCCTGCCCTGGAATGTGATCAGGACACCCTATTGAGAGGACTGTGACAATCAGTTACATATGGACAACACCTGAAGTCCTTCAACTTGCAGATGAGGCATCCCTAACTTCACAACCAAGCAAATAGAAAACATCTGCCTCTAGATCCTATCGACAAGGAATTAAGTGCACGACTTATTTCACCAAAGAGTGTTTGAGAGTGCCTGTCTTATCAGGCTCTAACATTTCAGGGAAGATGTTCTTTCCCAAAACTTTCATTACTGGACCTAAAACTGGCACAACCAACTGAATGCTGGAGCATAGCACAACTTCTCCGTTGCCCTGACCTTGGCCCCCAGCTGCATACAGCATATCCCCTCGTAACACCGGCTCTGGAGTAGCCACAAAACAGGCCTGACTGCCCACCTTGCTCAGGCCTTCCCTCAGAAATCGGAAACTTGCTGCCCTCTAGGACCAGGCCAGAGCCCTGTGGATAGCTCCTGGTAAGCAGATTGGCAGTTTGTAGTACATTGTTCTTTGTAACTTATTTTTAAATTCCATCGATGTCTGGGAGATGGCTCAGTAAATAAAATTGCTTCTTTACAACCCTGAGGAACTGATGTTGATCTTTCAAATTCACAGGAAAGCAAAAGAGAAACTTAATTCCACAGCATCTTCTGATGAATTTCACATATGCAGCATAGCACGTGTGCCCTCATAAACAGATCACATGCACACACAAAACCAATAATGATGGTGATGAATTAAAATAATAACAATAAATAGTAGTTATAATGTAAGAATATCAAACTACCATATCTATATTCTGTGGTAGTAGAATAAATTCATTTTCTTGGTTGATTTTTCATTTTAAAATTAATAGTTTGGCGAAATTGTCACCCCATTCATGAGAACAAAATTTACAAAATGGAGTAGTTATAAAATACAATAACAGAACATAAAATTATGCCATGTGACTCTGATCGAGGATTGGGGGTGCTGACATGGTAGATCAGTATGGGATGCATGTAAAACAATTTTTACCAAACACTTATAACTTAATTAAGTTGGAATTACACATATGCCAGTATTCTCCCATATCAAGTTAATTCTAACTTCTGAGTTTATTGATAAATATCATAGCTAAATTTTTGCATATGTATGTTATTCTATCTTTACATTTTTCAAATAACTTCAAATTGAGCTTTTTGTGAACCATTTTGATATTCTTACTATTAATTCAGGCAGTGCATGTTTTAAATATCCAGGGTTTCATGTATCACTTTTTTCTAGTGCAATGACAGAAAAATTTTCCAATTCAGAATCAATTTACATATCTCATTAAATATTATGATGACTATTCAGTGTCAGAAAATAACACCTATGTGCTTCATAAAAGCTAGGGCTTACATCTACCCTGGGCATGGTTTCTAGAGTCAGCAATATCATAGTTAATGGACTCTGTAGAAGTATTCACAGTTGGAAAATACATTTGAATGATATTTATAATAGCTATAGTAAATGATTATTTTTATTTCATACAAATTCTGTTTACTAGTTTAGATTTTGGATGCAATTCTTGCTCTTTCAGGTATATTAATCTTATAAACGGCTGCATGTGTAGTTTGGCTTTAAATTAGTTTTTAATTTGTAGCTGTTTCTAGGCAGGCTTTGAGAATGGGAAGCCGGTTTTTAGCACTTCTGCCATTATTTTTTATGAATTCACAAAGTTGAATGAGGTGATGATTAGTATAGCTTCAGATTAATTTTGAACATTCAAATCTTCAAACTTGAAAAAAGAATCACAATACAAAAAAAATTGAACAGCATATTGTAGTACAGAAATCTAATTTCCTGTTGCTGTTACAGATTTACTCACTAAAAATGTCAAGACAATCTTATTTCATGTTTTTAACACAATAGTCGAGAGCCATAATAATAGAGGGAGTATTTATGATAATTAGGTTTTGCTGAATAATGTGCTTCTTCAAAGATGATAGTTGTGGATATTGATTTTCCAAATGGACTGAGCCATTGATTGAATGCAATCTGAAGAGGAACCAAATTAGTCTCTTGAATTTACCTGGAGCTGCAACCGGTGGAATACATTATCTGAGGAATCCCATAGCTGCAGTTAATAGGTCAAGGACTTCCCCTGTCTGTTGGCATACTGTGGAAGCATTTTCGAGTTAATAATGTTTACCTGAAAAACCACAGGTGCCTACCAGTATGCTCATCAGTGACTGGCATCTTTTTTATGAAGCAAACAAAACCTGATGTAGAATAAAACATACTAAAACTTTTACTTCATACATCAAAATAGGAGGAAGGGGATTGCTAACAGTTTGTAAATACAGGTTACTAGTGGAAGATACAGGAGGTTTTAGTTATTGTTGTTGTTATTTACCAGAGAAAGCTGTAACGATAGCAAGACACTAAAAGCCTTCTCAGGAAAAAAATAGAAAATTATTGATGAAAAAATTCAGGAGATTATTAGATAATTCCTATTAAGCAACAAAATTTTCATCCAGAGAGACTCTCATGAACATAAGGAAATAATAGAAGTCCTATAGTATTAAATATCATTGTTTTTCACCATTGAGATAAAACAATAAACAAAAACAACTCTAAATATGGAGGAATGGTTTTTGGTTCATGGTTTAAGAATTTCCTGTGTGGCTTCCAAGTGCATGGCTGTCTCGTCATCAGTACTGTATGAACGCTGGGGCAGAGATAGATGGAGAGGTAAAAACCTAGAGGACATGCCTCAGTGGCAATTTCATACAGCAAAGCATTCATCTAAAGTTTCCAGATTCTCCCAAACTACCTCTGTAAGTTATAAACATGTGTTGGGAGCCGAATTTAATCAGAAAACGGCTAGAAAGCAGCTATCAACCTTGCAGCCATCTGGAACCATATACCCTGATAGAGACTTGTTTTTCAACAGCCTACAACAGCTGAATCACACTCTGATAAATATCTTGTTTATCCCACATTGCTTGTTTTGCTGTTTAGTGACCCCAGCTGCAAGGTGCACGTGGTAAAATGTCTTCACCGGTGTTCTCCTGCTTGTGCTTATAAATACCCAGGATTTTCTTGTAATAGTGAGTCAATACGAGAAGTCAATAGAAGTGTATAGGTGGTAATCAGTAGGAGGTGTGAATATAGTCTGGGGGAGACAGTAAAGGAGACTTGACTACAGATCCTCTGGCTTGTCTCTACGTGTTTCTTCCCCTTTATCCCCATTCTCTCCCTTGACCAGAGCACTTAGCCCCAAAGTGTGGGGCAGTGTGGACAGCAACATAGTAGCCCCAAAGCCTGGGGCAGTGTAGTCCTCAACAGACATGTACATCCTCACATGATAATACAAGTTAGTTCATATTTTAATTTTAATTTTTTCTGTGGTTCAACATAAAAAATATAGTGCCATTATGGAGTATCCAAATTAGTGCTGAAAAAAGTTATATTTCCAAAAAAAATAGAATTTTTAGGTTGAGAATAAGAAACATCATTCACACAAAAAATTCATATAATCAGATGTAAATTTCTTTTAATTGTATTCAACAGAAATGAGAAAGAAAGGTAGATTTGTTTCTTTCCTGTGTCACAGACACATTTTAATTTAATTTCCTTCATCTGTGGCACATGAAGATTAGTAAGCTTGACAGATACCACTGTTGGGAATATATTGACATATTTTTATGAACAAGTGTTTATTACATAAACAATACATAAGTTTAAAAACTGAATTTTGAGTATCTGTAAAGTAGATTCAATAATATGTTAACATATGAAGGTATTTTGATTTCTAAATTTGATTTATCTTTCTTCTTTTATTACTGCTGGCTTCTGTTAATGTTTATGACATGCTTCCTCTTTTGAGACTCATTCTGAGTCATTCAGTGTTTCTTCTTCCTAGATGCTATAATTTATTTTATTATATAGTTCACCTACTAGAATATATAATTATACGTTGTACATACATATATTTCATACATGTGAATAAATCTAGAGACATGTTTTTATAAGGTCATGAATAATACTAACTTTGGGTGTTCAGAAATTGTTATATTACTGATTACTTCTCTTCGTAGCTTCATAGCAGCTGTTATAATGAAAAATCAAATGAATCTATTTAAGCATTAAGACTTGTCTCTCACCACAGTGTTTGAGCTTTGTTTTCCAATTTAAAATGAGAGAGTTGTTTTGTTTTATTTTTATATACTTCATTCATTGCAGTATGTAAGAGTTTAACTGAGTCTTGAATCCTTTCACTAGTCGACATTTTCCCAGAATCTACTGAAGCATGATTTATTCAATTCATTGATGCCTATTCCTTCAGTCTTCAGGCCTCTCTCCTTCATTAGCTATGTGACTCTTGCTTTTGCTATTAAATAAACAAAAAACTGACTAAATTCTGTCACTCATTTTGCTTCACACAGCATTGTGCCAGGTCAAGTTACAAACTTCATGGTTGAAGCTACTTAGAGATGACATGGCCATTAGCTTCATATCTGATCTCATATATCCTTGTAAACTTGTTTTCAAAATCTTTAACCTGCTTCATTTTGTCTCCCTATTCAACTTTGATAGCATATACTATATGTAATGTATGTCTAATTCAACTCTCAAATTTTAATTTTAGACAGTGAGTTACACAAAACTCTATATTTTAAAAGTCCAATCAATCTCTAATTACTATGTTTCCAACCTATTACTATTTTAATAAATACACTATATTAATTTAAAAATATTTTACCCTTAATTACAATATTAAGTTTTAGTTACTTCTATCAATAGTTCTTCTAAAATTTCAATCATATTTTCCTTTCATTTGGAATTTCTAAACATTATTGATTGAAATCTAAGATATTTATATAAAAATATGAGTGATTTCTATTGCATTTAAGATCATGGAAAAATACATGCATATAAAACTTGAAATTTATTTTCTACTATGAGATCCTCATGTCTAACAAATGAGAACGTTTATTTGATTCCATTGAGTAACTTCCATGCTCAATCAAGACAAAAATATGATAATGCTATATAATTTTTATAACTCAACTATGGCACATAACTTAACATTAGAAATGTGTCCAGTGAAGAAAGTATGGTTTTTTTTGGTATATGTTATAGTTTCTACTTATATCTACTTTTACCTAAACAAACAAAAATTTAAAATTTACAGGATTTCTACCACGTATAAACTGTTTTCTTTCATTTTCAAGGAAAAACAATGTCTTAAACACACTCTAGTTGCTTACCTTAATCATGGACCACATGTGAACAGTTAAAATTATGTATTCCTAGAGAAAGGTAAGTCTAAAATGGTCCTTTGAGTAGTCCTTAAAATATGTACTCAGTGGTGTGACCTGTATAATTTTAATCAAATATGCTATTTGTTTCACAAAGATAAAAATATTTGCAAAGAAAATCTAACATTCACCTCCAATTGATGTTAAATCAATAAAACTTAGACCTACTCACAAGAATTTGAGCTGGGTGGTGACTCACAAGAATTTGAGCTGGGTGGTGGTGACGCACACCTTTAATCCCAGCACTTGGGAGGCAGAGGCAGGCGGATTTCTGAGTTCAAGGCCAGCCTGGTCTACAGAGTGAGTTCCAGGACAGCCAGGGCTATACAGAGAAACCTTGTCTCAACAAAACAAAACAAAACAAAACAAAACAAAACAAAACAATTTGAAGTAGTTAAAAAATTAAACTGTGAAATTAGGTATTCATGACAGAAAACTAACTGACAATATTTAAATTATATTTATGGCTTAAATGCATCATAAAGATGCTCTTTTGTTTCCAAGGAGAAGGGAGTTAAAATAATCAAATTAAATTATAAATATATATATATATGTATGTATACATATACATACATATGATTATACATGAGAATATATATATACAAATGTGTACATCATGAATATAATGAAGCCATGTGGAATAGGAACAATATTATTGTGAAAGCATATGAGGAACAGAAGGGTCTAATAATGGGTAAAATAAATGTAAGTATATGACAGACTTAAATATAACTATAATTTTGTAAATGAATATACATTATACAAATTTAAAACTATACTCCTAAGTCAAATAGCAATTACATTAGTATCAGTTGAATTTACCTACATAGAATAGTTTGTGATAAATTAATTGAATCAATGTGACAATGTTTGTATTGGGTAGATTTTTTTCCTCTAATGTATGTTTTTGAATATTTTAAAGATCAAAGTGTTCTATTTATTACAACAAAATTTCTGTCAGACAAAATAGTTCTCATTATTTATTTAAGTTAGAATGATGGCATATGTCATCATATTTGAGCCATGTTATTAAAATGTGGCATAAAGTTATGGAAGCCAAAGACTGGTATAAATAAAACATAAACTGTATCATGTATTTCTTACCACATAGGAACCAGTGACAACAAAATGCTATTGGATTTTGAAATAGCCTTTCCTTTCATCATTGTCAGGACGTTAACATTGCAATAAAAACAAACTTCATGATTAAAAGATAGCAAGAACCTTCAGCCAGCAAATATAAACACCAATTATGAAGAAAAATATGAAAATATGCTTTCTTATATATAAAATTACAAAGAAAGATCATTTTATACATAAAAATTGCTACCAACAAACAAAGACCTTCTATTCATATATTTTGATATTTTAATATTTGAAGCATTTATTGTTTAGTTTCTTTTTGTATTGTATTTTGTTGGCTTTCTTCACTACCATCTTACATGTATGAGACAAGCACAGAACCACTTAGCTTATGTCCTCAGCCTGGATATCATTGAGCTCAGGCTATAAGCCATTTCTGTTTTACTAGTACTTTAATTTTCAGTGGAATAGCTTTTTTTTTAGATGCAGCATGGTCTGGGAAGCAAAGATGTGTCTATGTTTCAACAAATTGGTAAACACTGAGACCTTCAGGAAAGCACTTAAGGCTGTGGTAAAAAATTCTGCCAACATGAGTTTAAAAATATAAAATTTCTCAATTATGTAAAATATAACAGTGCTATATGAATTATATGAGGAACTTCAAAAATGTAAAAGAACACGGGTAGCTTCATTTTGAGCCAGCTTGTCAGGAAGATACAAAGGCAGGCAGATTCTTGAGTTCAATGTCAGCCTGGACTAAGGAGTTTAGGTCCAGGTCCAGGTGTGGTAGTGATGGTAATTTTACTTCAGAGTCCCACCCATCTAGCTTATTGTCTATGTTTACAAAAGGCCAGCAGATATCTGAATTCATTTACAATGTAAAAAAAAAAAAACTGCTTGCTGTCTTTTCTGAGAATCAAGGGGATGGGATTATGGAATGCTGATTTATGTGGTAAAGAAAAATGTACCTGACTGAATTAATATATAAATAAAAGACTGGACTTTTAATCTGCAAAAGATGAGTTATTTAAAAAAAAAAAGATTAGAATTGCAAGTGAAAGCTGTCTAAAGAGAAAACAAGAATTGCAAGTGAAAGCTGTCTAAAGAGAAAACAATCTGGAAAAGATGTCTAGAGCAGAATATAGGCTGTTAGCTTGTAAACCATGATTAGACTTCGAGTCATTGACTCACCATTTCAAGACATCCATTCTCTCAGGATCTCCTACCTAAGCAGAGGCTGGCCCGTGACAAGTAAGTAAAATATGATCAAAGTATCTTGTACACATGTATGAAGATATAATAGTGAAACTCATTACCTTGTTAAACTAATACATACTTTTCATCTATCTATCATCTCTCTGTTTATCTATCAATCTGTCTATGTCTATCTGTCATCTCGAATATCTTGGGGTCACCAAAGAAACTTCAATGTCTGGGGTCTACACATTGTCTTCTGGGCTTCTCCAAAGGGTTGGCATCACTTCTCCAGCTCTACCCTCCCTAGCACCCTAATCTCAGGTTGAATCATTCCACTGCCGCTGCTATTCTTGGTGATCATCCAATGGTTCTGGCATCTCCAATACACTGGGGTCTCCCACTGCAACTAGACTTCACTAACAGTGTCTCATAAGGTATCTTCATGGTGCCAGGCCTCAAATCCTTTGCATGACCCTTCAGTCCTGGGCTGTCAAATGGAATCGAGGCTATACCTTCACCAGTGTCTTTCCATGGTCTCTCACAGTGTCAAGCCACAGTTGTAGTCCATGATAAATCATGCCTTCAAAACAAGTACCACCTAGGTAACTCTTACACATTACCAAGTACAAGTGTACAAGTGTAGCATGAGGTACAACCTTGGCTATCTCTGGAAAACAACTTCTTTAAGTTCTCAGAAAACACTTCCCAGCAGAATATACCTCAGTGATGCTGGTTTGTCCTTAATTACAGCTGATTTCTTAGCTCCAGCTAACCACATCAATTGTCCCAGTTGTCCCTTCTTCTTTTCACTCAAAAGCCAGAACTTCATGGCTGAAGCTGCCAAGTTATGCAGCTTGCAGGAGCTGAAACATGGCCTCCTTGTTCTACTACATTATTTCTAGCTTTATGTTTCCCAACTCCTTCACTGCCTATGCATGGCTGTCCTGGATCTTGCTCTATAAATTTCCCTTGAATTCAGAGATATGAATTCCTGTCCCCTGGGATTAAAAGTATGTACCATGCCTACATTTAAGTATATCTTCACCTAGAACATACTCTGTTCCAGGCTGGCCTTGAACTCAGACATCTGTTTGGCTTTATCTCCTGAGATTAAAGGTGTGTGTTACCATGCCTCAATCTAAAATTAACTGGGTAAAATCTTACTCCAAAGTCCTTTAATGTGTTATATCTTAGAACATAGGATTGAGCTCTATTCTATTTCCTGGCGCACCTTTAATATTTAAACTGTATATTTTGTATTTTTTTTTTCTTTCTCAGCTTGCTCCTTTTCATTAAAATGCCCTTTATAAAAGTGAAATTTAGTAAGCACAGGACAGAATTTTTTCTCTTTACCTTAGTCATAGGTAGACTCTTCAGAGAAGAGCAGAGAGCAGCCACATTCTTCACCAAAGTACCACAAAAACAGTCTCTAGGCCACATGCTGAAATTCTTCTCTGTTAAACCCTCTGGGCTAGGTCTGCACAGCTCAAATCAATCTTTCAGCAAAGTCTTTCATATTCTTACTTGGATGGCCCATTAAGCCCTACTAAAGCATTCCACTGCTTTCTAAATCCAAGTTCCCAAATTCACACTCTTCCAAACAAAAGTATAATTTTGTCTATCAAAGCAATACCCCGGTCCTTTGTACCAATTTCTGTCTTAGTTAGGACTTACTGTTGTGAACGGGACAACATGACCAAGGCAACTCTTATAAAGGCAACATTTAATTGGGGCTTGCTTATAGGTTCAGAGATTCAGTCCAGTATCTTCAAGGAGGAAGCATATCATCATTCAGGGACACATGGTACAGGAGTTGCTGAGAGGTCTACATCTGTAGGCTTCTAAAAGAAGACACATGTCCATAAAACTAGGACTAGGTTATTTATGTCCATGTCCACAATGACACTCCTACTCCAACAAAGCCACACCTCCTAATAGTGCTACTCCCTAGCCCAAGCATATACAATCCATCAAATTCCTAGTTTCCAGATTAAATGAGGGGCTCACCCAATCCAGCCTTTGCTTTATCAGAAGGCACAAGCACCACAGTAACATTGAGGAAAGTAGTGTTCTCTACATAATCAACACTACCTTCTCAGATCCACTTGACCAACATTCATTATTTCATCAAAGGAAAGGCTTCATTGTCATAGGACTGGTTTCTTATTATTCACATCCCCAGCTAATCAGACCACAGATTCTCCACACAAATGTATAAGTAGAGTCTTTGGTTCCTCTGAAACTTCATAAACAAAGCTTCTATGGTCCATACTCTCTGCAATATTATTATCTTCCAGGCCACTACAGGGTAGTTCCTGAACTCTCAACACTCACTTTTTCTAGCCCAAAGGTCCGAAGTCCTCCTATGATTCTTCCCAAAATATGTTCAGGTCTGTCATAGCAATACTCTATTCTCTTGGTGCCAATTTTTGTCTTAATGTTACTATTGCTGTGATGGAACATTGTGACCTGAAACTAATTGTAGAGAAAAAGATACATATGGCCTGGGCTTACAGAGCACTGCTCAGCATTGAAGAAATTAAGGACAGAATCTCAAGTAGGGCAGGAACTTGTAGGATGAAGCTGATGCAAAAGCCATGGAGGGTGATGGTTATTTGCTTCTTCCTCATGACTTGCTCAGCATTTTAAAATTATTGTTATTATTTTATAGAACATAAGACCACCAAACCCTAGGGAATGGACCCACCTCTTTTTAACACTAATTAACACTAAGACAGTGCACAATAACCCAATCTTATGGAGGCAATTTTTTAATAGAAACTTCCTCTTCTCTAATAACTCTAGCTATGTCAAGGTGACATAAAATTAACCAGCACAAATGTTTTCATTGGACAATGTAGTTAATCTTAAAAAAATAAGTTCACAAAAGGACATGAAACTACATGACAAGGCTGAATAATTTAATATAAATAACTTGTGTGGCCACAGATTAAGATTTCTTCAAAGACATTCGTGACCAATCCAATATCATAGATACTGAGAGACACTGCATGGTATTTAAGTATGTAAAAGTCTTATTTGTTTAATAAAGTAAGAAGTGTTTTATAAGTTAGAAGTACAATTGATTATAGGTCCCTATCTCAACCTCTCTTGAACCCATCCTTTGACATATTAAATGTATTTATGGGAGGAAGGGGAGTTGGCTCAGCAGTTAAATAGCTACAAAAATGAAGGGCATAGAGTTCAGATATCAAGAATCTGCAGACTACTGAGTAGATTTTGATGCCTTTTTTAGAAGGAATACTAAGAGGATCTCTGAGACAGATGGCTAGAAAAGCTATCTTCCCTGTTCTTGATTGGAATGAAAGAACCAGCTTTAAATCACAGAATGGAAGATAATCATGATATCCTATGATATCAAACTCAGGACGCCACAAACTTGAAAGAATATGTGCATTTAACTTCATGACACACAAGCACATGTCTGCTTGTCTACACTGATGCAAACATAGTGTCTGCTCTTCTACACTGATGCAAACATACACACACAGAGAGAGAGAGAGAGAGAGAGAGAGAGAGAGAGAGAGAGAGACAGAGAGAGAGACAGAGAGACAGAGAGAGAGACAGACACAGAGAGACACAGAGAGACACAGAGAGAGAGAGAACATGCGCACATATATAAAAAAATTATGGAAGGAAAGAAAAGAAAAAAATGTATTTTCATGAGTCCACTTAGGAGGTATACTCAGTTTTATTTTGAAGTGTGTTTTGAATATTCTAATTAGTGTATTCACTGTGATTTCCCTCCACACAGAGCCACATTTATTTTTATCACTACATGTTTCATTTTATATATATATATATATATATATATATATATATATATATATGTGTGTATATATGTGTGTTGCATGATATATATATATATTAACTATATAATTAACTAACTATATAATTAGTCATATATGATAAATATACACATATAAATAATGAAACATTATATATATATATATATATATATATATATATATATAATTGTCAAAGCAATTTAAATGAAATTTTAAGTAGTTAATTTTATTTTTTTAATTTAAATTATTTTACTTATTTACATTCCAGTCCTTGCACTCCCATCAGTACTTTCTCCCATAGTTCCTCATTTCATTCCTTCTCTCTCCCTTGCCTGGGAAGAAAATAGAAAAATATTACTTAAGAGTGAACAATTCCCAAGAAAATACCTTTTGTCGGGATTGTCTGCCTTGCCTAAACTCTCCCTGTATGCATTAAAACATAAAAGATTATCCACCTGATCATTATTTTTCTTAATTTATGAGTGACCTGATGATCTGAAATGTGATTATATTTATTTATCATGGTGTACCATTTCATCAGGTCATCATGTCGTGTCCCCACATGAGAGATCAGTAGGTGTCAATAACAGATTGCCAATAACAGATTGGATGACTTTTATTTTGATGGTAGTAAATCCAGAAGTGTTGTTGTTGATTTGGTGCTGTTTGTATTTTGATGCTAATCCTGCCCTCAAAAAGGAGCAGATCATGTACTCAAGGGATTCCATGTGAACCTGCTCCCCATTTTAACTGGTCAAATAAAGGCTAGAGGCTGTGATTGTGAAGTGGAAGGAAAAGGTGGGGCTGAAAGTTTTAAGGAGAGGGAGGAAGGAAGAAGGGGATGATAAGATGTAGGAATGAAGAGGAGGAAAATGAAAAAAAGGAGGTGGAAGACAGAGCAAAACCATGTGGAGTGGAGGAGATGCAAATAGCAAGGGATCTCATAGCTAGGGAATAGAGTAGTGTAGTGTTATATCTGTTCAAACTAGACTTGCAAAATATAAATATTATAACTGAGTTGTCTATTCTTTACATGGTGGTATTGGTCAAATCTGGCTGGTATTAAATATTAAGACTGTCTGGTGTTTTCCATTTGTGATGATTTAGGTGGGCAAGAGAGAGGGCAAAACCTTGTCAGTCAGTGGTTTCAGCCAATGCCCGGGGTGGTCAGTTTGTGAAATACAAGTGGTTACTTCAGGCATTCTCAGCAAGAATCAGTTGGAGTGGCTTAGCAAGCCAGCAGTAGGAACCAGAGCCAGACAGCATCGCCTAAGGAGGTACAGTGGCTACTGATTCTAGAGCCTAGCGGAGCTAGGGTAGATTTATCAAAGTACACACAACAAAATGCTATGTGCTTCTCCTCTTACATTAGAAAGTGAACTGAACATGTTTTCATTGAACCTAATAACCCATGCTTCTTTTTTAATTTATTTTTTATTGGATATTATATTTACATTTTAGATTTTATTCCCTTACCCCATTCCCCCCTCCACCCAGGAACCCCTTATCCCATCCCCCCTCCTCCTTCTTCTTAAATGGAAATTTTTTTCTTTTAGTTTTGATTTTTTCTTTATAGAAAACAGAGCTTTTGCATACAATATATTCTGATTATGATTTTCCCTTCCCCATCTTCCTGACATCACCTCTTTGATCCTCTTTGAAATCCACCGCTTCCTAAAAACAAAAACGAACCTGAAGAATAACAGTAAAAACAAACAAACAGAAAAAAAAGAGAAAAGACTGTAGATACACTTGGACACTTAAATGTAAACATTAAAAGTTCATTTCTTCTTGTTATAAATAACTTCTATGAGTAAACTTCTGTTTGTTTTATTTAACCTTAGATAAAATATAGCTAACATGGTCTGTCTTATTACACATGCCAAATGTGTATTTACATGTATAAATCTAAATGATATAATAAACAATGTATATCATATTTACATATTTCTAAGTGATTTAAATAAGATCATTCCTTATGAATTGTTACAGGGCCCTCTGAGTCCAATATGATTCAACTATCAAGTCAATCAAAGAAAAGGAAACTTTATTTTTAGTTTTATCATGGTTTGTATGATTTATTTACTTTACATCATGATGGTAGCTTCCTCTCCCTCTCACATCCCATCCCACCCCCATCCACCCCTTCTCCCCTTTTCATCAGAAAATGGGTGGGCTTCAATGGTTATCAACCAGCCTTGGCATAACTAGTTTCAGTAAGACTAGGGCACCTCTTTCTATTAAGGCTAGACAAGGTAGCACAGTAGAAGAACCTGGATTCAAAGACAGGCAATGGAGTCAGAGACAGCTCCTGCTCCCACTTTAGGAGTCCTACATAAAGACACAGCTGCACAACAACTACATAGGTACAGAGGCCCTAGGTACATCTCTGATATTCCATCAGACACCTATTAGAATGGCTAAGATCAAATATCAAGACACAGTTCATACTGGCAAGGATGTGAAGCAGGGGAACACTCCTCCATTGCTGATGGGTGTGCAAACTTGTATAACCACCTTAGAAATCAATTTGGTGATTTCTCAGAAAATTGGTAAGAGATCTACCTCAAGATTGAGCTATAACACTCCTGAGCATATACCCAAAAGAAGTTCAACCATACTAGAAGGATACTTGTTCAACTATGTTCATACCAAACAACTATATTCATAGTAGCCAAAAACTGGAAACAACTTAGATGTCCCTCAACCAAAGAAGAGATAAAGAAAACGTAGTACGTTTACACAATGGAGGTTTACTCAGTCATTAAAAACCAAAGACAAAAGTATGTAAGTACAATCAATTGTTCTGAGTAAGGTACTTCAGACCCATAAAGCAAGAATGGTAATGTATGTGGATATTAGCCCTAAAGTAAAGGAAAAGCAGACTCACAGAAACTAAATAACAAGGAGGGCTTAAGACAGTACTTATTATTCTTGAAGAGAAGGAGAAATAGCTAAGAAATTAGGTACTCTTAGTGGAGGGGACTGAGTGGGAGGGGCTGAGTATACAAATAGGAGAGATGAGCTGAGGGAGAATTGAAGGAGAAAGTACTGGGAAGTTTATTTTAATCAAGCATCTACTGATTGATCAGCGATGCAGAACATATCAAGAAGCTGAACTCTGACTATATGTGGCAGAATGCTATAGAACATTTAAGCACAAAAATCACAAAAAACATAATCATATATGCCAACTTACATTTTTTTCACTAATCAGGATTTTGGAATAAGAAACTTTCCTAGGACCATTTTTTTTCTGGTACACTTACCCTGTTCTCATTTGCCCAACTGTGGTGTGGTGACTTGCTTAGCATTCATGGCTCAACTTGCCAAACAGGATGTCATTCATCTAGCTAGGTCTTGGGAACTTGAACTTCATTTTACCCCTATTCTCTGTGGGAGTTTTATTCAAAGTGGCTTCAACTTGATTCATTTTTTCAGAATAGTTATCATTCTTACATTTTTTTCTCCTTGTTAAATTAACATATAATATACAATGCAAAATCATTGTTTTAAAATCACCATTCTTAATCCTTGCATCATAATCTATTAAAGGAAAGATCACTTGACAGTTATAATCAAAAGAACATTTTTATACTTCTTGTTACCTTGACTTTTCCAGTTTTTCCTTTGATTATTCCATGAATATCTTAATAATTTAATTTTCAGGATTCAGTTGTCTGTTAATGTGTCTCCTACATTATTTTTAAATTCTTGTAGCTTTCTTTCCATTGCAAATTTTCCATCACTTAAAGTGGAAATTTTGTGAAGAAGAGATGTTCATTGCTACATAAAACACACATCTTATACCTTTTCTGTATTAATGTTCCAAAGGCCAGTAACTTTGATAAGTATGAGTGATTTTTTAAAACATACTATACTGTATATCTGTCTTGCCCCTGGCATCTACTGTTTTTCCCTGAGAGTTCACTAAACTTTGAATTTTTCTCTAACCTCAGAATTTTCTAATATGATAATATGAATTTGACTCATCTTGTTATACAGTATTATGCAATTAACAGTCAACCAAACCCGCATACAGATGTACAAAAGACTGAAAACAGGTTCAAGTTGTCCAGAGAAGGTTCTACTAAGAAAATAGTATTGTTATAGTTACTTCTATGAGCATTAGATATCAATCCTGACCTCATAGGAACAATGCCTAGATATTAACCACCATTACATAAATAGGCCAGTTACATAACATTACATCAAAGAATGTTTCTACTTTGTCCTCTCAGTAGGAGAGAAGACTTAAGGTAATTTCTTTTTTATTGGATATTTTATTTATTTACAATACATATATCATCCCCTTTCCTCATTTCCCCTCCCTAGAACCCCCTATCCAATCCCCCCTCCTTTATGCTTTTGTACCATTTTGATTTAGTGCCAATGTTAAGATGACAAGATTTCAGTTTATAGAACCCCAGAGTCATCCAAACTCCTTTGTGACAGACTCTAATTCTGAAATGTTCAGTAACCTTCACTTTGCAGTGCATTTGTCTCTAAGTGCTATAGGTACTGAATAATGCTGACTCACTATGTAGAGTATGTAGCTCAGAACCAACTGACACAGTTTTCTGACCTACAACATGCCACTCTCTTGTTCGAAAAAAAATCAGGCTCTGGCTTTATGCTGTTTAAATACATTTATATGTGAGCAATCTGAAATGAGATTTCCCCAAGACACCTTTGCTGAGCTGGTATTCCTTCTTTGTTCTTTCCATGTTACATAATTTAACATATAAATTACTTTTTTTAAAGAATATTCTTCTCAGTTACAGCTTCTAGGCTCTTAAACAGGTCTTTTTCATAATAAATTGTGACAATGGATTCTCACACCCATAAAACTCCTATTATTGTCATAAGTCCCATTGTTCATAAGAAGTTGGCTCTATTATATTACAGTACAATGAGGTAAATCATGATTTATGGAGGATACTCCTGCAAGCTTAGAGTACTTTTACAAGATGTATTATCTTTCTTAGACCAGAGGCAACATTTAGTGGCATTCTTTCCTGCAATCTTAATTCATGTAATGATAACCTAGTGCCAGAAATGGTAACAGCCACCATCACTACACTTGTTAATATATTGATTAGAGGATGGTGCTTTTCTCTCTTCCTTCTTGTATAGTGACAATAACAAATCCCCAAGAAAGATGTAATTCAGTAAGAAGAATGTTTTATACAGAAAAAAATGGGGAAAAAAACACTGATTATTGTCTCTTTCTTGTGACACTAAATTCACAAAGGAAGAAGAAAGTGGCATATTTCTAGCTAGTGAACTGAATGGGGTTTTCTATTTACAGTATCAGAGAATGGCCATCAAGGCATTTTTGGCTCATCTATACTTTTTACTGATATCATGTATCATATACATGTCCATTTGTCCATACTTCAGGAAGGATGTCAGTTGTTACAAAAAAAGTATTTGGTGAAGATTTAGAAATTGCCGAAGTATAATTTTGCATGTTTTTTCTCTTAGCAACTGAAAGATGGCAATATTGGGAGAAGACAACAAGAGTAGAAAGTTTAACTGTTTAAAATGCTTTTTTTTCTATCCTACATTTCTGAAAGCCAGTATTCATAACCTCAGATTTTGAAAGATATTTAAGATATCAAATAAGAAAAATATCCAAACAGAAACACTTTTTCTCTCTGTCTCTGTTTTTTCCTATCTCCAAGTTTCTCTGTTCTCTCTCTCTCTCTCTCTCTCTCTCTCTCTCTCTCTCTCTCTCCCCTCTCTCTCCCACTCTCATTTCCTCATGCTTTATTACTTCTACCAAGGAGTAGGGTTTTATGATAAGATTGTATTCATTTGTAAAAATTTTGATTATATTTCCTACCTAGATTACCAAATCCTAATCAATTTTCCTATGCATATAATTGTTACACAATGATATATATTTTGTGTATATATATATATATATATATATATATATATATATATATATATATGGAGTATATATGGTTGACCTTTTGTTGGACAAGTAACATAAAATTACAACAGAGTGACAAAAGGCAGAAAGTATAAGGCATCACAATTTAATTAAATTTTAAAGTTTAATTTGTCTTATTTTATTTCTTTGTTTTTTATTGTAACATATTTGACTTTACACATTTTTACTTTGATAGAAATTTTGTATTATGTTTTACTAAATTTTGAATGGTCAGCATAATTTATACTGTATAATAACTTATAAATATTTCTTACACAGAAAGGAAAAGTAATATCTGTTGAATTTTCCTGCCATGTATTATTTCATTACAGTCAGTGCATTATTATATTAATATTTCATTCATTATTGAAATTAACTGCAATAGAAATTAGAATAGTCTTTCTTATTTCCTGGTAGTAAGGGAATGCATCAAAACATTTACTGAACTTTCCTGGTCATAAGACTGCAGTTTCACTAAATGCTAAATTATCAAAAGAGTTGAGTCTTATTTCAGTTACTGGAAGAAAAGGATAACAAAATAAAGATACATAGTTAGAAATCATATCCAATATTATTATATTTAAAATTAACAACTTAGAACTAAAATTATTTTATATATAAAAATAAATGGGACAGATTGTGTTCCCCTACCAGATGTTTGTAGCTCCTAAAATTAATTATGTATTTATCCAGTTTCAGAAAAATGCTGTATTTTAGGTAATATTTTTATCTTGTATTTATGCAATGATTTTTATTAAAGGAGTCTTTAATATGACTATTTAATCAACTTTCATATAGGATATGGCAGGGAATTTTCAGATATTTGAAAAGCTGTGTAAAAAGCAAAGCATATAAGCATTTCATATCATCATTACTAAGAGCTTTACAATAGATCCTGTACACTTCAATATGTCTCATCATAATACTATTCAATATTAAATATATAAAAATAATTGATGACTGATTTCTTTATTTAATATATGTATTCCTGGACAAGGTGAAAATAATGGCATCTATAAATATTTGGATCATTTACATTGTTAAGTACATGGTTATATGTATGAATGGAGTGAATCCTTGGTGTTATCCATCATCCATGCAGTATTGATATCCTAAAAGGTATCTATTTTACAATGTCAGTAAATAATAAAAGAAAATAGAAAAATAGCTCATCAAATAAATATATTTATGTTATTATTTACTCTGAATTCAAAATTAATTATATCTATTTTAAAAGGCTTAAATCCAATCTGAAGATAAATTAAACAGAAACACTCAATATTATTACCCTATTAATCTATGAACATTAATGAAATTTCATCTTACAGTACTTTTAGTACACTTAAAAACACACGCACACAGACACAGTTATACGTGCACACACACTAACACATCTAGCTGTATGTTTCTGTAGTGTCCAATAAAGCAATATGTTCTAGTTATGTCTACATTCAAATTAAAATGAAAGTACTGAGTTGAAAATTATTGCTAATCATATATCCATGGTGAGAGACAGAATGGTGATGATTAAGTGAGTAATAATGGATGATTTTATGAAGATTCAAGTAGATCATGAATTACTGTGTATATGTTGAACAACATATAACTAAACTAAATAACTAAAATATAAGACAGTTTATAGACAATATAATGTGTTAACTTTGAGAGCATGAGACAATGAGTATACTATTAAAATCAGAGGAAAGAGGACATGGAAGTGTTGAATTCACTTAACAATGAAAGGTCTCCTGACTAGACACTGCAGAGGCATCAGTGGTTCTAGAGCCTCATCAATCATACATTTCATATTGCTTAGAAAACACTTCCTTCTGTTTTCTGTCTCTATGTCTGGGTCTCTATGTCTTCTTCTTTCTCTTTCATTCTTTCTCCTATCTATTACATACACACACACACACACACACACACACATATATAGTTCTATATAAATACATATATAACTACATCTCTATATAGAGAGCATATATATTTATATATAGAAAATGTACATAACCCACACTAACATACACATATATAATCTTAGATGAATAAATTCACATTGTCCTAGATTTTAATCCTACTATTTGAACAGTTTTGTTGGAAAACATAAGACTATACTCTAATTCAGATTTTAGGCAAGATGTTTGTTTTCCTCCCTATTACTTTCCAGGCATGCCTCAAATTACTTTCCAGGCATGCCTCAAATAGAAGATGGATAATTTAGAAAAATTGAAGAAATATTAAAAACAGTTACAGCTATTGAATATTTAGACAAAAAACATTTTTCTGAGGACATGCATAGAATGAAAGTGAAGGCACATATCAAGATTATTCCTGAAAATGAAATCCAACAATAAAATCAAGTAAAATAAAATAGTACCATATATATATATATATATATATATATATATATATATATCATGGCATTTTAGATCAAAGTTATAAAAGAATAAAGAAAAATATATATTTTTATTCTTAATCTGAAGTAAAATGTTCTTTGATAATTTTATAGTATATATGATGGAAGTGAATATGTAGAATTTGCTATTGGTCTTACTCTCGATATAAAATTTAAACTTCTATATAACATCTATGTAATAAAACTAATTGAATAGTTAATGTGACAAGGACAAAGTAAAATGAGTGCAAAGAGGAGTTATTGACATGTTAAGATAGAAGATATTTTATTATATAAGATTGTGATGGACCAGAGAATTAGAAATAATAATGAAAGAAAATAAGATATGGAAGCTTTAATTATGTGATGTTCAATATTCTTCATTACAAAAAAGAAAATGAAAACATATATTGACAATTCCTCTATAGAATATACTTAGTTATAGGCTATAGAATTGAAGATAAATAATATATTGTTCTTGCTCTAAGAGTAGCAGAAGAATAACAGTGATTGCAGTTCAGTGAACTATGCGCTTTGATAGAAATATGCTATTGCAGTGTAGAAAAAATGTCTTAACATTAATGCAAGTGATTCATGGTACTCAAGGTCATATTGTGTTATAGTTTGAATTATAAATGCTCTACAGCTAATTCAAAAAGAAGGACAGATAAGCTGTATATGTAACACTATATATAATACTGTGTTTAGAAATAGATTTCTGGGTTATATGAAATTATCTTCTCTATCTAAAAATCAATAGGCTACCAAAGAGTTTTGATGGACATTTTTGAAATGGCAGCTTACATGTTGTTTATAAGGTCAAGGATTTGTATTCATAGTTATGGATTTGAAAGACTTGACATGATTTTAATTTTACAAGTTCCATTTTCAATTTTAGTCTTATTCTGTTGTATAATAACAGGTACTTGACGTATATTCTAAACTCTATTTTAACACAGAAGTGTACAAATGAGGAGAAATGCTTTTGATTGTAGACTTCATCAACTACAATATTAATATTGAAGGCTATATGTAGAATAAAATATATTAAATCAGGTCTGCAATTCAGTAGTCTATTAAAAAGTCATTATGTTAAAATGCAATAAAATTATCAAGGTTTAACCCAAGGCAGCTGAAGATATAATGACCAAATAAAATATAATGAACAAGTTAATTTTAATTATATAATTTTAATGAATCATTTAGTGTGTCTATAATAATCCTGAATATAGAAGTCTGGTGTAAATACCTCATATATATGGTATTGCAAATGAATAAAAGCCACTAATTCTTATATTGAAACAAATCAAGAGTTTCCTGATACAATTAGTCTTAAAATATGCAAAATACATATGGGAGTATGCTTCTGAAATTATAGAGATTGGATTCCATGTTCAGAAAAAAAAATCTCAAATTAAAAGCTTGCTACAAAGTAATAGCTGTGCAGCCTTTTACAGTATCATAGTAGTTACAAGAAAAAATTGAGACTTTGGATAATAAATTTGATAAAATTACAGAGTTATATACCCAAATGATGCTCTAACATATAATAAGAACACATGTTCCACTATGTTCATGAATCCTTATTTATAATAGCCAGAATCTGGAAAGAGCCCAGATGTCCTTCAAAGAAGAATGGATACAGAATATGTGGTACATTTACATAGTGGAGTACTACTCAGCTATTAAATCAATGACTTCATGAAATTCTTAGGCAGAGGGATGGAACTAGAAAATATCCTGAGTGGGGTAATCCATTTATAAAAGAAAACATATTTTTTGTACTCACTGATAAGTGGATATTAACCCAGAGGTTCAGAATACCCAAGATACAACTCACAGACCACATGAAGCTCAAGAAGGAAGACCAAAGTGTGGATACTTCAGTCCTTTTTAGAAGGAGGAACAAAATACTCATAGAATAGAAGGAGGAGATACAGAATCAAAGTGTGCAGCAGAGTCTGAAGGAAAGTCCACCCAGTGACTGCTCCACCTGGGTTTCCATCCTATATACAGTTACCAAATCCAGACACTATTTTGGGTGCCAAGAAGTGCTTGCTGACAGGAGTCTGATATAGCTGTCTCCTGAGAGGGTCTGCCAGAATCTGACAAATACAGGGGTGGTTGCTCACAACCAACCATTGGACAGGGGGCTCAATGGAGGAGTTAGAGAAAAAACTGAAGAAGCTGAAGAGGTTTGCAGCCCCATAGGAAGAACAACACTATAAACCAACCAGACCCACCACCCAGAACTTCCAGGGACTAAACAACCAACCAAAAAGTACACATGGAGTGACCCATGGCTCCAGCAAAGGATGTAGCAAAGGATGGCCTTGTCGGACATTGATTGGATGAGAGGCCCTTGTTTCTGTGAAGGCTTCATTCCCCAGTGTAGGAGCATACCAGGGTGAGGAGGTAGGAGTGGGTGGGTGAGTGTTGGAACACCCTCATAGAAGCAGGGGGAGGGGGAATGAGATAAGAGGTTTTTGGAGGGAAAACCAGGAAAGGGGATAACATTTGAAATGTAAATTTTAAAAAATCTAATAAAATAATTTAGAAAACAGTTTAAGAGTACTCAGTTTAAGAAACTATGAAGTTAATGAAGACCAACAAATTGATTAGGTAAAGATAGAAAAAAAATAAAAGTATAAAGAATACATGAAAATTTGTTTGAAAGCAACATATGAACAAATAATGTAGAATAAAAAGAAATAAAAAGAAATACACTCAGTTTCCTTTTCTGTACTCTACTGCAGTGCTGTCTTTCAGGAACAGAAAGTAGCAGAAAAAATAGAGAAGTCAGAGAAGAGAGTAGCAGAGAGAGATGTAGGAGAGTGTAAGGGGTGTTGAGAAGACCTGATGGGCAAGGTTGATGAGGACCTTGCCATCATAAGAGGGCAGAACCTTCACCTAGGGGAGTGAACTGTAATATGGAACGGCCTTGGAAGTCTCATAGTAGAGAAGAAACTAGGGAGGTGAGAAGTTCCAGGAGCCTAGTGTAGGCACTTTGATATTCACCAGAGGTACAGGTTACTGGGACCTGAGGAGTCTTGGCATTAGCTATGGACTTTGATATGTAATCATAGGCATATGCGAAGGGAAATGACCCTTTCTGGCAGGCAAAACTCATTCTCACAGGGACCTGAGGAATGCTGAAACTTTGACAGAGCTGTACTGAGCATAGACTATCATCTTGTGGTTCTTACTGACTTTTGGTGAACTGGAGATCTCTTTGGATCTCCTTAACATATACAGAATAAGAGAAGATGGTGTTACCTTCAGAAGATCTTTACACAGTCAAGGCAGTTAAAGCTTTGAGTATAGATATAGGAAGAGACTCTAATAGCTAAGAAAATATTTACAGTTGATAGCTTCCTCAGGCAGATAGAGTCATTTTTCTTTGGGGGAATGGCCACTGTTAGATTACCATTGTAAAATTGAATAACCTCCAGGCTATGATCATGTAGTTATTTCAAATTTAAGTCACTATAATAAGGTAGACTGAAGTGTTGAGGCCCACATTCTGCCTCAACACTTTGTCTCAACACTTTTGGGGCTAAATGCTCTGGTCAAGAGAGAGTGTGGCTCTTGGGGCAAGAGACACGAAGAATGGAGACAAGACAGGGTGTGATTCAGTCTCTTTTATTTTCTCAAGTCTTCCCTATTGAAGGGAATTCTGAGGTATTTATATACACAAACAGGAGAACACAGGTGAAAACACTTTACCACGTGCACCATACAGCTGAGGTCACTAAACAGCAAAACAAGCTATGTGGGATAAACAATAATTTATCAGAGTGTGCTTCAGCTGTTATAGGCTTTTGACAACCAAGTCTTTCATCAGGGTATATGGTTCCAGATGGCTGCAAAGTTGATCTAGCCGCTTTCTACTAAAGTCAGCTCCTAACAGGTCCCCCTTTTTAAATTTTTTTCAAAAGGGAAGGTTGGGAAAACTTACGGAAACCGTGCCTGTCCTAGGTTGGAACAAAGGACCCCAGCCTCACTTAAGATGGTGAGGCCTCCCTTATTTTAGGGGCAAGGGTCTCGATATGCTCTCTTACCCGTCATTGGCTAAACAGCTTAGCACGCAAGTTAGGGGTTAATCCTCATCAGTCTTGATGACAGAGGTTTCAGAGTCCCCTACTTCCAGCCTGTAATAGCGGACCTGTATGGGTTTCATTTGTTATCTGTTGCCGTACCAAAGCCATCAGTTTGAACAGCATGAACCCGAGAGACAAGAGACTTAATATCTAAACCGTTGATATAAAAGCAACACTCTTTAAGGCAACACACAACTTCCCCTGTTGGAGAAGTGAAAGGTCTAAGCCTTGTACCCACAAATCTATACCAATGAAATCCTTGAATTTTGCATCAGCTTAGTAACAATTATACAGATAAAGACAGCCTAATATTAACCACCTCAGTCCCCAAGTCCAGGGAATTGGGGCACCGACTCTCATTAACTTCTTCAAGCTGAACATGGGCATTGACTTTTAGAAGAGGAATGAGGGGAAGGGTAAATTGATAAGCATCTGAAGTCTGTCTTAACTACATCCAGCTGGAAGTCCAGGGCATCAGTGAACATGCAGGTGATAAGATTCATTCTCCAAAGCTGTGTATTCTGCAATATACAAATCTCAAAATAAGGTTTAGTATCAAGATAATTATTTTGATTCTCTGAAATCTAATGTTCTGGAGGCCTACCTCTGTCATGTCTGATCCATATAATTCTGGAAGACATAACTACTACCTTAATGACCTCATTAGAAAACTCATAGAAAACCTTTTTTTCCAAATTAGCCTTTCCTTAAGCCAGTAACCAGAAAAACCTTTACATTGAGTTTTTATCCAGAAAAATATTATATAACTCAGAATCACACCCATTTTGAAAGTTAAATCAATTAACATTATCATTCTGCTTAGCTCTCTGTCTAGAGCAGCCTTCTATTTATTCCTCGAGTCTTTAAAGCCTTTTTCATCTGTTTTTACTCACTTATTTCTTGCCCCATTTTCGTTACTATAACCTTTATTTATTTATCTGTTTGGCTCTCTTGACTCAGAGCAGCCTGCAATTTACTTCTTGCATCTTTAAAACTTTTTTCATCTGTTTCTGCTTATTTTTTTCTTGCCCCATTTTTGTTTCTATAACCTTTATCTATCTGTTTGGCTCTCTTGACTCAGAGCAGCCTGCAATTTACTCCTTGCATCTTTAAATCCTTTTTCATCTGTTTCTATTTACTTATTTCTTGCCCCGTTTTTGTTACTATGCAATCACCTTTGTTTCACTTCCGAATTCAGCCAGCTCCATCAGTCGACTGGTTCTCCAGTGCAGGGTGTCTTCCACTGTATCCCGCTTACTGGAGCTCTAACATTGAGACTCTGTTAGTTGACTGGTTCTCCAGCGCAGGGTGTCTTCCACTGTATCCCGCTTACTGGAGTCCCTGTTCAGGCGCCACTAATGTTGAGGCCCACATTCTGCCTCAACACTTTGTCTCAACACTTTTGGGGCTAAGTGCTCTGGTCAAGAGAGAGTGTGGCTCTTGGGGCAAGAGACACGAAGAATGGAGACAAGACAGGGTGTGATTCAGTCTCTTCTATTTTCTCAAGTCTTCCCTATTGAAGGGAATTCTGAGGTATTTATATACACAAACAGGAGAACACAGGTGAAAACACTTTACCACGTGCACCATACAGCTGAGGTCACTAAACAGCAAAACAAGCTATGTGGGATAAACAATAATTTATCAGAGTGTGCTTCAGCTGTTATAGGCTTTTGACAACCAAGTCTTTCATCAGAGTATATGGTTCCAGATGGCTGCAAAGTTGATCTAGCCGCTTTCTACTAAAGTCAGCTCCCAACACTGAAGAACAATAGATTGGGAGTTAGGCACATTTTGGTGACAACTTTGTTGGGGGCTCAGAGGGAAAAAGCAGGTGTAAATATGGTCAAGCTACATTGTCTACATAGATGAAAATTTCACATGCAAAAGCAGAAATAACCAAAATTTTAAAAAAATCTTAAAATTAACTTGTACAATAAACGTTATTTTCATTGTAAAGTTAATTTTAAGTAAAATATTAAATAATGTAAATTATTGTCAACTTCAAGATATAACGTTTTCTATGTTTGAAATAACTACAGTATTTTTAGATAATCATTACTTCTTTAAGAATATTGGCAGGATAAATGTTACTCTAACTGAACTATATCTAGAAATTGGGTTTGAAGGGTTTGTGTTTTACTGATAACAATCTGAACTGGCCTATGTTTGTAAAGTTTTTATGTGAAGTTGCGATCCAATATAACATAAAGATAGAAAACATGGGTTTCTTAAAATCCAGGAATGAGATTTTATGAGATACTTGATTTACTTACAAAATAGAAGGCACTGGTCATCTCACAGAATCATTCCCCCAAAGGAAGGTGACTTTCTCTCTTTGGGTAGCAACAATTTGCCAGTAGTTTCTAAAAATATTGATTTTCTTAAAAATCCTGAATAAGATTTTATGTGATACTTAATTTACTTACAAAATAATAAATATACATGTTGAAATTCACTCACTAATACAGCATGGATCAATAATAGTGAGGAGATTTTGTAGCAGTTTTTAAAAAGAATCCAAAGAACAAGATGGAAAAACAATGCAATTCATATAACTTGTAACTTCTTCACTAAAATATGCTGTAATTATGCCAATTCAGAAGTTTGGTATTTAATTTCTGTGAAAATATTTCTATTAAATAAAGTGAAGAAGAAAATATATACTTCCTATACATCCAATGGCTGCAGTTAGAACAATCACTCATCATCTGACAGACCTTAGTGATGCAGAATTATTAAGGGCTGATTACTCTGTCTAGGCAGATATAATCAGTCGACTATTCTGCAAGTGTGTCCTTTTCTGGACAGTAATTTGTCTGTAGATGGAAAGAGGCAATTCTTGTCTAGTGGCTGTCTCACCACAACTGGAGTAACTCCAAAGATGCTCAATTTCTTCTTAGAATTCAATACAGGAAGCTGTCAGGAGCAGACAGGTCTCTAATCAAAATGAACATTACTACAGAAATGTTTGTCACGTCAATTCTGTGGACTTCTGTCGTTTTGAAAACCAACTATCCATGTAAGGTAATCTGGATTGTTGTCTGTTAACTCCACTCAGCTATTTCTAAATAAAACATAGAAAACACCCTCACAATAAACTCCAAGCCATGAATTTGCTATAGTCCCTTAACTCACAGGCTAACCATCACAAATCTGTTAAAAATGTTGAAGGACTGGGTCTAAGCCTTGTATTCCTAAACGTGTTATACAGGCACAATGCTTATGAGAGTCTCAATATTCATCTCACTTTTATATCAATAAGAAGCTCGTACCAATGAAAACCTTAAAATTTGTAATCAAAGTAAATTGGTGCCATTTAAGAAATTATATGTCATCTTGATAATAATTGTACAGATTTCTACCAATAGGTTATGGCTATGCAATAAATCCTAGCTAATACTCTCTATTCCCACAAAACTGATACATTTCCCTCCTGGGCCAGAAGGCTGGAGATTTGATGCTCCAAAATTCTTAGTATAGGGACTGTCCAGGTGTTCAGCGGTCTCTATAAATTGGCTAAGTTTTAGAAGCTATGCTTTGTGCTTCCCATAATTTCAGTTAACTCAGTCATTCTGGATTTCTGAAGGGGTTGAAAACTTATAGTCTCATAGCCAATCCTGGCTATTTACTTTGAGAGAAAAGATCTGAGTGGATGATTTTCAGCTGACATTCATTTTAAAGCCAAGGGGGAAAAAGCCAGTTTCAGGACTAAGTGTTTTAGTTAGGAGAGATGACAGATGTTCTGGTTAGTCAACAAAATGATGCACTGGGTATTAGGACTATCTTGTACCTCACTGGTACAAATAGGCATAATTATGCTCTAAATGTATTTTGAGAGAAAAGTTTTATTTTAACAGGAAGGGTGATATGTAGAAGTAGCTAAGGTGGGAGGAGTACCTAGAGGAAGAGAAGGAGCAAGGAGAGGAAAAGAAGAAGGAGAGGAGAAGCTAGGTGATGAGAGAGAGAAAGAGAGATAAGTGGGGGGGGGACATGGAGGCAGATGTCCACATGTCTCCACCAGTCAAAGATAGTTGATATATCTAGGTTGGGTATTGGGTTACACTTCTGATTGAGCAATAACAAACTTATAAAGCCTTTGATTAACATTTTTTTAAAATTGTATAAAAGCAAAAAGGGAAAAGGGGCATGGGATAGGGGTTTTCTAGGGAGGGAAAAGGGGGAAAGGGGATGGCATCTGAAATGTAAATAAAATATCCAATAAAAAAGAAAAAAAATAATACTCACTTATGTTTGAGTCTTGTTTTACCCCATTGTTTTATATACATGTTTTTGCAACAAATCTTTTTTGTTGCTTTAGTTCTATCTTGAATCTTGAATAGCAATTTGTCCATAGGATTTTTGCTTAAAATTGTGTTGACTATCATGGCCTCTCCTCTGGTTCTCTAGAAATTTTAGGATGTACTGTTTTCTCTGTCTGTGAAAAATGGTGAGAGTATTATGACTGGGATTGCATTAAATCTGCAAATTGCCTTTGGGAGGACATCTGTTTCCAAAGCACTGTGCTCCCAATCACTGTACACAGTATGTGTTACAATTTTCTAGTGCCCTCTTCAATCTTTCTTTAGAGACTTGATGTTTTCATTGTAGAATTTCTTTACTTTATTCCTAGATATTTTATTGACTTTGATGCTTTGTATAATGGTGTATGATTTTATTTTCTCAGTTTGCTTTTAATTGCAAAAGATATACACTGAAACAAGAAACAATGTTCAAAAACCAGTGCTGTGTAAATTAGATATTCACAGGCAGAAAAATAAAAGTAGATCTGCATTTATCATCTTGTTCATACAATTGATCAAAGTGTAGCTTAGATATCAGTTTAAAACAGAAATATTAACACTGCAAGAAGTAAAGAGAAAATACTCTGTAAGATACGGTTGTAGGACTTTTGTCAATGAATTAAGGGCAACAATTGACAACCAAGGCAACATGAAACCAAGAACCATCTGCACAGATAAAAAACAAACAAGTCACTGAACCTTCATTTCCTCAGGCTTCTCTCCATTTCCATTCCTGTAGTCCTTTCAGACAGGAACAATTATGGGTCAGCATTTTGATTGTGGGATGGTAATCCCTACCTTACTTGATGTCTTGTCTTCCTCCTGGAGGTGGACTCTATTGTTCTGCATTTCATCTAAGATCCCTCCCTTTGAGTCAGTGAGATCCAGCTCAAGAGGAGGTCCCAAAGCCTGACACTATTACTGAAGCTATGAACACTTTCAAATAGGGACCTATCATGACCATACCCCTAAAGACCTAACAAGCAGCTGAAAGAGTCAGATGCAGATATTTACACCCAACCAATGGATAGAAGATGCAGTTGAATTGGGAAAAGGCTAGAAGAATCTGAGGATGTAGGCAATCCTGTGGGAGGACCAGCAGTCTCAACTAACTTGGACCCTGAGATCTCACAAACACTGGCAACAACAAGGCAGCATATACCTGCCTGATATGAGGCCCACAACACACATACAGCAGAGGACTTCTAGGTCTGCATTCAGTCAGAGAAGATGCACCTAACCCTCAAGAGACTGGAGGCCCCAGGGAGTTTAGAAGTCTGGTGAGGTGGGGGTAGGGACATTCTCATGGAGACAAGGGGTGGGGAGGAGGTATGGTATATGGAACAGTTGGACGGTGGACAGGGGCAGGTAATAAAATCTGGAATGTAAACAAATAAATAAATAAATAAATAAAAAAAAAGAAACAAACAAGTGAAGAAGACAGTCACAGAACAGCAGAAATTCATTGCTCAGCTATGTGTCTTAGAGAAGGTTAATATCTAGAACATAAAAATGACTAAAACTAGAGTCAAATACAAATAACATAATTATAAAAATGGGAAGGAACAAAGAGTTCTCACTAGAATGATAAAAATGACTAAGGAATACTTTAAAAATATCCATCATCCTTAGAAAAGAGAGAAATACAAATCAAACCTGTGAGATTTTATCTCACTTGAGTCATGGAGGCCACATTCAGTAAATCAGTTGTTAACACATGGTGCCAAAGTTATGGAGTAAAAGGAAACTTCATTCCCTATTAGTCAGAACTGAAATTGATGTAGCCAATCTGGAAATCAATATGAAGAATTCTCAAATAAAATCTAAAACATAATTCATCATATGACTCAACTATACTCTTCACAAAGGACTTGACAGGCTAGTGCAAATGTGTTTGCTCAGTAATGTTTCCTATTCACCCTATTCACAGGAGCCAGGAAATGAAAATAACCTGAAGGTTCTACAAGATATCAGTGGATATAAAAAATGAAGTTCATATGCACAGTTGAATATTATTCAGGTATAAATAAATGTGAAATAATAAAATTTACATGTAAATGAGTGGAGTTAGAAAAAAATGATTATATTGAGTGAGATAACTTAGAACTAGAAAGAAAAATTCTGTTCATCCTCTCTCCCTTGTAGCTTCTAGATCCAAATCTTCATGTATACTATACAACATGGAATGAACACAGAACCCAGTGATGTATAAAGAGACTAAGGATGGTGGAATTTATGGAACCTTAATGCAATACATGTATTATGATTTAAGATTGCAAATAAGGGGATGGGCCTCTTACTAGAGGAGAGAGAGGGCAACATAAAAAATGAAAGACAAATTTTTTTTGATCACCAATCAAGAAATCATGATTTTACAATTATCTAAAATTATATATAATTCATCCTTGAGTGAAATTGCTGTATCAAACTATTAGCATTTATAAAAGAAACTTTGGGGACAATGGTAAGAAGGCTCAGTATCTGCTCTTAAAAAGGACTTGGTGCAGTACGGAACTCACACATAATGGCTCCTAAATATTTGTAAGTCCAGTTTCCAGGAATGAAACCATATTGTCTAAACTTTGCAGGTTCTGCATAGGTGTAATCAATCATATTCATACATTTAGGCAACACACACACATGAAACAAAAATAAACGTTAAAATACATATTATTGCATATTTCAATACCTGATTTTTGTTTCATTTAATTGAGCATTTCCACATAAGGGCAAAAAATAGAATAGTAATTTATTATATTTTAATTTGTAATTTATTTTTTCTTTCTACTGAAAGTAGATTTTTTTCAGAACAAATTTTGATTATGGTTTCCCCTACCCATAATCCACATAATTTCTCCGCATCTTCCTTCCTCCTGGATTTACTCCTTTATGTGTCAATTAAAATATACCAGGCTTCTAAGAGATAATAATAGATATAATAGATAAAATAAAAATTATTACATGGCAGTTGTACCATATCTACCCACCCCAACAAAAGAACATAAGGAGAAGAACCCAAGAGAAGGCACAAGAAACAGAGTCAGAAACCCAGTTGTTTGCACACTAAGGAATTCCATAAACACACTAAACTGGAAGCCATTCCAATCCTGTGTTTGACACATCAGACTTTATGAGTTCATACTTCAATCATGTTACTTTAGAAAATCTTGGTGTCCTTGATCACCTCAAAGTCTTACACTCTTTCTGCATACTGTTGCAGGTTCCCTGAGATCAGAGGGGAGGGATTTGGTAGAGATATCCCATTTGGAGTTTAGTGTCTACATAATGTCTGTCTGTGATTACTGAGCAAGGCACTGATAAAAATAAATAAATAAAACTCAGAATACTGATGATACAACTCACAGACCATATGAAACCCAAGAAGAAGAAAGACCAAATTGTGGATGCTTCAGGCCTACTCAGAAGGGGGAAGAAAATAATCAAGGGAGATAGAGGGAGAGAGAGATCTGGGAAGGAAAGAGGAGAGGTAAGGAATAAAGGAGGGCAGGATCAGGTGTGGGAGGAGATGGGAGAGCAATAGAGTGTCAGGAAATTGAATGGAGGTATGTAGAAGTGTGTAGAAGGTCCCAGATGCCAGGGACCCAAGAGGTTACCTGGACCCAACAGAGATGAGATTAGTCGAAATACCCAACAAAGGGGAGAGAGAATCTATAGAGACCATATCCAGTGGATAGGCATATTGGAAATTTTTTCACCTGTTGGGAGGAAATAAGGTGGGAGGAGTAAGGAGAGAAAGAGGACAAGCTAGGGGAGAGAGGATGAGAGAGAAGGGAAGCAGATGTGCATCTGTCTCTAGCAGCCAACGGTAGTTGTTATATCAAGGTTGGGTATTGGGTTACACCTCTGATTGTGTGGGAATCTTGTTATTGAGCATTACCAAATATATAAAGCCTTTGGATAATCTAAGCATTAGAGTCTCATTTTTACCAAGCCCCCATGAATGGCGGGATGGTCTAGGCTAAGCCTAGCCTTGGCAAAGCCATCTCCCACACTGCCATCTCGTGGGTGCCAGGGCCGGTGTTTCTGACCACCTGAGCAGAAGGCCTGAGCTGAGCAGCAGCGGTACACCACCTCCACTACTGGCTGTAGGCCTAGGCTAGTCAGGAACATGGTGGCTATTTAAGAAAAGCCAGATTGAATGCCAACGATTTTAAATATCTAACTCAACAGGTAGGCATGACTCCTGGTTGAAAGATGGAACCACCCATCCACCTCAAAAATATTAATCCAAAAATGCTCATGCCAAAAGGAAATGCAGGGATAAAGAGTAGAGCAGAAACTGAAGCAAAGGCCATTCAGAGACTGCTCCAGCTAGGGATTCTTCCCATCTGTAGACTCTAAACCCAGATGCTATTGCTCATGCCAAGAAGTGCTTGCTAATAAGAGCCTCGTATCTCTGTCCCGTGAGAGGCCGTGCCAGGGCCGGACCAATACAGATGCAGCCAAACATCAGACTGATCACTAAGACCCCAATGGAGTATTTGGGGGAAGAACTGAAGGAGCTGAAAGGGTTTGCAACCCTACAGAAAGAACAACAATGTCAACCAACCAGATCCCCCAGAGCTCCCACGGACTAAACCACCAACCAAAGAGTACACATGGAGGGACTCATGGCTCCAGGTGCATATGTAGAAGAGAATTATCTTATCTTATCAATGGGAGAGGAGCCCCTTGGTCTTGTGGTAGTTCAATGCTCCAGTGTAAGGGAATGCTAGGGTGCTGAGGTAGAAGCGATGGTGGAGGGTACCCTCAGAGAAGCAGGGGGGTGATGGTGGTGAGGATAGGGGATTTAACTTTAATTGGGGATAACATTTGAAATGCAAATAAATAAAATAAATAAAAAATAAAGATTGTCATCAGGAGTCATTTTATCACTCTTGGTTTGTTTCTTTTTGTTTTAAGTAGTATGTGGTTTTAATCCTATGTCCTTGGTTTATCCTGTCTTGGTTCTTGGACACTCAAGCAGTGTCAGGTATATGTTTAATCTCATGGAGTGGGCTTCAGATCAAATTAGTTATTGGTTGGTTATTCACAAAATTTTTGTCTCACCACTGCCTTATCATAATTTGCAGACAGTACATTATTCTATATTAAAGGGTCTGTAGTTGGTCTGTTGTTTATGTTTCTCTTTTGTGAGGAAAGTAGCTTCCAGTTCCAAAGAAACTGAAAGGTAGTGGTAAAGCGTCTCACTTAACCACCAGCTCTACATTGTCATTTCCAATGAGTTATGTAGGTGTTGTCTTCATGCATGGGGTCTTGCTTTCACATTTTGGAGAGCAACATACTGTTTTGTCAGCAGCCTAGTTTGGGAATTCTCATTGCACCTGTTTGGCCAATAACTCAATTATAACCCAGATGTGGCACAGGAATCTTCATTTGATGAAAATAGATGGCCAGTTTGGACACTGTTATCCCCATTATCAGGCCATTTCATTAATATCGCCATCACCTATGGGTATATATTAGAAAGCTTCTTCAGTATTGGGCTCCCCAATGCACCTTAGTCTTTGTTGATGCTTCTCATATTTTCTACTACAATCTCCTTCCCCTCCCTAATTAATCTCTGAGTATTATGTTTTTGAATAACTTCTAGTCTAAAATTTTAAGAGAAAGGGAGTGGTGAAAGGGAGTGGTGAAAGAGAGTGGTGAAATGTAATTGTATACTGTTATGTCCCCATGACAATTTGGTTACTTACTGACTTAATATATTCTTTTCTCTAGACTACCATTTTTAGTAGTCAAATATTAAAGAAATTAACCTCAACTATAAACCTATCAGTGAGCCACTAGCAATTTGTTATTTGTATTGTTAGAACCTGTGTTCCTTAAATAGAGGGATTTATTTTGTTCACTTAATAAATTCTGCTTTATTTTAAATGATTTCTCAAGGACGTAATTTTAGCTTGTGGGATTGCTATTCAATTCACTTTTCCATGAGTAATTTCTAAATTGCCTTTTAAAATTTATTATATGCAGAGGGAAATCATTTGAAAACTTTATAATAAATTTAACACATGCCAAAAGCATACTCTAGTGACAATCAAAATGTCTATTTTTCAGCTGTAGAGTCAGTTCATGGTTTTTCATTTATACATTAAAAAAAAATGAAATCAATATTAGGAATATAATTTGCAAAACTGGCCACACAAACCAATTGAAAATAAACATTTAAAAATTATAATTCTAATTATTTTTACCTATAATAAAAACATAAAATTTACCTTACTACTACTACTACTACTAATGTATGTTTCATTAGAGATTTGGCAATTAAGTGTTTCCTATAATTTTAGTTTTTCTATATGAAGAAAATGAAAATGTGACCTTAATGAATTTCATTAAGTAACTATATGTGTGTATATGTGTATATATGCATATATATGTATATATATACATATATATACATATATATATACTTGTTATATATATATATATATATATATATATATATATATATATATATAACAAGTAGATGCATAATGGATAGCATGTGTCAGCATAGAGTCAGCTTACAATTACAGCAGGTGACTGAACTGTGGAAATCTGAGTCAATCCACTGAAGGACAAGAAGAGAACAATGTCCAGAGGGCATGAAGGTAAAGTTTTTATGTTATCAAGCTCTTTACTCAGCCATCAATAACTATCACTTGATACTGTCATGTGGGAAACTGATGACTTCCCTTTATACAATGTGAGATTACTGTGGAGATTGCATCCCCCAACTATCTGGAACACAACTTGAATGCAAAATATTTGACTTCACACAAGACCATTTAGTGAAACAGACATAGCTAACAGTGTTTGAGAAACAGATTGCTCCACACATGCCCAGCGTTTCCTGCTGCCTCATTATACTGATATCTTACTGCTAAAGGCCAACGAAATATCATCTAAGGCCATGTTATTGAAAAATTAGATTTTACATTTGATTTCAGAATCACTTAAAGTAACTGGAAATAGCAACCTTCATAAACAGACATCAGATTTCTTGCTAGAACTTAGATTCTAAGGAAAGTTTTCCACACAAATTAATTAGGAGACTTTTACAGATTTCATTTGCCATACTTGATAAAAATCACAGCTATATTTGAGTTATATAAATAATCAGTTTTCACTTGTGTAGAGATGCTTATGTTCATTCAACCAAAGATTTTCAGATGACTATATTTTTTGCCTGTTAAATACTTTGGTACTTTATTCCATGTATACAGTGCATTTAGATCACATTTGCCCTCTCTATACCCTCTGTATTGCACTAAAAATCCTCTAGACCCCAAGTCATGGCCCCTCCCAACTTTATATCTTCTAGAATTTATCTTCATGGTATCTATTTTTAAGATCACAAGTGTCTGGAATGATTCTCTTCAAATACTTTCTCAAAAATTTCAAGATATTAATGGCTTATTTACCTTTTCTCCTATATTTCTATAGTTCAGTGATGGGAGGGTGCTAGTAGTGACTGAAATGAGAAGTAAAAAATTGAAAGTGGATCGTGTATGTTCTTTCATGCATGAAATTTCAAAACTGTTTGACAGTGGTACATATTATAACAAAACATACAATCTATTCTTTCTCTATATGAAATAAAAGTAACCTGAAAACATGCTAAGTCTATATTTATAGCATTCCATTGGATTGAAAAAATGACTGGAGTATAAAGAAACCATGTGATTTGAATGCTCAATGAAACATACATTTTAGAAAAATTTAACCCAGTGTAGAGTAGCCAATCATAAAGCATCAGGACTTCAGTACCTTGGTACTTTTGTTCTTCTTCAGGTTACAGATATTGAAAGTTACACAACCATGAAATTCAGTACAGTACTAATAAATATGATAAACATGCCCTTATTATTCTAACACATTTGAAGAAATAAGTTATTAAACAATCCAATTCAAACATCTTTACTGAGGAAACCATTATAATTAATTATTTCTAGCCCGATGGAAACTTCAAATAATTTTAGTTGAAATGATACTGTTCACTAATTAATATCAGCCCTTAAATAGTGAGAGCTAGCAATGACATACACTTCCCGGCATAGACCAACATACAGGAGGTTATTTATTGAAACAAGGTCAACTTATCTCTGCTTGCATCATTGGAGAACAGGACACCCCTCCACCAACAATCCTTACATGCCAATAGTCCCTAAGGGCGTGTGAGGCCTTATGGATCTTCACTTATTCCGGATGATATGCCCAGAGAGGAACAATCTCGTTCAGGTATTCACAGATTTTCACATGAGATTCAGAAAACTGACAGGCAGAAATCAATTCTGAAAGTTTAAATGATTAACTCCCAAGCCCTCCCTATTTATGCCTCCATATGTCTCACAAAAACATATGTAAGTACTCTTTAATAATGTTTACTGACCTTTACTTCCACTGATTATAAGAAGCACATTTCATTCTAGATGATTTCTAAGAAACTCATTTTCTCCAGATGTGAGAATGATTGATGTCAAAATGTGTCATTTCCATATCTATTGATAAGGACATATTTTGTTTTAAAAGCATCTGAAACATATATATCCAAGAAATATTTAAAAATTTGTTTTATAATAATACAAATATTTAAATATTTATGATAATAAGCATACAATATGGAGTATGGAAAGTTCCCTTTAATAAATTATTAGTTAGGTCAAATAATTTAATGTACTAATATAATCTAATAGTTATATTTAGTAATTTCAACAATGTAACTATAACATTCTATATTGATATATTTTCATATATATTTTTTGAATTATCCTTCATTTCAAACATTATATATTATCCATAACTGTGTAAATTTAATTTCAAATTTTTTATCTCTCATTTCAGAATTGATACAGTGTTTTATATACACCTGCATTTGCTACAAGGTTTAGCCAGTGGTATTATAGAATTCGAATTTAATAATATTTGAAAAGTAAACATTTTTTAAATGACTTGGAGATTAGGCTCAGTGTATGACTATTTGCTTATGACGGTCAATCCTTTGAGTTCAATCAACATCTCAAAAAAATTATTAAATTAAATTGAAAATAAAATGGTATTGTGATCTTTTTTCAAAATATTTTTCAACACAATGTCGTGAAAAAAGTAATTACACTCACAAATGATATAATATATTAATATCAACTACAGGAAGAAAACACTTAACAAGAAACACATCCATTTCCTCTTGTGAAGACAAACAGGTTTCTTATACCAGCATGGCTTCTTTTCACCCTTCAAAACAATGTACCAGAGACCCTTTTAGCCCCAAACCTGAATTACCCGGGGATACATAATGTTTGAAATGCTGTTCTCATTAATATTTTTTAAATCAAAAATGGGAATGTAAATGAGTTTTTCATGTATCAGAAATATAGTAGTTCACTTAAATAGTTGATGCTTTCATTTTGAACACCTGACTGTAGAGGCTACTAGACCACTTCTCTTTGCCTGTTTCCAAAAGAAGACTCCTGTGAGACATGTTTTAAAAAAAAAGCTTTGACCACATCCTTGTCTTACACTTAGTGAGATGCTTCTATAATTTTTCTTTGTCTTTTGGCTGGGGATTAATTTAAAGTACCTAGCTGCTAACCAACATTGACAGGAAAAGCCCAGGCAACTCATATTTGCCTCAGGCTGTACACCAACACAGCCCTGGGGACTACTCTCCGCACTTCGGATAGTCTCTAATTGGGAAGATAATGCTCGTACCTTCATAGTGTCTAGAGGGGGGAATAAAAAAGAAACCATAACTGTAATTCTACTGCAAATAATCGTCCAAATTTCAGTAAAATTCTAATTTTACAGCTTATACTCCAATAACTGTAAGACTGTAGTCACAGGACCCAAAGCTTATCTCTTTCTCCTCCAAAACAGACACATGACTAATAGGTAGGGTGTAGAAACATATCAATTCAAGGTTCCTGTCACCATTGTTATTAGTATTTTACTTTTGTTTTGGATAAATATCTAGGAATGTCATCAAAATTATGATGAATATGAAGGGATATAAAAATTATCTCAATAATATGCTTGACTATTCACAGAGAAACTTAAAAAAACAAAACAAAACAAACAAAAATATCTCCCTGAACTATGAGACTATAGATAACTTTATTAGCATTTCTTACCATTAAAGAACTTTTTCTTGAAGGACAAGCAGTTTTAACTAATTCAGACTGAGTCACTAACAAGGTATCATACACAAGGCGGTCTGAGTCCCTATGCCCCTGAACATGCTTACCAGAGGACTGCCTGTTTTGGCTTCAGTGTAAGAAGATGCACTTAATTCTAGAGAGACTTGAGGCCCCAGGGAAGGGGGAGAGCTGGTGTGAGGGAAGAGGAATGGGATGAGGACCTGTAGGAGAGGGTGGGGACAATAGTTGGAATGTAAACAAATTAAAAAAAAAGAATTTGTTTGAAAATTATATATTCAAAAGGAACAATGATTTCTAGAGCAAATACTTGAATAAATATACAATAATGACTTAAAATATTTTGCGATTTCTCTTTTGTTTCATTATTTTCATCAAATCAAATTTTAAAATCAACTAGAAATCAACTACACAATGTTGGATAAGTTTTATGATTTTATGAGTTATTTCAGTATGTCATTTTCCATAGGTTTAAAATGTTTGGATTAAAATAAAATACAAATTTTTTGTGATATATGACAGATGAAAATCACCATAAATATGATTGTCAAACTATGTGAATGTAATTCATATATTACATAGGAGATGTTGAAATTAAGCTTCAGTTATCAATACCTAAGACCTACACAACAAAATAAAGACTTTAAATAATTTGCACATTTGTGCACACATGGGTGTAGGTACACTAACATATATGTACATTTCTACAGAATAGAAGTTGAAATTATTACGTTTAGAACTTCTTTAACTTATGTTTGGGACAAGTTTTCCTACAGAGCCAAAAGTTCACTATTTCTGATAGACTGGTTGGCCTGTGAGCCCTGGTCCCAACCCCAGGGATCTTTCTGTCTCTCTCCCCAGCACTTAGGCCTTACAAGCACAAACTGACACATCTGGTTTTCTCAAGGGTCTAAATATCTGTCTGTGTTCAAGCCTTCACTCTCATGTAGCAAGCTCTATATCTTCATGAAAACTGTCCCATCTCCCCAGACCCTAATAGTGTTTCTAAGAGTAAGCTGGTTGCAATCTTTAATGACCTGCTACTATCACGACTGACTGCCCAGTCCCAATAGGATGTTTATAAGTGTAAGGTCTTCATGAGCTAGTACCTACCATTACACTTGACTGTCATTTGAATTAGAAAACTACTACCCAGTGACAATATTTCAAAATACATTTTACAGATAAATAACTGCTAAATAATGTGCAAATTATGAAGCTCTAAATTATTTTTAAACTCTATGTGACAATTGATAGAAGAGTATAGAATTATAACAGAATAAACAAGACAGAAATTTATATGGCAATAGTAAGAAAGTTCAGTGAAAATGAAAAAAATACAAATCTTAGGGAAGGTCATAAAAATGTATCAAAAATTTAGGTAAATGATGAAAGAAACTTAGGCAATGCCTATTTAGGCAAATATTAAAATTGTTCCATGATTATTGAAATTACTTGATACACTTGAAAATAAACAAAAAAATTCTATAGTTGAGTGGATGCAAGGAAATTACATATATCACTGAGAGAATTTGTTATTTTCCACTATTGGTGAAGGCATTTTGGCAGGAGTTATGAAATAAAATAATTGGTAAGTAACTTAATTCTGATGATGTATTATAATCTAGTGAAATGTACCTGCACGTAATGTTATGTAACAATGCAGATTTCTTGGGATGATGGATAAGAAAACAAATCAAAAAAGAAAATTCTTTTTGGGAATCTGTAAAATAAATCTTGGTACACCTACACTGTATAAGATTTTGTCACCAGTAGAATAATATAGACAATCAATACTTACTAGTCTACAGGGTATCTTGATACATTGATTAATTCCAAATAAACACAGTGCATGGCTGCGACTTGCCTAGCAAAATTCTGGGCATTGAAAACACATTAGGAAACAGGAGATATTTACCTTTGTGACAACTACATTCTAGGATAACTTTAATAAAAAATATGGTGGAATATTATACACATACAGTTTATTCAATTAACCAGAAATTGTCTTTATAAAATAATCTGCATTTGTGTTTAGAGACAGTTGCAGAAAGCAGTTATATGACCATTGTTACAGGAACATGAAGCAATAAAAACTAGTAAAAGACAAGCCAACATTTTCCTCTGGCATTTATTTTATATATATATATATATATATATATATATATATATATATATATATATATATATAAATTGTTTTGATTAAAAGGAAAATATTCTATATTTGTCAATTATAAAGATGTTTAAATACAACTTTTAATTGTATACTGTTTTTTACTAGAAACTCGTCTTTGAAAAGATTAATTGATTATCCTCCAAAACAGAACATTCTAATTCATAGGTCTAAAATTCATAGGTCTAAAATATCAATCAGCATATAGTATCTTCCTGTGCATTATATTAACAAGAAAAATCATTTAATTCAATATCAAATGAAAGTTACTGTGATTGACTCGTTGATATTCCTTAATAGGCAGAAAACACTTAAATAAATAATGAAAATATTTGAACAATAAAGTACATAATAGCGGCATTGAAATTCTCAGTGTATATAAAACCACAAGGCCTAAAAGTCCTCTGAGGGTTAACAGCATCATGTTATCTTTCACTTTTATTGGGTCCCACTTGAAATATATAGGATCCATAATTCTTTAAACAAAGCATGTTTCTTTTCCAAGCCAAACACCATACATTAATCATTAATGTACTATTATATAATTGTAGAAGATGTCTGAGGAATAGGCAAAGCTAGAATATATATTTAGGGAGCTAAGAGAGTAAGTAAATAAGAATTGAAAATAAATAATTTATAAAAGTTTTAAAGACATTACATCATTATTAACATTTGAATTTGAGGCTTATTGATTTGTGGTTATTTTTATTATACTTTAAGGTCTGTTTTCCTTAAAATAGCATAAATTACATGTTAAAGGTAAATATTAAAAAATAAAATAAAATTACCCCTCACCAATCGAACTGTGCATCAATCAGTTGGATACCATAGAGGAAACAACAGCTCTGTTAGTAAAGTAACTGTGGTTTCTTCTCCAATACTCATTAGATTATTACCACTTTGTAGTTAGCTGGGTTTCCAGTACCTACCAGGCTTGGTTTCAATCTTGTTAAGTGGATCTTAAGCCAAATTAGAGGGCTGTATGTTAGCAACTAGGTTTTTATTGTACTCCTCCCGCACCTTACTGTGAATACCACCACCAATTAAAACACTCAGTTGTGAAACCCAGCCTAGCAGATACATCAACAAAACCCTCCCATCACTAAAGCTCCAAGAATATTGCAGAAGAAGGAACAAAAACATTGTAAGAGCAGGAAGATCATGGAGTTTTCTATAAGATTGTGCCTTCTAGTATATCAAAATGTACAGACACAATGTCTCACCTATCTGATTGCCTAAGCATGAGACAAATAGGAGCAACAATAATAGACAGGACAAAGTACACAAAGTGGAGCCCATGATACCTCAACACTACCCAATGAGACTAGCAACTACAGGCAACTGAAGAATGTTTAGAGAGGGGAATATTGTTTTCACATGGAGAGAGCTCGCCAACTGGTTAGCCAATACAAATTGTCAAGTGTGGAAAACACACATAGCAGTAACACTGAATGAACTGAGAAGTTTGTATTTAGGAATACATAGAGGGCATGGATTTAAAGAGAACTAGAAGGGTTCATAGGAGTATCTGTTGGAAACAACAGAGGAAATAATGTTGTAATTATATTACAATCTCAAGAACAGTAAAGAACTATTTTTAAAAAGGAAATCTTAGGATTATAAGCACCAGGAAGATAATTGGAATTTTTAAAGGAATAAAGATTATTCATGAAGAATTCACACAATTTTTTAAGTAAATACATTCATTAATTATAAGATATACTGCAAACCTATTGGGGTTATCTGTGGTGTAAAAATTCAGTAAATATGATTCCATAAGAAGTTACATATTTTCCTATTTTCCCAGGTTTTCCAATTTTGCTACGAGATTACAGTTTAGAACCTCTATGTATAAAATAAGATAAAGACAAGCTGGATCAGAATACATACCTTTTAATGGAGAAATTTAAAAAAATTGATTTATTTTAAAAAAATAAATTGTGCAAATAATGAAAAAAATAGATTTTTGCAATGATCCAAAAAGAGAGAATATTGGGTAACAGCAACAACAACAATAGCAAAATATGCTCCTTTCTCAATTGAATTATTTAGAAATGGAATATGTAGAATATAAAAAGACATTTCAACCAATTTTAATTAGACTAATGTATATAGGGGTGGGGTTCAGAGGACAATCTTTCGTAGTTATCTCTCTCCACCCATCATTTGGCTTACAGATATCCAATCCATTCAGCACTTTTGGTAGTATCTATGTATATATACTATGTTCTCAAACCTGACTATGACCTAATAAAATAAAATTTTAAAATGTATAATTCAGAACATTCACGTAAAAGCAACTCTTCAATTGTGTATATTGTATCACTTGAATCAACAGCTAGAGTGCATTGTATATTATTGCTAAAAATAAACATGAGGATTAGGGAGATATCTGAGTGGTGAAGAACATTGCTTTTCTTCCAGAGGACCTAAGCTTGATTTCTAATCCCAAGCAGTGGTTCATGAATATCTGGACCTCCAGTCACACAGAATATTAATTCTGTCTTCTGGCCTTTGCTAGCTATGCACAGGACAAAGTTGGAGAATCTTAATAAGGCTAACTACTCACAAGTACATATGCCAATGAACATCTAAGTTTATTTGTCAAAAGCATGCATATACCTCATCTGTCTTTCAGGAATTTGGTTATAAAATACCAAGGAGTGTCTCAACATTTCAGAGCAGCTACCAACAGTTATCCATAGATCTCAGGTTCATAGCACCCATTACACTCTTGAAAACCAGCTTTAATTTCAATTCTGGAAAACAGGACTTCCTCCTCTGGCTTCCTGGGGCATGAAATATGCACCTAATACACACTTATACAGGCATAAAAGCATCATACACAAGAAAAATTTAAATTGTAAATAAATTTGAAACAATTCAAGCAAATGATTTATTAACTTTAAAAGCCTCTTAATATGGTGATTGATTTTGCTAAAGAGTGTCATTGAGAGACCCAATCTCTTCTTTTTTTCTCTCTTTTTTAAATTTTTTCATTGGTTATTTTCTATATTTATATTTACATTTTAAATGTTATTCTTCTTCCCAGTTTCCCCTCCAAAGACCCCTATGCCTGCCCCCAACCCCTGCCTATGAGGGTGCTCTCCTATGCACCCACCCACTTCCACACTTCAGTGCATTCCCCCGTGCTGGGTCATCGAGCCTCCACAGGTCCAAAGGCCTCTCCCATTGATGCAAGATAAGGCAATCTTCTGCTACATTTGCAGCTGAAGCCATAGGTCGCCTTATGTGGAGATTAAGTCTATTGATACAGCTGGCTCTCTAAACTCTGGCCAACACTTCTGACCACTCCCTTAAACCTGACACCATTGTGCTTTCAGTCATGCTAGTAAACATAGGATGTAAGGCTGTATATTTACATACATCTTTTGTTTCTTATACTCTATGTGTGATGTTTATTTTAAGTTTCTGAGCAACTATCATCTACTCATCTACTGTCTTAGCACTCTGGTTATGTGAATTCCACAGATCTACCAAAATACACACTAAACTACATGCTTATGTTGTTATTACCCACTATACATGGATAATTTATGGATTATAAATGAATATAATTATTTATGAATTGTGTAGTTTGGGGATTATTGGCCAAACAATCAACACTTTCCATAGTCTTATTAAGAATTATACACTATTAAATATAAATATGTAAACATCATCTTGGATAAAATCTTGTTTTAATGTAGTTACATGTGTTTATAATTAGTATATTAAATTTTTGTCAGGATACAAATATGCTCCAAGGTATATTTTCATATTGGTACATTAAAATCAGAGTAAGAAAACAGCTGACATGCTACCTTGCTCTCCCCACCACTCCTTCACATCAAGCCTAAATCTAATAATCTGATGATTTAAGAGAATTTTGTCAGATCACACATTAGATATCTGTAAATTGGGAACATTTACTTAACAACTGCATTATTTATCACTGTACAAATTTAGTTGGAAAAATAACTGGCTCCTACACCTGTTTAAATTTTGATAAATCTTTTTCCAGAAAATTGTTAGTGAGCAATTATTTTATTCTACTTAATGAGAATCTGGGGTAAGTTAAGATTGTGTCAATGTGACATAGCCTGAATGTGAAATATAAGACGATTTCATTTAGAGAAACTCAACATAGATTCTATGTCAGCTTGAGCCTGAATATGTGATAAAATAAATTATTTAGAATTTAACTTACTCTTGAAAATACTAGACACCATATTTCTCAAATCTGGAAAACAATTATTAAATATTTTTATGTGTATGCCTTATTAATATATATATATATATATATATATATATATATATATATATATATAAACAGTATACAATTTTAGAAGAAAAAATCAATATAAAACGTATTGGCAATTCTAAACTCTAATCATGGGACCTGTCAGGAGAGACATACATTTGTTTTTGCTACAAATTACTTACCTGTGTTTTCCTATCTCATAGCCCACAGCTGAGTACCTTAGTCACTATGGTAACTACACTTTTCCAGAAACACAAGTTTCAACTCATGGCCATATAATCCCAAAGAAGGTTCATAAATAATCTATGCATAGTGAACCCTGCTTTCACATTTGTTTCTGGTAATCTTGTTTCAGCAAATGTAAAACTCTGCTTTTGAAAGTGGTGAAATGAATTGTTTTCTGTCTTTATTAATGATGTAGCATGTAGTGACAAAAACAAGAAGCTTTTTAGAGACTGCCAGACCCATAACATGGTAAAGAAAAGCAAGCTATGTGCTCATAGAAATAGATTCTGTAGGAGGAACTGGGGTGATATTGGAATGTTAACTAAGTTAGAAGTTTTCTCACAGACTCTCAAAGCTGCAATGGTGTCATGTAATTCTGACAATCACTCTTTAAAGATTGTGATACTAAAAAGTATTTGTGTGATGTTTATTGATAATAATCCATTTTATAAGATCTAGATTCACCTGGGACATAGGTCTCAGGGAATGCCTATGAAGTCTTCTTTTTATTATTTCCATCAATGTAAGATCTATATTAATTGTTGCCAAAACCATGCCCTGGATGCAATGTCAAAGCCTGGAAATTGGAGAGAGTGAGCATGCATTTGTTACTGTTCTTCTATCTATATAGGTAATATAAGCAGCTTCTGCAAGCCTATACTACACTGACTTCCCCTCCATGATAGATAGCTAAGTATCTGTACCTGGAGCTAACATAAAACCTTCCAATAGTTGTTTATGTTAGATCATTTTATCATAGCACCGGGAAAAGAAAGGAAGACAATTTGTATGAATATTTATTGTATATTTATCTACGCATGTATATTTATTTACACAATAAAAATATATGGGGACAATGTATATATTTTTACCTCAAACATGGTTCATTTTGTTTCGCTGCTGGATTTGTTAATGTTTTTACTCGTAATTTTTACAGTTCAACACTACACATATAAAGTATGGGGTTAAATTTGATACTTTACCTAAGATAGAAATAGCTTATCAAATTGTAAGTTTCAAAACTAGATTGTTATTGTCCTTGTTTAGTTACCTTGTATCAGGTTGTCTGTGTCTCTCTCTGTGTGTGTTTGTGTAGTTCAATTAATTGCATCAATTATTTATCATTATTGTTTATGATTTTTAAACTTATTAAGTATAAAATTTAGAAACATACTTTATCAATAAATAAGGATATGCGAATGAATGTAGAATTTATAGAATGTGAATGTGATTTTATACTTTTTCATAAGTGTTTAAAGGTGAGAAAGTGGCCCTAGAGAGATATCTCAATGCTGTGTGTTTCTGACTCAGGCAGAGGATAGGTTCTCAATTCCCTGTACCCATGAAGTTTTTTACACTCGTAATAGTTCCAGTTCCAGGCAACCAAATGGTGCATTTGCCCTGGGAAACACATGTACTTATGTGATATAAAAACACAGATACAAAGCTGTATTCATAAATAAAAAATAAGTAAAATATAGCTAAGTATATAATGTAAAATTACATTTTAAACTTCAAGATATTTTAACAAGTATTAACTAATTTAAACAAAATTAAAATCACACATTAAAATACACCACACAATTTGTTCATTAGTTTTCTTGGAGGAATATACATTTCAAAAATATTAAAATAGAAACACATTTTCCTACAATATTTCTACATTTCACTTAAATTTCTTTAAGCTCGATTATTAATTTTATCGAGATTTTTTAAACACTTCAAATCCACATGCCATAAAAGCAATAAGCAAATTGCCAAACAGCCCAGTCATAATAGAAGAAAGTAAGAGAAGTATATTTGAACAGTTTTTTGAGATGTCTCACTTTTTATTCTAATAAATGTAGAGAACTGTAATTTAATCTGATTTCATGGATAACACAATGTTAACTGTTTTACATGTTATTTTATATGTAGAAGATAAGTTAACAATAGTTACCTTTAACAAATTATAAGAGTATAATGCCATAATCAATAGAACATAGAAATTCGAATAGATAAGGAGTGCTAGCAATTTTCAATGATCTCCTATAACAACTCAACCATTATATGAAGAGTGTTGACATCCTATTTTGTAATCACAGCATTTGTACTGAAGGTGAAAAGGTCTTAAAGATGTTGGAATGTTTTATAATTAATGAATCTCAACAATATCTAGTGTTGCATTCAATGTGCTAGAAAATAAGCATTTGCTAACAAATGGGAGAAAAGGTCAGTTGGGCTTCTGTCAGCCAAGCCTGGTAGGAAGCCAATTGCAAGATCTTAAAAGAATTCAAAGACATGATATAGTACTCAAAAAGGTTTTCAAAGGAAGTAGGTATGCCATCCATGGGTTCTACCAAACCCTAATATTAGCTTGGTCTTAAAATAGCCACATGTATTTAATGTCTCCATGATAAAATAGTTGCAAACCTCTAAGTATGACCTTTTCTCATGCTAGTCTCCTTAATGGGGGTATTCCCTAACTGCAGATTGGCTTTTCTTTAATCTGATTCTTTCAGCACTCTTTAAAAGTGATCTGTGGCCTGGGAAATGGCTGAGGATGTAAAGGGCCTCCCTGCCAACCTGGAGTGCCTAAGTAAGATCCCTGAGAACCATATGGTAGAAAGAGAAAACCAAATCTCCCCTCTGACCTCCAGCTGTGCCAGCCAAACACACACACACACACACACACACACACACACACACACACACACACACACACAAATAGCTAATTAACTAACCAACCAACTAACTAAAGATGAAAATAATTAATCCAATGTGAGCCTTGACATATTTACTTCTGGAATCTTACTAATCTTCAAGAGGGAGAAGCTGTCACTTAAGTGCTCCTGTGGGAATTGCAGCACTCACTAGTTTTTAGTCTGTGCATATCATATTTTCTAGAAAATCACTTTTTTAAAAGTCAAAGACCCTGACCATGGAAAACCTTCCTTTGCTATGCAACATTTTTGTCCCCTTAAGGCTACATCTCAGCCTAATTATATGTTTCATTACAAGTCTTCATGGTAGACCTGAAGAGATTTAAAACCATCAGAGAATTACGAGTCTGGATATGTCTGAGAGGTTTAACTGAGGAGAGATATGCAACACGAAGTTTGGGCAGCTCCATTTTGAGTATTTAGGGTTCTAATCTAAATAAAAATGACAAGTTAATAGAAGCGTTCATTTTCCTCAGTCCATGGATGGATACACATGACACACTTCTTCTGCCATCTTTAGATGATCTTGGTTGTCTTTTCTTTCTTCCCATGGTGAAATATTTTCTCAAAGGGTGATGATCAATAAACCCCTCTTAAAGAGGCATCATCAAGTATATTGTTGCAACAAGAATAAAATTTTACATAAGTATGTGCATGTGTGTGTGTGTGCACACACATGCATGTGTATGTTTTGAAAAATTGAGGGCTGCTGCTTTACTCACAGTTGCAGTGAAATAATCAAATTAATGCCAAAAAAATTTTGGAAAAAGCAGGCACATATTTTTCAGTGTCATCATCAAGTGGACATGTTTTATTCCCTGGCAACTAACTATACACACACACACACACACACACACACACACAAACAGGGACACACACACAGACACACAGTGCAAATATAGTGATGTTTTCTATGTTCTAAGTTTCTATTAAGTCAGGGCAGAATATAAAAATAAAACATTATTGAAGCAGTTACATTGAGCCACCAAGAACAATATAGAGTTCATGTTCAAAATCAACCACATTGTAAACTTGACCTATTATGATCAGACTCACACTGGTCCAGTTCAGTATCTCAGTCATGCAGAAACAGTTTCCTAAACCAGACTCTCCAAAGACCAGTTCTGAAAAGAAGCCTGTCTTGGGAATCTGCCAGATTTGAGAAAGCTGGACCTGCTGAGCTGACCTTTTACTGCCAGTAACTAAAAATTTCAAAACTCAATGGCTTGAAACAACACTATTCATTTCCACACCAGTGCTGTGGCTCAGGAAAACTGATTCAGAGGAACACTCATTCTGTTGTCCCTGACAGGTAGCTGTGATGGCCACATATTCCAACCTCAGAGTAACAAGGAGGTTGTAGTTCAATCTTACCTATGGGGACATGGAAGAATCTATGTCCTTATAAGCTCATTGACTGACAGGTCTAGTCCTCACTGCTTATTGGTTGGAAACCAGCTTTTTTACCCTTACAACACAAAGTCCCATACTTCCAGGGAAAGAGCAAACAGTGTTCAGGGATAACATTATGTTAAGACTAAAGTCACTTTACTCATAATCCATTAGGCAAATTGGCATCTATTAGTTTTGATATATTGTACTTGAAACAGGTTACTATGTACAGCCCACATTACTGTAATTATTCAAGTGCATGGGAACTGAGTGCTTTCCTTTAACTTTCAAGTGCCACTGATGTACTTCAATTGTGAAATCTTTATATTTTTCATATACTCCCTAATCATGAAATTGGTAATATCCTTTGAATTATACTAGAAAAAATATTTCGGTTCCTGGCTCTCTCTGTCTCCCTTTTTCTTCTCCTGTTTGTGTGTGGTTTTGTGTGTGTGTGTGTTCTAGTTTGTTTACTTTTGCTATGACAAATTAATTATCCAATTAACTTGGGCAAGGAAATATTATTTTCAAGTTCTGAGAATTTTAATTTTACTTAAGTTTAAGCTGAGATATAATTTTTCACATTGAGCTGTTTATTTCTTTGTGTAAATAGTGACTAAATAATGTTATTATGTATGATTAGCTGACATGGTTGTGGTTTCTTGAAATATGCAGTATTTGAAATGTTTTCTTTCAGAATTTTTTAATATTTAATATAAACTTAATGAGAGTTAAGGCATAGGTTTAAAAAACTTGATTGAATCACTTACACTATTAAAAGTTCAACATATGCACATACATGTATGTACACACACAGGTGTACAAACACATGCACACACATGCATACATTCATGCACTCACATATTCACACACACACAAACACATGCACACATACATACATACACATAGAGTTCTTTGATCAGAATTCTTCTCACTCTTCTTTCTTATCTCCCTGTATAGGTAATGGAGGCTGGAGAACTCTGAGCGTTCTTCATGTTCCTCATGCCCAGTTCCTCATGTCCGGCTGCAGGTAATTGACTGGGAATCCCTCAAGCATGGCTGGAAATGCTGAGGGTTCCTCCAGTTGTGGGTTGGTTGCCTGGGAACTCTGAGAGTTCCTCCACAGGGAAGTTAGGCATGGTTGCTGTGGCTCCAAGGTTCCTCACTGCACAGCCCCAAACACGAGAAAGTCCATGGGTTTTTACAGGCTTTAATGTTATGGCAGATGGTGGATGGATCTGGATGCACCTCCCCAAAACCCAGGGCAGACCTGAGTTAAATAGGGAAGGAGAGAGGGGGGAGGGGCTGGGGAAAAATGCTTAATTGACTCCACCCTTTGGCCTTCAGGTACCTCATTAGTATATAAATCTCTCTAGGGCCTGAGGCCTGTTCCTGTGACTGATGGTCATAAACTTCTCTGTGGGAGGGGTTGGAGGACTGAAGCTAAATGAAAAGAACCAGAGCCTGGGAGCAGAGCTGAACTCCTGCCCAATAAAGGTTCCAAGTTCCAAGCTCTTGCTCGACCAAGCACCCAACTGCTTCTCACAGCCCACAGCCCCACAGCCCTGCTTTTTCCTCTACAAAATCCCTTCTTCACAAATCTCCCTTCTACTTTCATGTCTTTTTAAATTTTGTTACCCATAGTATTTAGTTAGGGTTGCAGTTATTTGTTTATGTGGGGCATTATACCAGTGACCACACCACCCGTGAATGATATCCCTCTCCCCATAACTTTTAATTATGGGAAGCGTGGAGCAAGGTTCATCAGCATGCCAACACATCAGTTTTAGAGATTATATTTTTGATCATAATAATTGAGATATTCAGAGAATTAGGGTAAATTTTGTGTAAACAAAATACATTGCAGTATTATTATCAGGTCAAAATTCAAGAACATGGTAGCTAGAAATATATGATAGTTAACAAAAATTATAATAAAATAATTAACATTAAATAAACTAACATATCAGATAAACAAATAGGAAAATATATTAATATGTCTATTATTATTATTATTATTATTATTATTATTATTATTATTACAAGTTGACATACTTATTTACAAATTTTCTTTTTCTTTATTGCCTTCTGTCATATGAACAAGAAAATGTTTTATTTCATTCTACACTTCCAGGCCACAATCCAATTTTTGAAAGAAGCCAGGCAGGAAACATGGAACAATGCTGTTTTTTGGCTTGCTCTGTAGATTTCCAGATCAAGCTATCATCTTCATTTTCCTCATATTCTTAAATTAGAAAAGAAAATGACAGGGAACAGTTTAAACAGTCTGCTGATAGGAACAGCTCAATGAATGATTTGTGAATATAATTGATTTATAGTTTTTACATCCTAGGAAGACAAATCATGTATAGCCAATGTAAAGGCATTCTTTAAATTTAGTTTTGCCATGAAATATTTTGGTTTCTCCATGTATAGTGATTGGAAATTTTCCTGGATGTTGTAGTCTTTGCTGACCTCTCTGGTTTCTTAGGTTCTGCACAAAATCTGCTGAGGCTTTTCATAGTTTTAAGGTTTCAGTGGAGAAATCAGGTATAATTCTGATAGGCCTGGTTTTTTTCTGTTACTTGGCCTTTTCCCCTTTCAGCTTTTAATATTTTGTGTGTTCATTTGTTCGATATATTTAGTGTTTTGCTTATTGTGTGGTGGAAGAATTTTCTATTCCAATATGTTTGGTGTTGTGTAAGCTTCTTGAACATTTATAGCCATTACTTTCCCCACTGCCTCTCACAGCCCACTGCTCCACGTTCTTCTATAATTTTGTTGAAGATGTTTTCTGAGCCTTTGAGCTGGGAATCCTCTTCTTCGTTTATTCCCATTATTCTTAGGTTTGGTCATTTCTATAGTGCCCCAAATTTCCTGGATATTTTATGTCATAAACATTTTAGATTTTGCATTTCCTTTGACTGATATATTGATTTCTTCTGTCATATCTTCTAAGCCTGAGATTCTCTCTTCCATCTCCTGTATTATTGGTAATGCTTACATATGTAAGTTTCGGTTCCTCTTCCTAGGTTTTCCATCTCCAGTAATACATTAGTTTGTGTTTTCTTAATTATTGCTTCTTTTCTTTTCAAGTCTTGAACAGTTTTGTCCATATTTTTTACCTGTTTGATTGTATTTTCCTATATTTCTTTAAAGGCCTCAAAAATCTTTATAAGTTTGAATTTAAGATCATTTTCTTGAGCTTCATTTTCATTAGGATATCCAGGGATTGCTATAGCAGGATAGCTGGGCTCTGGTCATGTTATACTTCCCTTGGTCTTGTTGATTCTGTTCTTATGCTGTACTTTAGCCATCTGGTTTTTTGTGGTATTGTTTGTTTAGATGATCCTGATGGGAACAGGAAGGTGGAGGTGGGGAACCTTTGGCCAGTCAATGGGCCTCACGGTACCTTATTCTGTTAGCTGTGTGTCAGACAGACCCTACTGGCAAGGGACTTGTTGGGCAGTGTTTCAAGCTTGTTGTTCTTGGAGTTTCTGCAGGCTTACACAAAGAAGCAGAATGCTCTTGGGGTCTCACATGGCTCTCAGGACCAAATAGCAAGCCAAGAGCTGGACAATTATGTCCCGGGACCTTGTGTAACTCACTTCTGCCTGCTGTATTCAGGAAGAAACCTACTGGGATGGAATGGGTAGAGCAGGTTTCCAATCTGGTTCAATATTATTTATTATAAATAAAGCTAATTCAATTTCTCTGTTTCCAAGCTCTATCAGAAGATTTTGGATTAAAAGCTCTGTGAACAGGAAAAATTAGACAGATTAGTTCAACATTACAATTCATTTAGTGTTTATATTATTGCAGTTAATTAATACATTGTCTCCAGTCATACAGCACTGTGCTCCAGATTTTCTAAATACTGAGGGCTCCGGGGATACATTTTTCAACAGATGTGCTAATAACATTGCATGAAGAACACCTGAAGGTGTTTGTTTGTTTGGTTGGTTGGTTGGTTTGTTTGGTTTGTTTTGGTTTGGTTTGGTTTTCTTGCTACATTCTGAAATGAAGTTGTCAACTTTAAAACAAACCACAAGAAAACCATGGATCCCCAAGGTAGTTTTTCGTAATTCCTCTTTGATAATATTGGACAGTAACCGACAGTGACAAGATCTATTATTCTTCACTTGTCTAGAGCCCAGCTTATTACAAGAGTTCAATGAAGTCCATTGATCATCACTAAATATTCTCAAAGTAGCTTTGAATACTTGTTCAAGGATATTAATGATCTAATAATGAATTTCTGTCCATTGAGCTGACATTAGGGCATCAAGATCATTTAGTGAGACACTTAAAGAACTATATTAAACTACATCTTCTAAGAAAATGGATGCACAGAGACGCCTGTGTACTTGTATCCTATACAGTTTGTGAATAATTGTTTTCTATTCAACAGTACTCGACCAACACAAAAATGTACTCCATAGAGTGTGTGTTTGTGTGCCTTTTCTTGGCTACAATTTAGTGTTTTTATTTTGTTTTATTTGTTTTGATTGTTGCTTTATTTTATGTCCTTGGTTTTGGGGTGGTTGTACTTGTTTTTTGCTTGTTTTTTAAGAAAGAATTAAAGGCTTGATGGGTAGGTATGGGGAGAGTATCTGAAAGGAATTGAGGTATAGAAAGACTATAAAAATATATTTAAATGAAAAATGTTTTAAATAATAAAACTTTAATAAAAAAAACTACAAAGTAAAAATAAATAAATAATAACTGGTTTCCAACATGTACACAATGAATAAAGATGTGATTACACAAAACATACATAAATTATTATAAAATACTGTTGAAGAATTAGTTTTATGCTAATTAAATTAAATATACCTCATATTTAAATATTTGAATTAAACTACATAGTGTTCTGTATGATGGGAATTTTGTATACATTACTATGAACTAGGACTTACATCATCCATGGGTGGAACATTAGCAAATTTAAGACACAACATTATAGGACGTTTCCACAGCTGTATCAATTCCAAAAAAGTATACATCTACTTCCAGACTCCCAGACCACACCATCTAATTTAAAGACATAACACAAACATGAACTCAGGAAACATAACACCACAAATTTTATAATATCACAAGAGAGAACAAGCTACTTAGCCAAAGAAGAATGATAAAATATTATAAAGACATACTGCAGAGATGCCCATACAACTGATGATATAAAAAAAGATTAAAAATGTAGACAAATTGTGCCTATGCCCGGGTGAGTGAGTCTAGGACATCATACAACACATCCAGCCATGTGTCTACATAGGCAGACCCTTTTTTCTCATTCACATCTGTTTCTTTCCTTTTTACTAATTTAATATTGTTTATGTACTTTATTTTATTTTGCACCATTAATTAAAATAACATTACATCATTGTATTCTTTCCTGTTACTATCTAATATTTGATTTCAGTTATTGTGGGCCAGCTTCATTCTTTTCTTATCTCTCTGTACTGAAATGAATTTTTAGTTCATTGGCATCATTATTATTATAACTGTTGTGTGCTGTATGCATGTGTATATATAAGTATGAAGATATGCTTATGTCACAGTTTGGGTGTGGTGGAAAATAACAATTTCTTTTAGGAGTTGTTTCTCTCCTTTTACCATGGATCTTTGTTTCAAATGAATAAACCACAACTACTGAGCTACCTTATTTGTTCATTTTTAACATTAGTGTTTCTTTAAAAGTATCATTCTCCTTTGTCTTGGGATGCCCTACCTCATTCTCCTGAGCATCATCATTATTTATGTTGATTGACTCATTTGTTTACCAAACTTTTCTCTTTTCCCATTACTGGAAATACCTTATCCCCTCTTTTTGACATTATTGCTCTTCTCTTCTATTTATTTAAAGAACAACAATTAGTAAGTGGGAAGCTATGACATTAAAAGGCTTCTGAAAACAGTAGCATTATTTCAGCAAAGAAGCAGTCAAGATTGAAAAGCAGAATAAAATAAAAAAAGTTACCAATTATCAATTGACAGACAGTATCTATAATGTAGAAAGAAAGAAAGAGAAAAAAACCACAATTATCCCAATTAAAATGGGTTATAAAGCTAAACAGAAAGTTCTCAAAAAAATGAAACACAAATAGGTAAAGAAGACTTTTGGAACCAGCCTTAATCATCAAAGAATTGCAAATTGAAGTCACTTTCAACATTCATCTTATCCAAGTCAAATATTTATTTTCAATTTTATCTATTTTTACACTCTATACATCACAACCTTAGTCTTCCCTCCATCTTTTTCTTCCAGCATCCCCTTCTCTCTCACCCAGATCCATTCATTTCACCTACCTTCCCTTCAGAAAAGAGCAACTCTTTAGGGATAGCAACCAAACATAGCAGAACAAGTTAAAATGACACTATACACAAACTCTATTATCAGGGCTCATTCAAGGGAAGCCAGTATGAGGAACATGGTTCCAAGATCAGGCTAAAGAGTCATACACCTCAATACCCACTTTTACAAGTCCTATAAGAACATCAAGCAACACACACACATAAAATAGTATGCAGAAGAACTAGCTCAGACTCACACAGTGTCCAGTTTTGTTGTTTCAGGGTCAGTGAGCCCTATGAGCCATGCTTAGTTGATTCTGTGGGTCATGTACTCCTGATGTCTGTGACTGCTCTTGCTCCTATAATTCTTGTAATTCTTCCTTTTCCTATTCATTTGTGTTCTTGAAGCTCCTAAGGAAAAGACCTGATTGAAATCACCAACTCTTTCTGTCTCTCTGTCTCTGTCTCTGTCTCTGTCTCTGTCTCTGTCTCTCTCTCTGTCTCTCTCTCTCTCCCACTCTCTCTGTCTGTGTCTCTCTCTCTGTCTCTCTCTCTGTCTCTCTCTCTCCTCTGTCTTTCTCTCTCTCTTTGTCTTTCTTTCTCTGTCCTTCCTTCCCTCCCTCACTCCCCATCCCTCTATGTGTGTGTGTGTGTGTGTGTGTGTGTGTGTGTGTGTGTGTGTGTCTCCTCATATTGTTTGGCTATGATGTTCTGCAATTGCTCCCATCAGGTGCCAGAAGAAACCCTTTTTATGGCTAGGCAGGAATTTTATGAATATAGCAGAATATCCTTAAGAATTATTTTATTGATTATTTTCTATTCTAATTCTCTTCTCTATCAACCCTGTGGTTTCTTGTCATCTAGGAAGTGTTAGGCATTGGCTTCCTTTTCTTGAGTGGGTCTCCAATTAGTACAGGTATTGTTTTTCCACTTTCACAAATTCTGCCCCTCCATTGCTGCACACATTCTTCAGGCAGGATAGACTATTGGTAGAAGGTTTTCTTGTTGAGTTGGTATCCTAGTTCCGTCATTGGAAGGTATCAAGTTACACAAGATGGCCAATTAAGGATCCATATTTGGCATTACCAAGATTCCTCATAGGGTCACTTTTATAGAGCTCTGAGGGTTTTTACTCCATTAAGTTTCCACATCATCCCCTAAATGCCTCCAATTCCAAACATCTTACTCTGTACTTTTCTTTTTTGTACACCTCAGCCTGATCATCCCTCTTCCCATCTTTACCTGCCACCAATTTACTCACAATATCTATTCTATTCCTCTTTCTCAGAGAGATTCATGTGTTCCCACTTAGAGATTTCTTGCTGCTTAGCTTTTCTGGATCTGTAGGTTGTCACATGACTATAATTTTCTTAACAGCTAATATACAGTTATAAGTAAGTGTAGATATATCACATTTTCTTTATCCAGTCTTCAGTTGAGGGGTATCTAGGTTGGTTCCACTTTCTGGCTATTATGAATAAAGTCATTATGAACATAATAGAGCAAGTGTCTTTATGGTAGGATGAAACATCCTTTGGATACATGCTAAAGCGTGGTGCCTTAATTAGGGGTTTAATGCTGTGAAAACACACTGTGACCAAGAGAGCTCTTATAAAGGAAAACATTTAATGGGGTTGGCTTACTGTTTCAAAAGTTTAATCTATTATCATCATTCAGGAAAGTATGGCAGCATGTAGGCAGACATGGTGCTGAAGGACCCACGATTTCTATATTAAGATCTGAATGTATCTAGGAGATCCAAGAGACTATCACTCACACAGGCAAAGCTTGAGCATAGGACTTCAAAGTCTACCTTGACACACTTTATCCAACAAGGTTACACCTACTCCAACAAGGCCATACCTCCTAATAGTGTCACTTCACATGGGTCAATCAATATTCAAAATAACATAAGTGGTATAGCTAGGTCTTGAGATATGTCAATTCCCAGTTTTCTAAGGAACTACAGTACTGATTTCCATAGTGTTTGCCAGAATTTTCACTCCCACATACCTTCAATGAGTGTTCTCCACGATCCTTGCCAGCATAAGCTGCCAGTTGTGACTTTGATCTTAGCTATTTTGACAAGTGTAAAGTGGAATCTAAAACAGTTTGATTTACATTTTACTTATGGCTAAAGATTTTGAACATTTCTTTTTTTCTCAGTTCTTAGAGATTCCTCTATTGATAATTCTCTGCTTAAATCTATATCCATTTTTAATTGGATTATTTGGTTTGTTGATGTCTAGTTTCTTGAGTTCTTTATATATTTTGGATACCACCCTTATATCAGATGAAAATTTGTTGAAAATCATTACTCTTTTTTCTTTTTTAGAATGCCATTTGTCCTTTTGGTGGTCTCCATTATCTTACAGAAGCTTTTGAGTTTCAGATGGTCCCATACATTAATTGTTGATCTTAGTATCTTTTCTATCTGTGTTCTGTTTAGAAACTTGTTTTCTGTGCCAGAACATTCAAAGCTAATCCCCACTTTCTTTTCTATTTGGTTTAGTATAGCTGTTTTTGTGATGAGGTCTTTCAACCCTTTGGACTTGAGTTTAGTGCTGCGTGATAAAAGGAATCTGTTTGTATTCTTATTGCAGACATGCCATTAGCAATTATTAATTCATAGTTGTATCATTACAAATACTTAAATACATTTGGAAAATATAAAAAAAGATCTTTTGTCTGTTGTAAGTCAAGACACTAAAAGTTTTAATTTATGTTATTTGAAGTTCAGATATTTAAAATTATTTACATATTTGCCATTAGCTTCAATAATATATGCTATATAAAATATGTATATATGTTTGAAATTAGGTAACCTTTTGTAAATAAATATATATCTTTAAAGAACAAAAATTGACTATGTCATTTTAGATTGAAATTACTATCATTTTTATAAATCATGGATTTTTATATCTTTATTATATATTTTCAAAACTTTATCTCCTTTCCAGTTACTATCAACATTATTGATGATAGATACTATCAATATTATTTTAATAAAATTTTTCTTTTTGATTGCACATATAGTTTAATACCAAGTGACATTTGTGAGTCAAATACTGTATGTATGTATGTATCTATGTATCTATGTATGTAAAATTTCTACTCCTATTCAACAGTTATTTTGGAAAATATTCAAATGTACCCAGGAGAGGCATCACAATTCTTTATTTGTGGCAAAGAGGAGGGAAAGAATTGCATGCATGTGGTTTTCATTTTAGCCTTTTCCCACTCCTGTGTTTTCTAGGCAGGGGAAACAAGCCCCTGGCAGAATAGCAATTTCCCAAGTAGTAGGTGGTAAACTGTGTGTCTAAAGGGCTTCTAATGGAAAAGAAAAAAGGAGGTATACTTAGTGAACACAAAATCCACAGAAATATTACATAATCAACAGTAATTCAGAGATATTAAGCAAGCAGTATGAATTTATGACTAAATTCTTTCAAATGAATGTTGTTCATATAGAATTCATCACAAATTCATGCACCACTCACTTATATAAATTTCTACAGCTCACAATAAAGCAATATATTTGTAGAGGATGGAAAATATTTTGAAGAGCATGGCTCATTTCTCTCACTGTGCCCACCGATGAATCCATATAGTACACTCAGTGAATTAGGCAAGTAGACTTAAAAAGAGAGAGCCAGTTAGAATTCAGAAGTTCCGATAATATGGATACTACACAGCTACAAAATAATGAACTCATAAAAATTCTTGAAATATAGGCTTAATAGTGAATAAGGAATTGCATTTGATTTTATTTGTTTTTTGCTTTGCCCTACCATGTCCCCAAGAATATCAACTATAAAAAAAATCTCTTTTTTTTTCTGAGACAGGGTTTCTCTGTGTAGCCCTGGCTGTCCTGGAACTCACTCTGTAGACAAAGCTGGCCTCGAACTCAGAAATCCGCCTGCCTCTGCCTCCCAAGTGCTAGGATTAAAGGTGTGCGCCACCACTGCCTGGCTAAGACAATCTCTTTTAAATAAAATAATAGTTGAAAAGCAGTTCTATTTAGATCTTTAATAGTTTTAATAGACTGTGACAAAATTGTTAATGTAACCCATTTTGTTTCATTTTATTCTGGCATGATTTCTATTCTTATTTATGACCATGACAATATATTTGAAATTGATATAGACTCATGTAAATGAATATGATTATATTATTTTTTAAATTTAGAGTTCAATTTAACTAGTGTTTTTTCCAGAAATATTTGTATGAATAATATTTTCTCTGAAAAAAACACAATACACAATAATGTCCTATCATCACTTATGTTTTCAAAGCTTCCCAAGTTATTCATCACTCATTTAAACTTCTTCCATTACCACACCTATCCATATATATATATATATATATATATATATATATATATATATATATGTGTGTGTGTGTGTGTGTGTGTGTGTGTGTGTGTGTATTTGCTCTAGTTTTTTGTTATATTTATAAGGGTTTTCCTAAAATTTATATTTAATTTGTATTGATTTTGGAACAGTATACCTCTAGTCATTGATTACCTTAGGCTTGAATTCTGGTCAAGTTGGCTTCAAACTTGATGTGATACTTCTGACTTCATTCCAAGGTCTTGGATTGTGACATATGTAGCTCGACTTATGATTTTGTAAAGAATTATACATAGAAACCACTGTAACATTTAAAATAACTCATTAGATTGTGGCTACACTTTGATTCTACAACCTCTTTCTTTTCCATTATGTATAATAAAATATCTCATATATATTTCACCTAGTGATTACATACTATTTTTAAATGACTGTGTTTCAGATAAATTAGCATAAAACAATTATCAGTGACAAAATTTTAGAAATCTTTATGTTTTTCTATCTTTCTATTTTCTATCCTATTTTCTTCACAAGGTCTACCTGAAAAATCAAGTATGCAAACATTAGAATAGAGAAAAGTTAATTACAATAAGTACACCATTCTCTGTCACGCAGTAAACTTTGTTTTCTCTTTATTATTCTACATCTTGTCTTAACAAATCAAGTTTGACTTCCATAATTCTAAAAATATTAATATTCCAATTACAGAAAATTAAAAAATATAATATTCACTTTGAATGCCTTAGGAACACAAGAGTCTGTGACAAAGGAGCAGTATAGCTAGGTGTCATAGCTCAATATTTGAAGGAATAAACAACAAACAGCAAGTGCTAGCCAAACAGAAATGAATCCCAGTGCTCAGGGGATAAAGTCTTCCATAAAGCATAAGATGGGGCTGGTCTAGTTTCTAATGAAATTAATAAAGGAATGGAGAAAATAGTAGAAGAAAATAAGAGAGAAACGTGATATTAAAAATAACAAACAAAAACATACTAAAGGAGGCACCTCATACATATAAACAAATTTTACTAACTAAGCATTGATGGGCAATACCTAAGCACATATTTAATTTATAAACTACACATAAATGCTAATGTGTACACTTACTTGAAAATCATAACTCATGAAAAACTCATAACTTGAAATTAAAATATAAGAAATACAGCCTCAAAATACCTTATAAAATATATACACTAAATAAAGTATGTTCACCAAAATAATTTTCCATATTCTTATATGTTTTAATGATTTCAGAAGAAAAGAATACATAGAATTAATGTTAATAGATAATAATGTTTGGAAGAGCCAGAGATACATAAATAAGTTATAGATAAAAGATAGGTAGATGAATGAAATAATGATGATATTGATAGATTAATGAAAAATAGATGATATAAAATATATTATATATATTTTATATTTATAAAAATTATATGTACATTTGTATTATGTAATATATATATATATATGAATGTTAGATTAACTAATAATTAAGAAAAATATTCTAGAGGAAATTAACTCAAGTTTATTAAGGTCATGATATTCCATGTAGTCTGCATGTTGTGAAATGGAGAATAAAAAAAATATAGCTGGAGAAATAACCATCTTAAGTACAAAATCTGAGGCCCAATGGCCTGGAGTGCAAATCTTGGTCTTCAACAGCAATTTCTAGAATTTCTAGAATCAGTACCCTAAATTAGAACAAAGATTTTAGTGTCCAGACTTAAAGAAGTAGAGAATTTGTCCTGCTTCCACTACTATGCTTCATTTGGACCTGCCAACATGGGTGCAGGTGAGATTCTTGTCTCATCCACTTCATCCAAATGCTATAGCTCACACTAAGAACTAATATATAACTTTTTGCTGGGAAGCCAGAACTCAGTAAAATGGATACACCAAATAAACTATCATATCCCAGAAATCAATGAGCCCGGCCTTGAATTTTATTAGGAATGTAGCTAGACTTGGGTCATCTACATTAAGAGGGCAAATGGTGTACAGTTTTAGTATAATATAGATTTAAGGCAGGGTCATGTTTGATGTGTATGACTTGAGTGTCTGTTTCTGCCAAACAAGGAAAGATCCAATTTGCTGCATATACATGCAGAAATAAGCAAGAGGGAAAGAAAGTGAATGGACCTTGAGAGCCTCAAAAAAACCTCAGTTCAGAAAGGAGGACAGGAATGTAAGACAAAAGTCTGTAAGATGTTTGGTTACAATCAGCTATGCTATTGATTCTTAAATACATGAATCTTGGAACATTAAACAATCAAGAGTAGCAGTGTTCTCCTAATGAACACATATTATCCTTTAGTGTTATCTTAGGGTTAAAATAACTTTCAATAGTAAATATTGCTTAACTCATGTACTATTTTTGATGTGTGCCAAATACACAAAAGCTTCTATTTTCTATTATACTTTCTTTCTTCCACCCCCAGGACTTGGAAAATCATTGTCATCTAAGAGTACAAAGCAATTATCTGATTAATAACCCAGGCAGCTTCATTAAATTCAGGTCAGTCCTTCAGCAGTCTGCTCAATGGAAACCTGTAATTTAGATGATTACCAGAAGAGACTGTTACACTTAGAGTTTTGCCTTTCCACAAGAGAGAAAATGAACAATGTATATGTTGAGGCCAGGATGAGTCAACTCTTCTGTCTAGAGCTACTTGACTCAGGTTCTCAAAGGCAACTTTGTGGTGGCAAGGGAAATCATAATGAGATCCAGGATGATAAGGGAAATGCTTAATGTGTGTTTGCTTGTCTTTTATTTCATTGGGCTTTCCTATGTTAGAAATATGTCTCTACTGATATTGACAGACTTTGAAAGACCATGGATTAAATAAACTAGCACTTCAAGGTGTGCTCTTTGTCTGATTCTCTTGCTAAAAGTGTCTTCTGTATTACCTGTTTTTTGATACTTGGAATTTCCATTTATGAAAAATTTTCTGATTACTTCTGTGTGTATGCCAACACTCACCTTATTCTGCCTAAATCTTTATCATCAATAAGAAATTCTCATGTAAGTAAAGTCCTTTCAGAGCTGAGGAGGATACTCCCTTTTTCTGAGTTACCCACCTGACAAGACTGTGTCAGGTTCCTTGTTCTTGACTCTTTGCTGCCCTCACCTGACTGAGCATACCATTTAAAAAAATCTCACCGAGAAGAGCCAGGTTCCTCAAAAAGAATAATTATCTAAGAACTTTATGGATAACTTATTTTAAGGCAGCAAAAGATGCAGGAATAAGGATATATCCAAAAATAATCAGAACATCTAAATACAGCCTGTGGTCAGAATTTTCTGGAACAAGCTCTCTCTTCCTGAGAGAGCTATGTCCTTGCTGTTAAGGCCCTGCCTCAGCTTTTCCTCTTCAGTGCAATTAAACATAATGCTCTCAGTTTCTACTACATCCGGAGTGTTTTATATTGAAGAGGACATTATTCTCTTTTCTTTATGGTGTTTTAAATATAAATTGTGATTTTAAATAGTTTGCATTACCAAACAGTACTAAGTATACTCCATGAATACAGTCCAACTAACATTTTACCTGATCTTCCTTAATCTGTGGCCATTTAAATACTTAAATGCTTTTATATAAATCATATATATAATATGATATATAGATATATCATATAATATATGCATGTATCATGTAATATAGAATATTATATATGCGTATATTATATGATATATATCATAATAATATATATTCAGGTATTAGGCAAAATCATTCAAAATTATAACTCTATATATGGCAAATTCTGAAAAGGTAGATTTTGACGATATTGTTTTACTGGTATTGAATATAGGGGACAGACAGTTTAGGGAAATGTTAAAATATGGACATTTAAACTCTCTAATTGAAAACTCTCTCCAAATACAGGAGCTATTTATCCTGTTCAGCACATACAAAGTTGTTTTACTGTTAACACAATGAGAAAGGAGGAGGAAAAATAAAATGGGAACAGAAGAGCGAGAGAGAGAGAGAGAGAGAGAGAGAGAGAGAGAGAGAGAGAAAATAGGATGGAAAGTAGATGAAAAAGTAGAGGAAGGAGGAAGGAAAATGGAAGGAAGGAAGGAAGGAAGGAAGGAAGGAAGGAAGGAAGGAAGGAAGGAAGGAAGGGGAAGAGAGAAAGGGAGGAAGGAAGGAAAAAAGCAAGGAAGAAAGGAGAAAGAAAAAAGACAGTAACATGAATCTAGAACCTAATAAATGCACAGAAGAGTTCTCATGAGCACTTTGTCAAACTTACTCCACTCTTCTACCTCTAATTTCCAGGAATATTTACATTTATAGTATGATAATTCCAACACCCAATAATTAAGTTTAATAAATACATATTAATTACAATGTAACATATTACCTAATGCCAAAACTCTATGTATTACATACCTGTATCTTTTGTAATCAAGAAAAATTAGACCATTCCCTTAGTTTTCATTGGGATGATAATGTTATATGTAAAAAAGAAAATCAAAGCACCTACTTTAAAATTGCATATGAATAGTGAAGCATATTTGTGTTTCCAGTGCTGTTAGATTTACAAGGTGAATCTGAAGGTGTAAAGCATCCCTTTTATTTCTATACACATCATTGCTTTTTACCACATGTCTTAACAAAATGAGTCAAGTTTCTGATGGTAGTCAGACCCCACTCAGCTTGTTGTGTAACTCAGTAGTAAAATTCTCAGTCACTGTGAAATTAGAAAACACATGATGGCACATCTTTCTGACCACGGTAATGCTGAAGTGCTAATGTGTTATTAGCCAGGCATGATGCTTGCCAATGACTACAATAGTCAAATTGTCTGCACAGGCACCTGCAGATGATTGCTTAAAACAATAACTCCTTCCTCTCCAGCTACTTACAGATTCTTGACCACACGCTCTATCTTATACACTGAAATTTATACCCTCCCTCATCTTTCCCCTCAAGCAGATAGTTCCTATGAAGGTGCAGGTATTGCCAATTTAATCCAAATCACACTAAATGTGCATTTGACCTGTCCCCCCTGGTTTGCATAGGGAGCAAGGTATGATAAGATAGAGGCAAAACCAGAAAAGGTCATTATCTTTCCACAGAATCTTCCAGGCTTCACTAGCTTCTCAATTTGTTCCTTCTTATACAGAGGAAACATCTTTAAATGAAAAAACAGGGCAGATTGTCATGATATATCGACTAGGAGATAATGGCATGGTCATTCATTCCTCCCGTTATTCATTCCAGCACAAAAAGAAAGAGAAAGACACAAATGGCCTGAGATACGGTCGCAATTATAATTCTCTGCTTACATTTGCAAGGACTGCGAACTCCTTTAGGTCTCAATCACTGCCTCTGGCATGATGATATGCATGGCCAGGTGCTCTTTTAATATAGAAGGAATGCTTTTCTGCCAAGCATCTGCCTGTATAGCTTAGGCAGCCTAAACTTCACTGCAATGGAGGAGAATGGTTACATGAACTTCCCATCTACATAAAAGCTTTCAGAGGCAATGTTCTTAGTTTATTGTTAAAAGTTTTCCAGAAACCATTCAAATAATCTGGTCACAAAGAACCTTTTGTTATTTGTTTGAATTATAGATAAATGTTACACAGACATAAAATGATTTCGTTAAGCACCCAGTTAATGTTAGTGTTGCATCCCCTAATAGTAGTAGTCTTTCTGGCTCTCATCCAACTTGAGTAGCATCTGTCCTTGTATCTTATACTGCAACATGGATTTTTAAATAAAAGAAAACTTGCTTCATTGGCATAAAGGATCTTTATGTATCTATTACTTGGAATATCTTAAACTAATTTATTTCATTCAAGGTCACAGGTATCTATCTTTGTGAAAACACTTTCAGCACATTTAATGTTCATATTTATGCCCACATGTTTTGTAATCTATAAACTGAAAGACTATTTGTTAATTCTAGGAGTGTGGTTCAGTAACATGTGCTTGTTCTGGAAACACAGAAGGCCGATTATCAATCTCTACACTGAAAAAATCCAATTATCATAAAATAATAAGTATACTATGTATAAGTTTACAATCAACATTGAAATAAATGCAAGATGTATTTGTAAGAATTTGAAGACTTGTTCTTTAATGACAACAAAATAAGAAATATTTCAAGAATAAAATATTATTACAGGAAAGATAACTGTTGGTACTGATTTTACTCAGAAGAAATATCATAATAATCTCCAAATTCAAGTTTGAAACCTAGTAATTGAGGATTATTTCCATGCTGTTTGTTTTGTGATACTTGCTACCTCACATGGAAATTTAGGATTAACTAGATGAGAATAGCCCTGACCGCAGCCATTAGTAACTGACTCTTTCAAGTTGGAGTGACAACATGCACCTACATCTTCTTTATTGGAGTTAAAACCATGTGAATGTTCTGTGTCAGAAGTTGATCAAATTGTTTGCTTTTGAAGCCCTTCAGACTCCACAGAGTTATTTCTGGAATAGAATTTTGTCCTAGAACATTTTCTTGTACCATAGGATGAAAATTCTCATTGTTAATAAATTCAAGCTTTGTTTCCAAAAAAAGTTAGTTAGAGGAGATAAAAGGAAGATCCCATGCACTATGTTAACTCTTGTCATCTGTGTTATCCGCATCGACATAGGCAATGTAGTGTAAAACAATACCTATCATACTTGTAATGATTGCTATTTTTAGAAATAAAATTTCAGAATACAGAACAAGAAAATCCTACAATGGAAGAGGATTTAAGGGAAAAAATATTTCACATGTTTAGTAAATAGAAACAACCATTCTGCCTATCATTGCAGAAAATCATTTGCCCCAAATGTCACTGCTAAATCAAAAACAATTCACTATTCTTCCAAAGTTTCTGTATTGACTATACCAAGCTGTTGCTACTGCCTAACTCTGAGGTGTTGGGTCAGCTGGCAGGTTGACTAAATGCTGGCTCAGCAGATGGAGTGCAGCAATATTTTCTTTCTTTGAAAACAATATTTCCCCAGTGTTTTAGGTACAAATATAAGATTAAAATAATTATATGTGGAAAATGAACTTCTTGACAAGGGATGATGTCTTTAAACATAATAGTAACTAAGATATGCTGCAAAACAGTCTAGTTACTGAATGCATGTGGGATTAGAGCCAAAAAATTGTTAGGAATGTTCATGGGATATGAACATATGAAGCTTTTAATTCACCATCATGTTTCCAGGTTACATTTATTCTAAGCATGCATTGTGTACATATAGAGACCCCAGGAAGCAATATATCTGATATCAGAACTAAAGCTTATAGACAAATGGGAGGACTCCTATGGGAATGCTGGCACCATGACATTAATAAACTTTTCTATATTTCAGTTGACTAACCTCTGTATTGAATTACTATGTTTTCCTGTAATGATGGAAAAAGTATCTTAATAGCAAACAGTGAACTCATACAAGTAATTATATTGCTCTTGACTGGCAAACCTCTGTAATGCTATGATGTATTTTCAACTCCAAAACCACACAGAACACTAAAGGTTCTTTATACTTAAAAAAGTTATACCTTTTGGCTGTTATATTTCAGTAATATATACCCTGTCTTCTAAAGTACTAGTCTTCTGGAGTAAGGTATTCCATACCTGCTTCATTTTCTTCATACATATTTCCTGTGTGATTGTAGAAATCCAGGCTAGAAATATAATGATGAAAGGCAGGGTTAGAAACTTCTAGAACATCTCCAGAAAACAAACAGCCTAACAGGCACTGAACTGGGTAAAGACGGCTGTTTAAAGAAAAGATAGATATTTGACACAGACAAACAGACAGATTGTAATGCATGATTTATAAAGGCTTCAAAACTCTGTGAAGGAATGTATGAATCAGTACCTTCATTTACTTGTTCCAGAAGAAACAGGTAAGTATATTATCTATAAAAATTTTTAAATCAATTTTGAAGATTATAGAAATGTCACAGAGACAGCAGGATGCAAGCTTATTAGGCCAAACCACTTGTACATTAAGATGAATTCATATGAAATGATAAGCATCAAGTTGACTAAGAGGAGAGAAAAGAGTGAGGGCACAATTAATGTTCTTCATGTAGCAGGTGATAAACATAACAGATTGACACAAAAATAATCTAGGTAAATTTGAAAGAAAAAATGTTGGTATAGTATCTGTATAAAAGATCATTTATAAAAGATTTAAAAATGCTTGCTGTGAAATAAAATTCAAATTTTCAAAAGGATACAAAATGTGAATGTCCAGCTTTTTAAGTTTGTATGGATGAAACAATCTATTTAACACTACTGAGCAATATCCTTATGCAATTTATGTTTTGATAATATTTACTATAGTTTATAGTTCAAGCATGTGCACAATTCTTAATTTCATATTAATTTAATGTCAAATTCATTATACATTGAAGAGAAAATGGGATGATAAATTGGCATCAAAAACAAAGTAGTAAAGTGAATATTTTTGTGTCAATTAATCTAACATACTTTTATTTGTAATGACTCTGAAATGGATTAATTTGAGGGAATAACCTTTTGAGGTTCATATTTTTGTAAAAAATAATACAAGTTTAGGGCATTGCATTCATATACTTAAAGTAAACACAACACAAAGAAAATCTGGGGGACTAAAAGTAGATTATTACATACTTCTCTTTTGAGTTTTAACAATTTGTTATATTAAACAATTGATATTGAATTATTATATATAATGGGATTGTTTTATTCTGAACACACTAATTTTGAGAGTATATTGTGTTCACATTATCTTCTATAATCTAACACATCACTGTATTGCACAATGTGCATAGAATTTAAATCTCTTTAAGGTAACAACAGTTTCTTAATTTAAAATACTTTCACAAGAACTCATGTGTGCACTACACATTAATTACACCAAGAGGCTCTCCCAACATTCTTCATAACATAGGAATTCATCAACAATGACTAATCATAAAAAAATCTATAGTTTTACCTTGTCAAATTCATTAGCTTCTGTTTGCTATATTCGGTTGTGTAGTACCCTTAATATGATATGTATTCTCCCCCAAAATGTGTCTGGATAACAGGTTTACAGTTCATCTAAGATGAGTAATTTTATCTCTACCAGTTCCTTCAAGTAGTGGAATGAAAGTTTTTGATATCAGTTAAAACTGTCTGGTTAAAAGATCAAATTTTATCTCTTATCTTTTTTCTGGCCTTATTAATACCTTTACATAAGCCAAGGATTTCACATAATTAAAGTAGAATTAGCTCCTAACTCCTGTAATAACAATAGCTATGGCATTTACACATCTATTTCTTATTAATCAAATGGAAAGTAATACACATCTCAAGAGATTACACATTAATGACCATGCACATACTATTGAGAACTCACTAAAGAATGGTGACTCTTTTCTTAGGGGAGTAGAAAGGTGGAGATTTCCCTTGGCAACCTTACACAGCACTATGCGCAAAGATTTCCCATGACCTCTTGGGAATTATGAAAAACACTTCTCACTGGGGAAGCCCAGAAACAAACAGGCAGCTTAATAAAGATGGAAACAATTGGCCCTGCTTTTCCGCGGCCCTTCTAGTGAAAAATGATTCTTGTTTCCTCTGCTTTTTGTTCCTATAATGAGATTTAATGTCCCTGGATCATTGCTAATAGTATATAATAATTCCTTAGCCTAGCCATCATACTGAATGCTCCCAGACCTTAGTTTGATGCATTTCCTAAAGTCAGCTTGGGTGTTCCTGCAAATATTAATGTGACCAGAGGGACCTGGGAAAACATAAGGAATTATGGTTTATATATTATATAAAGTATCACCCTGTACACTGTGCATAGATTAAGGAAACCTACCATAGAAGAGGCCATGTTGCTATACTCTATATATTTCATCTCTGCCTGTATGAAGAGTGTCTTTTGCTGGAAATCTCTTGCAGTGTCATGCATAACTCTGAGGCTGAAGGAACAGGGAGATACATTTATTCCTATGCTCTTCAACTAGAACCATCATAAGAAAACTGGGGCTTAACCTTGCATGCAGTAAGAATGATAAATGTTCCATAAAGTTATCATTTTTTTTCTTCCCCAGATGAGCATCAGTATGCTATGAAAAGCGTGTGTGTGTGTGTGTCCCATATCTTCAAGTTACAGATGAGTAGTCAGATATAATATCTGTTTCATCACTTATTGAATTAGGCTTTTAAATTTGTCTAGCATATTAACATAAGATTCCAGAATTATTTTTTCTTATATTTCATGAAACCTTCTTATATTTTCTAATTCTTTCAAAATGGATTCATGGATACAGGCATAAAAAACCATTCTGGTTTTAAATCTGCACCCGTCAGAGCTGAAAACAAAACAATTAGAATTAAATTATTCCCCCAGTGCCTTAGGACTCCAACAATGATTAAAAATAGCTGTTTGTGAGGCAAGTGGATGTGGGGAAATCTGTTTACTGTGCTCAGAAAACCTCAGAGGAATTCCTGTATGCTGTGTGCCTGAAGAAATGTGTTCAAGGGATTCATTTTCCACTCTTTATTTTAGATTAGCACACAGAAGCTATTAGAAAAATGAATGAGAAAAATATAAGTATTCATGTGTATTTAGGTTTAGCACCTAGTCCAAAGCAATACCTGTATTTTCCTTCCATCCTAAATAGATTTATGGTTTATTTGTCTACAGTGCATGAAAACACTATGATTGTTAATGATTCTGTTCACAAACCTACATTAATTGTACAGAAAGTCTTATATGATTGTGAAATTCATACATAAAAATGTAAGTTTTAGAGTCAATCTTGACTTTGAGTACCAAATGCCAACTATTAGAAATAAATTTTTGGAATATATTTTACTACATTATTTTTCATCTGAAAATGCACAGAGTTGTGTTTTTAAACATGAACTATATATGCTATGCAACCAAAATTGTGCTTTCTAGTCTTCCCTGAAATAGCCATCATGAATTTTCAAAACATCAGAAGCGTCTTCTGGAACATGAGTATACAGCAAATACAAGAAAATACTTCATGTGCAAAGGAGTTCATGAAGAACAAAATACAATTCAAATTTTTTCTCTGTCTGAAACCCAGCCTATAGTTATTAAATACTGTCCCTCAATACCACAAGTTATGCAATCAAGTTTCCCACATTTGTGGAAATGGCAGGCATAGGCAACCTAAGAAGAATGAATGATTCTCACCCTGAGGAAAAACTCAGCAACAACTATGCAGATCAGCCAGGTGAGTGTTATGACCGCACTAATCATTATATAAGAAATAGAAATGGGGAAAATGTTCCTGTGTGAGATGGATGAAAAAAGCCCATGGTGAACAAGCTTCAGGTCATGAGTTCACACCTAGAATCCACATCATAGGAAAAGAAAGAGTTGTGGTGCCATGCCTGTAATCCTAGGGCTCTGGAGCTGTATTAGATTTATAGGGCAAGCTGGCTAGCTAGAGAATTGGTGAGCTTTGGGTTCACTTGAGACACCCCAACTCAATGTATAAAATGGAAAACAGTCACTGATCCAAATTGTCAACCTTGGACCTTCATGTTCCAATGCATAAATATGTAACAATATAACTATGACTATAAATACTTACACACATACATACACACACACACAAAGTAGAACTAGAGATTGCTGAACCATATTTGATTTGAAGTAGTATAAATGTATATAAAATTATTATTTAAAATACAAATGTATTATATAGATAAATACATACTATTTTATAAGTAGTATACTAACTAAGATTTCACTGTTTCTTCAAACTAGTTGACACTCCAAATATGAGAAAAAATCAGTTCAAAAATATTTGATATTTTTCTGACCTGGTACCATGCAGTTTTGAACATATTTTAGTTTTACAGACTGAATTTTCCTCATTAAATTAGTGTCATTTTGGTCCCACAGTCTATAACTATGACTCAGAATAAAACCATGGGAAATGATCAACTGGACATAGGTAATTAGGATGACTGTAATCTACTTTGAATTTGTCCTTATAAAAAGTGAAGTTTTTTTTGACACAAAGGCCAACATGTACTGAAGAAAAATTTTGATAAAACCCCAGGGAAATAAGTGTCATTTGCAAGCCCAAAATGCCTGTCCTAGAAGGTGTGAGACTGATTATCATACCAAATTCCAGTGGAAGCCACCACTATTACACTGCATTTACAACACTGAGTGTAGCAGTACAAAACTGTGAGTCTCTTCATGTCAAACAACTCCAGAACAATTACTATATTTTCTTTTACTTTACTCTATTTCTCTCTCTGCTTCTGATTGTTCTTATTATTACCTAAATAAGTCAATAGTAATTTGTATAAGATAGATTAGTATATGAATATAATATTATAAACATAGACATTTAAATAATTCATAGAATAATACATAGATTATGAGTATGTTGAATAAAGTTTAAAATTCTTAAATTAGTTTGACTTAATTATTATTATATTTAAAATAGTCAAAAATGTGAACGCTACAATCCCACAGGAACATATAAAGTGCATAACAATTAAGTCACAATTTATCCGAGTATTTTCAAAGGTTATGTTATGTGAAAGTCAATTTCTTTTCTTATACTCACTAGAACTACTGTTAGTATTTTAAGTTTTGTTGTTTTGTTGCTATGCCTGGCTGTTTATTTTTTCAGGATTCACTACATAAAATAAGCTATCTTAAAATTGATGTGGTGTCACATTAAAGATTTCATCACAGTCTGGAGTAATTCCATTAATAATTTGTTCATGTTTTTTAATTCAGAACAAAGACTAGGCATCTGCTAAAGTGGCTCAAATATTCAAGCTTCCTCCTTCTTCCTAGCCAGACGTCAGAAAGACTGTCTACTCTTTCCATTTGATTCTATTGTTTTTATATGCCCTTTGATTTGCTACAGGATGTAGAAGGGTATTTATAAATATGAGTATTCTGGAAACAGTGGCAGGAAGTTTGTCATGCATTGCATACCAGGATTGGCAGACTCAGATATTGTCAAAAAAGTTAAAAGATAAAAAGTACTACTTTGATTTAAACCATTTTATGTCATGGATAGTAGCACATATATAGTTAAAAGTATATTATCCAAATAGGTATATTCAAAAAAAATTTGTTGGAACTTATAATTTATAGGTTCTCTTCTTGTGACAAACAAGAAAAAGGAAAGAAAATGGTGCTTGTGTGTTACCAAAGTGAACATGTGTGTGTGGAATAGTGTTCTATCACATATTGCATCCCGACCACAGGTTTCCTCCCTCTACTTCTTCCAGTCCCACTTCTTTCCTCCCTCCCTCTCTTCTGGATCCACTCTTCCTATTTCTCTCCATAAAATAATAGGCCTCCCATGGATATCAAATCAACATTGCATAATAGTTTACATTATGACTAGGCACATACACTCACATCAAGGCTGGAAAAGACAACCCATTAGGAAAAAGATGGTTCCAAAAGCAAGCAAAAGAGACAGAGACAACCACTTCCTTTCAACTCACATCCTCCCATTGTTAGAATTCCACAAGAACACCAAGCTAACAACCATAACATATTTGCAGAGAACCTAGTTCAGACCCAATCAGGCTACCTGCTTCAGTCTTTGTGAGCCCCCATAAATTCTGCTTAGTTGACACTGTGGGTCAAGTTCTAGTGGTATCCTGATGCGTCTGACCTCTGGAATCTTTCCTCTCCATCTATAATGGATATTAGCCATAAAATTAGGTACCATGCTATACTCCACCGACCCAAAGAAGCAAAATAAAAAGGAAGGTCCAAGTGTGGAAATTTGAATCATACTTAGAAGGGGAAATAAAATAGTCATAAGATGAGAGAACTGGGAGTAGGGAAGGGAATGAGTGATTCAACCCAAAATATATCCTATCCCCTAGTAATATAGGTAAGGGGGAGGGAACAGAAACTCAGGGAATGGCTAACCAATAACCAGCCCAACTTGAGACTTATCTATGGGCAAGCACCAATTGGTAACTCTATTTATGATACTTTGTTATGCTTGCAATCAAGAGTGTATTTTCCTCTGAGAGCCTCTACCTAGTAGCTGACACCCACAAACAAACAGTGGATAGCACTTAGGGATGGAAGAATAGGAGAAAGGATTGAGGGCCCTGAGCAACACAGGAAGGCCAACAGAGTTTACTAACCTGTAATCTTAGGGCTCTCAGACTATGAACCACCATCCAAAGAACATACATGGGCTGGTCCTAGGCCTTCCTGCTCATATATAGCAGATGTGCAGCTTGACCATTGTGTGAAGTCCTGAACAACTGGAATGGGGTCTGTCCCAAAAGATGTCATCTATATGCGTGATATGTTCTACTAGCTGAGCTGCCTTGTCTGAACTCAGTGAGAGAGGAGGCATTTAGGCTCATAGAGGCATAGAAGCATGAAGTGTTAATGTAGTGGGATACCCAACTGTCCCCCACTCATTCAAAACAGAGACTTGAAGTCCCAGGGTGGGAGAAATACCCAGGCAGACCCCAACATGCTAAGAGAAGGGAAGGGAGGTGGCGGAAGAATTGTGGAAGGGGTGACAGGGAGGGAGGAATGATAAGTGTGTAAAGTGGATATGTAAAAATATAAAATTAAATTTAAAAAAGAAAATATTTCCCATTATCTTCATAGGGAATCAATAAAAATCATGTAATAGTTTTCTGGACTTTATTTCTTTTTCATGTTCTTCCTAGTTTTTCAAAGATTCTCTGCTTTGCAACCCTATGACTCTTTGCAACTTCACGCAACCAATCATCCTTCTGCACTGTGTTCAAATGTTAAACCCTTAATGTTTGCTTTAAAGATACATGGGATTTTATGTATTTTCTTGGCTTAGAACGAAAAGAAGGACAGGATACTTTTCTTCAGTATTTTCAAGTAACATTACAGTTCTTTACTGCTGTAAGATTAGCAGTTGCATAGCAGCTCAATTCTAAATGAGAATGGTTAATTAGGAGAGGTTTGGCAGTATTGTCACTGGATATTCTCAGTAACTCCAAGGACTAGAGGTTGCTACTGGGAATTCAGTCCCTTTTCAGTGAGTGCCTCCTACTGGTAAACTCAAGGATTGTTAAGGTTGTATTACCCTATCATACATAATGACTTTCAGATTCAGATTAATGTTGAGCACAAATTGAAAAGGATTTGGAACGGCATAATAAAGAGCAGATGCTCAAATTAATTTAAAAAAAAAAAACCTGACTCATTTCCATTGGCTTTGTAGAGAACCAAACAGACAGAAATAGAGTTACATCTATGTAATAGATTCTCTAAGAGTTTTAGAAAGTGTCTAGTTAAGAGTTTGTAAGATTATTTCAATTGATTTCACAACTAATGTGAGGCATTCTCACATGGTGTTTACCTCTGATGACTCTTCAGATAGTTCTCCCATTGTCTCATCATGTCTTTTTAGACTTTTGTGTGTAGATACTATCAAGCACATGAAATAATGAGTTGTCATGCCTCTGGCTTAGTGTCTAGTTTTGCTAGCTTACATGTGAAATCTGACATCATTGGAATTGTAGTTTGTTTGGTCACTAACATAAGCTGAAGGTTTAAAGTCAGATCCAGCATTAGAAAACACTCAAGAAATATATTTATGCATCATAAATTTATTCTAATCAGTGATAAATTGCTTTTTGTAAATTTATTAGGTGATACAAATATTAAGAAAAAAAACATGTGATGGTGACACATGCCTTTAATTCCAAAACTTTTTAATTCCAAAACTTTGGAGGCATAGGCAGGCAGATCTCTGTTAAAGAGCAGCTTGAACTACAAAGCAAGTTCAAAACAGCCATGTCTCCAAAAAAATCTAAAACAATAAATAAATAAAAACAATGGCAATGATAATGATGATGATATGAAACAATAGATATATGTGTCTGTGTAAGTACAAGTGTATATAAATACTACACTTGATCTTAGCCAAAAAGCCAAGAAGTGATAACAAGTGTATATAGGTGTATCAGTCACCTCACTACATATTTTAATATATGTCAATTTAGAAAATAACAAGTAATATCAGAAGTATGTAGAATTTTATTTCTATTTTAAAAATTCAGGTGCCAAACTAGATATTTACATGTTGCTAAAAGTTTTTCAGTACATATACTGAAAAAGAAAACTAAACCAAAACTAAACTTAATTTATTATGTTTAGCAAATTCTACACTGCAAACATACACAATCAACCAAGGTGAAATTCAAACCACAGTCTTGCTCTCAGTTGACTCACAAAACTTCAATGTGTTTACAAAAAGCTCACAATATTAACATCCAGTGCAAGTACTGTAGAATAAAAATATCCACATATGTCACTTATGACAGCTTTTTATAAATGGTATATCTGTGATACAGCAATTGCCCAAGCATGGTGGGCTAAGAAACTAATGAAAATTTAAAATAGCATTCTCAAATCAACAAAATTAATAAAATATTCACATTTGCATTTTATGATTATTTCCTAAAAATTATGTCTCCAATCCTCCCATTTATTGTGGCTTCTAAATTAATATTCTTATTTTAGCATTATTCTTATTGGATTGCATTTGCTTACAATTTATTAAAAAGTTGTATTACCAATAACTTCTTTTTGCTTATTCAGTTCATATTTGGTCTTTGAAAGAATTGCTTAATTTAGTGTTAATATTTAGACAGTTGGGAGAACTATCTACCTTGAAAGATGCAGCCGATTCAAGCATGCCAAATCACCTAGCCCATACTGAAGCAAACTAAAAGTAACAGATGACAATTGATATCAATATACAAAGAACAGTTTCTCTCCATCTCTGCGGTACAAAGTTGGAGGACATATGAACCACATTATTAGATGTTCAAATTGTACTGTGAATTCAAAACCAAGAAAATCTTGTTAATTGAAAGTAGTCAAGGTCATGATACAGTTTTAAACTACAATTAAAATTTCACAGTATTAAGAAAAACAGCCCTGAAATTAGAGATGTTAATGAAACCTAAATAAAGTACCCTAATAAAAAATAGTTATAAATTGCTTGATTTTATAAATTTCCATTGGGAACTTGCCTATTGGAAGCTGTCATTTTTTTTCTCTCTTCTCCATGAAAATCTTCAAAGTTCAGTCTTTCAACTACAGATATGTTAACCAGTCTAGGTCTTACAAATCTAATATTTTCATGTTTGTATTCTGTGATTCCTATGAAATGCATTAATGGTAAGGTAGAGGCTGGGCTCAATAATAAATCTTTTTTTTTTTTTTTTTTACTCATGTTGCTGGTTCCATTTCCAAAAATGTTGCATCATAATTAGACATTTATGGCAAAGACAACTCAATAGTAACTAAAATTGATATATTTTGGAGAAGCAAGAGAAAGAATGCAAATAGTACATATTTCTAGTAAAAGAAACAATGAGGATCTGACCCAAAAATCTTTAGTGAATTAATAATAATAATAATAATAATAATAATAATAATAATAATGATAAATAGTAAACTATGTCTATCATTTTGTTCACACTTATATGCACATATAACATTCAGCATATTAATTAAGTTTATTATGTTTTATTTTTGACTTAAGACAGGACTTTTCTTTCCATTTTTAAAAACTTTCAGTTTTATTGTTTTTCTTCTTAGAAGATAAGTTAAGATAGAGTAAATTTGAGTTTTCATTTTTTTATTAAGCACTTTTTCAATGAAAGTAACTGAAACAATTGACTCTTTTGGTTTTACTAAGAAACATTCTAAATGCATGCCATTAAATATCAATATGCTACACTAAAAATCATCCTTCTATTCATCAGGTTAATGAAAAGTAAAATATCTAAAGAATCAAATAGAAGATGATAGCATAGCCCAAACTACATGATGCTAGGCATGGGACAAACTTGTTCTAACATCAAATGTACATGGACTAAGGGAACAAGTGATTTCTCACTTATATTTCACTAAAAGTAACTGGTTTGGAAAGTGTAAAGAGCAAGCTACAGACTGGTAGAAAATATTTGAAATAACCATATTCAATAAAAGACTGTTATTTGTAATAAAACTCAAAAGAAGACAACTCAGTTGGGAATGACTAAAAGTTCTAAAGAGTATCTCAAAAAGAAAAAGTTTCACAAAGCATATGGAACCAGTCCCACATCCTACATCAATGAGAATAACAGTAAAGCAATGAGATACTACTGTACACTTATGAAAATCTAACGTGCTCTCTATACTAAAGTATCACAAAATTGTATGAAGCAAAAGAAACCACAGACCTACATTTTCAAAATTCAGCAAATTCAGTGACTGACACATTTGTGGTTTATTCCAGAACCATATGCAATTTAAAATTATTATTTCTTTTATTTGTGAAATTATATCTGTTTCCTGTTCCTTCCCCTCCATCTACACCCTCCCATTAACTAATTTTTCTTCTCTTTCAAGATCATGGCCTCTTTTTCATTTGTTCTTTCTGTATGTATATGTAGTCTATGTTTATACACACAGTGTGGTGGTTTGAATAAGAATAGCCATTATTGAGCTATTAACACATATGTTTGAGTGCTTAGTCATCTGGATGTAGCACTGCTTAGAAAGATTAAGAAGTGTGCTTTGTTGGGATAGATATCATTTTGTTGGAGGAAGTACATCTCTGGAGTGTGCTTTCAGGTTCAAGAATCCCAAACCAGCCCCAGTGGTTATCATCCTTCTTTCAGTGGATTTGGATATAAAATTCTCAGTTGTTTCACCAGCATCTTTTTTATCAGAATGAACCCACCAAGGTACACTGGCCCTACACCATATGGCTCATCCATGAAACCTATTTCTGGTTTCTTTTTATAAAACACAACAGTTATAAAATCTTTTCACAGCAATAGAATTCTAAGATGCACACAAATGCACGTGTGCACACATGCATGTGCACACACACACACACACACATACATGCATATATATATAATCTGCTCAGTCTGTATAACATTACTTGTATATTTTCTGGACTATTTCATATTGGATAACCAAATAGTGGGTGTTTTTTTTCTCACACAATCAACAAATATTACCCTTGATACTTACTTACTCAATTAGGTAGAAATCCGTGAAGGTGACCATCAATGTGAAGAAATTTGAAACCAGCAGAGAGGCAAGTTTCCTTGGAGTGTTTCCATAATACATGTACCGAGGAGAAAATACTCTCCCAAGTATTGGTAAAATCATCCTACAGGTAGCATAGATATAGAGCGCTGATGAAAATTCAGTGTTACTTGCCTGTGTCTTTACTGCTTGCTGGTCATTTTATATATTATTCTTCTGCAGCTGCTGTGTCACCGTTATTCATGCTGTCATCCTTCACTACAGGAGACTGCATGGTCATTGGGTTTTGAAAGTAGAGTAAGACTGGATCCACCAGCAGTCTTCCAGGTCCAGAAATAGACAGATGACTATTGCAGAGGAAGCCTGCTCCATGGATTGAGCAACTACTGTGTTCTCAGTCTCTCTAGTTTGCAGATGATCACTGATCTTTAGAGAACCCTTATGAAGTAAACATCTTAATGTACAGATATATGGAAAATATTGTACAGAAACATTATAACAGACATGATTTTTACATCTTTCAAGGTAGCAAAATATCATTTAATAGGTGAACGTATGCAGTAAGACATTATTTAGTTCTAAAACCAAATTATATCTCAAGACCAAAATAGAAACAAGGCAATTTGAAAGGACTATCTATTCTTATGCAAAATAATATCATCGAAAAGGATGATAGTGTCGTATTCTAAGTATGATATTCTGTGTTTTAGAACATCACTTCTGCTTTTCTGAGAAGGGTCCCAATCTACTCTATTGTGATTGGCACAACCTCCTAAGGTCTTACCAGTTTTCAATATTGTTGCTGTAAAGATTATACTCTCAACATGCTAACCATGGAAGGAAAAGCTACATTGTTCCCTGGACATTGCTGAAGGGGCTAAACTCAAGTTGATTCAAAGGACAAAGACATTTTAACATTTTAATCCATGTTCCACCAATGACAGTCATTGTGAACTTCATAAAATCACTCAGTCTTAATTGAGCTTAGCTTCTCCTTTATATAAATCATAGTCAATATCTCACACAAATTTTAGGCTCAGAGTAAGATGTTTCAATGATCATTTTTAAAAGAAAATAATCCCTAAGTAAATATCATTCATGTTAGTAGTTCCTCAGTATCACAACATTGATGTTGATAAAGCCCATCTGAAGAACATCTTCTTGATATCTTATATCATATATCTCAGGTTCCACTGTGCAGAGAACTAAAAAAATCATTTTGATTAAAAATTATGATTAAAAACTCACCCCCTAAAACAAATAGCAGAATTAAGGAAGATTCACAAAAAAAGAGGCTACATTACCATAAGCCTGATACATATTGTGAACTTTGCTAATAATTACTCCCAAATTAGAGACCCCTTTAAAGTAAGATTATTTTATGTCTTAAGAATAGTTAGGATGGACTCCTTGCTATCCTCAAAGTACTCAAAAGTTTCTGTCCTTAGGCTTTGACTAGCTGAGTCATTTTGTTTATCACTACCTCATCTACACCAGTTTAGTCTCTAAGAGCTTAATTTTGGTTCTCTTTAGGCATCGAAGATATATAGAATTCAAGACTCTTGAGTCCTGGAGAAGTGCACTTTCTATTAAAACTCACAGCTGCAGGAATAAAAGGGAACCGTAAATGCTACTTGAATTTCATGATTTCAAATATTCAGGAAAGATGAATCCACTTGCTGCACCTGCTTGTTGTATCGTCCCACTTCCTGTCTCCCCTGTGAATGGGCCCGCAGACACTACACCTATTTAAAGAGATTGGATCTTGGGATAAAAAAGTAAATTGATATTTCTTACTGCATAGTTTCTTCAGCAGTGGTAATATCTGTGCTATGTGCACATTGAAAATTAAATCATTTTTTAAGCCAGTGTAGGGTCTGCCTAATAAAACCCTCAGGAAACCCCACTGTGTCTTCTGCTCAGCAGCTTTCCACAGCACAGCATTTAAGCTTTTAAAAAGCACAAGAACAAATATGATTAATTATCAGTCCACTTGCCAGATTCTACATGGAAATTAAAGAAAGTAAAAGCCCTTTTATGAACGTGATACAACCACCTGCAATATTAAACCAATAAAATGTACATTCTGCTCTTTATGAACTGTCTTGCCCCAGATACATGAAGCAGCTTTCCCACGGAGGAGCCCTGCACAGCCACTGATCAATTGCTCCCGACTGTGGCAAAGCAGCAAAAGCATTCCAAATTGACTAAAAGGTCAGAGCACTCTGAGTGAATTCCATCAGTGAAGCAAATGTGAAGTTAGCCACACTTGCGATAAGCAGAACAAATGAAAACAAAGCCGTCGATTAGGACGAACGCTGGACTGTCTAAGAATTAGCAACTCATTAATACCCAAGTGCCTGGTGCTTTGACACATAATAAAGATGAATTTAATTGAGCTTCCACTTATTTTTTTTTCAGCTTATCTAAATATTATCCAATGCCCTGATGATTTTGAATGAGCTGATGCACTTCTTTGCAAATAACTCGAAGATCTAAAAATATGCCTTTTATTTTGCCTCTATACAATTCATTTTTCAAAGACTACAGATGGTATTTCTGCATATTTATTTGTTGCAGGATAGTAAGCCCATTCAAGAAAGGCAGAATTTCTACCTGCCTTCTATTTATTTTAAAATTAAAGTATCTACTAGAAAGCATGTCAGTCAATATTACTGCCTTCTTTCAGGCCATTGTATGAGAATCTAGTCCAATGTTTTGGGTGGGCCTGCTTCAAGAGCTGTTCTTGTCATAGAAACTTTTAGCACAATTAAAATGGAGACAGAAGTGATATATACACAACATTACAAATTTTAGCTATAGCTTCTTAGAAATTTTCAAAAATATTAACACATATTGAAAACATGCTGTAGTGCTAACTTACATAAGTTTTCTTGTATTTCTGTCAATAATTGGAAACTGATACATTAAGTAAGAACTCAGACAATGATTTTATCCTAAATGAGAACTGACAAGGGAACAAATTAATAAACTAAAATTAGTAAGAAATCAATAGAAGATTAATAAGACATGAGAGCAACTCAAAGAGCTTCTTCCAAGGACCCAAACACTTCCAGTTTATGAGAAAAATGGTATATGGTTAAATGAGTAGAAAGAAGAGCTGAAGGGGACTGCAGCCCCATAGGTAGAACAATATCAACTAATCCTTACCGGACACCTCAGAGCTCCCAGAGACTAAACCACCAACCAAAGAGTATACGTGGAAGGCTCCAGGGCTCCTGATACATATGTACCAGAGGATGGCCTTATCTGACATCAAAGAAAAGGGAGTCCCTTGGTCCTGTGGAGGTTTGATACCCCAGTATGAGTGGATGCTAAAGCAATGAGGCAGGAGTGGCTGAGTGAGTGGAGGAGCACCTTCGTAGAGGCCAAGGGGAGGGAGGAGAGGGGGGATACCTTTGGGGGTTGTGAAAGGGTAAACTGGAAGGGGGATATCATTTGGAATGTAAATGAATAAAACTATTAATAAAAAAAGAATAAAAAAGAAAGGAAGAAAGAAAGGAAAGAAAGAAAGAAAGAAAGAAAGAAAGAAAGAAAGAAAGAAAGAAAGAAAGGAAAGGAAAGGAAAGGAAAGAAAGGAAAAGCAGAAAAATCAACTAATTTACTTGTTCCCTGGAACTCTATTGGGTTTGAGGCTTTGATTTGGTTTATAAACCCTGACTCATTTAGTGTATGAAGATTATGGTATCAGGAGCATTTTCAAACAGGGAAACATTACATTTTTCTATGTATGCAAAGTTCTTTTTCCTCCTCCTCTTTCTCCTCTCCCCCTCTTACTCTTTGCTTCCTCTGTCTACTCTCTCTCTCTCTTTCTCTGTCTCTCTGTGTGTTTTTTATAGATTTGATCCTGGAAAACTTGATCACACCATTATTCATCAGTTACCTGAAACTTCAAGTTAGAGAGAGATTCTTTCCACATAGATTAGTTTAATTTTTGAATATTTTTCTAATGTAAGTCTAATATAATTACATCATTTCAATTGTCCTCCCTACAACTTTTTCCATGTCCTCTTCATATAAATTTAACATCAGAAGTAAAGAAATTACATCTACAATGTGATTAATGAGCACACACAAGAATTGGTTTATAAATAATATTGGAAAGACAAGAAAACAAACAAACAAACAGAACACAAGAAAGAAGCATCAATAAGACTTATATCCTATACATATTCATATTTAGAATAATCTTAAAGCTCAAGTGAATACGTTAATTAATTATAATACAGTAATAAATCATAGGAAACTCACCACAATATCCAGTTGGTGTCACAACTAACTTTAATGAGTGGAGACACATATAGAAATACACAGTCTCCATTACTATAGTACATACTTTAATAAATAGCTGGCTTTGTTTGTGCCATATTTATGCAAATTAAATTTACTATAGTTAATATTTAAGTTAGTCTTTCAAAACTGTATTCATATATAAAGAAATTGGAGAATAGATGTAGGATACATATTGGCATATTTTTAATTATAGGTTTTTGATTTTGCTTCCACTTTGTATGGATCCACAGAAATGTCTCTCCCATTGTCTTCTCCCTTTATACTCAGGCTATGAAGCAAGTAGTATTTTGCCCTGTGCATACTTGTCCCCTACTGGCATATGTTGGAGACCCTATATTATTCTCCTTAAATGCGTATGTTTTTAAAACTGTCTTTATTATTCTATTATAATCTTAAACAATAAAATAAACAATAATTAAGAAACTCTTTTTACTTTGTTTTATGTGACACTTTTCTATTACATGATCTTTCCTGAGGAGAAGTGAAAAAATATTTCTTCATCTCAGTGAACCACAAGACATCAGAGAAACAATTCCATACATGTCCAGTTTTGGAACTACTGGGTTCAGGTCTTCGGCGTGGTGTGGCACCTGCAGCATGGCTGACTACAGGCCAGTTGCATTACTGAAAATTGGACTGTAGCTGGACTTTGATTCATGACAACTACATTCCTGGAACTCCTAGCAGAGATTACAGACATCACCACTGGAGAAAGTTTCTCTCCTCAGCAGTCACCATCTGGATTTGTAACCTTAAAAGGGGGTACTTGTGAATCATAGCTTTGGGAACCTTCTGGCCATAGTAAGTTTCATGGAAGTCATGAGTCTTAAAAACAATATTCTCATCTATAGACTATTTCTTTGTGTGCTTCATACAAACATATTTTAGATCCAGAAGTCTCATTGAGGTGCTTCTTATTTATCTTTTCTACATACATAAATAATATCTCTTATAGGTGAATGTGAAGATCTATAGATTGTTATTTTTCATATAATTCAAACTTTCTGTTATTAACAGGTTAAAAATGTAGCAGGGTGGAAAAGTAGAGGAAATCTTTCCCTTTGGGTGCATTCCAAATAAAAACACAAGAAAAATGAGAGAACAAACCCTGCAATCTAAAAACAGTTATTAAAACTTACTTTTAACATCAGTGTTATTTTAAAAACAATTATAAAGATAATTTGAACAATTACATTAAAAAGATAAAGTAACAAATAGATGAAGGAAGGCATACTCCACTATGAACATGGAATGTTTTGAAGCAAGTAAAACCAAATGAATAAGGAAGAAATGCAGGTAATTAACATGAATTTCAAATGATTATATAGAAGTAGATGTGTTTCTAGTTATTTTTGTATGAATTTCTTGGATGGATTCATGGAAAAATTGTATAAGATATATTTAATTCTGAAAGTATAAATTTAATGTTGAGCTCTGTAGCTTTCTTACCTGTGGTCTATTTCAACCTTATAGAAGTTCACAAAGTTGTAGAGGACTAGGGTTTGATTAATTATGATGGATATATTTTTTATTTATTTTTCAATATTTTTGTTATGTTTGTTTAAGATGTTAAAAACATGAAAACTTATCTAATATTAATATTATTTTTAAAGAAACTTTTAATAATTGACATTTCATCTTATCATAAATTACAAGAAATTTTAGTCAAGAAATGCTACCAGAGAACTCTTCAATAGTGAAAAAACCCAAACAACACGCTAGCTATTCAATGCACAGCAGTAAGTTTCTTCTAAGAATACAGTGTTCACCATACATACACAAAAACAACTCAACATACAGCTTAAGATACACTCTTATGGAAATAGAAGAAAATATGTAGCATCTCAATAACAACTGAAAAATTTAAATATCAATACAATATACAGAGAGTTGAACAAATTATGATTTCACTATTAAAATAGAGGAACATCACAAAGAAAAACAGTGTAACAAACTATTAGCAGAAACACACTTAGTCATGTAAAATAATGCATTATGCATTATAAAAATGATTGTAGCTCAGAAGTAGATTTCCTCCATTATTTCCTGGACCATAATTGATACAAGCCCTTTAACAAATTTTGGAGTTTCAGAGCTCCTAGCATAAAAATGGGCCTTTCAAAATACGGACTATACTACAAGTAATTTTGTTCATTTGTCTTCTTCTGCATCTCAGCATTTGGAGATTCTTAGAAGAAAAAGTTCTGCTTTTCAAGGTCAATATTTTAGCTTAGGAATTCTCAATGATGTCAAAAGTTTTCTATGTCAAAGAATATTAAAGTTAGATTTCTTGATCTTACTTAAAACTGCTCATTTAAATTTTATTTAGAACAACAAGCAGAATATATAACACAGTTAGATATGTAAAACAATTTAAAAATATCTCTTCAAGTTTCTCTTAAAATCCATCATAAGAGTTTTATAGTGAAAAACATGAAAAGAACCTTTTTCTTAGGGTATAAAAGTTAAATCATGCCAGTTTCTAATCTCAAATGTAAGAAATTTGTATGAAAATAAATATTTTTAAAATATTAGTAATGCAATCCTTTTAAGTGCCATACTTAAAAATATTTATATAAGTGTGAAAATTATTGATAATTTTCATAAGGACTTTGTTTAAAAATATACATGATGTGTTGTTACAGACACTATAATAAAGTTCTTAAGTCATTCTAAAATTATCAAAGGAGACACCTTTTGCAAGGGCTAAATAGCATGACATTTTTATTGCATCAAATATTAACATATTTCTATTCAACACTGAGTTCACAATCCTATTTTTTTTTTCCGTACAGACAGTAAAAGACCAAGGACATGCTATGAGATAAAATACAACTTTGCTTTATATTGTAGAGAAAAAAACAAGCCCAAGAACCTAAAATTGTACCCAAGAAAGGATATTATTTATAGAAGTTAGAATATGAAAGGAAATGCCAGGAGATGTCAAAAATGATTGAAACACTCAACCTTGACAGCTCTGAAATTTGCAGGTTGAATACCTGCCACAATTTGTGAATGATCCTCTATATTCTAAAACTGCTTTGTTTAGAAGGCACTGAGGGAGAAATGGGTGTGGAAGGCTGAGAAACATGAAGATGAATATAAGTGTGATTCCATTATTTAAACTTGACCTAATGTATATTATACTTTGGTAAAAGCAGCTATAAAAGTACATCTTGGTATTTTTCAGCATGTTCCTTTGTAATGACTCTCTGATGGTACAGACAAAAAAAATTCAAAATGTGAACACTTTTAAAGAGTTATTTTCGCAATGAGGTGTTCACTTCTAACTTGAACAATTTATACATGCATATATTCTTTTGTTCAATATACTTAGTGACCACCATTCCACATTTTTATGAAGATATTTTCACAATGCTTTCATAGAAGAATTGGTAGTACCCTTATTACATAAGATTCAGTGAGTTTCAGACTGCTTTGTGTAAATGGGACAATAATTTCAATGAATAAATATTCTTCACAGTCTTTGCCAAGTATTCCACACATAGTCTGTCTCTCTTGATAAGGAGAGTTTACAGTAGCAATCTTATTAAAGCCTATGCATGGGTTTTTTAAAAGCAGAAGTTAAATAATTTCCAAATGAAAATAATATTACTCATGTTTAGGAAAATCAAAACAACAATATCAAACAAGAGGAAGTCTTGAACTGTTGTTAAATTTCTTTTTCATCTGGAAAAATTCAGATCCTGCTATTGTCATTTAAGTGTTATAACAGTGAAACATAAATAAGCATCCAGATACATATATGTATATATTTATATCTCCAAATATTTATATCTCCAAATAAATTCATATCTCCTGTTTACAGCTAGAATATAAAACTACATTAAATAAAATATGCAATTTAATTTGAATTTATCTTAAAATATTCTCAACAATACATATTGTTAGTACTGAACATGATGATTATATTTAATTATTATTACAATAACTGTAGAAACAACTAAAACAATTTAACAGATCATGGGTTACCAAAGAGTTCTTAAAAAAAAATGGACATTACATAAAATTTAGAAATTATTTAGTATCTTACTGTATATTAATTAATAATATCTCATTTTTCTTAAGTGGCAGACAGTAGAATGTTGAATTGAAAAATATGTTTTATATAAGATAATTAATTTTATTAACATCCAGAAATTAAAAAAAGTACACAAACATTACATTACATTTTTGAGCTATCGGTGAATTTATTTCAATGTCTGTAAGATCTTTATTATCCTTAAGCTATTTAATTAATATATTTTCAATTTTTAAAGCTACATATTTGTATGAGCATCAATGTCTTTTAAATACCAAAATATTAAATAAATATGATCAAATCTGTATATCATAGCCCTGTTATTCATGACACAATAAAACTATTAATATAACCATTATATAAGAATGTAATTCTGGTTAGGTGTGGGAGCATATACAATAATCCTAGCACTTGGTAATAGGTGATTGAAATGTTGAAAGGATTCCAATTCAAGTTTAAGGTCAGCCCTTGCCAAATACATACTGTTTTAAAAAGGATACACTTACACACACACATACACACACACACACACACACACACACACACACACACACACACACACACCACAAGAGAAAGGTGATGGAGATAGATGATACAGCTTCATAGATACATAGATACATGGATACATAAATAGGCCACTTATACCATAGGAAAAGCAGTGAACTCACAAATCATGACACAAGTTAGAGAATTTGATACAAAGGTTCATGTAGATGTTGAACTACCTCTCAACACTTCCCTCTTTCCTTTCTGCCCAAATGGAAAGAACGTTTTCTTTGTGTTCAGATCTGTTTAGCAGCATATGTTCACACAATTCAGGTTTGGCAGAACTGCCACTGCCAGTTTGTTGTAGCAGTTTTCTTATATTTCCTGTTCCACTTCCTTTCTTTCAAGACATCATAGACACTACTCTGAGGACTACCTGAGGTCACTGTCTATTTCATAGTTGGAACATTATTCCAATGAACTAAATAAGAGTTTTAGTAATACAACTACAATTGGGAATCAATTCAAACACTTGGTGAACATCCAACTAAGATGATCCTGGGCCAGAAGGCAGAAGAACAGATGCTCCAACATTATGTAGTAGAGGGAGTGTCCAGGTGTTCAGAGGTCTCTATAAATTGGCTAAGTTTTAGACGCTATGCTTTGTGCTTCCCACAATTATAGTTAACTCAGTCATTCTGGGTTGAAAACTTATAGTCTCATAGCCAATTCTGGCTATTTACCTTGAGAGAAAAGATTTGAGTGGATGGTCGTCAGCTGACATTCATCCTAAAGCCAGGTTCAAAACTAAATGTTTTAGTTAGGATAGATGACAAAGATTCTGGTTAGTCAACAAAATGTTGGACTGGGTATGAGGACTATCTTGTACCTCACTGGTACAAATTGGCATAATTATGCTCTAATTGTATTTTGAGAGAAAAGTTTCATTTTAACAGGAAGGGTGATATGTAGGAGGAGCTAAGGTGGGAGGAGTACTGAGAGGAAGAGAAGGAGTAAGAAGGGGAGGAGAAGAAGGAGAGGAGAAGCTAGGCGATGAAAGAGAGAAAGAGGGGGGAGACAGGGAGGCAGATGTTCATGTATCTCCACCAGTCAAAGATAGTTGATATATCTAGGTTGGGTAGTGGGTTATGCCTCTGATTGAGCAATACCAAACTTATAAAGCCTTTCATTAACATTTTTAAAAAAATGTATAAGTGCAAAAGGAAAAGGGGGCATGGGATACGGGTTTTCTAAGGGGGGAGGAAGGGGATGGCATCTGAAGTGTAAATAAAATATCCAATAAAAAAAAGACAAAAAAAGAACATAAAATTCCTATGTCATTGATTCTGATTTAAACTGTTCTTCATAGAATTCATATTTCATCATACACTAGAAAACCTGGATATCATCTGTCTGAATGACCCTCTTGAATAAAATCATGTAAAATGATTTAGAATCCTTTCTCTATTTTGTATGTTATTGTGGTGGTTTATATATGCTTAGCACAGGGAGAAGCACTATTAGGAGCTGTGACCTTGTTGGAGTAGGTGTGGCCTTTTTGGAGTGTCACTGTGGCCATGGGCTTTAATACTAATACGCTTGTCCTGGTTGCCTGGAAGCTAGTCATCTCTCCTAGCTGTCTTAGGAACAAGAGGTAAAACTCTTTGTTTCTTCTGCACAATGCCTGCCTGGATGATGCCATACCACTGAACAAATAAGCCAAGCCCCAATTAAATGTTGCCTTTATAAGAGTTGCCTTGGTCATGGTGTCTGTTCACACCAGCAAAGCCCTAACTAAGACAGTTATTATGATTTTTTAACTTCATAATCAAGTATACCTTATATAATATTATAGAAAACTATACAAGATTATTTTATACATATTCTCTGCTCTCTTTCAGAATTGTGACCTTCTTTTACAATAATTCTTGTTACATAAATATATATATGCTGTATATATGTATTAGCATATATTTGTTACATTTATATATATGAATATATATGTATACATGAATATAACACACTCATATATTCCTTATATATCCCTATATATGTATGTAATATAGACATTATAATATATATTATATAATAATTATATATATGTGTGTGTGTATCCAATGTATATTTTGGAATCTATATATGTGTGCACATGTATATCATATTTATTGGAATATATGTATTTGTATATGTTCTTATATACATTAATACAGTTTCATGCTTATGGTATATGTTTTTAGTGATGACAATTTTGTATTTTATAAGCACTTGGTGTATTTTTTTGAGAATACTATTTCCAGCTTTTAATTTTATCTGAGGGTAACAAATTTTTGAGGCAATACTTTAAAAATGACTAGAGAGTACAAAATATTAACTACTTGATATCTCTCTAGCACTCTCTGATTATTGCTAATCACCATCATATCTGTATGCAATGTTTTAGATGCAAATATCATTAAAATTTGACAGTAATTTGTGAAAAAAAATGTTTTCCACTTGTCCCAATTGTCTGCATACATAGCTCCCTTATTTCCAGTATCAGCAGAAATGCCACTTCTTCAATAAGATCTACTTTCATTACATTTGACATCTGCAATTAAAAGCAGTTATGATATGGATCAAACTGAAAATTTTCAGAATACCCTCTCTTTCCTTATCAAATGTAAAAAATAAATAAGAGTAAAATATAAAATTTTTTATTATATTTCAATAGGTATCATTATGTTTCTGCAACTATCCCCTTCATTTCTGATGATAGCTAAGGTGTATACACACACACACACACACACACACACACATACTCTCTATCAATGAATTTTTAAATTCTATATCAAATGCATGCAGTGAATTGTTAGATAATTTGAAAACTCAGCTAAGAAAAATACTGGAGAAGATGTACAATGGTAGAGAGCACATACAGTATATATTTTTTTAAACTATGTAATTGTGTCAGTTGAAATGAGATATCCCCTACAGGTGTTAGACTTTTGAAATCTTGGACTTCATTGGTGCTTATTTAAAAATAATTAGAAGGTTTCAGCTTATTATGGTGGGCTTGTGACTGAGGGAGAGCTTTGATGTTTCAAAGAGTTCCATGTACATTGGACTCTGTCTTCTGTTTGGTGTTTGAGATGGAAGCCTTCAGCTGCTGTTCTGATCTCCTCTTGCCTGATACTTCATTTTTGTCCTCATGGAGTCCAACCCTCTAGATCAGTCATTCTCAGCCTTCCTAATGTAGTGAAACTTGTAAGATAGTTCCTTATGTTGTGCTATTTCATAACTGTAATTTTCTACTGTTATGAAGCCTAATTTGTGTTTTCCAATAATCTGAGTCAATGCCTGTAAAAGGTTATGACCCACAGGTTGAGAACAAGTGCCCTAGATGATACAGCAAAAAAAATTTTTTTCCTTTTATACGTTGTCTTGGTCGTTGTGGTTTTTATTGTGATAGATAATGAACTAATTTATTTTCCACACAATAGATTTTGTATGGCATTCACTGAACCTCAAATAAATGTATATGAGTAAAAACATGTGTGGGCTAGAGTCTCAGATGGAAATGAAGGATAAAAAGAACAGAACTAAGTGAGCAAAAGTGTATATCAGCTTTCAATTTTTATCAGTGGACACATCATTAGCAAATACTCATACTCATACCACCTCATGTTGTAGACTCTATGCCCTCATACTGTAGGACAAATAAGGTGATTTTGTCAAAAACATCATTACCAAAATGCAAAAATAATACAGAATACGAGTGTAAAGACATGGGTCTATTTCTATGATTAATTGACTGTATGATTTATACATCATCAATGTTGGTAGTGGGAGAAATTTGGAGAGCTGTACACCAGTAAACTTGCACTATTTGTAAGCAAAGCTTAATGTAAAGGATCATTCTGATATGTATGTTGAAGAATAGAATTCCAGCAGTGTGACAAATATATAGATCGTGAAATTCTGCCTTATGAGTGTTAAGAAATGGAAAAGATTACACAGAAAACTGATACAGCAAATGAACTATAACTCAGTAAAATGTCAGTTTAGAATGTATAGTCTCTGGTCCAGTCCTCAGACCACAAACAGGGCAGAATGGTACATAATGTCATCTAAACAAAAGAGGGAAAGAAAGAGAAAACAGACACTCAAAGTCAGCCTTGGCTCTACAGAAAGGAAAAAAAAAAAAAAAGGTAGAAGCCACCATTTAACATTATAGGAAACTGTCAAACTACATTCCATCTTTATGCTGAAACTTAGGTGAGATAGGATTTAAAAAGTGTACCCATAGATATTAGTCTCCATAGAAAAGAGAATTTAAGTTTACAGATAAATGAATGATTTATCTGTAAACTTAAATTGATTACTGATCTCATGTAAGGTAGAATGATAGAATGAGGAGATGGTAGGGAAGCACTATCTCAACAAATAATATTTATTTAGATTATTTTGATTACTTTAAATTGTTTTAATTATCAAATGCAGGTGGTTATGGGTTTGGTGGTTGTATTAAAATTCGTCTGGGAGAGAGATCAAGCTATTAAATTAATTCAATCTATACTATGAATGATTTCTGGTTACCGGATCAAGGCCATGATATTTTGGATGAGGGGCTCTGTATTTGTGTTGACAGGAAGTGGGGGAAAGACTTTGGACCCCTTCTAGAGTGATATGGATCAGATTTGGCAAGGGATAATGCCCTGACAATCTTGGGTAGAGAAAAGAAAAATTCTACAAAATCAAACAGGACAGGTATCTTGATCTGCTGAATCCTCAACATAGAAACAGCCTTATAACTACTGGTTTGGACTTGAAAATGTCTCTAGCCAAAACTCCAGCTAAAATTAGACTATAAATCTTGTTAGTTGTTGAATCCTTAAAATGCACCAGGCCATCTTACACATGGAATAAATGAAGGTTTATTACAATTGGTTATTGATTAAATTAACTCATAAAATGATAGTTGCCTTTCACTTGATTAAATAAGGAACAAAAATATTCATAATTGATTTGTGTATCTTGTCCAATCTATACAAGTATACTAATAGTACTAAAATTTTACTTGTAAGATTCATATATTATAAAATTTACAACTCTGACTTGATTCATCAATAGGGACACTAAAATGGACTGCTGTTCCAGCTCCCTGCTTCCTAATGCTGTCCAGAGGCTTACTTCTAGAACAGCTTTAGGATTTGCTGCTGATTCTTGATGAACTTGATTCATTCAGCCTTTCAGACATATCCAGTAAGAACTTGAATAAATCCCTGAGCCTTGTAGGATAGAGACTGGACTAGTCTTCTTAAGTCTAATCAAAAAAATTTTTTTTAATTTTCCTACTCCTCCCCACTCCTTTAAAGAATTTTCATTGCCCTTATTCAGCCAGAAGAATTTATGGAAAGTTGTCTTCCCAACCCCTTAGATTAAGGTGTCTAGTTATGTTTATTTTATAAATTATAGATAGGTTGTCATTTTAATGGATAATTAAAAATATTCATAATTGTGATCAGGGAGAAAATAGAATGGATGGATTATGAAATTTATTTGTAAGCAAAGCAATGTATAGCCACACTTTTATGTTGATAAATATATACATAATTGAGGCAAATTGAAGTTTTAATTTTACACTGGCACAGAATTCATATGTTGATATAGGCTTAATATTTTTACTGGTATAATTTTTTAATTTATATAAAATTTGAATTAATATTGCTATTCTTAGATAGATACTGTGCCTATGCAGCTCATTTAAGAATCAAGGCTTAGGCCCAGTCCTTCTAATAGCTGCTATTACAAACTGCCTAGGATGAACAAGTAATGCAAGTGAGGGCCAGACAGTAAACTCATGGTTATATTAGATTCTGATTTAATTGTAATGAAGTGTTTTTAATATTATTCAAAGGGAAGTAGCTAAGACTAATAGTTAAGGTTTAACATTTCAGATAAACTTTATATTGATAGATCATTTCTAAAACTTCAGAAATCCACAGAATATGACATTTACTTTTAATTCATTATTAAAGATCATTTGACTAGATACATATCTGTTCCTGATAGTACTCCCTTCATGGTTCAAAAAAAATTGAGCATCAAAACCTTCTTATGGAGTTGCTCCAGTATTGGCAAGTTAGCCACTGGACAAAAATTGCCATAATACATCTACAGACAAAAAAAATTACTGTCCAAGAAAAGACATATGATGTGGGATAGTCAATAATTTATCTCTGCCAAGCACAGTAAAGTAGTCCTTCTTAGCTCTTGCTTCATTTAAGGTCTGTTAGGTTTTGGCCAGAAGACTGAAGACAGATACTCCAATGCTTTGATGAATAAGGGATTGTCTGTGTTGTCAGCTGTCTGTACAATTTGATTAAGTATTGTAAGCTATGTTTTTGCGCTTTCTATAAATTCAAATAATACTTAATTCATTATTGGATTTCTGATGGGGTTAAAGACTAGTTATAGCATTGAGGAAGATGAAAATATATTTGAAAGGATGGTTTTTAGATGGTAATATAATTTAAAGTCAGCACACAATTCAGTTATGAGCTTATAAACTCTTTAAGTCAGGATAGATGGTAGAGTACTTTAAATTGACAAAATTGATCGATTGGACTCTTAGTGTATTCATATCTCATAGTTTACATGACTGTTATAATTATGTTCAATGCATATTGGAAAGAAAGAGCCTTTTTAGTAGATAAATGAGATAAAATATAGCAACTTGTGTTCTCATGCTAACTGTGTTACCAAAAATCTTGTTTGCAATGTCCTGCAGGTAGGATAAGGGAAGCCTGCCCCCCAGTTGACTCTGATTGGGAAATAAAGTTGACAATGGATAATGACTGGGCAAGGAGACAAAGGTGGGGCTTTTGGGATTCCAGGGCAAGAGACACAGAGCAAGAAGGAACAGAAGCTGCCTTGAAAGGGGTTTAGAGGAACCATGCACTCTGAAGGAGCAAGAGGGTGAAATGGCTGAAATGTAGGTACAAAAAGAATGTGGTTCCATAAGATAGATGCCCAGAAGGAAACAGGGCAGCAAAAGTAAAATGTAGATTTTGAAAGTGTTAACTTTCCAGAGTAGAATATGTGTTAGGAAGTTTGCAGCCACTGAGATTGTCAAGGGATATCAAAATATAAAGTGTGTGTGTGTGTGTGTGTGTGTGTGTGTGTGTGTGTGTGTGTGTGTGCATGTGTGTATTGTGTGTGCATGTGTGTCTTCATTCACAAATCCAGAGAATGCTGATGGGTGACAGGAAGTGTTCACCCACTGGGAGCTCAGAGCAGCTTAACTATTTACTACAATAAGAATAGATTTGTTTGGATTTACAGAAGTAATCTCAAAAACCTATAACATTCATTCTGTGGTATTATTCACACTGATGGTTCTCGTATAGGTTTACAATGACACAGAGAAGAAAGGTAAATAAAATTTGTACAATTTAATGAAGAAAGGACTGTGAGTATGTCTTAAATTACCATGAAATATGCCATGGACTAGGGTTCCAAATAAATCATTTATAATTATTGAGGTCATTAGCAAAACTGAGAAAAACCTTTTCAATTAGCACAAAAACTGTCTTGAGTGATATACCCAACATATGGGGTGGTGGGCAGTGAGAAGAAGCTGGGTGCCTGTTTGAGCACAGGCCTAGAATCCCAGACCCTAATGGAATTGAAGGCAGTTCGGCTTGCTCCTGACTCCTTTCACTCAGTCTCAGCCCTCTACAGCTCCTCCCACAGAGAGGTCTATGGCCATTGGTCCCATAGGAATAGTGCCTTAGGCTCTCCCACATATAGATGAGGCATCTCCAAGCTCTCAGACCAAGCCAATAGGGGTTATCTGCTGACAGACCCTAACCCACCCCAAAACTGTACATAAAGACCCTATTCAGAAGAAGTGAAGGTGTGTGTGAGAATTTCCAAGAGTTTCCGTCTCAAGAGCTGTAATACTTCGGAAGACATCTGCTCTCCTGCAGGGCCTTCAGGACCCTCCCCTTCCTGCTAGCTAGCTGGCATCTCACCAAAGAGCCTGGACTGGCTCAGTGTGGAGAGCGAGGTGCAGCATCAGGGAGTAACTGGGTAGCAACAGTGGAGACATGGGTGGAGACAGCAGTGGAGGCAGCAGAACCAATTCCCTCTTCCTGCTCTCACTCTGTCCCCTTGGCCCAAACCCTACACCAGTCAGGGCCAGAGATTTTTGTGGGACACCCTCCTGAACAGGGACCCGAACCAACATATTAATGTTTGTAGCTTGTAAAATGACATTTGTTCCAAAGAATAGATATTGAACTGAGACATCTGAAAACAACTGTTGATGTGGTATTTTGCAAGATATATTCATTCCCAAGGTATACAGGCAAATTAAGTTATGATCAAAGTAAGTCATATTTTAGAAGGTGGTGGCAAAATAATTTAGCAATGTTTCTACATGATGATGGTTTTATAGAAACTGTGAAGTCAGGATCCAAAATTTCAGAAAGAAATTGACAAGACAGTGTGTGGTAGTGTCAATTCTCTTTAATAAGGTCTTGATAAAGTAGTACATAAAAGTATAAAAGTGAGACCTAAGTTTCAAAACATCCAAGCTTCCTGGCAAAGTAAAAAACTCCATACAAATCATTATGACTAATAGGTTTAGCTTCCAAAAGTCAAATATTCTGTACACACTAGAGCTGAATGGGCAGAGATACTTATCTGGATGCTTAAAGCTTCAATAGTGACATGACAAGCTCTAAACCTTAAGCCTAAACCAGCAAAGTGTCCAGGCAGGTTTCTTTGCTCTGATGTAATCATTCCTTGAATTCTTACAACTGATTTTTATTGAAATAGGGAAGAGATGTTATAATATACCATGGCATAGTCAATACATTTGAATTTATTTTGCCCTTTGATTTAAAATGGATTCATCTCTTATAAAATATATCCTGATTATAGTTCTCTACAACCACTACTCATCCCAATTCCTTCATACTTCTTCTCCCCTAAAGATCTAATCCCTTTCTGTCTCTCCTTAGAAAAGAATAGGCTTCTAAGAGACAACAATTCAACATGAAAAAATAAAATATAATGAGAAAAAGGAAAAAACCCCACTACTCTGAAGTGGGACATGGCAAACCAACAAGTGTAACAGATTCCCAAGATAGTGCACAAGTTCCAGACATACCATTTTTCTCCTTGTCAGGAATACTATAAAAATATTAAGCTAAAAGCTACAATATATTCACAGATGACTTAGCTTAGACCCATGTTAAGCCATGAGTCTCTGTGAGCGTATATTTACCTTGTTTAGTTTATTCATAGTATCTAGAAATCCTAGTATCCATCACAACCTTTGTTCTTACATTCTTTCTGCATCCTTCTCCTCAGGATTCCCTGAGTTCTGCTTGGAAACATTTTATTGAGATCTATGATAAAATTTCCTTGGTAAAATGTCTGGCTGTTGGACTATGCATCTGTTGTCATCTATTTCTAGAGAAAGACTCTCTGATGATGACTAAATAAGGCACTTATCACATAAGTATACCATAAGCATATGAGCATAGCAAAATATTAGGATTCATTTTAATGATACTTGGCTTTTGTTGTTGTTATTGTTTGCTTGTTTGTTTTGTTTGTTTGTTTTTGAATCCAGGTGTGTTTGCTTTTACCCTAGGTCTCCTGGCCATCTAGTCATTCTTGGTTATCCAAACAGTGTGTCTGGTATGTGCTCCCTCTCCTGGAATGGGCCCTAAGTCAAATCAGTCATTGTTTGTCTATTTCTACACCTTCTGTGCAACTATGGCCCTAGTATTTTTTTTCAGACAGTATAAATTGCATATAAAAAGCTTTGTGTGTGAGATGTACTCCAAGTTTCTCTTTTGGTATCCCACAGAGAATTATTTCTCATCAAACAAATTGTGACATAGGGGTGAATACTCCTTGTAGGCACCACTTTTAATGTCTCCACATTCAATGAGCTGTGTGGGTGCTGTCCTAGCCAATGATGCCCCACTGTTAGTTTTCTAAAACCAATCTTTTGTCTTAGCAGCATCTTGGGTTGTTTGGAGATTTCCATATAAACCCCTTTGCCAACAATTCTATTGAATTTAACTAAGTCCAACCATTGGAGGCCTTACCTGGTTTGAAGGCATTGCCAATTGATACTTTCTATTCCCCATTACTAACAATCATAAGGATCACCTTCATACTTCATACATCTTTGGCAGTTTCTATTGTAGAAGGTTTCCACACAACCCACCAACTGTTCCTTCATGTCCAGCCATCTCTCCCTGAATTCTATCCTACTACCACATATCTACCTCACCTGATTCTCTTGATCCTGTTTTCATGTACCCCAAGTTCATCAGTAAAACTATTTTATCCCCTCCCCCACCAAGGAAAATCTATGAGTCCCCATAGACCCCTACTTTTTTTCTTACATCTCTGAGTCTATGAATTATAGCTTTGTTATAACTTACTTAACAGATAATATCCACTTATAATCAAATACATACTATATTTATCATTCTGGATCTGGAATACTTCACTCAGGGTGATTATTTTTTCTTCTTCCATCCAATTGCCTGAAAATTCATGATCTTGTCTTGTAACAGCTGAGTAATACTCTGTTGTGTGAGTGTACTGAATTTTCTTTATCCATTATTCAGCAGGGAGACATCTCGACTTTTTCCAGTTACTGCCTATTATGAACAAAGCTGCAATGAATGTAGTTGAGCAAGTGCCCTTGTAGGAAGACAGAGCTTTGGGGGATATATCACCCAGAGTAGTGTAACTGGATGTTGAACTAGACTGCTCCAAACTTTCTGAGGACATGCCATATTTATTTTCATAGTTGTTGTACAAGGTTGCACTCCTGATACCAACGAATGTGTGTTCCCCTTGCTCCACATTCTTGCTAGTGTAAGCTGCCATTTGTGTTACTGATCTTAGCCATTCTGACAGGGATAAGATGGAATCACAGAGTAGTTTAGATTTATATTTCCCTAATAGCTAAAGATTTTGAACATTTGTTTATATGTGTCTCAGCCATTTAAGTTTCTCTATTGAATTTTCAGTATAGATTCATACCACATTTTTAAAAATTAAAATACTTAGTTTTTTGATATTTAGTTTGTTGTATTATTTATATATTTTACATATTCTTGTTCTATCAGATATGAAGTTGGTAAAACATTTTCTCATTCTGTAGGCTACTCTCTATGCTATTTATGGTATACTTTGACTAAAAGAAGCCTCTCAGTTTCATGAGGTCCCGATTATTTGTTTTTCTTAGTGCCTGAGCCATTGTTTTTGTGTTCAGGGAGTTGCTTTCCATTTCAATTTGTTCAAAGCTATTCCACACTTTGTCTTTTATTGTGCTTAATGTATCTGGTTTAAATTGAGGTCTTTAATCCACTTGGATTTGAGTTTTACACAATATGATAAATATGCATCTATTTGCATTCTTTTACATGCAGACATCCACTTTGACCATACCACTTGTTAAAGATGCTGTCTTTTCTTCAGTGTATGTTTTGTGCTTTTTTTTTTTTTATAGGAAATTAGGTGTTCATAGGTGTGTGGATTTATGCTCGGATCTCCAATTCCTTTCCATTGATCATGGTATCTGTTTGGAGGCCAATACCTTATGGTACTTATTACTATTGCTGTATAGTGTAACTTGAAATGAGGGATGGTAATAACTCCAAACATTCTTTCATTATTCAAGATTTCAAAATTGTGTTAACTGTCTGGGATTTTTGCTTTTTTCCATATGAACCTGAGTATTGTTCTGATTTGTAAGAATTTGGTTGACAGTGGAGCTTGCTTAGATAGAGAAGGCATACATGTGCCAGACCCAAGTGTGTAAGAGTAGGAGAGCTGTTCCAGCCTCTGGCAAGCTGCAGCACTTGGGAGAGTGGCCCCATGCCTTGACTTAGAATCACAGTGGAGATGGCCCTGGAGCTGTAGATATGAGTGAGTTGGTTCGGGGACATAAGAGTAGGAGAACTGACCCTGCCTCCTGCAGATGGCTACATTTAGTGGCCTAGCCAGAGTAGTGCTGGGAATTCCCCTGGTGGTTGGGATAAGGGAGAGCCTGAAAGCTGACCATGTCAGCTACCACCCATGCCTATATCAAGGAAGAACATGTGAAGACCATATTCAGAAGTTAGGCAAGGCCCCTGGTTGTGGCATGGGGACACACATTCATCTCCAAACTTTTAACCCAGAGTTGCTCCTGTCTAAAGAAAATATAGGAACAAAGATTGGAGAAGAGACTGAAGGAAAGGACATCCAGAGACTGACTTACCCACTGGGGGATCCATCTCATATACAGATACCAAACCCAGACACTACTGCAGATGCCAAGAAGTGCTTGCAGACAGGAGCCGAATATAGCTGTGTCCTTATAGGTTTTCCCAGAGCCTGACAAATACAGAGGCAGATACTCAAAGGGAACCATTGGACTGAGTACAGGGACCTCAATAGGGAAAGGAATGAAAGAGCTGAAGGACTTTGCAACTCCTTAGAAAGAATTACACTATCAACCTACCAGACCCCCAGAGCTTCCAGGGACTAAAACCACCAAGCAAAGAGTACACATGGAGGGACCCATTACTCCAGCTGCATATGTAGCAGAGGATGGCCTTATCTGGCATGAATGGGAGGAGAGGCCCTTGGTCCTGTGAGGGCTTGATGCCCCATTGTAGGGGAATGCTAGGGCAGTGAAGTGGGAGTGGGTACACTGGTGGATGAGCACCCTCATAGAAGCAGGGTGAGTGGAGAAGGTATAGAGATGTTGTGGAGGGGAATCTTGGAAAGGAAATAACATTTGAAATATAAATAAAATATCCAATAAAAACGGGGGTCCATCCTCCCCAAGTTTGTCAATCCCCTAAATCTATATTATCTAAGAGTGGCTGAGATGTGTGAAAGAACCAGTCCTGCTGGTCCAAAGCTGCAGGATTGCCATGACACAGGGCAACAACAGGATATCACACAAGCCATTCACTTGACTGGTTAAAGTTATCCCGGGATAGTTTTTGTGCTAATCATGAAATATGATTTTTCCCTGCTTTCTTTCTCAGACTATTTATCAACAGTGTATAGGAAGGCTACTGATTTGTATGAGTTAATTTTGTACTCAGCTATTTTGCTGAGTGTTTTTATCAGCTGATAGACTTTTTAGTCTCTTATTTATAGTGCAATATCCCCTGCAAATAAGGATACTTTGACTTTTCTCCTGCTAATCTGTATCACCTTGATCTCTTTCAGTTGTCTTTTTGTTCTTTGACCTCAAGTAATATATTTAATAGATAAGGAGAGAGTAGGGAATCTTATTTTGTTTCTAATTTTTGTAGAATTGCTTGACTTTCTTCTCATTTTAGTTGATGTTGGTTATGGACTTGTTGTGAGTTGTCTTCATAATGCTTATTAATGTTCCTTGTATCCAAGATTTTTTCAGGACTTTTATCATAAAATGGTGCTGAATTTTGTCAAAGGCCTTTTGAGCATTTACTGAATTATTATGTTTTTTGTTTTATTTTGTTTTCGTTTCTTTACTTAGTAGAGTACAGTTATTCATTTTCACATATTGAACCACTTCTGCATCTCTGGAAAGAATCCTACTTGATCATGATAGAGATCTTTTGATGTATTTTTGCATTCAGTTTGTAAAAATTTTATTGAGCATTTTGGATCTAGGTTTTTGGGATATAGTGGTCTATAATGCCCTTTTTTTTGTTGAATCTTTGTGTGGCTTTGGTATCAGGGCGAATTTGGCAATGTTCTTTCTGTTTCTATATTGTGGAATAACTTGAGCAGTATTGGCATTCTCTCTTCATTGAAAGTCTGGTAGAATTCTGTACTGACACTGTCTAATTCTGGGTCTACCTTTGCTTGGAAGACCTTCATTGACTGCTTCTGTTTCATTCAGGAGTATCTAAATCAATTATCTGGTATTGATTTAACATTTGTAAGTTGTACATTTCAAAAATTTATCCATTTTTTTTTTTTTTTTTTTTTTTTGGATATAGTGGAGTGCTAACTTATACAGTGTTTCCTCATGATTCCTCTAGATTTCTTTGTTTATTGTTATGGTCTCTTTCATTTCTGACCTTGTTATTATGCATACTCTGCTTTTTATTTTGTTTCAGTAAAGATTTATCTATCTTAATTCTCTCAAAGAACCAATTCTTTGTTCCATTGTTCTTTGTTTCTATCTAATTGATTTCAGCCCTGCTTTTGTGCTTGTTTTTTCTTGCCATATACTTCTCTTGGTATGATTTCTTCTTTTTGTTCTACGCTTTCAGGTGAGCTATTAAGTTGCTAATATAAGATCTGTCCAATGTGCTGTATTTTATTTGTTTGTTTTTTCTTTTATTGGATATTTTCTTTATTAACATTTCAAGTGTTAACTCCCCTCCTCCTGTCTCTATGAAGGTGGTCCCCCGATGATCTACCCACTCCTGCCTTCCACTCTGGCATTTCCCTACACTGGGGCATTGAACCTCCTAAGGCCCAAGGGCCTCTCCTCCCACTTATGTCCAACAAGATCATCCTCTGACATATATGTGGCCAGAGCCATGGGTCCCTCCATGTGTAACCTTTTGTTGGTGGTCCAGTCACCAGGAGCTCTGGGAGGTCTGTCTGGCTTGTTGACAGTGTTTCTCCCCTCATTGGGCTGCAAACCCCCTCAACTACTTCAGTCCTGTCTGCAACTCCTCCATCAGGGACCCTGCACTCATTCCAATGATTGGCTGCAAATATCTGCCTCTGTATTTGTCAGGCTCTGGCAGAGCCTCTCAGGAAACAGCCATATCAGGCTCCCATCAGCAAGCACATTTTAGCATCCACAATAGCATCTGGGTTTGGTGACTGTATATGGGATGGATCCCCATGTGGGGCAGTCTCTGGATGACCTTTGTTTCAGTCTCTGCTCCATACTTTATCTCCCTATTTCCTCTGTGAATTTTTGCCCCTTCTAAGAAGCACTTAAGCACCCACAATTTGGTCTTCCTTCTTCTTGAGCTTCATGTGGTCTGTGAGTTATATCTTGGGCATTCCGAGTTTTGGGGTTAATATCTACTTATCAGTGAGTACATACCATATGTGTTATTTTGTGATTGGGTTACATTACTCCAGATGATATTTTCAAGTTCCATCCATTTCCTGCAAATTTCATGAAGTCATTGTTTTTAATAGCTGAATCATACTCCACTGTGTAAATGTACCACATTTTCTGTATCTATTCCTTTGTTGAGGGACATCTGTGTTGTTTCCAGCTTCTGGCTATTATAAACAACGCTTCGATAAACATACTGGAGCATGTGTCCTTATTACCTGTTGGAGTATCTTCTGGGTATATGCCCAGGAATTGAATAGATGGTTCCTCAGGTAGTAAGATGTCTAATGTTTTATGTAGACAATTAATGCATGAACTTACCTCTTAGCACCCATTTTTTATATCTTTATCATAAGTTTGGGTATATTTATATTCACTTTCATTAATATCTAAAAAGTCTTTGATTTCTTTTTTTTCTGTCTTGCCCTATATTTTATTTAGCTGATAACTGTTTAGTAGAGTTTCTGAGTTTCTGTTGTTTCTGTTGCTGTTGATATCTAGTTTAATCTAGCTTTAATTTTTATAGTCTGATATGTCTTTTGTTCTTGTTCTTGGTTTTTTTTTTCTTCCTTTTTTGTATTTGTTGAGACTTGCTTTTTGATAAAATATGTTGTCAATTTTAAGGAAGGTTCCATGATCAGCAGAGAAGAAGGTATATTCCTTTGTATTTAAATGAAATGTTCTGTAAATATGTTAGGTCCATTTGGTTTATAGTGCATTTTAGCTCTCCCAGTTTCTCTTTTATTTTTGTCTGATGACTTCTCTGTTTATGAATTGGGTATTAAAGACTCTCCCTATCAATATGTGAGTGTCATCAATATGTGTATTAATTCATATTAGTGTTTCTTTTACAAACTTGTGTGCCGTTATGTTTGAGTATTGATGTTAAGAATTGAAATGTCCTCTTGGTGGTTTTTTTCTTTGATGAA